>NC_091978.1:359458952-360058952 GCF_044704955.1 Pristiophorus japonicus
AGGTGGGAGAATCTGGAGGGTTTTTTTAGGCGCACTTTGTGGCGCGAAAAACGGGCGTCCAGGTTGGGACTGCGCCGTTATAGGCGCGTGTGGAAACTTGAGCCCATAAAGTGCACATCCAAGTACTTTTTAAATGTGATGAGGGTTTCTGCCTCTACCACCCTTTCAGGCAGTGAGTTCCAGACTCCCACCGCCCTCTGGGTGAAGAAATATTTCCTCATCTCCCCTTTAATCCTTCTACCAACTACTTTAAATCTATGCGTCCTGGTTATTGACCCCTCTGCTAAGGGAAATAGATCCTTCCTATCCACTCTATCCAAGCCCCTCATGTTAATATTAGGACAATATTTTGCAATATTGATTTTTATGAGATAAGCTTTTCCCTCAAGGATTCTCCCACCTGAGCTAAGATGTTGATGGAGAATAACAGATAATATTATGTGAGACATATGTTCGCACAAACTACTATTAAAGTATTACTGAAGTATTCACTGAAAATTCATGCACAATAAGAACATCCTATAAAATTAAGATTAAAGACTCTATAATCTTATCCTAAATTACAAAATGCTTGAACTATGAAACCCTTTGAGCATTGATTCTCCATTTCGAAATATGCACCTGCAAACTTCTAAGGTCACATTTTGCAATGTAGAATTGGCACAGAATTAGAAAACATTGCCTAATTCACAGTATTCTGGGCCCAAGTTTCGAGCCGCGCCTAGAACGGCGCAGTCCCAACCTGGACGCCCGTTTCTCGCGCCACAAAGTGCGCCTAAAAAACCCTCCAGATTCTCCACCTCCAGGCAGGTCCTCTGGCCCTCGGCGCGGCGCACAGGAGCTGTAGGGGGCGGAGCTAGGTCCCTGCGCTGAAAACAGTGCCGGGACCTCTGCACATGCGTGCTACAGTGGGCGCGCATGTGCAGTAGCTCCAGGCGCCCGAAACTGTGTGGGAGGGGCCGAAGCACGCAGCCCCTAGCCCTGGCCGAATGGCCTCACTGGGTCTGCGTGAATAAGGCTCCTCCCACGGCCAGCTCCTGCTTCCTCTCGACCCGACTCGACTCCCGCTTCCACCGCCCCTGGACCGGACCCGACTCCCGCTCCACCCACCCCCCCCCCCCCGCCCCCGGACCCGACTCCCGCTTCCCCCCCCCCCCCCCCCCCCCCCCCCCCCCCCCCCCCCCTGCTCCGGACCCGACACCGACCCGACTCCCGCTCCCCTCCCGCCCCGCCCCCGCCTCCGGACCGGACCCGACACCAACACCAACCCGACTCCTGCTTCCCACGCCCACGCCTCCGGACCCGACACCGACCCCGACCTGACCTCCCTCTCCCTCCCTCCCCCCGACCCGAACCAAACCGACCTCCCTCCCACCACCCCCCCGACCCGCGCTTCCCCCGACCCGACCCAACGCCACCTACCTGTAAATCTGGTGCTGGGGACGGGCCCTGCCCGAAGTCTCGGGCCCGGCCCGTTCAGCCTCCCTCCCCCTTCTCCTTTTCCCCCCCCCAATCTCCTTCCCCATCTCCTTTTTCACCCTCCCCAATCTCCTCCTCCCCATCTCCTTTCTCCCCCTTCTCCTCCCCTCCCCCTCCCCCTTCTCCCCTTCTCCCCATCCCTCCCCCTTCCCTCCCTCTTGCTCCCCCCTCTCTCCCTCTACCCCCTCCTCCCCCTCCCCTCGCTGTCAGAAACACAGACACTGACAGATAGAGAATGAGAGACACACACACACAGACAGACAGAGATAGAGACACACTGGGGGGGGCATCCCAGCACGCTGTTGGAGGGCTCCCGGTGCTGCAGTCGGTAAGTAGAAAATGTTTTATTTATTAATTTTTTTTGATTGATTTATTGGTTGATTTATTGATGTATTTATCATTTATTATTGATGATGGCTCTTTATTTGTAAAACTGAAGTGTTTAATGTTTGTAAACTTCCCTTTAAACCCCCCTCCCCCACCATTCCCTGCGCCTGATTTGTAACCTACGCCTGATTTTCTAAAGTGTAGACAAGGTTTTTTCGAGCGTACAAAAATCTTCACTTACTCCATTCTAAGTTAGTTTGGAGTAAGTTTTCACTCACGAAACTTTGAAATCAGCCGTAAGTGGCCGGACACGCCCCCTTTTGAAAAAAAAATTCTGTTCCAAAGTGAAACTGTTCTACCTGACTTAGAAGTGGAGCAAACTAAATGACGAGAATTCCGATTTCTAAGATACTCCGTTCTACACCAGTTGCTCCTAAAAATCAGGAGCAAATCATGTGAAAACTTGGGGCCTCTAAGCTGGAGCACTTTTTATTGTCCTATATTGGCAAAGGCTAGTGAGATATTCCTAACTTCTTTGTTTCAATATTGTACGTATTGTGGCACAGTGCAGGTTTTAAGATTTTCACATTGTCCCAGTACATTGCTCCTCTTCATTTTTTAGCACAAAAGAGCTGACCAGCATCCCGCACACACCGTCTGGTTAAGGCATCTAACGTCGTACTCCTACCTAAGTGAAGTAATTATTATAGCATTAATAGCCCTGACAAAAATACTGCTGACCTGAGGTTACAGATCTGCTGACTGTCCCTCCACCATGAAATGCTAACATGTGTTTAACTTTGACCTATTACTGCCTATGGTGGGTGTTTGCACCACTTCGGACCATAGCGCTGTAAATCATGATGTTGTTTTCATCAATCACTGACTGGCTCCATTTTCTTTCATTTGTTAATCGAAGTGGGACAAGTTTCTTGCCCCCCCCGCCCCCCCCTCCCCCCCCCCCCAGCGCCTGTCAGCAGCATGATCAATAGAAAGAAACCGGTGCCAGAAAGTGGGGACAGCAGAATCCACATGCAGGTACAAGGCTCAAATGCAGTGTCAGCTGTGGCTCGTGGGCAGCACACTCGCTTCTGAGTCGGAAGGTCATGGGTTCAAGTCCCACTCCAGGGACTCGAGCACAAAAATCTAGGCTGACACTCCAGGGCAGTGCTGATGGAGTGCTGCACTGTCGGAGGTGCCGTCTTTTGGATGAGACGTTAAACCAAGGCCTCGTCTCCTCTCTCAGGTGGACGTAAAAGATCCCATGGCACTATTTCGAAGAAGAGCAGGGGAGTTATTCCCTGTGTCCTGGCCAATATTTATCCCTCAATCAACCGAATATAATCTGGTCATTATCACATTGCTGTTTGTGGGAGCTTGTTTGGCTGCCATGTTTCCTAAATTACAACAGTGACTACATTTCAAAAAGTACTTTATTGGCTTTGAAGCACTTTGAGTCATCCAGTGGTCATGAAAAGCGCTATATAAATGCAAGTCTTTCTTTCAAATCACGGTTGCCAAAACTTGTATAAAGTGTACAAGTTTCCCATCGGTTGCTGTGATCATTGCAAGTCAGTGTACTGGAAGCTCACAATGTCCTCTAGGGCTGCCCAGCTCTGATGGGCACTTCACAGCTAATTAATCAGGCATGAACCCTCTCCTCTCAGCCTCATTTCTTAACCTCAGCATTTCTTGTATGTTAATATTGATATCCCTGCTTTTTTAAACGTGTGTACATAATATGCATGCATGTGTGACGATGTGTATGTATGCACGCATGTGTATATAGAGGACAGACGCACCAACATTAGTGTCCTTGTCCAAGCTAACATCCCCAGCATTGAAGCACTGACCACACTTGATCAGCTTCGCTGGGCATGCCACATAGTTCGCATGTCAGACACGAGACTCCCAAAGCAAAGCTCACCTCGGAACTCGTCCACGGCAAACGAGCCAAAAGTGGGCAGCGGAAACATTACAAGACACCCTCAAAGCCTCCCTGATAAAGTGCAAAGTCCCCACTGACACCTGGGAGTCCCTGGCCAAAGACCGCCCTAAGTGGAGGAAGTGCATCTGGGAGGGTGCTGAGTTCCTCAAGTCTCGTCGCCGAGAGCGTGCAGAAATCAAGCACGGGCAGCGGAAAGAGCGTCCGGCAAACCTGTCACACCCACCCTTTCCTTCAACCACTGTCTCCCGCCTGTGACGGCGACTGTGGTTCTCATATTGGGCAGCCACCTAAGAACTCGTGCTAAGAGTGGAAGCAAGTCTTCCTCGATTCCGAGGGACAGCCTATGATGATGATGGTGGTATATTTATATTCATTTAGTTCCAAACTGGCATTCTTGGGCAGAATGTTGCTCAACACTAAATGGCAATTTCAGAAGCTGAACTACAAAAGCCAAAACAGCAGAATACAAGTCAGAATCAAAGTGAACACGGCTCTGGTCAGACCACATTTTGAGCACTGCATCCAGTTCTGGTCATAAAGAAACAAGGGAGATACTTGAGTGTGGGAGTGGGGTTGGGGGGTGGGGGTTTGGGGGGTTGGTGGGGGGCAAGGGCAGCGCAGAGAAGAGCCACGAGATTGATCCCCAGTGTCCAAGGTCTGAGTTCTGATGAGCGGCCGGAGAGATGTGGGCTTTTCAGCCTGAAAACGGGCCAGCTAAGTGATGATCTTGTGGAGAGATATTAGGTAATAAATGGTACGGAAAAGATTCATCTGGGATAGTGCATTAAAATGAATAGTGGGAGTAGTACAGGTTCAAACTAGTAAAATGTAACTGATATCAGGTGGTGGTTTTTCATAGAGAGTTATCAATTCTTGGAATAGACTCTGGGTAGTGGCAGAGCCGAAAACGCTGGAATCATTTAACAATTAGCTAGAGGGAGTGTAGCGTCGGTCTGAAAGGGTGAATTAAGATGTGAAGTGATTCTCTGTACGAACATTTTTTTACCCTTCTGCACGTGTGTGCGGTCTGCCCCGCCCTCGTGTGCATGCGCACCCGATCCCCTTCTGCACATGCGCGCCATCGCCGAGGTCAGGCCGCACACATACAGTAGCCCACAGTTGCGGCTCAGTGCAGCAAGGGCCACGCTTTGGTCAGCTCCGTGGGTCAAGGCCCGGGAGAAGAGGGAGAGATCAGAGAGAAAGAGAGCGGTAAGAGATCAGAGAGAGAGAGAGAGAAGGGGGGGGGAGAAGAGATCAGAGAGAGAGAGAGGTGGAAGAGATCAGGGAGAGAGCGAGGGGGGGAGTGATCAGAGAGAGAGCGAGGGGGGGAGAGATCAGAGAGAGAGCGAGGGGGGGAGAGATCAGAGAGCGGGGGGGGGGGAAGAGATCAGAGAGAACGAGGGGGGGAAGAGATCGGAGAGAGCGAGGGGGGGGGGGAGAGATCAGAGAGAGAACGAGGGGAGAGAGATCAGAGAGAGAGCGAGGGGAGAGAGATCAGAGAGAGAGCGAGGGGAGAGAGATCAGAGAGAGAGCGAGGGAGAAAAGATCAGAGAGAGTGAGCGAGTGGGGGAGAGATCGGGGAGCGAGCGAGGGGGGGGGAGATCGGAGAGCGAGCGAGGGGGGGAAGAGATCGGCGAGCGAGCGAGGGGGGGAGAGACCAGAGAGAGAGCGAGGGAGGAGAGATCAGAGAGAGAGAGAGAGAGAGCGGGGGGAGAGATCAGAGAGAGGGGGGGGGCGGAGTGATCAGAGAGGAGGGAGCGATCAGCGCGGAGAGATTGGAGAGAGAGAGAGCTGGAGAGAGCAGGAAAGATCAGAGAGCGAGAGAGGGGGACGATCTGAGAGAGAGGAGAGAGATGGGGGGGTGAAATTGGAAAGATGGAGGAGGGGATAGATCAGAGTGTAAAGGGGAGAGATCAGAGAGAGAAAGAGGGAGAAATCGGAGAGATAAAGGGGGATATCGGGAAGAGAGAGAGAGAGACCAGAGAAGGAAGAGGGGGGGAATTGGGGGGGGGGGGGCAAGAGAGGAGGTCAGGAACTCGGTAGGGGAGCCAGGGTAAAGAGTACAGAGAGCAATGGGGATGGGGAAGAATGTGATCCGGGTCTAAAGCGGGTGTTGAGAACGAGAACTTGATCCAGATGGTAAGACTGGGCGAAATCTGGAAATCACGACACTGTCACTATTCACTTCATACCCAATAAACCCGTTAAGAATCCATGACCCACACACAAAGACCCATCTATGGCGGGGTAGGGTGGTGGTTGGCAGGGAGGGAGGTCAGGAACTTGTTGGGGGAGAAGGTCATGAATCCGTAAGGGAGGAACTTCATCAGGAGAAGATGGCCAGGAACATGGGCCGGGGAGAAGGTCGAGAAGCCGGAGTGGGAGGGAGAAGGACAGGAACTCGGGTGGTGGGGGAAGGAACTGGGGGGAGGAGATCAGGAACTTTGGCTGGGGAATGGAGTAGGTCTGGGGAATGGAGTAGGTCACTAACTTGGGCTGGGGTGGAGGTGGTCACGAACTTTAGGGGAGGGGGCGGGCAAGAATTGTTTGTGGGGTGGGAGATCTTAACCCATGAGAGTAAGCCCTGTCTGTTCCAATTGAGCTCTGTTCTGTCTGGAGTCGGCAGTCAGAATGGCTCGAATTACACTTTGCAAAGTCAATGATTATGTAGGCGAGGCAGTTATAATTACATAGTTCAGCGAAACTGCTGGATGTGTCTTATCCTCCAAGGGGACCAATCCACATTCAGGTCTTGTGATCAAGGGGACTCAATATGAGCTTTAGGTATTGCAAATTAATGTGTCCATTAAGATGGGCCAAATGGCCTTACTCATCCGTAAATAACTTGCGAAGTCACACTTTAGCAAGCAGTCACACACTGTAAAATTGCTCGGTGCTAAGTCCAATGAAAAAGGAAATGAAGGATAAAATGAGAAACGCAATCTTACACTTCTGCGCTAAATGTAGCGCAGAGAGAAGTTTTGACCCCTTGCAACCCGGTTAAGATGGTTTATTTTGTAGTGAACCATGCTGAGGTCTATCTTAGCCCATTTATATCCTGTGTATTTCATTCTGGCAAATGCACGGCATACTAGAACACCACAACTTGTTCTCTCAGGAGCCACATATGTGGTTTGAATTAAAGAATCCTGAATTTTAATCGGGGTTTATAAATAAGTTAGTTGAATTTATTTAAAACATCGGGGTGTAAATTCTTGAATTAGTTGGCATGAGCCAAAGGCTTTATCATTGGCAACCTAATCAACTCCAGCAATGCGTTGAAAGAAAATACAAAAATCTCCTTCTCCAAGTGCAGCCAAAACACAAGGACAACAAGAAGCTCATATTCCCCCCGAGGTCTTTGAACAGCAGCATTCCACTTGTAGCTCGAATTCGAACTGAAATTCTAGTTCCAAGAGCACGTTTTAAGCCTGGTCCAGGTTGATTATGAGGAAATTGCCTGCAAATTGCTTTAGCCAAGCCGGAATAAAACCATAGAGATGGCATCTTCAGAGCAGGGAGATTCAAGCCAAGATAGACTTCTCCTGTATAGTTTCCCCACGGTATAAGATGCACTCCCTCCCCTCCCGCCACTCCTCATGCCACTCCTCATGCCACTCCCCATCTCCCTTTTGGAGCCAGCATTTTCAGTCACAGGGCCACCTTTAGTCAGGAAACTCCGAGTCATGCCTCAATGCCCTGTTCTGCCCCTCAGAATGCTATAGCGCCTCTCCTGGAAGGAGAGTGTAATTGCAGTGTGACACATTTACATGGACAGTTTCCATTCTAAATGTGGCCTTAGGAATTTATAATGGAAAATGTTGGCAGTAAGTGCGCACAGATAAAAGATTCTTGTTAGGAATATATCTGGATGCACTTCAACTAGTGCAGACATTTATTTCAGTAAATGTTGTGCGGCAGAGGAAGCTTATTCTCTGCTTCATGTGTGCAATTGGTCATTTTCTTTTTTCCTCACTCCGTTTTCTGCCCATTTTCTCCCCTCCCTTTCTCTCCTGAAGGTATTGACTCCTTTCTGTGCTGCTGGTCACCTTTTGGTGCCTCGCACATTTTTCATGTTGCCAAAGCCATTCCTGTCCACACATACGGGCTTCCATCTGGGATCACTGGCACAGGCCATGAGTATAAAGCACAGTCGGTTTCCCTTTCCTATCCCACCAGGAGTGCTTAGTTTAGTTGTAGCTCCCCTACGATTCTCCTCCAGACCGATGGCAAATAAGTTGACTCGTTCCAAAATCTAGTTCGTGAAGCTGGTGCTTTAGATTTTGTCGTCAAACAATGCCTTTGGGTGTGAGAAAATCCTGGAAACTTATTGGCACGTCTTTTGGGCCTGTCTTGAGGTGGATTCTGAGAGACTTGGATTTATATAGCGCCTTTCACAACTACCGGACGTCTCGAAGCGCTTTACAGCCAATGAAGTACTTTTGAAGAGTAATCACTGTTGTAAAGTGGGAAATGCAGCAGCCAATTTGCACACAGCAAGCTCCCACAAACAGCAATGTGATCATGACCAGATAAACTGTTTTTGTTATGTTGATTGAGGGGTAAATATTGGCCCCAGCTGACAGCGACAACTGCAGGAAAAATGCAGGGAACAACGCCAGCCGTTATACATGGCCTCCTTCGACCTTACAAAGGCCTTTGACACTGTCAACCGCGAGAGTCTATGTAGTGTCCTCCTCCGTTTCGGATGCGCCCAAAAGTTCGTCAATGTCCTCCACAACATGCAGGCCGTGATCCTTACCAATGGATCCATTACAGACCCAATCCACGTCTGGACCAGGGTCAAACAGGGCTGCGTCATCACCCCAACCCTCTTCCCAATCCTCCTCACCGCCATGCTCCACCTCATAGTCAACAAGCTCCCCGCTGGAGTGGAACTAAATTACAGAACCAGTGGGAAGCTCTCCGTCTCCAAACCAGGTCCAAGACCACCCCAACCTCTGTCGTCAAGCTACAGTACGCGGACAATGCCTGCGTCTGCGCACATACAGAGGCTGAACTGCAGGACATAGTCAACGTATTTACTGAGGCGTACGAAAGCATGGGCCTTACGCTAAACATCCTTAAGACGAAGGTCCTCCTACCAGCCTGTCCTCGTCGCACAGCACTGCCCCCCCAGTCATCAAGATCCACGGCGTGGCCCTGGACAACGTGGACCACTTCCCATACCTTGGGAGCCTCTTATCAACAATTGATGACGAGATTCAACACCGCCTCCAGTACGTCAGTGCAGCCGTCGGCTGCCTGAGGAAAAGAGTGTTCGAAGACCAAGTCCTCAAATCTACCACCAAGCTCATGATCTACAGGGCTGTATGGCCCTCCTGTATGGTTCAGAGACATGGACCATGTACAGTAGACACCTCAAGTCGCTGGAGAAATAACCACCAACGATGTCTCCACAAGATACTACAAATCCCCTGGGAGGACAAATGCACCAACATTAGCGTCCTCGACCAGGCCAACATCCCCAGCATTGAACCACTGACGACACTTGATCAGCTCCGCTGGGCAGGCCACATTGGCCGCATGCCAGACGCGAGACTCCCAAAGCAAGCGCTTTATTCGGAACTCCTTCACAGCAAACGAGCCAAAGGTAGGCAAGGAAACGTTACAAGGACACCCTCAAAGGCTCCTTGATAAAGTGCACCATCCTCACCGACACCTGGGAGTCCCTGGCCCAAAGACTGCCCTAAGTGGAGGAAGTGCATCCGGGAGGGCACTGAGCACCTTGAGTCTCATCGCTGAGAGCATGTAGAAATCAGCGGAAAGAGCATGCGGCAAATCTGTCCCACCCTCCCTTACCCTCAACGACTATCTGTCCCACCTGTGACGGGGACTGTGGCGCGTATTGGACTGTTCAGCCACCTAAGGACTCATTCTAAGGGTGGAAGCGAGTCTTCCTTGATTCCGAGGGACTGCCTATGATGATGAAATATTGGCCAGAACACTAGGGATAAGTCCCCTGCTCTTCGAAATAGTGCCATGGGATTTTTTACGTGCATCTGAGAAAGGAGATGGGGCCTCAGTTTAACGTCTCATCTGAAAAACGGCATCTCCGACAGTGCAGCACTCCACTGGGGTGTCAGCCTAGATTTATGTGCTACAAGTTCCTGGAGTGGGACTTGAACCCACAACCTTCTGACACAGAGGCGAGTGTGCCACCCACTGAGCCACAGCTGGCACTAGGGGGAGCGGCAAGTCGTGCTGACTTGAACCTTCTCAGTTGCAACTATACCTCAGATGCAAAAGGTAGAAAGAGATTATCCCTTATCTTAATGACTACTAATTCCTTTTTTTAAATCTTTAAAAGCATACTCAGTCAAAAACGTAAACAGTTTAACCATGTGGTTATAAACAAAATGTGCCAGATTTAAGGAAAGGTTTCAAAGCAATTTTGTTGGAATCGCAAAGCTTCTTTGGGCAAAAGATTAAGGCAAAGCAGATCGAGCACCTCTTAATTTGCTTTTTACCTGAAGGCAAAACGTGAGTGAATACAGATCAACAAAAAACACAGAACTCGCTGTAAAATGGTGCTGCAGCCCCCAAAAGCATTCCTACAAGAAAGTGAGAAAACGACACCACAGAGGCACTTCCACTTATTAGGATGTCCGAGGTCACAGTAGTTGCATTTCTTTTCAGAAGAGTGTTCACCTTAGGCTTGGTTAGTCTTGAACTCTGTCATGGTAATTGTGCACAGCTTTAACCCTTCAACTGTTGCCTGCCCCTCAGCCTGGAATTCCCTCCTTGGGCACTGGAGCCAAAAGTGCACCCAATGTTGCCCTCATTTTGCCGATGTCCAGTTATGCCCAAACTTAAAACGGGTGTAAATGGGTAAAAATGAGTGGAAACAATCGGGGCCCAAGGAAACGCCGAACCCATACCATATTTCTTCTTTGAGTTTTAAAACTTAAGTTTCAACTCATTTAACCATCCTTCACACACATCAGGCACAGTATGTTTAGGAACTTGCAACCAGGGAAGTGTTTAAATTTTTAACATGTTCTGTACTTATGCCATAAATGTGCATTTAAAAGAAACTGAAAATACAGAGCAGGTCACCGTGAGGATATATCTTTTTTAAATGCTCAAAAAGTTGCAATTAAAAGATCAGAAAAATGACTTTGCCTGAAAATCTGGTCGCAATGTTGAGGGAGACCCCCCTCTTCCCCCCGCCCCCCAAACAAACTCAATTAGAGGATACTCACATTTGAGAGTCGGGGGAGTGGCCAGTTTTGTGGGTGGAGACTTGGTCAGGCGGAGGGTTTCGTGGCCGGACGTACAAGACCGAGGAGACTTGGCCGTATTGTAGTTACCTGGGTAACTCACTTACGGGAGGGGTCAGGAGGAACATGTGTGTGTGTGCACGGCCCATGCAGCAGAGCCTGGTCTCCAAATCGTCTTGGATCCCCTTGCCATTGGACCAAGACCTAACTCTTGTCAAGTTCAAGTGGTAGCTGGTGTGCAAGGGCCAACCCAGGTTAAAAGAATTCACGCACAGGCATCTTCCACCCTTTTAAAATTAAGTTCGGGACTCAGAACCTCATGGACAGTCCCAACAGCGACAGACCGGAACGTCGTGCTGCTATCATTGACGGGGCACCCCATCCATCATCTGTCCCACCTGTGACAGAGACTGTCGATCCCACGTCGGTCTCATCAGTCACCCTTAGAACTCATGTTAATGTGGAAGCAAGTCATCCTCGACTCCGGGGGACTGCCTAAGAAGAAGACTTGCGCCTCGGTCTTATGAGCCACGTCATTGGTTTGCACCCAAATTACGGGGGTCTCTGCGTGCAAATGTGGAGGAAACTCCAGACCTTACATGTTCACCAAGATTTCCACTGGTCTATATTCCTAGGCAGGTTTCTTTTTGACCTCCTTTACAGTTTGCCGAATGAGTACATTTATAATGTTGCCATGCGGAGCAACCAGAGAGATTCTTCCCCCTATCTGTCGTGTCAGAGACACAGCTGGGTGAGATGATGAGAAAATGAAGCTTCACTTCCACCTCCCACAGTGCAGCCCTTTGAGGGGGGGTGGGTAAAGAAAGGTGAATCTCACCTTCTCTACCTCTCAATTGGCCAGTCATCATGTAACAATGTGTCTAGACGTTTTCACTCAATTTTCTTGCTGGTAAGCAACAATACTGAAGTACAAAGAGATTCTAGAGAAGAAAGTGTACTATTAAAAAATCAGAAACAATTAAATTATCTTACAAAGCGCGTATGAAAAGTAAGGAACAGACTTGTTATTCCATGCTCCATTATTAGTGTTGTTTAGGCAGCTGCATCAACTGAGGTAAGTTTTCTACTAGTCCTTCGCATACTCTCTCAGAATCATAGTAACTTATAGCAAGGAAGGAGGCCATTCTGGCCCAAAGTGCCCTCGTTGGCCAACAGAGATATCCAGCCTAATCCCACTTTCCAGCTTTTGGTCCATCGCCCTGCAGGTTACGGCACTTCAGGTGCACATCTAAGTATTTTTAAAATGTGGCGAGGGCTTCTGCCTCTGCCACCCTTTCAGGCAGTGAGTTCCAGACCCCCACTACCCTCCGGCTGAAACAAATTCCCCTCAAATCCCTTCTCAGCCTCCTACCAATTACTTTAAATCTATGCCCCATAGTTATTGACCCCCTCTGCTAAGGGAAATAGGTCCTTACTAGCCACTCTATCCAGACCCCTCATAATTTTATGCACCTCAATAAGGTCTCCCCTCAGCCTCCTCTAGTCCAAATTAAACCAACCCAGCCTATCCAATCTTTCCTCATAGCTAAAATTGTCCAGTCCAGGCAAGCATTATGTTTTAATAGTAGTGCGATATATTTTTAATTCCATAACCGATTCAACGCTGCATAAGTTTAATGATGGATTTGCTCATCTCTTGTTTGCAATGTGTCAGCAAGTTCTGAATACTCAGCTAAGTCCTTCAGGGCCAATTTGGGTGTGTGTACATCTCGGAAACCTGTTGCTAAATAAATTGGCCGATTTTGATTGGAGCAGATACTAGTGGTTCTTTTTGGCTTCATGTGAACTCCAGATAATAGAAAACTCCAGAATTAGTTGTAATTGCGAGATCTGTCGATGCTTGTTATAAACAGACTAGAATAATTGTTTTTTTTGTTCGTCAATTGGATATAAACTGGATGACAAATAACTGACCTTCTTGGCTTCGAGTATAGCTGTGCACAAAAGACGAAAAGCTTTCTGGACCCACTGTGATTCTGTATTGAGTAGATTGGGAAAGAGAGCCAACTACATGAAAGAAATCTGAGCACATTCGTGCCTCCTAAAGCCACATTTAAATAGAGAATAATAAACACCCAGAAGCGATAAAAGATACTAATCATATCTGGGGTCTAGCTGATTATATTAATCCCACAGTGAACCCCTTTAGTGCGATTGCAGCCTTTTCGTCATTTCCATTCTTTTCATAAGATCCACAGTTGAATTTGAGAGCAACTTTTATTCCAGTTCTGGTTTCTTGTGATTAAGAACCACTCTGGAGTGTCATGGTGGACACTAGCTGCCAAGATGCTCCAAGTAGAAGCTGATGTCCACATCAAAGGAGGAACAATCATGATGCAATCGGTGCATGTTTAATGAGGGGAATTGATATGGGGAAATCAACATAAGAATTAGGAGCACGAGTAGGCCATTCGGCCCCTCGAGCCTGATCTGCCATTCAGTTGATCTTCTACCTCAAATCCACTTTCCTGCACTGTTCCCATATCCCTTGATTCCCATAATATCCAAAAATCTATCAATCTCTATATTGAATATACTGAAAGACTGAACCTCCACAGCCCTCTGGGGTAGAGAATTGCAAAGATTCACCACCCTCTGAGTGAAGAAGTTTCTCCTCAACTCAGTCCTAAATGGCCAATCCCTTATTCTGAGACTGTGGTCCCTGGTTCCAGACTCCCCAGCCAGGGGAAACATCCTCCCTACATCTCTACCCTGTCAAGCCCTGTAAGAATTTTGCATGTTTCAATGAGATCACCTCTCATTCTTCTAAACTCGAGAGAATATAGGCTTAGTTTACTCAATTTCTCCTCGTAGAACAATTCCCCCCATCCCAAGAATCAGTCTGGTGAACCTTTGTTGTACTCCCTCTATGACAAGTATATCCTTCCTTAGGTAAGGAGACCAAAACTGTACGTAATACTCCAGGAGCGGTCTCTCCAGGGCCCTATATAATTGCAATAAGACGTATTTACTCTTGTACTCAAATCCTCTTGTAATAAAGGCCAACATACCATTTGCTTTCTTTATTGCTTGTTGTACCTGCATGTTAACTTTCAGTGATTCGTGTACAAAGACAACCAGGTCCCTGTGAACACCAACATCAAGTCAAGAGTTGATCATTGGGCATTAGACTTTTACTAGGTATTATAATATATTCAAGCAACCTTTCAAACATGAGCAATCTCAGTGAGTAATAGAGTTTGGAAATCGAAACAAATTAAAATATAGAGGGTCTGAAAATCTCACGGGGAAGCGAGTCCAGGTGAGAATGCTGAAATTCACCCTTTCGGGTCTCTGCCAAAGTTTATGGGTTCAAGGGAAGTCCTCTGTTCAACATGGAAATGGGAGGTACTTGTCCCACTAGGCGTCTTATATAGGGCACCTACCATAGAAAGAGGTCAGAAAGTCGGGCAGAGGTTTGCCCGACCAAGAACAGAGGAGGACCCATGTCCCTGAGTAACAGAAGGAAACTATCCATGCAATGGCTACCTTTACAAGGGGGCAACATTTAACACCTTAACTATGCTTTTAAAAAAAAAACCTTGTTCCTCATGACCACAAACAGGCCTGGATTTCCCCCCCGCCTGCAGTGGGCCCCACTTCTGCCTGTGGTCGGCATGGTAATCCCGGTCTCACCATGTGCATCTCCAACAACCTTGCGTCAGGCCCACGTTACAGCTAGGGTTACAGAAATACCTGGCGCAGGGAATCCACACAGCCTAATGCATCGATGGCTTTGTTTGAGATGGGCAGCGGCTGGCCTGGATTCCGCGACATTAGGCCGGGATACAGGGTTTCGTTAGCATAGTGGTTATGTTACTGGACTAGTAATCCAGAGGTCTGGACTAATAATCCGGAGACGTGATTTCGAATCCCACCACAGCAGGTGGGAAAATTTAAATTCATTTAATTAAATAAATCTGGAATTTAAAAGCTAATTATCAGTAATGGTGACCATGAAACTACCGGATTGTCAGCAAAACCCAACTGGTTCACTAATGTCCTTTGGGGAAGGAAATCGGCTGTCCTTACCCGATCTGGTCTATATGTGACTCCAGACCCACAGCAAAGTGGTTGACTCTTAACTGCCCTCTGAAATGAGCGAACAAGCCACTCAGTACCTTCACCGCATGGACTGCAGCGGTTCAAGAAGGCGGCTCACCACCATCTTCTCGAGGGCAATTTGGGATGGGCAATAAATGCTGCCATTGCCAGCGACGCCCACATCCCGTAAACAAATTTTTAAAATTAAAAATCTGGGTCCAGGGCAAATTTCCTTCCCTTCTGACGCACTCCCTCCATGGTTACTGTAGCAGTGCGTCAGAAAGATTGCCGAGATTCACCCACAGTGTTTTTGACCCCTGGCATTTTCAGTGTAACTACCAAACGCAAATAGAGGGAAGTAACATCTTCAGCCGTATTAAATCACTCACCGTGTTATTACAGTTCCCATTAAAATTAATATTTCATAACACGCTTGTTATTGAAACCAAATTGATGTTTAGGCATTGAAGGCAATATTTAACTCTCAGGTCCTTCATTGCTCACTTGTGACCTTGGACACTTTGTATATGCCTCATTTGAAACGTCGGTAGTGGAATCACGTGAATGTATAAATGCTTAAAGCAGGCAATTTCTCCCTCTGCCATTTTAATTTAATTTCAGGTCCATAGAGAAATATGTCTGTCTGCGATGCAGTCAGCAGCCAATACAGCTGCAACGTCTTTCGGATGAGACGTTAAACCGAGGTCCCGTCTGCTCTGTCAGGTGGACGTAAAAGATCCCATGGCACTATTTCGAAGAAGAGCAGGGGAGTTCTCCCGGATGTCCTTGCCAATATTCATCCCTCAATCAACTTAACAAAAACAGATTATCTGGTCATTATTGCTGTTTGTGGGAGCTTGCTGTGCGCAAGTTGGCTGCCGTGTTTCGCACATTACAACAGTGACTACACTCCAAAAGTACTTCATTGGCTGTAACGTGCTTTGAGATGTCTGGTGGCCATGAAAGGCGCTATATAAATGCAAGTCTTCTTTCATTTCCAAAATGAGTAACACACTCAGAGTATTCTTTTACCAGAAGGTAATTTTTCCAAATTGAATCATTCTTCCCCATAGATTTCCCCTGGCTAAATAAATGCCCATTCGTAATGCGGGAGAATGTTGAAAGTAGGGCGCTAACATATTGCTGTAATTATTTCAGCGCACCTGCTGAGCCTAAAAAAGAAAATGTGGCTTTGGGCTGGTTCCATTCTTTTTAATCTGTGGTCAATTTTATTTTCTTAGATTTGTTCAATCCTAACAAAAGCTCTGTCACTTTAAATCCTGCGTGTCACTGTTGTACAGTGGAATGAAGGAAGCTTTCAATATAAAGACTTTTCTGATAATTGTCTTTTGCTCGTCTTCTCTGGGTCAAGCCCTTGACAGGTACAAACGCGGGCTCCGTTCAGTATAGCAGACTTCATTCCTCTGCTTGCTCCTTTGTGCAGTAAATCCTCTCTCACATCTGTAGCGCATTTGGGGCTTTCGCCTTTGATGTTGAGCAGAAGCCGTTTGAGCAAGAAGTTTTATGGAGTCGTAAGCCAGATATTGAAAGCTTATTTTCAAGCGCAGCCTGAAATGTGTCCTGCATTAGGGGCTTTTCCTGAGAGCAGAGGGTTGGTGATGAGTTTGCACTCTGCTTAATGCCGTCCCAAAAGGGAACAGATGAAAACATCATTGAAAAATCTTTGACTGCAGTTCAGGCTTGTAACAGGAAGCTATTGACCCTAAAGTTACAGGAGTGACCGACAGTATGTTATACCCAGGCTTTAAGGCTATTATTGTACACCTGAGGGCCAGTAACATTATGGCTCAGCCTAAAAGTCAATGTCAGTAAATATTCTATTACAACTTGGACTGCCTTTTAGAAACTGGATCATTTTTGTTCAATTTATGCTCTTGTCTCTTGCCTATACTGTATCATGTGAGCAAGCGGTAATCTCAGTTGGGTTGGTACATTCTGAAGACTGATTAACAATCATAAAAATAATTTTCTTACCCGATGGCCATTAAGCTAGTTATAGTTCGGTGCTTGGCTCTAATGATGTACAAAATGTGCGTGTTTTATTAATAAGTTCTTACCAGAGTGTTGGCTGTGCTCAATTAATTACTTTTGGTGTAGACAGCGTTGGTTCAGTGCTAGCACTCTTGCCTCTGAGTTGGAAGGTTGTGGGTTCAAGACCCACCTTGGAGATTTGAGCACATAATGTAGGTTGACACTCTAGTGCAGCGCTGAGGCAATGCTGCACTGTCAGAGTTGCTGTCTTTCAGATGAGACATTAAACCGAGATCCCGTCTGCCCAGGAAATCTAAAAGATCCCCATGCAACCGGGATGTCACCCGGTGTCCAGGCCAACATTTATCCCTCAACAAACATTACTAAAAAGATTATCTGTCATTTATCTCATTTGGTATTTGTGGGAGCCTGCTGTGCGCAAATTGGCTGCTGCATTTCCCTACATCACAACAGTGACTACACTTCAAAAGTAATTCATTGGCTGTAAAGCGCTTTGCGACGTCCTGAGGTGGTGAAAGGTGCTATAAAAAGGCAAGATCTCTGTGTGTAACTATACACCAGTATACTCTGTCAGGCGGCTAGAGTGAGGGAGCTTCAGTCTTGCTGTTGAGAGAATAGAATGTGCGGGAGGTTTCTCTGGATAATACTGCAGTGGTGCATTGTGAGGCTGCAGGATAACCTGAGAAAATCACCCAAGGACTCTGAACACAAATGATTATGTAAGAAAAGTGAGTAGTTGTTCTACTCTTCTGGAGTTTCTGTAAACGTGAGCTCTTCAAAAACTCTGGTGTCCATATCCTAACTCGTTGCGAGTCTTGTTCATCCATCACCCCTGTGTTTGCTTAACCTACTTTGGCTCGATTTTAAAATTCTCATTCTTGTTTTCAAATCACCCCATGGCCTCGTCCAGGCCCCTGGCACCCCACCATCCCTGTAGCCTCCTCCAGCCCTAAATCCTCCGAGATCTCTGCGTTCACCAATTCTGGCCTCTTGCGCATCCTTAATCTTCGGTCCTCCAGCTGCCTAGACCATCAGCTCTGGAATTCCCTCCCTAAACCTCTCCGCCTCTATGTTCTCCTTTAAGATGCTCCTTTAAAACCTACCTCCTGTCCTGAAAACTCCTCATATGGCTTGGCATCAAATTTTGTTTGATAACGCTCCTGTGAAGCACCTTGAAATGTTTTACTATGTTAAAGGCGCTATATAAATGCAAGTTATTGCAGTTTTTGTTGTCTTCCATTCGATGTTGGTTATCAAGGAAAGTCAGAAGTATACATTTGATGCAAGCTCTACAACCTTACTGTGGGATATAATTTTTGAATATTATATGAATATTGATTGAACAAAGGGAAACTGTCAGCAGTTTGAGGCAGTGGATGTGTTTGGAAAAAGCTGTAATATGTTGGTCAGTTGAGGAGAAATATCCTGAGTAAGTGCTTTTGATATGAAGAATAATAGTTCTTGAGACTATAACACTTCTATCACCCTTTGAATGCGAGTCAGAGTCAAACAGTCTCCTCATATCTCTGGAGACACGAGAGGAAATCGGACTTTCCCTCAAACTGATGGTGGAGCAGCTCGGTTTAATTAAATCAGTGAGCCACATCACAGTGCAAGTATCAGCAATAACATTCGGTGGAAATTCAATTTCCCTCTTGGGTGGGTGCGTGAGGGAGGGGAACGGACTCAAACACTGATATTTTCCAATTGTCTTTGGTTTATGAGATTCTGTGAAAGATGTTAGTGAAACCAGCTTTAAATGTTACAAGTCCCTCTGCCCCCACCTCCCCAAAAAATAAGATTTTAAGATAACAAAAGGAATTAGAACATAACAAAAGAGCATAGGAAATGCAGGAGTAAGCCACACGGCCCCTCGAGCTTGCCCTAAGAACATAGGATGCCAGCTTCCTAACCTGTTGTACGAGTATGTTAGAGCTTAATCGGCCTTTAAATATACGGTGAGGTGCAATTAAGTGATTCTGACTAATGTTTGAGATGCAATCGCGATAAATCATTATTTGCTGAATATTGACTGAAGAAAAGCACCAGTTTGGGACAGACCATGTGTTTTGAGAGCAAGACATTTTTTTTTAAAAAAGGAAAATTAGCCTATTTTAATTTTCTTTTTTTTTTTAAAACAGCTTCCTACATTTAGAATTTGAAACAATCATGGGCCTAAAATTACAGTCGGAGGTTTCTTTCGGACGAACGCCTCCGACCCAAAATCTTTTTACGAAAGTACCTGGTGGTCACGGAGACACCTGCGATTGTGGTCGGAGGCTTTCATTCGATGCGTAGCGTACGGGGACAGGACTTCCCCGTACGTATGGACATGCTGGAGTCACATGGGCCTGGAGCACCAATCACTCTGCAGTATTCTCATTGGTAATAATGGGAACTCCGTTTCTCTGAGTTCCTATTAATATCAATGAAAATAAACCCCTAAAACAAGAAACGCATTATAAATAAATCAAATAACCTCACATATTTAAAATTAATTGAAATTAAAGTTAATTACATGTTTTAGAAAAAAAATTTTTTTTTGGGATTTTTTTAATGTGTTTTAATAGGGTTTTAAATAAACTTATCTTAATGGACAGGGTTTTTACTATAAAAACGTGTATTAAAATTGCATTTTTATATGTTTTAAAACGCTTACGCTGGTAAAAGTAGGCTATGCGCCTGCTTTTACCAGGCATAAGAGTTTAAAAGACATTTGCCGTGCAGTGGTTGGAAAATAGCCCAATCTCACCCACGCGAATGTCCTTCCCCAGGGACACGGAGGAAGCCGGTTTTCGGCGCATGCGCATCGCGCCCCAAAAACCGGCTTTCGCGAGGCCTCACCGGATCCATCCACGCTTCGTACCATCCCGGTGAGGCCGGAATTTTAGCCCTGTGACGTAACCAGAAACTCCTGCATTTGGGACTCTCATGTTGACACTTGCTGCTAAAGTTCATGTCGCTACATTCCTGGTCGAGGACTGAGCAAACAAGCCCACAAGCTCGGTTGGCGGCCAGTCTGTTTGTAGAGCCAGAATGCTTTTAAGTGGGGCTGAGTGGTTCTGTGACGCTGTCATTAGACCATGGGGAGGGAGTGTGTGCCTTGTGACCATCTGACCTGAGGTAGGGGAGTGTGGGGCGTGCAAATCTGCAGTTCCCTATTTAATAGAGACGGATGGAACCATCAGCCATCCCACCGGGTGAACCAAGTTGCAGTAAAACCTGCAGTATGCAGCCATCCGCAAGAATCACCTCAACTGGTTGTTTAAGATTGATAGTCCAGATAGTTGGGGTTGGTTGACAGGGATGATAGTCATCACAAACCTACATTTGCTGTTCTTTCTGTCTGTAATTATCCTCACGACTTATAATTTACTTTTTATCATATAATCAAGTCCTCAATGTTATCATTTTGCCTCTCACTATTCAGTCGTAGCTCAGTTGGTGCAACTCTCACTTCTGATTCAGTGGCTCGTGGGCTCAAGCCTCACTCCAGAAACGTGACCACACAATCTAGGCAGCCACTCTTGTGCTGCACTGTCGCAGGTGCTGTCTTTCGTGTGAGATGATAAACCGAGGCCCCACCTACCTGTTCTGGTGGATGTAAAAGATCCCCATGGAAGAGCAGAGGGAGTTGTGCTGGTGTCCTGCCCAATATTTATCCCAAAAGCAGATTATCTGGTCATTATCTCATTGCTGTTTGTGGAAAATCACTGTGAACAGTTTGTCTGATTGGCTACATAACAACAGTGGCTGCGTTCCATTGGCTGTGAAGCGCTTTGGGAAATCCTGAGGATGTAAAAGGTGCTATATAAATGCAAGTTCTTTATTTTAGTGTGAAAGTGCTATAGTGTTAAAGCTAAGGTAAATGGCCAGTATCTTACTGTGGATAGGATGTGAAAGGTACTATCTAAATTCAAGTTCCCATGTGCCCTCCTGTGCATCATTTAACTGTTATTCTGTACTGTTCAAATTGCTGTTGCTCTATCTTTCATGAAATGTAATTTCAGCTCTGTATTTTTAACTCATTAGTATTTTTTACGTAATTGAGATCAAATATCTATTAGTAAAAATCTGGCCTGGAATATTATATGATTGTAATATTGTATAATTGTAATGTTGTAGTCACTGCATGCTCACTATATGATGCCACAGACCAATCAGATCACTGGGAGAAAATGCTAACGTCTCTCATTCACCATTGGTAGTTCCATGCACCATCTCTGCTCCTGTAATGCATTTGCTTCATGGGTTCTTTGCTTAAGAATTCATAGCAACACATTGCTATTGAGAACTAGTCAGTTTATTAGAAAAAGTTTAACAATCACACTTCACATTACCAGTCTTCTGGTTCGGGGCCAGAAGAGGCGAGGGCCCAGGGGTAGCATGGGCCAGCCCACACTGCGATATGTGCGCGCACTAGGTCCATGCAGCAGAGCAGGTCTCCAGTCGTCTTGGATAACCCTTGCCACTGGACCAAGACCTAGCTCTGTCAAGCCCGCGTGGTGGCTGGTGTGCAACGGCCACCCCACGTTAAAAAAAAATCCACGCACAGGCATCTTCCACCCTTCAGTATATAGTTAGGGACCTGGAATATTACGTACTTCATTGAAACACCTGTGAACTCATCCTTTTTTGGCGTGGAAGCAAGTCATCCTCATTTCGAGGGATCGCCTATGATGATGATGACATTACCAGTTCATCCACCAGGCTCACAACCACATGCCTCAACACGGATCCCCTGAACCCAACTGGCTGGGGTTTTATTGAGTCCTGTGAACATCACGTGACTGGCTCAGCCGCTCACAACTCAAACAGCTCTACAAACCTGTAAGCATTCTCACAGGTGCATACATTACAGCTCACACCATTAATCTTCCACCCCAGACATCTTTCTTACCCACGATAGATCTGCTTGTCCATTAATCAAGATGGGAAGAGCAACTAGGTGGCACCATTAGTCACGGTCCTTTCACTTCTGGGAACCGGGTTTAAGTCGAGGCCCGACTTTTGGGATGAAAATTGCCTCTGGCATGGGCTGTAAGAGTCCCATGTGAATAGGGTTGCCAACATCTGGTTCGGCGTATTCTTGGAGGTTTTGTCACATGATCGCCTGCCTCAAATCATCCCGCCATTGGTCGTCCAACAGGCCCATCCTCATGGAGCATTGCCGACCAGAAAGTGAAAAGCCTCCTCATTATCTGATTGGCTGATTTTTGACTGCCAAGCAGCCGTTTTTTCCTCCACCGCCAACATTTTTATAACTAAGGAATGAAAGCGTTCAAAGAAAATTTCAAAAAACAGGCCATTTGTTTTAATACCCTCGCAGCAGTGTCCGTCAGATTAATCTTCAATGCCCACAGACTCCAGGACAATCCTGGAGGGTTGGAACCCCTACATGTGAAATGAGTTTGGGAGTTTCATTCCAGTCCCCACTGGGTATGGGTGCAGTGTTCCCTGTGAGCTGCACTTCGTTCTGCGCGGCCTGTTTCTTTTAGTGCGCGGTCCCTTTAAATTTCCGCGCACGGGCGGTATTTACAAATGGGGAAGCCGGTGAGCGGCCTGCCCGGGATCTATCCCATTACTGCGGCTCAAAGAGGATGTTGTTTGGGTGCACAGTACAAACTGTCCCTAATTCAACACTAACTGGTAATCCCACTCAGATTGGGAAATGGGAAATTTGACACGCTGGTGCACTCAGGGTGTTATTCAGAGGTTGGAATTAAACCACCTTATTGGGGTAAAGTGGAGTCAGTTTTACTCTGCCTCTGGCTGTGCTGTACCTGACCTGGGACTGTTCAATGCTGATACTGGGATGGGTTCCATTTCCCAGCACACACATCTCTGATCTTGATTAGCACCAAAATATTATTTTTTTAAAAAACATAACTGAATGAGAGAAAAGCTGCCCGGTTTACATCTCTCCCGATTTTTATTTCTACTGACTTCCGAATGCAATTTCACAATGCAAAAGGTGCTTTGAGCTGTGGCGGGCAAGGAAGGCTGCAAGAAACCTTCTGCTATGCTGGACACTGGTGTTTGGCTGAACCAAATGCACATTTGAATCTGGCTTCTGTCAAAGGGGCTCTGTTAGTGTGCATTCCATTCACTTTGTGTATTTAATGTAAAGTAATCTTGAATCAAAGAGTATTGATAACAAATATTGTTATGATAGTTCAAGTGCTTCATTATAAACAAAGTGTGACAAGTGACCCACAAGAATTTCAGGCTCTGCCGGGTCTAAGGGTGGACATTTCAGTCAACAAATCTCATAGCTGCAGACACATGATACAAAATCTACAACCTATGTCATTTGTTGCTGCGCAGCTTGGGGAGGGTGGAGAAGAGCAATCCGCACTAACTTCTTCGTTAAGACAAAAAGCAAAAATACTGCGCAGGCTGGAATCTGAAATAGAAACAGCAAATGCTGGGAATTTCAGCGGGTCAGGCAGCATCTGTGCAGAGAGAAACAGAGTTAACGTTTCAGGTCCGAAGATCCTTCGTCAGAACCGAAGAAGGTTAGAGATGTAACCAGTTTTAAGCAAGTACAGAGGCAGGGGAAGATGGGAGGGGGGGAAAGGACAAAAAGAGAAGGTCTGTGATAGAGCGGAAGGCAAATTGGATAAATGACAAAAGGAATGATGGTGCAAGGAGAAAGGAGATAATAATGGGAGAAGTAAAGATACAAAAGATGGGTATAGAGAGGGTCTAAATTGGAATATCAGAATCATCAGTAACAACTGCCATGTGAAAAAATGGGGACAGACCTGTGCCCTTGTGTAATGGTTTTTTAAGTTGCAGGAGAGATATTAGCCCAGTATCAATCTATACTGTTGCTACGTAAGAGATCCATTTGGCCCAACCAGTTTGTGTTGGTGTTTATCCTGCACATGAGCAGCGGTCCGAATCACGTGTTCCCAAATCCCTTTATTCCCCTTTTGTGCAACTACCCAGTGAACCTATTCTTCAATGTTGACATGGCTTCGGGATCTTCTTACAAGTTGCTGCCAGAACACCGTCGTTACTTTCGCCCCACCTCCGGCAAAGGAGCCTGGGCAGCTCCGAGGGAATTCATCCCCATGCTTTCTGCTTCAGCCACTAACTGCAATTCTGACCAATGCAATTAAACTGCAGGCGAACCTAGTATTTTGGCATTTGCTAATAAATGCCCTTGCTTTTCGAAAAAAGAAATGAGCATTCTTAATCCTTTTGGGAAATAGCCAGCACTGTAAGGCGTTGTTGATGCTGGAGGTAGTGATGCTATCGGTTGTTAAGTTATCAGTCATGGAGCAGAGGGGAGCAGAGAATAAATGATGCATGCTCTTACAATGTTTAAGAATCACTGCGTTAGTTGCCTGTAATGATTATTTACAGTTCAGACCAGTTTATAGGATCTTGTCAACCTGCTCAATGTCTGTTTTATTTTAATTCTCCTGCGTTCCATTGTAAATATCTTGGGGACGAAATTGCCCCGCGCGGCTGTTTGGAGGTGGTAACCTTCTAGGGCCGGAACATTTATCGCCCAGCCTGGAAGTTCCGCCCCCGGAGCAGAATTCCACTCTTCCGCCCCTCAACGGAGGCGGAGCGCCATCCAAGGAACTCCGCGTCCGGGGGCTAGCACGGCGCTGAGGTGGAGGCGCTAATGGGGCTATAAGAAAGGGCAATTTTGCCCTCCTTGCATTTAATCTTGTATCCATGTCCCCTCGTTCTAGACCCCTCAGTCATTGGAAAAAGTCTGTTTCTATTCACTCTGACCCACCCTCATAATTTTAAACGTTTATCGTCCCTTAATCTCCTATGTTCTAATGAAAATAGTTGCAGTTACTATATAAAACAGAGAGAGATTTGGCAGCTAAGTACCATCTTTTATCTTAGAATTACGGTCTTGGACGGACCATGAAGTGGAGATGCTTCCTTGTCTCAGCCTTGGTTAGATCCATTTATAAGTGCTAATGAGGTGACAAATTGAGTAGGTAACAAAGGAGTGCTGAGTATAGAAGATATAATAATGGAGAAACATAATCACAAAGTATTTACACATAGAATTAGGCCATTTGGCCCAACTGGACTATGCCAGTTTTTGCTCCACACAAGCCTCCTCCCACACTCTTCATCTAACCCTGTGAGCATAACAATCTATTCTATTCACCCTCATGTGCTTATCTAGTTTCCCCTTAAATGCATCAATACTATCAACCTCAACTACTCCCTGCAGTAGCAAGTTCCACACTCAAACCACTCTGAGTAATTAGACAGATGCAATGTCAACGTCCAAGCTGGGAACTGGTTCAGTGAAGGAGAGCTGGCGGAAGAGCTTACCCTTTCAAGAGGTCAGTGTCATACCTCTAGCACGAGGTGCTGCTCGCTGATGAGGCATAGATCTGTACCAAGGGAGGCACGAGCAAAGACATTAGAAAATAGCACTCACAACAAGGTACAAGCCAGGCAGAATTATATGCATAATCAGCATATAGATCGTAACATGAACAACATTCCATCTTGGAACGACACCCTTCCAGGTGTGCAGTGGAGTGAGATGTTACATTGAAAGTGACTTCAAAATACAGCTTGGAATTCTGCTTATTCATCATCTTACATAGAATGTTACAGCACAGAAACAGGCCATTCGGCCCAACAGGTCTATGCTCTACACGAGCCTCCTCCCACCTTCCTTCATCTCACCTCATCAACGTATTCTTCTATTCCTTTCTCCTTCGTGTGCTTATCCAGCTTCCCCATACTATTCACCTCAACCACTCTCTGGTAGAGAGTTCCACATTCTGCGTGTTATGTATGTAAACATTGTAACTGTGTAAGACTTGCCACCAGAGGGCGCAACTGTTGGAGGCCCAAGGGTCACCTGCACACCTCGTGCAAGGGAGTATAAAAGGTTGTCTGCCAGGCTGCTTAGGCACTCTGGAGTTATATTTATGGCCCCAAGTTTCCACATGATTTGCTCCTGATTTTTAGGAGCAACTGGTGTAGAACGGAATATCTTAGAAATCGGAAGTCTCGTCATTTAGTTTGCTCCAGTTCTAATCAGTTAGAACAGTTTCACTTTGGAACAGAATTTTTTTTTCAAAAGGGGGCGTGTCTGGCCACTTATGGCTGATTTCAAAGTTTCGTGAGTGAAAACTTACTCCAAACTAACTTAGAATGGAGTAAGTGAAGATTTTTGTACGCTCGAAAAAACCTTGTCTACACTTTAGAAAATCAGGCGTAGGTTACAAATCAGGCGTAGGTTACAAATCAGGCGTAGGGAATGGGGGGCGGTGTTTAAAGGGAAGTTTACAAACATTAAACACTTCAGTTTTACAAATAAAGAGCCATCATCAATAAATCAACCAATAAATCAATCAAAAAAATTAATAAGAAATAATTTTTTTTTTTAATCAATAAATAAAACATTTTCTACTTACCGACTGCAGCACCGGGAGCCCTCCAAAGGCGTGCTGGGATGCCCCCCCCCCCCAGTGTGTCTCTGTCAGTGTCTCTATCTCTCTGTCTGTGTGTGTCTCTCATTCTCTGTCTGTCAGTGTCTGTGTTTCTGACAGCGAGGGGAGGGGGAGGGGGGGAGCAACGGGAGGGAAGGGGGAGGGGGGGGGAGAAGGGGGAGAAAGGAGATGGGGGGGAAGGAGATGGGATGGGGGGGAAAGGAAATGGGGTGGGGGGGGAAAGGAAATGGGGTGGGGGGGGAAAGGAGATGGGGTGGGGGGGGGAAAGGAGATGGAGTGGGGGGGGGAAAGCAGATGGGGGTGGGGGTAGCAGATGGGGGTGGGGGTGAAGGAGATTGGGGGGGGAAGGAGATTGGGGGGAGGGAAAGGAGATTGGGGGGGGAAAGGAGATTGGGGGGGGAAGGGGGAGGGAGGCTGAACGGGCCGGGCCCGTCCCCAGCACCAGATTTACAGGTAGGTGGCGTTGGGTCGGGGGGAGGGAGGGAGAGGGAGGTCAGGTCGGGGGGAGGGAGGTCAAGTCGGATTCAGTCCGGGGGCGGGGAGCAGGAGTCGGGTCGGTGTCGGGGGTGGGGTGGGGGGGAGCGGGAGTCGGGTCCGGGGGCGGGGGGGGGGGGGAGCGGGTGTCGGGTCGGGTCCGGGGGGGAGGGAGGAGCGGGTGTCGGGTCGGGTCCGGGGGGGAGGGAGGAGCGGGAGTCGGGTCGGGTCCGGGGGCGGGGAGCAGGTGTCGGGTCCGGTCCGGGGGCGGCGGGGGGGGAGGAGCGGGAGTCGGGTCGGTGTCGGGGCGGGGGGGGGCGGGAAGCGGGAGTCGGGTCGGGAGGAAGCAGGAGCTGGCCATGGGAGGAGCCTTATGCACGCTGCCCCAGTGAGGCCATTGGGCCAGGGCTAGGGGCTGCGTGCTTCGGCCCCTCCCACACAGTTTTGGGCGCCTGGAGCTACTGCACATGCGCGCCCACCGTAGCGCGCATGTGCAGAGGTCCCGGCACTGTTTTCAGCGCAGGGACCTGGCTCCGTCCCCTGCAGCTTGTGCTGCGCTGCGCCGAGGGCCAGAGGACCTGCAGGGAGCTGGAGAATCTGGAGTGTTTTTTTAGGCGCACTTTGTGGCGCGAAAAACGGCCGTCCAGGTCGGGACTGCGCCGTTCCAGGCGCGGATCGAAACTTGGGCTCAAAGACACTAAGGTCACATCAGTTTTAGCTCACAGTACTCAGTCTTGTGGAGTTCTTCCATACGTAACACTGAGAGTTCCACATTCTCCACTCTCTGACTAAAGAAGTTTCTCCTGAATTCCTTATTAGATTTATTTGTGATTATCTTATATTTATAGCCTCTAGCTTTGGGCTCGCCCACATGTGGCAACACCTTCTCTACGTCTACCCGATCGAACGCCTTCATCATTTTTGAAGACCCCTATTAGGTCACCTCTTCGTCGTCTATTTTCCAGAGAAAAGAGCCCTTAGGGCAATTAAACTGCATTCAAACCTGCATTTGCTAATACATGCCAATAATTTTCAGAAATAGAAATGAGGAATCTTAATCCTTTTGGGAAATAGTCAGCACTGTAAGGCGTTGTTGATGCTGGAGGCAGTGATGTTGATCAGTAATTAAGTCATCTGTCAGGGAGAGGAGGGGAGTGGAGTGGAGCGGAGGAGGTTCTTATAAAGTTTAAGAATCCCTGCTTTAGTTGCCTATAATGACTGTTTGTAATTCAGACCAGTGGCAGTTTATAGAATCTGTCAGCCTGATTAATGTTACTCAGATTAAACATTGGACATGCAGATCTGATGAAAACCATATTTAACACTGACAATTCTGCACCCTGTGCTCCTTTAGGACCAATGGCAAGTGATGCTTTCAACCAATTTATTCAAAATGATACAAAGCTGCCTCGGGCTGCTACATTTCACAGTAATAGGCTTCCTGAGTCAGATACAAGCTGGAAAAAGTTCACAGCACACTCGCTAGCAGTTTTACTTTGAAAATATACTTAACATAGTTGGGCGTAGCAGGTGGGGACTTTCTACTCTGGCGGAGAGCCGGTGTGATGGTCTTTGCAGCCGCCTGACTTCACTGCCACTAACCCTGGCCAGTAGTTGGAGATCGGCTTCATTGGCATTGGTTCAGGCCTCCTCGGGTACCAGCTACAATCGCTTCCTGGGGGGCAGGTGAAGAAAGGGAGGAGGAAAAGAATTTGCGGGAAAGCGAGAGTGCAATCAATTCCCCGGCAATTAATTGCACTGCTGCGGGTGGGGGGTCTTTTAAATTATAAATCCCCTCCCATCTGCCATAGTCGCCATCATCATCATAGGCAGTCCTTCGGATTCGAGGAAGACTTGCTTCCATTCTTAAAATGAGTTTTTGGGTGGCTAAAGTCCAATACGAGAGCCACAGACTCTGTCACAGGTGGGACAGGTTTGCCCCATGCCCTTTCCGCTGCCTGCGCTTGGTTGCTGCATGCTCTCGCCGATGAGACTCGAGGTGCTCAGTACTCTCCCGGATGTACTTCCTCCACTTAGGACGTTCTTTGGCCAGGCCCTCCCAGGTGTCAGTGGAGATGTTGCACTTTATCAGGGAGGCTTCGAGGGTGTCCTTGAAATGTTTCCTCAGCCCACCTTTGGCTCGTTTGCCGTGAAGGAGTTCCGAGTAGAGCACTTACTTTGGGAGTCTCGTGTCTGGCATGCGGACAATGTGGCCTGCCCAGCGGAGCTGATCAAGTGTGGTCAGTGCTTCAATGCTGGGGGTGTTGGCCTGGTCGAGGACGCAAATGTTGGTGCCTCTCCTCCCAGGTGATTTGTAGGATCTTGCAGAGACACGTTAGTGGTATTTTTCCAGCGACTTGCCATAGTAACACTGCACAGTTGGACATACTGATGTTTCCTCTGCCCAGTGTTGCTGTGGTGACAATCACTGGAAAGATGCAAGACCAGACCAGTTCCATGATCGATTCCACCCGCCCCACCCCCCCAACACACATTTTCCACACACCCCCACAAATCATCCTTAATAGGAATGGAAAATCTTGGCAATGGCAAATGTTTTTTGCTAGTATCAGCTTGACTCAGTGGTAAAGCTCTTGCCTCTGAGTTCAGGGGTTGTATGTTCAAGTCCCACTCCAAAGACTTGAGCACGTGGTCTAAGCTGACACTTCAGTGCAGTGCTGGGGAGTGCTGCACTGTCTGATGCGCAGTTAGGAGACATTAAACCAAGGTCTTGCCATTAAAAAAAAAAAAATCCTAAATCACTATTGAGAGAAGAGCAGAAAGTTCTTCCGGTGTCCTGCCCAACTTTTATCTCTCAGCCAACATCACCAAAACAGATTAACTGGTCACTGTTGTTTGTGGGACCTGGCTGTGTGCAAATTGGCTTGCACATATTCCTGTATTGCAGCAGTGTTTACACTGCAAAAGTAATTTGTTGGCTGTAAAGCACTTTTGGAATGTTCTAAGTTTGTGAAAGGCGCTATATAAATGTAAACTTTTTCTACTTTAGTCAAGTATTAAAACTATATAATGAAAACAGATTGCTTTACAAAAGTCAGCTGAAAAGCAAATCCCAACTCCCATTTTAATTTTTTTAAACTGTCCTTTATTGAGTAGAATAACAGTCGAATACAGCAGTGGAAGTGTCCCCTCACCAGCTAGTGTAGCCTGTATTTATATCCCCACTTGGAACTGATAATTAAGCATTGACCAGATTGCAAGTTGTGTGTGTGTTTCCCCAAATATTTGTATTAGATGCTGGGGTTGTCAAGTGGTTAAAGGGTTAAAGAACAGCAAATATTATAAGTGATGAACGAGCTCAGAAACTGGGTCCGTGCCAGCAGCAGTATTCCAATGCAGGTGTGCGTTCTCTAGAGTGAGGGACTGAGTGTATAGAGTGACGGTGTGTAGCAGGAGCCAGGAATAACAGCACAGTTGTACATCAGGCCCCACCGTCATTAATGGCCTGGGGAACAATTTTTAACTACTTTTAAGCAGAATGTTTTATTTTTGCAAGTGTGCTCATCAGTGATTGAAGAGAAAAAAGTACGGTAAGCAGACACATCGTGATCATCTAATAGCATCGGGAGGGCATTGAGCACCTTGAGTCTCATCACCGAGAGCATGCAGAAATCAAGCGCAGGCAGCGGCAAACCAGTCCCACCCACCCCTTCCCTCAACGACTATCTAACCCACCTGTGACAGAGTCTGTGGCTCTTGTATTGGACTGTTCAGCCACCAAGGAACTCACTTCAGGAGTAGAAGAAAGTCTTCCTCAATTCCGAGGGACTGCCTATGATGACTACAACAACAACTTGTATTTATATAGCGCCTTGAACGTAGTGAAACGTCCCAATGTGCGCTTCACGGGAGTGTTATGCGATTAAAAATGACACTGAGCCGCAAAAGTAGAAATTAGCGCAGGTATCCAAAAGCTTGGTCAAAGTGGTATGTGTTAAGGAGCGTCTTGAAGTAAGAAAGAGAGGTGGAGATTTGATTAGAGAAGCGGACCCAGTTTCTGGGCTTGTTGATCACCTTATAATATTTGCTGCCCTTTAACCCTTTCGTCGCTTGGCAACCCCAGCGTCTAACCTACACTTTGAAGTGGAATGCTATCACCTCTGTACAAGTCTTTCACATGACTGAGAGAGACAGGGTGGAGGGGAGGTGATCAGTTAGTATTGATTCATTCAAATGTAAATTAGGGAGATTTCTTTCAGAAAATATCTTTTTGGATACAGTACATGAATAATTTGAGACTTGACATGTGAGTGTAGTGTGGAACAGGTGAGCTTGGACCTTTGGTCCCCAAAGCTCTCTACCACTGGGGGTTTTCCTTGTAGACTCATTGATCGAGATTAATTGCTATGATTAGTCAACATCTCCATTATCATTGTATTGAGCGACTACCAGGATGGTAGAGGGTGAACTAGACAGTCCTTGGTCATTTTTTCGTCTAACAGTTCCTATATTACAAGGTTATTAATAATGGACTTCTCTTTGGGATTAATTGCGATAAGTATATTTGATAAGGAGAAGCCACATTAACATATGAAAGGGCAATGTTTTTTTCTTTATTCATTCTCGGGATATAGGCATTGCTGGCAAGACGAGCATTTATTTCCCATCCTTAGTTGCTCTGAACTAAATCGCTTCAATGGGTAGTTCAGAGTCAACCAGATTGGTGTGGGACTGGAGTCACATATAGGACGACAGGTTTCCTTCCCTAAAGGGCATTAGCGAACCAGCTCTCGGATGTTCTTCACCCAGTCGTATTTCCAATAGCCAGTCTCGGTCCTGAACAGTGAGATGGTCATTCTCGTGATGATTGTGTAACTAATGGCTCTGCCTTTCTTCTTCAGTTCACAGCGCATTTGGTGAAGCTGGGCTACCCGCGAGTCTGCATCTTGGATGGAGGCATCAACAAGATGAAGCCGACGGGGCTGCTCATGGTCCCTTCGCCTCAGATCTGAATCTTTCCACCCCACGCCGCGAGGGGCCGACGGAGCAGGTTGGACCTGGCTGAGAGGGTGAAGGCACCAGCACTAAAGGGCAACGCTGGCGCCCGAGACTGAACTCCCTCTCTGAATCCCGAGCAGTGCCTAATCGGTAACCTGTAGAGCAGTGGATCAGTCACGTTTAATGCTGATTGTAACACTGGTGATACTGCAGAGCTGTGTTAATCCGATGTCCAACGCTCTTTCAGTAGAGATTTACATCAGAGTGCCATTCAGCTGCAGAACCCATTGTCGATCAAATTTTTGATTGTTTTCACGAAAGTGAGACTTGTCGTTGAGTGTGAACAGTGCTTTTAACGGAATATTCAAGCACAATCTTTATTTAAATACGATATACCTAACAAAACCTCTCTCTTGCCTTTTTTGAAACAATTGTTAATTGTATCTAAAAAGTGTTGGGTGAAACTCCGCAATAACTTGTTTACTAACAAGTAGACCCAAAGAGCCTCGATAGATCAGTCTCTTCAGAAGGAACTAATTATATAAGCACTAGAATCGCTGATGTTAAATTAGTGTTTAATTATATGCCTCCGTACTCCTTAGTGACCAGCCAAGCACTGAAGGATCTTGCCATAAGTGTGGCTGGAAGATTTGCATTTCAGAGGATGTTGGCCCCTCTAATCTTTATGACTAATTTTTGTTTCAAGCTTCATGCCTCATGAGACTGAAGGCCACTGATTGTTCTGCCCTGTTGTAGGATACGCCGTTAATTGATAGTCTCATGCATTACACTATCTGATTTCACCTTTTAAATACAGTTCCCCAAAATGTCTCAACATCTGACAGAAAGTCATTCCGAATACACTTCGTAAGCGATGCTATATTTTGTGACAGAATCTAATAACCTGACGTATTGCGTTGCCTGCATTACTAGTGCACTCCTGAAACATGGCAACCAAGATGTCCAAATGTGTTCCTCCAAATTACAGACAGGTTTTGCTTGCGAAATCACTTACGCAAGGAATCAGTATAATTCCACCCCAAGGGCACTAGGAATATAGAAACAGAATTAGGCTATTCAGCTCCTCGAGTCTGTTCTGCCATTCAACTAGATCATGGTTGATCTGTAGCTCAATCCCATTTGCCTGCCTTTGCTCCAGATCCCTTGATGCCCACTATATCCACTTGGAGGCAAATAGATGCAAACAAAATCAAAGTAACATCAAAGGAAGTTGCATCCATCAGGGACAAATCAAATCCCTTGAGGAATGTGACTCTTGGTGATTTGATCTCTTGCAAAAACAGGGAAGTGCAACCAATCCACTAGACTATCTGAACCTAGCTAACGTTTCTCACTATCCAGATTGACGTCATTTCAAGGAACACACATCCTTGACAGCAAGTTTGGGATGACCTTAAGGAGCTGCCACCGTGAAATGCTCACTAAAGTTTTCTGTTGTCATCATCATAGGCAGTCCTTCATAATCGAGGAAGGCTTACTGCTGTGATCTTTCAGGTGTATTTCTGTTCTAGTCACTGAAGGAATGTGGTCGGAAGGGAAGGGAACAGCAGAGTGATAAGCCGCATGCTTGTGTCGATGTGTTTTCCCACAATCACTCTCAGCCGAGTCATTCCGGGAGATGTGAGGTTAATTTCCTACAGAAGGGGTGGGAAAATCGGAGAATGGATCGACTGATCCCACTCTCAGTAAATGGCCTAAGAGCAACATTGACCGAATCAGCTGCCGATGCGTCATATGTATGGTACTGAGGGAAAATAACTCAAAACGGGGAAGGGTATTCAACGGCGGAACATTCTTAAGAGGCACTTGGGAGTCCCTGGCCAAAGATCGCCCTAAGTAGAGGAAGTGCATCCGGGAGGGCGCTGAGCATCTTGAGTCTCATCGCCAAGAGCATGCAGAAATCAAGCGCAGGCAGCAGTAGGAGCATGCAGCAAATCTGTCCCACGCACCCTTTCCCTCAACGACTATCTGTACCACCTGGGACTGTGGTTCTCGTATTGGACTGTTCGGCCACAAGGACTCATTTTTTAAGAGTGGAAGCAAGTCTTCCTCGATTCCGAGGGACTGCCTATGATGATGATGGTGATGATTCTTAAGAGCTTCTTTGCATTCATTAACGCTAATCAGGACTCCTATCTCCCAGAGGATGAGTGTTGTGTCAGGAAGAAAATGTTAAAGACTCATCAGAGACACACTGAGCAGGTCAGTCAGCATCTGTGGAGCAAACAGGTGAGTTAACCTTTCAGCTGTGGTCATTTCATCAGAACAGCATTTATAAAGGAGCAGATTAAAGCACACGTACGGGAGAAGAAATAGACCGACCTGTAAAGGCACGATGATCATAGCGAGTACAGTGAGCGTACGGGTTGAAAAAATTGATGACTGCCCAAATTTCACAGTCAATACTTTGGCAAGAATCTGAACAGAAAATCACCACCATTAAATGCTGTGCCTGGTATCTGAGCCAGTGGCAAGAGATGGCAGTGACTTTTGATTCTCTGCAAAGGGAAGGAACATTGTCTGAGATTAGCATTTCTTAAAAGGCATCTTCAATTTATTGCTGACCCTTTTGCAACACTATGAAATGGGTGGCAACAGAGCAGAAAATGGCTGGATGACCTTTCGCCCTTCATTAGCTCCAGATTCCTCTCGGCTGTGGCCTAGTCCCGTATGAGCTGTTACTTCTGCCCGACATAAAGACCGAAAGCTACCCTGCTTCAGGTCACGCTTTCCCGTGTTTATCGGAGCAGCAGTCTGGGGGATTTTATCTTGTTGCCTAGTGGTTACTGCACGTTCTAAATGCCAGCGAACAACAGGAGCATTGTGAGAAATTCCTCCTTCCATAGTCGTGGCTGCCGGTGAGAAAACTTAACTTGTTGTTTGAGCACAGTGAGGATTATCAGGTTAGAATGAGGAGGACTGAAATAGGTCAGGACTTTGGCTTGCATTCTAATAAGGCAGCTGCAGTTTTGAAGAGTAACTGCTCGATCGATGGAATTTTCCACCCTGCACTGTTGCTCTGAGAATTTCAGTAAAGTGTGTTTTTAATTGACTAAAGTACAACCTCCAGAGAGATTCCACTTCAGCATTTAATATGCAATCATGAATCTTGAAGCTTAGTGACTGGAAATATTTAACATTTGAGCCACAGGAATGCTCAGTGTTTTTTTGTATTGTGGCACCTCGCTAAGAAACTCAATACCATGGCTGTTTAGTGAAGTAAGGATTCATTTTGCACCACTATTTCAGTGTTCACGTACAGGTGAATAGGCTGTTATCGAAAAAGGAGACAAAACCCATGGGAGAGGCCTCTGTTGCACAGTTTGGCACCACATTGATAATGTCTCTTCTCCAACATGTTCATGGGTCTTTTTCCCAGCCCCAGCCCATGGTCAGCAGCTGAACTTGTTGGCCCGGATTTTACAGTCAGTGGCAAAGGGACTGCGCTCGCCGCTGAGCTTAAAAATAAAAGCTGTCCGCAAAGATTTAACGGGCTCTAGAGCGTCGATTTCCCCTATTGTGACGTTACTTTTAATCTGACGCCATCTATAGGGGATCTGTGGCGTCCAGCAACAGTGAAGTCATCAATAGGGCTGATCAGCCAATCAGATTGAAGAATTCTCATAGATAGCAAACCAGGAAGTATAAAGCACGGATTATAATTCACTTTTTAATCATTTTACAGAAAGCAAAATAAAGATTGGGACACATACATGGGATTAAGGTAGAAGCTGAGCTATCATAAACAAACTTAAAAAAAATAAAACCCTTTGTTTAAATTATTTTGAAAATCATGGAATTTTTAAATATTATTGTGAGGGAATGATACTCCACACTTGTAAAAATAGTTTTTCAGGGTCAGAGAGGTTATTCAGCAGTAATTATGAATTAGTACGCTGTAAAAAAAAAACTCGGCTACATCTCATTCAATAAGGCTTAACATTTTCAGTGGTTTTTGCAGTGAGACTAGTACATAAAAAGTTAAAAGTTCACAGCAAATCACTGATTCTGTATTGATTGTATCTGCGAAGGAGGAGCAGTGTATCACTGACAGCACTTCTGGATTTCCTGGGAACACCAGAACTCGCTGTCAGTTTTAGATAGCAATGACAGCGAGTGCTGACAGTTTTGCTGTTATTACAACCGCAAATTCCGGGCCATTGTTTTTAGTAATTGTGTTCTTTCTCTGCTCCTGAAAGCAGTGACTCATGAGGCACTGGCATCTAAGTCAGTCCATCCAGGGGGTGATTCCTTATGGTGAGTCTCTTTAGTGTTGTGATGCTATTGTCCCACGGAGGGCGAGGAGGATATGTTAAACATATATTTTCAACTTTGCAAAGACATCGACTTTGACCTCCGGGCTAGAACATGCTTTGTCGTTCTCATAAGTTGGTCCGTTGTTCTGCGTTCTATCAGTTAATGCCTTGCACCAACTGACTCATTCTCCAGACACGACCTGGTTTCAACATCTGCACACCTCATGGATTCTTCTCCTCGCCCCCAACACAACACCCCCACCCCCACACCTTCCCGTGATTGATATCCCCTAACCCATGCTTGCTGTTAATGTGAAGTTGAACTTGTGCCTAACTCCGCAGCAGAGCCTGAAATTTGCCGGATAGACATGACTATGAATTCCCTTGATACTCAGCATTGAGAAGCTCGAAGCAACAACTCGTCAAATAGGCACAGCTGCAACTCCGATCCGATACAGGAATCCAGGAACGGTGCAAAATAGCACCCATCAGGTTCGGGGTTGACGCGGAAGGCTGGGGAGAGGGGCCAAGGTGTGTTTTTCGCACATTCTGCAGATAAATTTAAACAGCGATATCTGTTCATCATTGATCCCCTGAAATCAGGAGAAGATACTCAATGACCCGTAGCACATTTGTTTGTTCTCAGAATGTGGGCAATGCCAGCAAGGCCGCATTTATTTCCCATCCTCAGTTGTCCTGAGAAGGTGGTGGTGCGCCTACACTTGGAACCACTGCAGTCCTTGTAGTGATGATGCTCTCACAACATTGTTAAATAAAGAATGTCAACATATTGACGTTGAAGGAAGGGTGATATATGTCATGTCAGGATAATATGTGATTTGAAGGTTCCCACAACATTGCCAGTATTGTCCTCTGAGGTAGAGGTTCTAGGGTGGAAGGTGCTTATAACAATGAGATTTATTCAACTCATAGAATGATACAGGACTGAAAGAGGCCATTCGACCCATCGTGCCTGTACCAGCTCTTTGGTAGAGCTCGTCAATTAGCCCTGCTCTTTCCCCATAACCCTACAATGTTTTCCCTTCCAAGTATTTATCCAATTCCCTTTTTGAAAGTTACTATTGAATCTGCTTCCACTTCCCTTTCAGGCAGTGCGCTCCAGATCATAACAGCTCGCTGCGTAATGTCGCCTCTGGTTCTTTTGCCTATCACCTTACATTTGTGCCATCATCAAAGAACTCAATCAAGTTAGTCAAACACGATTTACCTTTAAAAAAATCAGTGCAGAAATTTATTCACTGCCGCATAAATCTTCACCTAAGAGGATATATCACATTATCAGACATTTGGAGAACCTTAGCATTTTAGCTAGAAACAAACATACTTACCAATATCGACAGTTGCTGCCAAACTAGCATCAAACCAAACAGATTATAAAATGTAATCCACTGTGTTATTCCTTATCTGGTGTTAGCCGTGCTCAGAAGTAGCACTCTCGCATCTGAGTCAGAAGATTGTGCGGTCAAATTCCAATCCAGAGACTTAAGCACAAATTCTAGACTGACATTGCGGTGCAGTACTGAGGAAGTGTTGGAGGTGCCATCTTTAAAATGAGACATTAAACTGAGGCCCCATTTGCCCTCTAGGGTGGACGCAAAAGTTCCCATGGCACTTTTTGAAAAAGAGCTGGGGAATTCTCCCCAGTGTGCTGACCAATATTTATCCCTCAGCCAACATCACTAAAACAGATTTTCTGGTCATTATTTCATTGCTGTTTGTGGGACCTTGCTGTGCACAAATTGACTGCCGGGTTAACATAAGAACTAGGAGCAGGCTATTTGGCCCCTCGAGCCCTGCTCCACCATTTAATAAGATCATGGTTGATTTGATCATGGATTCAGTTCCACTTCCCTGCCCGCTCTCCATAACCCTCCAATGCAAGTATATCCTTCCTTAAATACAGAGACCAAAACTGTACGCAGTACTCCAGGTGTGGCCTTACCAATACCCTGTACAGTTGTAGCAGGACTTCTCTGCATCCCCCTTGTAATAAAGGCCAACATTCCATTTGCCTTTCTGATTATTTGCTGGCTTCCCCTACATTACGACAGTGATTACATTTGAAGAGTACGTCAATGGCTGTAAAGCACTTTGGGATGTCCTGAGGTCATGAAAGGTGCTATATAAATGTAAGGGCCAGACTTTCCCGAAAGGGCCTCAACGCCCGATTGCCCACTGAGAAGTACTGCTAACGTTCGGTGAAGAAAGCTGGCGAGAATTTCCATTTTAAAGTTTAAAGTAAGTAAAACTAATCGCCCGGCAAGAAAATGGGCATTGCGCACTTATTGCCGGCGGTTTTCTCGGTGGGTAAGTGCAAAGTTAGCCAAATGGGCGGTCATTACCGGAATGGACGGTCAGTAGTAAAATTTAGTCCGAGGCTGCGGTTGGGCCTAGGGAGGGGGAAAACGTTAAAAAAAAATTTCATTTTAAAAAAAAACATACAAACATTCCCAAGACATTTTTAACCCTAATCGCCATGTTAAAATTAAAAACAAATAAAGAACCTATAACTTACCTTTCTTTGCAAGCACTTAGCGTATTATTATGTTCCAAGATAGTCCAAATATTAACGCATCAATAATTGCAATTCATAAGAGTTTAAGTCAGAGAGAAGAGAAATATTTATTTAAAAGAAAATAAATTACACCTGTAGCTGAGGGTCAATGGAATCCAAACAAGGAACCATCTGACAATGGCCCATACACGTCATCACTTAATTTTCCATTATTTTAGCTCCATGCTATCTGGTTGCTAAGCAGTGGCAAACCTAAAACTCTAAGCTGAAGTTTCCTCCATGTGTGGGATCATAGACAAGTACACTGTCCAATGATCCAAATAATTTGCTTTGTCGACTATTTGAGAAGCAGTGCAGTTGCGATGATAAGTACAAATTTGGACTGTCACAGACCTCATTGTTACTAAAGCTCCTTTATGTGTAATCATTGCATGTGGCCGGGTACCCGCACAGTACTGGGAAATGGATCTACGCCTCCATCATCATCATAGGCAGTCCCTCGGAATCGAGGAAAACTTGCTTCCACTCTTAAAATGAGTCCTTTGGTTGCTGAATAGCCCCAATACGAGTACCACAGTCCCTGTCACAGGTGGGACAGATAGTTATTGAGGGAAGGGGTGGGTGGGACAGGTTTGCTGCACGCTCTTTCCGCTGCATGCGCTTGATTTCTGCATGCTCTCGACGACGAGACTCGAGGTGCTCAGCGCCCTCCCAGATGCACTTCCTCCACTTAGGGCGGTCTTTGCCCAGGGACTCCCAGGTGTCAGTGGGGATGTTGCACTTTTTCAGGGAGGCTTTGAGGGTGTCCCTGTAACCTTTCCTCTGCCCACCTTTAGCTCGTTTGCCATGAAGGAGTTCCGAGTAGAGCACTTGCTTTGGGAGTCTCGTGTCTGGCATGCGAACAATATGGCCTGCCCAGCGGAGTGGAACTGCTTAGCTTAAACATAGAAACATAGAAAATAGGTGCAGGAGTAGGCCATTCGGCCCTTCGAGCCTGCACCACCATTCAGTAAGATCATGGCTGATCTTTCACCTCAGTACCCCTTTCCTGCTTTCTCTCCATACCCCTTGATCCCTTTAGCCATAAGGGCCACATCTAACATCTGAATTGAGTGACTCTGTCAGATCTTGACATCAGGTTTGGTTCGGGTTTCCCGTCTGCAAATCCTCCCAAAGTCACTAGTCTCAGCCATGTTGTCATAGCGCAGTGCAGAGCCTGACTGGGGGAGGTTTCTTCCTTTGAAGCAAAGACCTGTCACCTACGTTGTACTCACGCAACATCTTAATGGTACTCACCAGCGACAGAGCAACATTGGCAAAGGTCCTGGAGCAGGTCACCAGCCTGCTGGTCAGGAAAAAATTACCGCAGGGAGGCTCTAGAGAGTGGCGGCACAGAGGTCAATAAAATGGGAGCAAATAATAACTCGCCACGATAAAAACTATGCCGATGTGGTTTTCAACACTTTACCACGGTCACACCAACTCTTTAAACGGCTGTACCACTCCGTTGAGGAACCCCGGTCCAAAAATAAATATTTGAGAACAAACAAACTCTCTTCAAGATGTATTTCTATATGTAGAACAGGCAAAGTAATATCTGTTCAACCCTCTCAGTCTGACGCAGCCTCAATAACAATAGCATGCGTTAGACTAAAATGTCTATTTTCTTGTGTGTAACTGAAGTACATGAGACCCAGTGGAGACATATCCTTTTCTAGGTTTACAGAACAAAATGTGGAAGGGCCCACATTCATTGGGTTTGATCCTAATAACAGCCCAAAGTTATCCCATGGCCATTCACACCCTATCTTGACAAATCTTTTTCTAACTTCCAACAATACCATCTCAAGTCGGCCCAGCATCCCTTTTGTCTCTCTAATTTCTCCTGTCTTCCACCCTATCACAGACCTTTCCTTTTGTTCCTACCTCCCCTCCCCTATTTACTGCTCCTTAAGAATCTGTTCATTTCAAACATTCGCCAGTTCTGACCTGAAACGTTAACTCTGCTTCCTCTCCACAGATGCTGCCCGACCCGCTGAGATTTCCAGCATTTTTTGTTTTTATTTCAGATTCCAGCATCCGCAGTATTTTGCTTTTGTCCCAACGTTTTTGAGTCGGTTCAGATTACGGTATCTCCGCCACAACCCTGTCCACTTCCTTCTTACCAGTCTTCACACATTCTGTTTGTCACACACAGTACTGAAGGTCATGAATTAAGAAGTTCATTACAAGATGACGAATAAGTTATCTTTGTCTTCTGATACCACCATCTCTGGAGAACTATTTGAGTTAATCATAGTAGGATCCACTCTAAGAATACTGTGGGCTTTAATGAGACAGGCCACTTTTTCACCCTACCTCATATACTCCACAATATCGCCCGTGCTGTGCTGTGCTTCAGATTCCAATCATGCTTTCTATGTGCCTCCAGATTCTCCACCCTCTCGCATCTTTAGACTCTGCTTGTCTCCCAAATACCTCCGACTACTCCAGTGCTCCATCTCTTCATCTTTCCCCTTCATGTCTCTGATATCACTCCTCCACCTCTAACCCTTCTCACTGCATCGCTCTACCTCAGATATTCCTCTACCCCGCTCTGTTCCAGTCCTCTCTTCCCATCTGCTTTATTCTGACTTTACTTTCAATGGCCACGGCCATTCCCTTTCACTTTTAGTCGTGTGTGTGTATGTGTGTGTGTGGCAGCTGTTTGCCCAGCAGCTGCAGCATCAGTGAAAGCAGACAATTCCCTTCGCTGAGGTAACAGAGAGAGTGAGCTTCTGTATCTCTGCGAGAGCGAGTCCAAGAGTGTGGCAGCCCAGCAGCCATAGTAGGGAGCTCGGCACTGAATGAGTGGCAGGAATGCCTGTGATAAACATTAGAAGGGGAGACTTGGCACAAACATCTGGAGGAGGACAACAGACATGGAATGAATTAAGCCAACCTCTGGCAACCACATGAGTTCAATCGCAAAATATCATAAGATAGCTGCTCTTTAGGAATGTGTGTGTAAATTATATAAAGCTGAAGTTATAGCTTCCCTTAAGGGGCAGCTAGTTATGTCGGTGAGTCGCTGAGACAGATGGTTCACTGTCTTGGCTCACACTGAAGAGTAGCTATTTGGCTGAGGTACTGACGGGTACCCAGCCTCCATGCAACTGTGGAGGAGGAATAGAAAGAAAGAAAGACTTGGATTTATATAGCGCCTTTGTTATATGTGCAGACTATAGATATACTCTCTGTGTAGTCACTGTATAATTACATAAGATGGAGACTTGTTACCTGATGTACTATCAATAAGTTTTATACTGTGTATATACTATGCTGACACCTCTAGAGGGTGCAACTGGTGGAGACCGGGGTTTCCTGCCCCTGTGACAGAGGCTGTCCACCAGAGGGGACTGCGGTGGGAGACCTGAGGGTCACCTGCATAGGTGTGCAGGACCCAGTATAAAAGGCTGCCCACCATGCTTGTGCCTCACTCTGGAGTTACGAATAAAGGATCAAGGTCACTACAGTTTGAGTACAACACATTGCCTCGTGGAGTCATTCATAAGTACATTATAGACATAACACCTTTCACGACCACCGGACATCTCAAAGTGCTTTACAGCCAATGAAGTACTTTTGAAGTGTAGTCACTGTTGTAATGTAGGAAATGCGGCAGCCAATTTGCACACAGCAAGCTCCCACAAACAGCAATGTGATAATGACCAGATAATCAGTTTTTGTTCTGTTGATTGAGGGATAACTATTAACCCGGGATAACTCCCCTGCTCTTCTTCGAAATAATGCCATGAGATCTTTTACATCTACCTGAGAGAGCAGACAGGGCCTCGGTTTAATATCTCATCCGAAAGACGGCACCTCCGACAGTGCAGCACTCCCTCAGCACCGCACTGGGAGTGTCAGCCTAGATTTATTTGCTCAAGTCCCTGGAGTGGGACTTGAACCCACAACATTCTGACTCAGAGGCGCGTGTGCTACCCACTGAGGCACAGCGGACACTGAAGAGGGAGAAAATTAGTGGGAAAAGAAATAATTCTTTTGAAAGTTGGCTTTTATTTTCACAATTATTTGTGAAGGTCGGTTAAAAAATGTAACTAAAAGATGAATCATCTAAACTTGTAGATTCTTGTCACACACTCTCCATCCCCACCTTAGTGCCACTTTTGATTATCCTCACAAAACTGGCAGAATGCAGATTTTTTTCCTATTCTATATATCTCATGAAACTTCCTCCCCAAACTGCTGTTCGCCCAATGCGCGAGCAGCAAGGAGTGGATAATTGCTCCATTGATTTTTTTTTTCCACTTAATGCTGACATCACCAGCAGTCCGCACGGAGTGCAAGCTGTTTACAAGTGTTCTTATCATCAGCTATACCTTTGTGTTTAGTCGTTGTGTATGCTCGATCTTCTATGTAGGTGTGTGTTCTTTTTTTTGTTTGTTGCTGCACATGGGCTTGCTGTCCACCTTCGTATATACCGTTGTGTTTGTACTCGTTACATATACCTTAGCATGGATACTTTGGCTGGAAGTTCCCCAGTGTCGAGCGCACAGGTTTGGGGGCAGGGCGGCCGGAAATTATGAGCACGTCAGGATCCCGTCCCCTCGCGTGGCTCTGAAGCCGCAACACGAACCCGATCGGCAGAGGCGGGTGACCTGATTGAAGTCGTTAACTGCTTATTGAGAGATCCTTGAGGGTTTTTTAATACCGGCTTTTGACTTTTGGAGCACGGGCGTCACGGAGCTCGGGAACCTCGCCTGTGAAGGGGAGGCATAAACTCAGTGGCCATTGGCGAGTCCATTCATTGAAAGCTGGGAAAAGCACATAAATACTGCAACATTACACGCCTCATGGAAAGGCTCTTTTTTGTCCACAGGTTTAGCTGTTAGCAGGTTGCAGGTCATTTCGGAAGCCACTCTCATCACTACATTGCTGCTCAGTATCACAACCGTGAGGAATTAGCCCTCTGTCTCACCTTGGTACTCCAGAATCGGACCAAGGTGAGCCCCACCGCCAACAACACCAGCAGCAACCACAACAGCAGCCTTCTCCTCAACGACATGATGCTCCACAGGAGAGAGGGGGGCCACCACGGGGCTGCAGCACGCAGAGGCGATACTCCCAACACAGGGCATACAGGCAGAGGATGAGCTTCCTCAGCATAATTGAGCAACAATGCTTCAAGAGGCTTGGGCCGTTGCGTCAGGTCATCGCAGATATTTGTAGCTTGCTGGAACAAGACCTGCTGCCCAGAGGTCATGGTGGCCACGCCTTGCCAGTGGCCGTCAAAGTCGTGGCCGTCAAAGTCACCACCGCCCTCAACTTCTCTGCCTCTGGCTCCTTCCAGGGATCTGCAGCAGACATTTGCAGGATCTCACAGTCGGCTGCCCACAGATGCATCACCCAGTTGACCGATGCCATGATTCACAAGTCAGCCAATTATATCAACTTTGCCACCGAGGGGGCCAGTGTTACTGAGCAGGCGCTGGGCCTTGTGGCTCTGGCTGGCTTCCCACAGGCGCTGGGCAGCATCGACTGCACACATGTGGCCATCAGGGCACTCCATCATCACCCAGGAGTGTTTGTGAACTGCAAGGGCTTCCATTCCCTCAATGTGCAGCTCTTCTGCAACCATAAAGAGATCGCCATGCATGTGTGTGACAGATTCCCTGGCAGCTGTCCTGACGCTGATGTTGTGCGGGCCCACCCATCCTCTTTGCAGCTCAAACAGACTTGCCGGTTGTCTGCTCGGAGACGAGGGCTATCCACTGACGACATGGCTTCAGTGCCCCTTGAGGACACCAAGTACTGAGGTCAAGGAGCATTATAAAAACTGCTCCATCGTCACCAAAGGCTTGAACGTCTCTCTCGTTTCTTAGCAACCAGAACCAGACACAGTGTTCGAGGGGGCAGTCTAACCAGAGCCCTGTACGATGAATATGGTGCATTTGACAATATAGAGAGGAACAGTATTTATATAGCACCTTTAACATGGTGAAATGTCCCAAGGCGCTTCACACAGGAGTATTATGAGAGTAAAAATTTGACATTTTAACAAACTGACATTTGACAAATTTGAACAAACTAGTATTGAACCATTTCAGCATTGAGTCTCTCTGCAGCATTCCAAATATGCTAGCAAAAATGACACATTCGTCTGAGGAAGATGGAACATTTCTAATCCTAGTCTTTATAAAACTCTCGATAACAGGATAGTTCATAACTCTCAGGATTTTTTTTGAAACCTCCATTGCATTTACTACTATTGCAATTCTGGTGTGTTCATTTTATGTGTTCCTCAGATAAAACACAAGCAAATTGAACAAAGAGTCGAGGATGTTTCTGTTCACTCAGAACTGCGTAGCTCTAGACTAGCTTCCCTGATCCGTTAATATGTGAACCAAAGCACAAAGTCCTTGATGGACTGTTCAGATCACCGGAGGGCTGGAGCCTGCCCTGGCCTGGTAGGAGACACTTGGAGCCCTTTGCAATTCATCACGGCCATTTCACACAAGCTCAGGTGTGAGGCAAAGCTCATTGAATGATCCTGATCTGAATTATCCTGTTATAGAGGGTGTTATTTTACTTCATAAAGACCAGGATTAGACTTTGATTGAGGTATGTTAAATTGTACCAACTTTTACTGTAAAACTACTGGATTACTGATTATTGGAACTCATTATAACTGCTCAACCAGCCTTCAGCTGTTTGGGCCCCAAGCTCTGGAACTCTCTCCCTAAATCGCTCCACCTCATCACCTCTCTTTCCTCCTTTAAGACGCTCCTTTAAGCCTACTTCTTTGACTTTTGGTCATCTGCCCTAATTTCTCCTTGTGTGGTTCAGTTTCAAATTTTGTTTGCTAACGCTCCTGCGAAGCGCCTTACAACCCGTAATCCTATATAGGAGCTTTTGGGTTTATATGCTGGTGGTTTCATGCTAAGCAACGTTTTGTGAATGACCAGTTGGTGTGATAAGACAGTGATTTGGCTCTGAACATAATAACAATATTCCGAGGCTGATTCATTTAGCTATCGGGGGGACCCACCAATCAAATTCCTCGGCTTTAAGTGATCTGTTTTTCTTGTAGATTATTCAACAACAACAACTTGTATTTATATAGCACCTTTAACAAAGTAAAAACGTCCCAAGGCGCTTTACAGCAGTGTTCTAAAGCAAAGATTTGGCACGGAGCCACATAAGGAGAAAATTAGGGCAGATGACCAAAAGCTTGGTCAAAGAGTTTGGTTTTAAGGAGCGAATTAAATGAGGAAAGAGAAGTGGAGAGGGTTAGGGAGGAAGTTCCAGAGCTTAGGGCCGAATGGGCGATTCAGCCCTTGAGTGATTAAAATCAGAGATGCTGAGGACCAATCTCTGAAAGGGAAACATTTTGCAGGGCTATGGGGAAAGAGCGGGGGGTGTTGGACTAATTGGAGAGCTCTTTCAAAGAGCCGGCACAGGCACGATGGGCCGAATGGCCTCCTTGTGCACTGTGAGGTCCCATGAAGAGCTAAGTATGTGAGATGAAAACAGAAAATGCTGTAAATCTCAGCGGATCAGGTGAAGGAACAGTGGCCTAGCTGAATGTTTGGAGACCTGCTGTCACAATGCAGTTTTGGTTTCACACATTCACACGCAGTAGTGTATGCAAAGTAACATCAGAAAACTCTAGGAAGGAACTGACCTGTGGCATCAACCCATCTTTTCTCTCGGTCAGATCCTGCCTGACCTACTGCATATTGCCAGCATTTTCTGTTCGTACCTCAGGTTTCTAGCAGATGCCTTTTATAAAAAAATCTCGCCAGTGCATACTAGGGTCACTGGACAACAATCAGGAGCAGCAACCCTGGCCGATTTCCCCTCTCCTTAACCCAGTGCTCCACTGAGGTCAACTGTATTGACCCAATCAGCAACCGCCCCCTCCCCCACCACACCCAGAGCTGAGATCGGCAAACAGCACAGGCCTTGGATCCAGGTCTGTATGGATCAGCTACTGAATGGGATAAAAATACAGAACCTTTATTTAAACAGAGTGACTATTTGTACTAACGCTTCTCTCATCCTTTTGCGCCTGCGTCCTCCAGACCCCACCCCCGACATCTCCCGCCCGGAACCAGAAGTGGGGCCACATTCTTCAATTGCCCATATTGTCCCACCAAGCCGCTGAGCCTCCCGCCGAGCCCCGAGCCTCGGACCGAGCTGCCTACCAAACCCTCCTGACCAGATGGGGGGAGAGAGGGGAGGGGGAGAGAGAGAGAGAGGGGGGAGGGGGAGAGAGAGAGAAAGGGGCGGTGGGAGAGAGAGAGGGGCGGGGGGAGAGACAGAGTGGAGGGAGGGCGGGAGAAAGGAGGAGGGAGAGAGGAGAGGAGAGAGGGAGAGACGAGGTGGGAGGGGGGGAGAGAGAGCGAGACAGTGGGCAGGAGAGAGAGAGAGAGGGGGGGTGTAAAGTCCTTACTCTACAGTATGAAACCACATGAGGCACATTCTGGGGACAAGGTCACTCTGTGACCTTGACTCTTTATTCACAGGACTCCAAAGACGATGACCCTGCGTGGGACCTCCCTTTTTATACCTGTGTGATCAGGTAAGGAGTGTCTCCCACAAGTTCACCACTTGTGGTCAAGGTGTGCATCTAGGTTGAGTGTATACAGTAATACAGTGGTGTTACATTGTGGTTACACACATGACATCAACTCCCCCCCCGCCCCAAAGTCTTATTGGGATCATAGGTTTAGTCTTTCAGGTGGTCTACGCTCCCTCGTGGAGCGCCGCAGTTGGGGCTCTGGTTGTTGGACACTGACGTGGGTGTCTATCACCTGTGGTGATTCCGGCCTGTCCGGGCTGACCGCAGGGACTGTGCATTCTTCTGATTGCTCTTGTTGCTCGTTCACTGGTGGGGTGAGCTCCATCTCATGGTCTTCTTCAGGTACCTCCGTGTCGATGCTGAACCTTTTTTTTACTTGGTCCAGATGCTTACGGCATATCTGACCATTGTTGAGTTTTACCACGAGGACCCCATTCCCCTCTTTGTCAATTACAGTGCCCTCAAGCCATATGGGCCCCATGGTGTGATTGAGGACAAATACAGGATCATTTATTTCTATACATCTCCCCCTCGAATTACGATCATGGTACTCGTTTTGTGACTTGCGCTTGCCCTCAACTATGTCGGTCAGGACTGGGTGGATGAGGGACACCGAGTTTTGAGTGTCCGTTTCATTAGTAGCTCTGCGGGCAGGACCCCCGTGAGCGAGTGCGGTCGGGATCTATAGGCCAACAGGAGGCGCGATAGGCGGCATTGTAGGGAGGATCCTTGAATCCTGAGCATCCCTTGCTTAATGATTTGGACCGCACATTCCACCTGGCCATTGGAGGCCATCTTGAACGGCGCAGTCCTGATGTGGTTGATGCCATTGCCCGACATAAACTCTCGGAATTCGTGGCTTGTGAAACATGGTCCATTATCACTAACCAGGATGTCCGGCAAGCCATGGGTTGCAAAGATCGCACGTAGGCTTTCCACGGTGGTAGATGACGTGCATGAATTCAGAATGATGCACTCGATCCATTTCGAGTACACATCTACCACAATAAGGAACATCTTTCCCAAGAACGGGCCTGCGTAGTCAACATGAATGCGTGACCATGGCCTGGTGGGCCAGGGCCACGGGCTGAGCGGGGCCTCCCTGGGGGCATTACCCAGCTGGGCACAGGTCGTGCATCTGCGAACACAGTGTTCCAGGTCTGAATTAATTCCAGGCCATCAAACCTGTGACCGGGCAATGGCCTTCAACAGCACAATGCCTGGGTGCTCACTGTGGAGTTCCCTGATGAATGCCTCCCTGTCCTTCTGGGGCATAACTACCCGGCTGCCCCATAGTAGGCAGTCAGCTTGGATGGAGAGCTCATCCTTCCGCCTGTGGAACGGTCTGACCTCCTCAGGGCATGCTCCGTGTGCAGGCGCCCAATCCCCAGTCAGGACACCTTTCTTAATCAGGAATAGGAGGGGATCTCTATTTGTCCAGATTTTGGTCTGGCAGGCTGTGATGGGGTAGCCTGCGCTGTCAAAGGCATCGACAGCCATGACCATCTCGGCGCTTTGCTCCACCGCCCCCTCGGTGGTGGCCAGTGGAAGCCTGCTGAGCGCGTCAGTGCAATTTTCAGTGCCGGGCCGGTGCCGCATGGAGTAGTCATAAGCAGCCAGTGTGAGAGCCCATCGCTGTATGCGAGCTGATGCGTTGACATTGACAGCCTTGCTATCTGACAACAGGGATGTTAATGGCTTGTGGTCCGTCTCTAACTCAAACTTCCTACCAAAGAGGTACTGATGCATTTTTTTTACACCATAGACACATGCAAGCGCTTCCTTCTCGACCATCCCATATTCCCGTTCTGCTTGAGAGAGCGACCTGGAGGCATAAGCCACAGGTTGTAGTTGACCCTCAGCATTGCCCTGCTGCAACACGCACCCAACCCCCTAGGACGATGCATCACATGTCAGAACCAATTTTTTACAAGGGTCGTACAGAGTCAACAACTTGTTTGAACAAAGTAGGTTTCGTGCCCGATCAAAAGCCCGTTCCTGACAGTCCCCCCAAAACCAGTCACAACCCTTATGCAGGAGCACGTGTAGCGGCTCCAACAATGTGCTCAAGTTCGGCAGAAAGTTCCCATAATCGTTCAACAGCCCCAGGAATGAACGCAACTCCAATGTGTTGCAGGGCCTGGGTGCTCATCGAATCGCCTCTGTTTTGGATTCGGTGGGCCGAATCCCATCTGCAGCAACCCTCCTGCCCAGAAACTCAACCTCAGGAGCTAAAAACACACATTTAGACTTCTTGAATCACAGGCCTAGTCGGTGTAGCACCTCCTCCAGGTTATGAAGGTGTTCCTCGGTGTCTCGACCCGTGATGAGGATGTTGTCCTGGAGTACGATCGTTCCAAGAATGGATTTAAGTAGGCTTTCCATGTTTCGTTGAAAAATTGCGGCCGCTGATCGAATGCCAAACGGGCACCTATTATAAATGAACAGTCCCTTGTGCGTGGTGTTGGTGGTCAGTAGTTTAGATTCGTCGGCCAGTTCCTGGGTCATATAGGCTGAAGTGAGGTCCAACTTGGTGAACAGCTTGCCGCCTGCCAGCGTGGCGAAGAGGTCCTCCGCTCTCGGGAGCGGGTATTGATCTTGTAGGGACACCCGATTGATGGTGGCCTTGTAGTCGCCACAGATCCTGACAGAACCATCCGCTTTTAGGACGGGAACGATGGGGCTCGCCCAGTCGCTGAATTCAACAGGCGAGATGATGCCGTCTCTCAACAGCCGGTCCAATTCGCTCTCAATCTTTTCCCGCATCACATACGACACCGCTCTGGCTTGTGGTGCACTGGCCTGGCATCCGGGGTGATGTGTATCATTAGTGCCTTTGAAAGTCCCAACGCCATGTTGGAATAGTGAATCAAATTGTTTTAGGACTTGTGAGCACGAACTTCGCTCTACAGATGACATTGTGTGAACATCCCCCCATTTCCAGTTCATCTCGGCTAACCAGCTCCTCTCCAACAGTGCGGGACCATTGCCCGGGACAATCCAGATTCACTAACCCATTGTGTGTGACAGCCAACATTGCACTGCCTAGCACCGGAATGATTTCTTTAGTGTAAGTCCGTAATTGTGTCTCAATACGTGCTAATTTGGGTCTACTGGCTTTAAGTGGCCATAGCTTCTCAAATTGCTGAACGCCCATGAATGACTGGCTGGCCCCAGTGTCCAGCTCCATGCGTACTAGGATACCGTTTAATAAAACCCTCATCATCATTGGTGGCGTTTTGGTGTATGAACTGTGAATATTCGCCACATGGACCCGCTGAATCTCGGCATCCATCGATTTGCCCCAAAAGTCATCCTGCCTCAAAGAACCCTCTTCTGGTCCATCCGCCTCATATTTTAGTCTGGTTGCAGACTTGCTGCACATTCGAGCTAAGTGGCCACTGAGATTGCAGTTTCTGCAGACAAACTGTTGAAATCTGCAAGATCTAGCTGAGTGTTTTCCCCCACACCTCCAGCATGAGTTAAAGTTTCCATTGTTGGGAACAAAGGGACTATGGCCAGGCATTCCGCACTGACTGTCCCTTTGACTGCCCTTAAGTACCCTATTAGTGGGTGTCAATTGCCCCATCCCGGGCCGCATTATCCACTGTGATGGCATGAATGTCCGTTCAGCCTGCCTTTGTCTCTGTTGAAGTCCTACTCTGGGGTCTATTGCTGTCTGGGGAGTGTCGGACTGCCCCTGCCTGCCTGCTGGGCTCTGAGTCGCATTGATGATGTTGACTCTCTGATCCATCGCCACGTTAGAGGCAGAATTGCGTGCGTATATTATTTTCGTCTCTTCCTCCCCCGCCATGAAAGTTTGAGCTATCTACGCCGGCGCTTCCAAGGTCAAATCCTTGGTCTCAATTAATTTGCGGAAAATTCCCACATGACCGATACCCTCGATAAAGAAGTCCCTTAGCATCTCCCCCCTGCAGGCGTCTGTGAACTTACAGAGGCTGGCCAAACGCCGGAGGTCCGCTATGAAGAGTCCGTTATGCTCTGTCCTTCACGACGTCGATGGGTGTAGAATCTGTGTCGGGCCATCTGTATGCTACTCGCCAGTTTGAGGTGCTCCCCGATCAATTTGCTAAGTTCTTCAAAGGTTTTGTCCGCTGGCTTTTCGGGTGCTAGTAAGTCTTTCATGAGCGTGTAAATCTTTGGTCCGCAGCTGGTCAAAAGATGAGCCCTTCGCTTGTCGGCCGCTGCATCCCCCAGCCAGTCTTTCGTAACGAAGCTTTGCTGAAGCCTCTCGACAAAATCGTCCCAGTCTTCCCCAACACAGTACCGTTCCTCTGTGCTACCGGTGGCCATTCTCGTGGGTCGTGAATTTCCGTTTCTCGTCGCCAATGTAAAGTCCTTACTCAACAGTATGAAACCACATGAGGCACATTCTGGGGACAAGGTCACTCTGTGACCTTAACTCTTTATTCACAGGACTCCAAAGATGATGACCCTGCATGGGACCTCCCTTTTTATACCTTGGTGATCAGGTAAGGAGTGTCTCCCACAAGTTCACCCCTTGTGGTCAAGGTGTGCATCTAGGTTGAGTGTATACAGTTATACAGTGGTGTTACATTGTGGTTACCTGCATGATAGGGGAGAGAGGGACGGGGGGAAAGAGAGCGAGAGGGGGCGGGGGGGAGAGAGCGAGAGGGGGCAGGGGGGGGAGAGAGCGAGAGGGGGCAGGGGGGGGAGAGAGCGAGAGGGGGCAGGGGGGGAGAGAGCGAGAGGGGGCAGGGGGGGAGAGAGCGAGAGGGGGCGGGGGGGAGAGAGCGAGAGGGGGCGGGGGGAGAGACAGAGTGGAGGGAGGGAGGGGGGGAGAGAGCGAGAGGGGGCGGGGGGGAGAGAGTGAGAGGGGGCGGGGGGGAGAGACAGAGAGGAGGGAGGGAGGGGGGGAGAGAGCGAGAGGGGGCGGGGGGAGAGACAGAGTGGAGGGAGGGAGAAAGAGAGAGGGAGGAGGGGGTGGGAAGAGCGAGAGGGGGCGGGGGGAGAGACAGAGTGGAGGGAGGGAGAAAGAGAGAGGGAGGAGGGGGTGGGAAGAGCGAGAGGGGGCGGGGGAGAGACCGAGTGGAGTGAGGGAGAAAGAGAGAGGGAGTAGGAGGGGGGAAGAGAGCGATGGGGGGGAGAGAGCGAGAGGGGGGGAGAGCGTGAGAGGGAGCGGGGGGAGAGATAGAGTGGAGGGAGGGAGAAAGAGAGAGGGAGGAGAGGGGGGGAAAGAGAGCGAGGGGGGGGAGAGAGCGAGAGGGAGGGGAGAGGGAGAGAGAGGGGGGGAGAGAGCAAGAGAGGGAAAGAGCAAGAGAGGTGGGGGGGGAAGAGCAGGAGAGGGGGGGAAGAGAGCGAGGGGGGGCAGAGAGAGCGAAGGGGTGAAGAGAGAGCGAGGGGGGGAAGAGAGCGAGGGGGGAAGAGAGAGCGAGGGGAGGAAGAGAGCGAGGGGGGAAGAGAGAGCGAGGGGAGGAAGAGAGCGAGGGGGGGGAAAGAGAGCGAGAGAGAGAGAAGAGGGGGAGACGGGGGGAGGGAGAGACATGGGGGGGGAGGGAGAGAGAGGGAGAGGGGGGGAGGAAGAGAGGGGGAGAGAGAGAGAGGGGGGAGAGGGGAGAGGGAGAGGGGGGAGGGGGAGAGCGAGAGAGAGGGGGAGGAGAGGGAGCGAGAGAGGGGAGGAGAGGGAGCGAGAGAGGGGGGGTGCGAGAGAGGGGGGGAGAGAGGGGAAAAGAGGGAGAGAGAGAGGAGGGGGGAAAGGGGGAGAGGAGAGGAGAGGAGGGGGAGAGAGAGAGGGGGAGAGAGAGGAGGGGGGGAGAGAGAGAGAGAGGGGAGGGGAGAGAGGGAAAGAGAGGGGGAAGAGTGAGCGAGAGAAGGGGAAGAGAGAGCGAGAGAGGGGGGGAGAGAAAGCAAGAAAGGGGGGGAGATAGAGCAAGAGGGGGGGCAGAGAACGAGAGAGGGGGAGAGAGCGAGAGAGGGGGGAGAGAGCGAGAGAGGGGGGGAGTGAAAGCGAGAGAGAGGGGGAGTGAAAGCGAGAGAGGGGGGGAGAGAGAGCGAGAGAGGGGGGAGTGAGAGCGAGAGAGGGGAGAGAGAGAACGAGAGAGGGGGGATAGAGAGCGAGAGAGGGGAGAGAGCGAGAGAGGGGGGGAGAGAGAGCGAGAGAGGGGGGATAGAGAGCGAGAGAGGGGAGAGAGCGAGAAAGGGGGGAGAGCGAGAGCGAGGGGGGGAGAGAGCGAGAGAGCGGGGGGGGGGGGGAGAGAGTGAGAGAGGGAAAGAGAGGGCTGGGGTGGAGAGAGCGAGAGGGGGGAGAGAGAGAGAGGGAGTGAGAGCGAGGGGCGGGGGGGGAGAGGGAGAGAGAGGGTGGAGAGAGCGAGAGGGGGAGAGAGAGGGTGGGGGAAAGCGAAGGGGGAGAGAGAGAGGGGGAGGGGTGAGAGAGAGGGGGGGAAGAAAGAGCGAGGGGCGGGGGGGGGAGAGGGAGAGAGAGGGTGGAGAGAGCGAGAGGGGGAGAGAGAGGGTGGGGGAAAGCGAAGGGGGAGAGAGAGAGGGGGAGGGGTGAGAGAGAGGGGGGGAAGAAAGAGAGAAGGGAGGAAGAGAGAGGGAGAGAGGGGAGGAAGAGAGAGGGAGAGAGGGGAGGAAGAGAGAGGGAGAGAGGGGAGGAAGAGAGAGGGAGAGAGAGAAGGGGGGAGGGGGAGAGAGAGGGAGGGAGAGAGAGAGGGAGGGAGGGAGAGAGAGAGGGGGGGAGGGGGAGAGAGAGGGGGGAGGGGGAGAGAAAGGGAGGAGAGAGGAGAGAGAAAGAGAGAGAGAGAGGGGGAGAGAGGCAGAGAGAAGGGGGCAGAGGGAGAGAGAAGGGGGCAGAGGGAGAGAGAGTGCGGAGGGAGAGAGAGAAGGGGGCGGAAGGGGAGAGAGAAGGGGGCAGCGGGAGAGAGGGGGCGGAGGGGGAAGAGAGAAGGGGGCAGAGGGAGAGAGAAGGGGGGAGAGGGAGATAGAGAGGTGGCACAGGGGGAGAGAGAGGGGGCGCTGGGAGAGAGGTAGAGAGGGGGTGCGGGGGGGAGAGATAGAGAGGGAGGCGGAGGGGGAGAGATAAAGAGAGGGGGGGCGGGGGGGAGAGAGGGGGGGCGGGGGGAGAGAGAGAGGTGGGGCGGGGGGGTGGGGGGGAAAGAGAGAGGGGGCGAGGGGGAGAGAGAGTGAGGGGGCGGGGGGAGAGAGAGAGGGCGGGGAGAGAGAGAGAGAGAGGGGGCGGGGGGGGAGAGAGAGAGAGGGGGCGGGGGGGAGAGAGAGAGGGGGGGCGGGGGAAGAGAGAGAGAGTGGGCGGGGGGAGAGAGAGAGAGAGAGAGGGGGTGGGGGGGGGAGAGAGAGAGAGAGGGGGTGGGGGGGGGAGAGAGAGAGAGAGGGGGTGGGGGGAGGGAGAGGGGGTGGGGGTGGGAGGTAGAGAGAGAGAGAGAGAGAGAGCGGGCAGAGAGAGGGGGCGTGGGGGGAGAGAGAGGGAGAGATAGAGAGGGAACGGGGGGGAGAGAGAGAGAGAGAGAGAGGTGGCGGGGGAGAGAGAGGGGGGGTGGGGGAGAGAGAGAGAGAGAGAAAGGGTCAGAGAGAGAGTGAGCGAGGGAGCGGGGAGAGAGAGAGAGGGGGACAGGGTGCGGGGAGAGAGGGGGGCTCGGGGAGAGAGGGGGGCGCGGGGAGAGAGGGGGGGAGAGAGAGAGAGAGGGCGCAGGGAGAGAGAGAGGGCGCGGGGAGAGAGAGAGAGTGCGTGGGGAGAAAGAGAGAGAGGGCGCAGGGAGGGAGAGAGAGAGAGCGGGGAGAGAGGTGGAGCAGGGAGAGAGAGGGCGGGGAGAGAGAGAGAGGGGGAGCAGGGAGAGAGAGAGGGCGCGGGGAGAGAGAGAGAGAGAGAGAGGGCGCGGGGAGAGAGAGGGGGCACAGGGCGAGAGAGAGAGGGCGCGGGGAGAGTGAGAGAGAGGGGTCGCTTGGAGAGTGAGAGAGAGGGCGCGGGGAGAGGGAGAGAGAGGTCGCGGGGAGAGCGAGAGAGAGGGCGCAGGGAGGGAGGGAGAGAGGTGGAGCAGGGAGAGAGAGGGCGGTGAGAGAGAGGGGGAGCAGGGAGAGAGAGAGAGGGCGCGGGGAGAGAGGTGTCGCGGGTAGAGAGAGAGGGAGCGCAGGAAAAGAGAGAGAGAGAGAGAGGGGGCGGGGAGAGAGAGAGAGAGGGGTCGCGGGGAGAGAGGGGGCGCAGGAAGAGAGAGAGAGAGAGGGGGCGGGGGAAGAGAGAGAGGAGAGAAGGGGCGGGGAGAGAGAGAGAGAGAGAGAGGGGGGGCGGGGAGAGAGAGAGAGGGAGGAGGCGGGGAGAGAGAGAGAGAGGGGGGCAGGGAAAAAGAGAGAGAGAGAGAGAGGGGTGGGGGAGAGGGAGAGAGAGACAGAGAGGTGGGGAGAGATGTGTGGTGAGGTGATGGGGGGGAGCGGGGAGAGAAGGGTGGTGGGAAGAGCGGCTGGCGGGGAGAGAGGGGGACGGCGGGCGGGGGATAAGACACATGGGGAGGGGTGGGGGGAGAGAGACATACAGTGGGCCGGGTAAGAGAGACATGGGGGAGAGACACGAGGGAGAGAGACACGGGGGAAGAGAGACACGGGGGAGCGGGTGGGAAGAGAGCCACAGGGGAGAGACATGGGGGAGGGGGTGGGAAGAGAGACACGGGGGAGAGAGACACACATGCGGGGGGGAGGGGGTGGAGGTGGGAGCGGGGAGCTAGGGAACTCGGGAAAGACGGATCGCGTTTCTCGAAAAGCTCGGTGCATTAAAGACATCATTGGAGTGGATGAAATCAAGAAGTCACAACACTGTCACTATTCATTTCAGACCTTTTAAACCTGTTAACAATACGTGGCCCGCACAATGCCCCATCTATGGGGGTGGGGGGAGGGGGATTAATGTCATGCACTTGCGTTGGGGTAAGGGACGTTGGCTGGAACTTGCTGGTTTTTGCTGGGTTGTTCGAGATCTGTCCTCTCTGGCTTCTGAAGTCAAAATGGATCAAATTACAATTTGCCAAGTCAGTCAGAACTTGGGCTGGGCGGTTCCAGTTACACGTTCCAGGGAAGCTTCAGGGTGTGGCTTATCCTCCAAGGGGACCAATCAGCAATAGGTTATGTGATCATTGAGAGCCAATCAGACACGGCAGCCATTTTATTAGTACAAATAAACACATCCTTATTTAACAGCACGAAGTGCTCGCAAGAAAACGGGCCAAACGCTAATGAATTACTGAGGCACTGACCCCAAAATTCCTGGAGCAGGGGATAGTGGTTATGCAGCGAACCCCCAGCGGGGGACTGGAATTTGGAGCGTAACCCAGATCCACCAGTCGCTCACCAAGGTGGTAAGTTCCCTCTGAAGTGGCCTAGCGAGCCACTCGGTTGTATCTTCTCAAAGACAACTCGGGATGGGCAATAAATGATGGCCTTGCCAGCAAGCAAGGAATTTTTTTAAAAGCAGCGCTGGATTCCAGTGCTGTCTGAGAGCTTCTGGCACTGAATGGTCCCCTTGGAGGATAAGCCACACCCTGAAATTTCTCTGCAATGTGTAACTGGAACCGCCCAGCCCAAGTTCTGATGGGAGGAGGGGCAGGGGGGCACAACAGGAGGGTGGGAGGGAGGGGAGTTGGAAAATTCAATGACTGAAACATAGAAAATAGGTGCAGGAGTAGGCCATTCACCCCTTCAAGTCTGCACCACCATTCAATAAGATCATGGCTGATCCTTCACCTCAGTACCCCTTTCCTGCTTTCTCTCCATACCCCTTGATCCCTTTAGCCGTAAGGGCCATATCCAACTCCCTCTTGAATATATCCAATGAACTGGCCTCAACAACTCTCTGTGGAAGAGAATTCCACAGGTCAACAACTCTCTGAGTGAAGAAGTTTCTCCTCATCTCGGTCCTAAATGGCTTACCCTTATCCTTAGACTGTGACCCCTGGTTCTGGACTTCCCCAACATCGGGAACATTCTTCCTGCATCTAACCTGTCCAGTCCCCTCAGAATTTTATATGTTTCTATGAGAGTCCCCTCTCGTTCTTCTAAACTCCAGTGAATACAGGACCAGTCTTTCCTCATATGTCAGTCCCGCCATCCTGGGAATCAGTCTGGTGAACCTTCGCTGCACTCCCTCAATAGCAAGAATGTCCTTCCTCAGATTAGGAGACCAAAACTGAACACAATATTCTAGGTGAGGCCTCACCAATCCCCTGTACAGCTGCAGCAAGACCTCCCTGCTCCTATACTCAAATACCCTAGCTGGTTTTAGAAATGCAATGAGACCGATTGCTTGCGTTGCCAAAAGCGGCAGAAGAAGCCAAGAGGTGTTTTAACGAAAAATGATATTGTTCCTGGAGCCCCGAGAGCTTGTCGGTGCCCCGGTGAATTTCCTCCCCTCCCACCCACCTCCGATTGAGGTGCACCTTGAAAATTTCATTCACTCTGCACCCAATTTCCACCCTTCCCTCACCTTCACAGGGTCCATCTCCAACCCTTCCCTTCCCTTCCTCGACTTCTCTGTCTCCATCTCTGGGGATAGGCTTTTGACCAGTATCCACTACAAGCCCACTGACTCCCACAGCTACCTGGACTACACTTCCTCCCACCTGGCATCCTGCAAGGACTCCATTCCATTCTCCCAGTTTCTGCATCTGCATCGCATCTGCTCTGACGACGCCACCTTTCACACTAGTGCCTCTGACATGTCTTCCTTTTTCCTCAACAGAGGATTCCCCTCTGCCGTGGTTAACATGGTCCTCGACCGTGTCCGTTCTATTTCCCGCACCTCTGCTCTCACCCCTTCCCCTCCCTCTCAGAACCATGACAGGGTTCCCCTTGTCCTCACCTTTCACCCCACCAGCCTCCACATTCAACGGATCATCCTCCACCATTTCCTCCACCTCCAGCGTGATCCCACCACCAATCACATCTTCCCCTCCCCTCTCAGCATTCTGAAGGGATCGCTCCCTCCGCGATACCCTGGTCCATTCCGCAGTCACCCCCAGCACCCCCTCCCCTTCCCACGGTACCTTCCCGTGCAAGCGCAGAAGATGCAACACCTGCCCTTTTACCTCCTCCCTTCCCACTGTCCAGGGCCCCAAATACTCCTTCCAGGTGAAACAGCAATTTACTTGTACTTCTTTCAATTTAGTATATGGTATTCGCTGCTCACGATGTGGTCTCCTCTACATTGGGGAGACCAAGTGCAGATTGGGCGACCGCTTTGCTGAGCACCTCCGTTCAGTCCGTAAGTGTAACCCTGAGCTTCCGGTCACCTGTCACTTTAATTCTCCGCTCCACTCCCACTCTGATCTCTCTGCCCTTGGACTCCTACATTGTTCCAACGAAGCTCAACGGAAGCTGGAAGAACAGCACCTCATCTTTCGTTTAGGCACTTTACAGCCTTCTGGACTCAACATCGAGTTCAACAATTTCAGAGTGTAACCGCTGCCAATCTTTGACTCCCTTTCTCCCCCCTCCCCTTTGTTTCTTTTTTTCCCTCTCTTTGTCTCTAATGGCAGCTGGTCATTATCCCACCATTCACACCCTATCCAGCTTAACCCTTTTCTAACTTCTGTCATTAACATTTCAATTCGGCCCATCATTCCTTTTGTCTCTAATTTCTCCTGCCTTCCACCCTATCACAGACCTTCCTTTGTGTTCATTCTTCCCCTCCCCCTTTCAGTGCTTAAGAATGTGCTCTTTTCGAACATTCAGCAGTTCTGACGAAGAGGTGTCAACCTGAAACGTTAACTTTGTTTTTCTCTCCACAGATGCTACCTGACCCCGCTGAGATTTCCAGCATTCTCTGCTTTTATTTCAGATTATAGCATCCGCCATCGTTTGCTTTTGTGCTAGGTGTACCTTTGATGCGATATAAACGTCTCCAGCCCGAGATATTTACATCAGCCTGACCCTGGGGAATTCCAACGGGGTCAGGGTTCTGCCTCTCCCCACCTCTGATTCTCCCCTCCTACTCCCAGAGGACTGTCAGGGATCTTGGTATTCAAGGCCTGGTTCTATGCGCCAACGTGCTGGAACTTTTCAACAACGAGAAAAGGCACTTTTGCACAAGTCGGTTTTATTACAAAAGCAGCGCTCTTTTTTTTTCCCCCTGAAATCCCTGGAATAGCTTTGTCATACAATGATGAGTTTAAAACTAAAGATGACTTTCTGTCATAAACTTCATACAGAAATGCCATTCTCGTCTGTATTAAATATTCTGTGATACATATTCCGTCAATGCTAACTAATGGCCTGTGTTGTGTATCCTCTGACTGTCCTCAACGGGAGACGATCGCACGTTATGGATCAGTTGCCAACGAGTTTAAACAGAATGATGAACGAGATAAGTGGGGGCAAAATATCCATTGAGAACAAATCGTTTACTGCTAAAATATGAGGGCAAGAAATAATAAATTAAAAGTCTAGACAGTACAGCAACCATTGTGAAAACAGTGCCGTAGGAATGACAAAGTGAACTCTTGAGTGTTATCCAATGCTGTGACGGCTGTTGTTTAATGCGGATTACTAAACAAACGGATAAAAGCCAGCACACAGTACAGGAACGTATTCAACGAATAACCATATTGATCTGAATGTTCCCAGTCTCAAGCTATCATTATGATCTATAGTCAGAAGGTTGCGGGTTCAAGACCCACTCCAGGGACTTGAGCACAAAAATCCAGGCTGACACTCCCAGTGCAGGGCTGAGGGAGTGCTGCACTGTCGGAGGTGCCGTCTTTCCGATGAGACGTTAAACCGAGGCCCTGTCTGCTCTCTCAGGTGGACATAAAAGATCCCATGGCACTATTTTGAAGAAGAGCAGGGAAGTTATCCCTGGTGGCCTGGCCAATATTTATCTCTCAATCAACATAATAATGACCAGATATTCTTTTTTTTATCACATTGCTGTTTGTGGGAGCTTGCTGTGTGCAAATTGCCTGCCGCATTTCCTACATTACAACAGTGACTGCACTCCAAAAGTACTTCATTGGCTGTACAGCGCTTTGAGACGTTGAGGTGGCCATGAAAGGTGCTATATAAATGCAAGTTTTTTCTTTTTCTATGACTATGGTGTGGGGGAAGGGGCACGGTTGCATTCTTGCTGTAACACCGAGTAACGGCGCCCGTTTAACAGTGAGTTGCAACATAGCCAAGACGAGGGATACCACCCTTTAGCACAGGACTGACTGCCTGCATCCTGGCTACCAATCAAGGAGCTGTTATGAGTTGGAAATATCACCATGCTCCTCCTGAAAGGAAAAAAAATCAGTTTAAAAAAAAAATTGCATTACAAAAAGGATAACGGGCATACTTACTGTTTATTTTCTGGGTTTGCAACAGTGTCCTTACAAAACGGGGAATAAGCTGCACATTCTGATGCACTGCTGCAAACCTTCTCGATAGCTGCCTGCAAAGCTTGCAGAGATACACCGTGTAAAACATTTTCTTTCCCCCTGCAATGTTATATACAGTACCATGCCGTGTCTCCACAAATACAGATAAGTTTCAGTAAATACTGGATCAGATAAATGTGAAATCCATTTTAAATAGAATGAGACATCAGCCCGAAACAATATGAATTAATTTACAATTTAGTACATTTTTGGATTGTTATTGCGGGGGTGGGGGGGGTGCTGTTAATCCACCAGTCCATATGACATCGCAGCTCGGTGAGATCCTGGACAGAATAGGGACTCACCCAGAGTGACACTAGTGCTTTCCCATTGTGCGATAACATTTTTTACATGGGGGCGAGGGGGGGAGCCGCCCTTCAGCTTTAAGCTGAGACAATAGTGGGAGTGATTTAACACGTCCCCATGTAGTGAGGCAGAGGACACTAAAATATACAAATGCCACATGGAGGACAGGGCCTCTCTGCAACGTGTGAGATTTTGGGGGGTGGGGGGGGGGCAAGAGAGAGAGGGGGCCATTTGAATTGATTGTGGAGCAGCGTTCTCTTATTAGAGAAGCAAAGAGATTTCTCTCCCACCCTCCACTTCGAATCTGTCAGTGGTGGGGGTCGGACTGATTTCAGAGGTGGACATTTTCCGAAAAGCCCGGTGGCCCGACGCGAGATTCAGGTTGTGTGAGAAGCCTCCTGTCTGAGGCACGTGACTTGTCAGGACTGCTCTTTGGGAGGTCCAGCCCAGGTAATGAGCCAGACAAACACTATTCATTGGGTTACGGGCACAGCTGGCCCCAAGGGCTGCACGTGGCTATCCCGCCAACGTGTCAACACGCTGATTAACTAGTCGCCCCATGTGGAAGTGGTCTTCAAAGTCAGCGCCCCTTAAACCAGCGGAGATTTCATAGCCACGTTCCTCGGCGTTACTGGACCACAGACTAATCACGTACACACACAGGGTAAGGTTTAATAGAAACTCGCAGTTTGTTGGAAGCTCTTGTGTCCTCAGAGAGCCTTGTCCAGGGTAGATGGTTTGCACCATGGAGCCAAAGAGAGAATGGCAGCCTGCTGTTGTAATGTCTCCCCTCACATCCAGTCCTCACACAAGTAGAGGGGGGGAAAACGCCTTTCAGAAGGGGCGCTCCGTGATTTCCTACTGTCCCAGAGGCCTTCCAGAGCAGTGACCTTTCTGCAGGCTGACATCGTCCAGGCTGATCTCTCCTCTCTTCCCGCTCTCGTGCAGCCCTTTGAAAACAACCTAGGACAGACCAAGAGAGACCGGGTGTGAAACTAGTTCTGCAAAGCCCACTTAGCACTTGAATTTCCAGCTACGGCAGTTTACGTAACCCTGAGTGTTCATGCCCCACAGCTGCACATTCACTCGTGAGCTAATCTGCAGAACTATGTGCTTGAGATTAGCATTGCCTTGCCATTTGAATCACATTTTGTGTCTCATATCCCCAAAGGCATGTGTCCCACCTTCCTGGGTGTATCCTCCTCTCTTTAAAGAATATTTCTTGGCAAAATAAACCCCCAAAATGAACGACTGAAGGTGGAGCACGATTAACTCTTCGAGTGCTGAATGGTGCAGTTGCCCCAGGAAGGCGTGAGGAGATAGTGTGAATATGAAACTACTTAGAAGAGTCTTTCTCTCCTCGTCACAGTGTCAGCTGTGGCTCAGTGGGTAGCACCCTCGCCTCTGAGTCAGAAAGTTGTGGGTTCAAGTCCCACAGACTTGAGCATAAGAATCTAGGCTGACACTCCCGAGGGAGTGCTGCACTGTCGGAGGTGCCGTCTTTCAGATGACACGTTAAACCGAAGCTGTCTTAAAAGGATGTAAAAGATCCCAAGGCACTGTTTCGAAGAAGAGCAGGGGAGCTATCCCTGGTGTCCTAGCCAATATTCATCCCTCAATCAACATAACAGAAAAGATGATCTGGTTATTATTACATTGCTGGGAGCTTGCTGTGCACAAATTACAACAGTGACTACACTCCAAAAGTACAACATTGGCTGTAAAGTGCTTTGAGACGTCTGGTGGTTGTGAAAGGTGCTATATAAATGCAAGTCTTTCTTTCTAACTGATTTTAACACTTGACCTGACATGTAGAGCCGATTCAAAATGGAACAGGTAAATACATGAATAACCTGAAGCGAAGGGTTACTGCGAGAGGTAACACGTGCATTAGGTGGCTAGCATGTCAGAGATAATGTACGCCCAGTAAATTCAGCTCGGAAAACAGTTTTTGCAGTGCCTATTTGATGTTTCACCAGACTGCAGAGAGTGGGGATCAAGATAAGAGAACAAAGAGATTTATCAAATTTGCACAGGAATGCTTTCTTTGAAGCATGCACGTTAATAGTGTGATATTTCCCGTGGAACTTTTGAGAAGTGAACAAAGCTTTGTGCTAACTGGAAATCTGCCAATCTACACGATCTGTGCCCTGGCTCCATGAAACCAACCAGAGGCAATGTTGTTCAACACTTTGTCCCAGTACGCCTCCCTCCGATTTTGAAATTCATTTCACCTGCCTTTCTTGAGAAAACAAACATTGTATAGCAATTCTCATCCCTTTGGGATATCCCTGACGCTTCACCGCCGATGTAGTACTTTTGAAGTTAGTCACTGTTGTTGTGGAGGAATATGTGGCAGCAAGATCCCAGAACCAGCCATTATATTAAAAAACACTTTTTTTGGGGCTTTGGTTGAGAGAGAAATGTTGGTCAGGACACCAGAAGAAATTCCCTGCTCTACTTTGAATAGTGCCATAGGATCTTTTATGTTCACCTAAGAGGGCAGACGGGGCCTCGATTTAAATTCTCATCCTGGTGTTCAAATTCCTCCATGGTCTGGCCCTTTCCTATCTCTGTACCCTCGTCCAGCCCTACAACCCTCCAAGAACTCTGTATTCCTCCAATTCTGACTTCTTGCACATCCCCGATTTCTTTCAGCCAACCATTGGCAGCCGAATCCAGCTGCCAAGGACCTAAGCTCTGAAATTTCATTCCAAAACCACTCCGCCTCGCCACCTCTCTCTCCTCCTTTAAGATGCTCCTTAAAACCTAACTCTTTGTCAAGCTTTTGGTCACCTGTTTTAACGTCTCCTTATTTGGCTCGGTGTGAAATTATGTCTGATTGTGCTCCTGTGAAGGGTCTTGGGCTGCTTTACTACACTAAAGGCATTATATAAATAGAAATGGAGAAAATAGGTGCAGGAGTAGGCCATTCGGCCCTTCGAGCCTGCACCGCCATTCAATGAGTTCATGGCTGAACATGCAACTTCAGTACCCAATTCCTGCTTTCTCGCCATACCCCTTGATCCCACTAGTAGTAAGGACTACATCTAACTCCTTTTTGAATATATTTAGTGAATTGGCCTCAACAACTTTCTGTGGTGGAGAATTCCACAGGTTCACCACTCTCTGGGTGAAGAAGTTTCTCCTCATCTCGGTCCTAAATGGCTTACCCCTTATCCTTAGACTGTGACCTCTGGTTCTGGACTTCCCCAACATTGGGAACATTCTTCCTGCATCTAACCTGTCCAATCCCGTCAGAATTTTAAACGTTTCTATGAGATCCCCTCTCATTCTTCTGAACTCCAGTGAATGCAAGCCCAGTTGATCCAGTCTTTCTTGATACGTCAGTCCCGCCATCCCGGGAATCATTCTGGTGAACCTTCACTGCACTCCCTCAATAGCAAGAATGTCCTTCCTCAAATTAGGAGACCAAAACTGTACACAATACTCCAGGTGTGGCCTCACCAAGGCCCTGCACAACTGTAGCAACACCTCCCTGCCCCTGTACTCAAATCCCCTCGCTATGAAGGCCAACATGCCATTTGCTTTCTTAACCACCTGCTGTACCTGCATGCCAACCTTCAATGACTGATGTACCATGATACCCAGGTCTCGTTGCACCTCCCCTTTTCCTAATCTGTCACCATTCAGATAATAGTCTGTCTCTGTTTTTACCACAACCTCACATTTATCCACATTATACTTCATCTGCCCACTCACCTAACCTATCCAAGTCACTCTGCAGCCTCATAGCATCCTCCCCGCAGCTCACACTGCCACCCAACTTAGTGTCATCCGCAAATTTGGAGATACTACATTTAATCCCCTCGTCCAAATCATTAATGTACAATGTAAACAGCTGGGGCCCCAGCACAGAACCTTGCGGTACCCCACTAGTCACTGCCTGCCATTCTGAAAAGTACCCATTTACTCCTACTCTTTGTTTTCTGTCTGCCAACCAGTTCTCAATCCACGTCAGCACACTACCCTCAATCCCATGTGCTTTAACTTTGCACATTAATCTCTTGTGTGGGACCTTGTCGAAAGCCTTTTGAAAGTCCAAATACACCACATCAACTGGTTCTTCCTTGTCCACTCTACTGGAAACATCCTCAAAAAATTCCAGAAGATTTGTCAAGCATGATTTCCCTTTCACAAATCCATGCTGACTTGGACCTATCATGTCACCTCTTTCCAAATGTGCTGCTATGACATCCTTAATAATTGATTCCATCATTTTACCCACTGACTGGTCTATAATTCCCTGTTTTCTCTCTCCCTCCTTTTTTAAAAAGTGGGGTTACATTGGCTACCCACCACTCCATAGGAACTGATCCAGAGTTTATGGAATGTTGGAAAATGACTGTCAATGCATCTGCTATTTCCAAGGCCACCTCCTTAAGTACTCTGGGATGCAGTCCATCAGCCCTGGGGATTTATCGGCCTTCAATCCCATCAATTTCCCCAACACAATTTCCTGACTAATAAGGATTTCCCTCAGTTCCTCCTTCTTACTAGACCCTCTGACCCCTTTTATATCCGGAAGGTTGTTTGTGTCCTCCTTAGTGAATACCGAACCAAAGTGCTTGTTCAATTGGTCTGTCATTTCTTTGTTCCCTGTTAGGACTTCCCCTGATTCTGACTGCAGGGGACCTACGTTTGTCTTTACTAACCTTTTTCTCTTTACATATCTGTCGAAACTTTTGCAGTCCGTCTTAATGTTCCCTGCAAGCTTCCTCTCGTACTCTATTTTCCCTGCCCTAATCAAACCCTTTGTCCTCCTCTGCGGAGTTCTAAATTTCTCCCAGTCCCCGGGTTCGCTGCTATTTCTGGCCAATTTGTATGCCACTTCCTTGGCTTTAATACTATCCCTGATTTCCTTGATAGTCACGGTTGAGCCACCTTCCCTTTTTTATTTTTACGCCAGACAGGGATGTACAATTGTTGTAGTTCATCCATGCGGTCTCTAAATGTCTGCCATTGCCCATCCACAGTCAACCCCTTAAGTATCATTCGCCAATCTATCCTAGCCAATTCACGCCTCATACCTTCAAAGTTACCCTTCTTTAAGTTCTGGACCATGGTCTCTGAATTAACTGTTTCATTCTCCATCCTAATGTAAAATTCCACCATATTATGGTCACTCTTCCCCAAGGTGCCTCGTACAACAAGATTGCTAATTAATCCTCTCTCATTACACAACACCCAGTCTAAGATGGCCTCCCCTCTAGTTGGTTCCTCGACATATTGGTCTAGAAAACCATCCCCTGTGCACTCCAGGAAATCCTCCTCCACCGTATTGCTTCCAGTTTGGTTAGCCCAATCTATATGCATATTAAAGTCACCCATGATAACTGCTGCAGCTTTATTGCATGCACCCCTAATTTCCTGTTTGATGCCCTCCCCAACATCACTACTACTGTTTGGAGGTCTGTACACAATTCCCACTAACGTTTTTTGCCCTTTGGTGTTCTGCAACTCTCCTATATAGATTCCACATCATCCAAGCTAATGTCCTTACTAATGTTGTAGTTGTTATGAAAGAAGATATCTTCGGCAGTGCAGCACTTGCTCAATACTGAACTGAAGTGTACACCAGCTCAAGTCCTGGAGTGGGCCTTGGGAAAAGGTTTCGTAAAGCCGCCTCTCTGTAAATAGGCCCTTTGCAAACTTGCACTGCGTGTTATCCCCCCATACTGACTTTTACATGGTTGCCTCCAACTGCAACAGCTTTAGCAGATGTGATCCTGTATGGTAAATAAGATGTGCCGCAAACATCAAAGGCACCATGACTCCCCTTGGAGGTGGTTTCCCGGGCAACCGCTGAGTGCTGGCGGTGACACTTTAGATTGGGTGCGGCATTTGGGGTCTGATTTGCAGACAGAACGGACAGAGTATGTCCTTTCCTCCCCCACGTTGCACTCAACGAAATTGCCCGTACACAAACCTTACATTTTGCATCGTTTCCCCTATTATGGGGGCACTGCTGAATCGTAGCAATTCTGTGAAATAAATGGGGGTGTTAGACGTCAATGTTTGACCATGATTAATGGAAACAATATGCTCGTTGACCAGATCCGATTGTCTTCACCACAAGACGACTTGGCACTGAGGTTCCAGGAGCAGGAGACCTCTGGGGCCAGGGGTTTGGGACAGAACCCAGTTATGCTGCAAATTTCACCCCATTTTCTGTGGCCCTTGAAATTCTAGCAGCGGCGTGAGCGGTTCATCTGTCTGCCCCCCCCACCCTCCCGCCATGTAAAGAGGGCACGTCCGTAGGGAGGGGGAGTTCTCAAGCTATCCTGGGAATTCAGCTCTTCACATTGCCCATGAACATCTCCAAGTTCCCCTCCGCTATTCCTTCACAGTCGCTGGGTCTGGGAGGGTGCTGTGGGAGCACCTTCACCACACGGACTGCAGCGGTTCAAGGTGACGGCTCACCACCCACCTTCTCAAGGGCAATTAGGGATGGGAAATGGCGCCCAGATCCCAGGAATGATTTCTAAACCATTTTTAATTAGCACAACTGAAAACTTCCCTGATTCTCACTAAGAGCCTCAAGAAACCTTGGTCCTTTAGGAGGGAAATGTAAACGATCACAGTGGCGATTGATTAATTCCTGAAGAGGCTGGCTTGCTCCACTGGGAGCAGAAGAACAGAAAAACGGAAGAGAAGAACGTTTTCCCCCCCCCCCCCCTTCCCCCTGCCTCTTCCTGCCATCGTATCGGCAAACAACCTGGCACCGTAGCTGGTGGCTCGGGACAATGTGCCTGACATACACCCACCCCGGCTATGCAAATGACCCCCAACTCCAGAATGTCGGATCGGGCCTCCCTGCCTTGGGACTTGGGTGCACATCACTGGTGCTCTGAAGTATTTGTGCCAGCTGAGGGAACCCCGAGGAATTTCAGGGCCCGTGTGTGAATGGCATTCATCGCACACCTGTTAGCTCGTATTTAGACCATCAGCAGGCCGGGGCCATTGGAGGGAGCAGTGTGCGGCGGCCCGGTCTGGAAATCGACGTGGCCCCGGCCTGCAAGACCATCAGCAGGCCGGGGTCACTGCACAGAGCAGCGCGTGCTGCTGCAGGAGGGCGACGGCTGCGAAACCAGGTCACTGATTGCAGTGCGGGCAGGCACAGCAGGAGGGGCGAAGGAGAGGCAAGAGTTTGTCGATGGAAGTGACCGGGGCCCAGGAGAGACGTGAGTTTGGGGCTCAAAAGAGGCGAGGGCCCAGGGGCAGCACGGGCCAGCCCACACTGCGATTATGCGTGCACACTAGGTCCGTGCAGCAGAGCTGGTTTACAGTCGTCTTAGGTAACCCTTGCCACTGGACCAAGACCTAGCTCTGTCAAGCCCGTGTGGTGGCTGGTGTGCAACGGCCACCACACGTTTAAAAAAATCCACGCACAGGCATCTTCCACCCTTCAAGATGTAGTTCGGGATCTGGAATATTAGTTCGGGATCTGGAACATTGAAATGCTTGTGAACGCATCCCTTTTTGGCGTGGAAGCAAGTCATCCTCGTCTCGAGGGACCGCCTATGATGGTGAGGTTAGCATAGCCAGCCCATAGTTTGTGAAGCCGTGTTTCATTTTAAATCTGACAGTACTCACGTTCTCAAGGCCTGGTCCTTTCAGTGTGAACCGACTCGTCCTCCAGCCGTGCCCGCTGTTCCTCTCCCACAGGGCGTGCCCATAAATGCCATTCCTCTTCACAAACACCAGAATCTTCCCGAGAGAGTCACTAGACAGTTTGTGCCTGAAGGTGAGACAGAGGTTGCCTGTATGGGCCGTTCGTCCTAGCGCAAGGACAAGGTGGGCCGCTTCCCTCCGTTTGTCATTCGAAACAGGAAGAGTCAGGTACCAACTACGACCTAAAAACACAACCAGTAGAGTTAATTGGGCTCATCACTTACAAGGGGCCAGTAGAAGCCACTAAAAACATCCCAATAGTGGATAATCAAGGGGCTATGGGGAGGAAGGAACTTAATACAATCACTATCACTAAAGAAGTAGTACTCGGTAAAATAATGGGACTGAAGGCAGACAAGTCCCCTGGACCTGATGGCTTACATCCTCGGGTCCTAAAAGAAGTGGCTGCAGAGATAGTGGATGAATTGGTTGCAATCTACCGAAATTCCCTGGATTTTGGGGAAGTCCCAGCGGATTGGAAAACCTCAAATGTAACACCCCTATTTTAAAAAAGGAGGCAGACAGAAAGCAGGAAACTAGAGTCCAGTTATCCTAACATCTTTCGTTGAGAAAATGCTGGAGTCCATTGTCAAGGAAGCAGTAGCAGGACATTTGGAAAAGCATAATTCAATCAAGCAGAGTCAGCATGGTTTTATGAAAGGGAAATCATGTTTGACAAATTTGCTGGAGTTCTTTGAGGATATAACGAGCAGAACGGATAAGGGGGAACCAGTGGATGTGGTGTATTTAGATTTCCAGAAGGCATTTGATAAGGTGCCACATAAAAGGTTACTGCACAAGATAAAAGTTCATGGGGTTGGGGGTGATATATTAGAAACATAGAAATTTACAGCGCAGAAGGAGACCATTTCGGCCCATGTGTCCGCGCCGGCCGACAAAGAGCCACATGGCCCTCGGTCAGCAGCCCTAATGGTTACATATAAACCTATGAACAATGACGGAAAGGCAAAGATCACCCAACCAGTCTGCCTCACCACAATTGCAACACCCCTTATACTAAAACATTCTACACTCCACTCCAACCGGAGCCATGTGATCTCCTGGGAGAGGTAAAAAACAGCTAAAAACCCAGGCCAATTTAGGGAGAAAGAATCTGGGAAAATTCCTCTCCGACCCATCCAGGTGATCGAAACTAGTCCAGGAGATCACCCTGGCCGTATTCTATTCCCTGCAGTACTGACCATTATATCTGCTCCGTCCAACAAAAGGTCATCTAGTCTAATCCCAATTACCAGTTCTAGGTCCGTAACCCTGCAGGTTACTGCACTTTAAGTGCCCATCCAACCATCTCTTACAATTGGTGAGGGTTTCCGCATCTACTACTCTTCCAGGCAGCAAGTTCCAGATCCCCACAACTCTCTGCGTAAAGAAGCCCCCTCTCAAATCCCCTCTAAACCTTCCACCAACCACCTTAAAATTATGCCCCTTCGTAATAGACCGTTCCACCAATGGAAATAGATCCTTACTATCCACTATGTCCAGGCCCCTCAATATTTTGTACACCTTAATGAGGTCCCTCAACCTCCTCTGTTCCAATGAGAACAAACCCAGCCTATCCAATCTGCCTCATAACTAAGATTCTCCATTCCAAGCAGCATCCTAGTAAATCTCCTCTGCCTCTAATGCAATCACGTCCTTCCTATAATACAGCGACCAGAAATGCACGCAATACTCCAGCTGTGGCCTAACTAAAGTATTATACAATTTAAGCATAACCTCCTTGCTCTTATATTCTATGCCTCGGCCAATAAAGGCAAGCATTCCGTATGTCTTCTTAACCACCTTATCCACTGGGCCTTGTTAGATCTCTTAATTTCCAATGAAATACGAACTCCGATGGTAGTTTTAACTTTTTAATCTTGGCAGAGAGTAACAAGCTGCTGGCTGATTGCCAGTTTCTTTGTCTTACTGAAACCACATGGCCAAAATGGCTGTATTTATACCTGGATCAATTTACAGAAAAGAACTCGCCTTCTTTGACCTTATTGCCTCAATTGAAAGTCTTTTAACGTTTTAATTGGCTCGCTACCCAAGGTCCGAAAATGTCAAGTTGATTGATGACTTAATGCAATGTGGCCTATGTTTTTTCACAGCCTGTCTAAATGCAGCCTGTTTGAATTCTCTATCAATCCCCCCTTTGATTCTTTCACAAACTGAATCATAAAACATCAGGTATCACTGGTTAAACATTCTACAAAATAATTTCATGCATGTTAATAGAGTTTCCTTCTAAAATTTGTTGATGTGTTTCGCCACATGTCCGGACTAGTAGCTTCCACACAAATTTACACCAACCCGAGTTCCATCGTGGCCACAGTGGAAGTCTGGTTTTAGTAGGTTAATTAACCTTATTCCAATTTAATCCAAATCAATATCTTAATTCAACCAGTGAACAACCTTTCCTTAAGCATAACATACCCCTGTGCCACGTACAGACGGTCTGCTGGAACCTGCAAGGTGTCTCACCTGCGGGACAGCAGCTACAGCCGCCTGGTCGCAACAACATTTAATCAACATAAACAAACAATATAAAAGTAAAAGGTATTTACATGTAATTCCCTTGCTACCCTACTATTTCCCTTTAGTGCAGAGGGTCGGCTAGTAAGAAGTAGGCCCATGCCTAGAATACCTACAATCAATACTACAGTAAATTTATACATTTTCGCAAAAAGTAATTGTCCTTATTAGATTTCAGCTTCAGTTATGGGTGCTCGTTTAACGTGTGAAGTGTGGATCCAGGCTTTCTTTCCTTGAACTTTAACAGCTGCCTGGGTGGTCAATAACACTTGATAAGGTCCCTCCCACTTGACACCCAAAGGTTCTTTATGCAACTTTTTCACATACACCCAGACTCCCGGGATGATGTCGTGTCCTCCTTCGGGTGGATTACCCCAAGCTGCCGATACCTGTCGGGAAACAGAACTAATAGCATCGGTTAAGTTCTGACAGTATGATAACAAAGCATCACTCATTAAGTGAACATCAGCTTTCCATAAATCGATAGTTCCTGGCAGTGACATGGGTCTTCCTGTTATAATTTCAAATGGGCTTAGACCCGTAGTTCTGTTCGGGGTTGTCCTAATGCTACATAGCACTATTGATAGTGCCTGGGGCCATGGTGTTCCTTCTTGGTGATATTTGGCAAGCCGTTGTTTCAGAGTTCGATTCATTCGCTCTACTTGTCCTGATGATTGTGGATGATAAGGACAGTGTAAATCCCACGTAATGTTCAGTAACCTACAGACTTCTTGGCAGACAGCACCTGTGAAGTGTGTTCCCTGATCTGAGTCAATGCTACTCGGGACTCCCCATCGGGGAATGTAATCCTTACACAAGACCTTTGCAGTGTGATTGGCTGTGGCTCTTTTAGTTGGGACAGCTTCTACCCATCTCGAGAATCTGTCGACCATGACAAGAATGTTAGTGTATCCTTGGCATGAAGGAAGAGATATATAATCAACCTGCAGATGCTGGAATGGTCCGACAGGGGCAGGGGGCCTCAGTTGGGGCATTACCGTGATGGGTCCAGAATTATTTTTCTGGCAGACCACACAGCGGTCTGTTACCAGCTGGGCATGTTTTTTAAATCCCCGACCCCACCAGCTTTTCTGGAACCGTGCCATCATCTGTTGTGAGGCCAAGTGTCCCCACGAGTGGATCTGTTGGGCTAAAAAAGGCATAAGCGCTTGTGGCGCGACTGGCTTGTCGGTAACTCTTTGTCTCCAGACACCATCGTCGCATAGCTTAATTCCTGCCTCAATCCATGTCCATTTTTCCTCTCGGGAGCACTCGCCTTGCATTGTTTGAAGGTCTCGTGTCAGAGTCCTGAGTGCTTTCAATCTGCACATCTGTGTTGGTTCTTCTGGGGGAACGCCCTGTGAGGCGGCATCTTTAGCTGCCTGGTCGGCTAGGGCATTTCCCTGTGCTTCTGTGGTATTTTCCTTGGTATGGGCCTTACACTTCAGGATGAACACTTCCTGAGGTAATTGTATGGCCTCCAGTAAGTCTCGGACTTCTTTTCCATTTCGGATAGGTGTACCAGCAGCAGTGAGGAATCCTCTTTTCCGTCATAACATACCAAAGTCGTGAGCGACTCCAAAAGCATAACGCGAATCTGTGCAGACATTCGCTGTCTGTCCTTCTGCTATTCGACATGCTTCTGACAGGGCCCGTAACTCGGCCTATTGTGCTGACGTTCCTGAGGGTAAACGTCCTTTTGCCACTACCTCACATAAGGTTGTAACTGCCCATCCTGCTTTTCTGGTACCATTGTCAACAAAGGAGGAACCATCTGTAAACAGGATGAGGTCTGGGTTGTGCAGAGGCTCCTCTGCTGCTAAGGCTGCTTCTTATGTTTCTTTTAAAATCTCCACGCAATCATGCTCTTCACATTCTCCCCCCTCTTGCTCCCTCGATTCTGACATCGGGAGCATAGTTGCGGGATTAACCGGGCTGGCCCGGACGATATGGAGATTAGGAGCTTCCAAAACTGCTGTCCAGCGGGTCCATCTTGCTGCTGTCACCTGAGACATTCTATTCATAGACAGCAAAGCGTGTACGGTGTGGGGACACTTGACAATCAGCTTTTGGTCGAGGACTAGACCCGCAGTGATCATTACCGCTCGACATGTAGCTTCCATGGCCCTTAGGCAACTTCCCCATCCGAGGGCTACCGCATCCAGTTTTGCCGAATAATAGCCAATAGGTCTTTGCTGATCCCCATGTTCTTGTGTCAGTATAGCTGTCATATATCCTTCTTTCTCATGGACAAACAGGGTAAATGGCTTACCACTGTCGGGGATTCCCAGAGCCGGTGCCGAACACAAAGCCTTTTTCAAACTCAGGAAGGCCTCTTGCTGTTCTTTAGTGAGGGTGATGGCTTCTTTAGAGGCACGTTTCCCCTTTAAAATATCATTCAATGGCTGTGCAAGCTGTGTGAAGGAATCAATCCAATTTCTGTTAAAGTTACACAATCCCAAAAAAGACCTTAGTTCCTGAATAGTGGTGGGTTTTTTAGCAGCCCGAATGGCTGCAGTTCTATCCTGGGTAAGTTCTCTCTTTCCTTGTGAAATCTTTTGTCCCAGGTATACAACCTCTTCTTGGGATATTTGTGCTTTGTCGATGCTGGCTTTATGTCCTTTCAGCCAAAGGTGGTCCAGCAAGGCTCATAAATCTTGTTCATGCTGTTCTTCCGTGTTTGAAGCTAGCAGGATATCGTCTACATATTGGATGACTGTGGATGACAGGGGAGGTAATTCTCGCAAATGGCTTTGTAAAACCATGTGGAATACCGTAGGGCTGTTGTGGAAACCCTGCGGTAACCGGGTCCAAGTATACTGTTGTCCTTGGACAGTGAAAGCAAACCACTGTCGAACTTCCGGTGCCAGAGGCACCGACCAAAATCCGTTGGCCATATTTATAACTGAGAAATATTTATGTTCCGGTTTGAGGGCATTAAAAATGGTGCAGGGATCTGCGCCCAAAGGAGCTTTTTGATCAATACACTGGTTAGCTTTCCTATAATCGACAGTCAAACGCCAAGTCTCATTAGATTTCTGTACCGGCCACACGGGGCTATTGGAGGAGCTATGCGTTTTAATAAGCACCCCTTGTTTCTCCAATTGCTGAATAACCGGTAAGATTCCCGCGATGGCAGTTGGACTGATGGGATACTGTTTAGTGCATGGAGGCTTGGTCCCTGTAAATGACGCAGGCTCCATCTGGAGTAGGCCACAATCGTTCTTATCTTTAGCCCATATCGGGTGTTCCTTCAATTCTTCTTTCTTCAAAGTTCTAATTGACCATGTCACCCGACCATCCTCGAAATGCAACGATGAATCTATTTGGATTAGAACGTCCATTCCCAAAAGGGGTTGATCTACTGGGCCTATCCAGACCGGCGTGGTTAGTTCATGTGGACCCAGCCCTATAAGTACCGGTGTTGTCCTTTTAATTTCCATTTTATGGCCCCCAACTCCATAGGCTGTACGTGCCCTACCATCCAACGGCAAAAAGTCTCCATATTGTAGGGGTAAGCATGTTAATTCCGCCCCTGTGTCTAAAAGACAGTCCACATCCTTATCGCCCACCCTCACAGTTATATATAGCCCATCTCCCCTTTGTTGTATTAGTGCGAGGAGGGGGGCCAGAGTGGGCTCTAATCGTTTTTTGCTATCCCAAGTAACTCCTTCTGTTATTGTTTGTCAGTCGCTTAAATGCTTCTATGAGGTCATTATCTTGTGACAAGCCTGGCTTGTTGGCTGAATTGTATCCCTGGCTGCGTCCTCTTCCCCAGCCACGACCTTGCTGTTTTGCCCGGCACATCTTGGCCCAGTGACTTTCTTTCCCACAATAATGACATTTTCCGGGTAATTTTCCTAATAACTGTTTATCGGAATCCTGGGATTTCCATCCCATAGCCTGTACAGCTCGGACTTTAGCTCCCATATCCAGATCTAATGGGTTACATCGATCCACCAATGCTGCAAAGGTAGTTCCTCTACCTTCCCAGTCTGGTAACACTACCTTAAGCATTTTGGACAGTTCTGGCTTTAGACCTGCCACGAAAGCTGCTTTCAGGGGTCCAAACGCTTGTTCATCCATTTCCTCATCCGTATTATTCATACCCGAATGTTCTAGCCACGTGCATCTAAACCGCTCGTCATACTCCAGGACCTCCTCTGTTCCTTTCTGTTGGCAAGCTGCAATTTTTCCCCAGTCTGTCTTAGCTGGACTGAAGGCTTGCAGCCAGTGTTTAATCGCCTCCCATCCTGCGTTTAATTCTTGCTCATTCTGCCCCAAAGCTTCATCTACCTTGTCGTGCAATTTTCTTCCCTGTGTTTTTGGCACCATTATGGTCAAAATTTGCACTCCATCCCAGGGATGAAGTTGATATATATTTCTTAAGCGGTCCAATTGGTCCCACGTTTTTACTCCCCCTTTCTTTGAATTGGGCAATTCCTTGGACCATTTATCAATTTTCTCTGGGTCTGCCGGAGCATGAACTAAGTATTCTGTATACACCCTTCTCTTTGTTTTTTTGGTTCCGCCCTCATCCGCAGTCTCTTCTGATTTGACTACAACTCGTCTTTTTTTAAAAGGGGCAAAGCGCACCCCTAATTCTTCATCATCCTCCGACCCTGTATCGTCGGAGGATTCAGAATCCGTATCTATTCCTCGGTCGTGTCTTCGGGTTTGCGCTTTTAATTTATCCAAACATGGGTACCCTGGGAATTGATCAATACATTTTCCTTTTCCTATTACTGTCTCTTGACCTAATGATTTTTTCCATTCTTTAATTTCACCTTTAAGATCTTTAACTTCCGCTTCCAGCTTTTCAAGTTCAAGCTTTTTCTGTCGCAGCTGTGCACAAACTGCTTGCAATTGGTCCTTTGTACTGGTCAGTTCTCGATCATGTTGGGAACGCATTATAATTTCATTCCAGTTTCGGATCTGGCCCATAACCGCTAGGGACCATCTAGTTCGCTCTTTATTTTTCATACGGGTCGTTTTTCCCCAGACCCTTTTAATCTCGTCCAAGGACCATTGTCCTTTGGAGGTTCCGTACTTTTGTTCGATCTTAATACAGGTTTTAGATAAGTTGAATTGTTGCTCTATGTATTCTTTCAACTGTTCGAGAATTAAATCTAGCGAAACTTCAGGTGGTGCCTTCCCACCTTTAACAGTTGTAGGCAATTCTTTGTTCTTATCTCCTGCTGCCATTATACTGAGTTCTTTACTAGGGTCTCGAGTCGTAGGCTTGCTAGCCGATCAATTGGTCGGTGATTAATTAACTAACACACCGCCGAAGTTTAGACGTCTATGGGACCTCGAGCCGACTACCAACCGGAGGGTTCGCAAACCGGAGGCTTTCGGAATCGCGTAGAAGGAGAGGCGAAGTTAGACTTTTGACCGAGGACTTTTTAAAAAAAAGAGGTGTCCTTACCTCAATATGTAGGTCCGATGTCCAAAATTCAGTTTCTTTCCTCAGCGACCCTGCTCGCAGCGCTAAAATTGTTAGATCTCTTAATTTCCAATGAAATACGAACTCCGATGGTAGTTTTAACTTTTTAATCTTGGCAGAGAGTAACAAGCTGCTGGCTGATTGCCAGTTTCTTTGTCTTACTGAAACCACATGGCCAAAATGGCTGTATTTATACCTGGATCAATTTATAGAAAAGAACTCGCCTTCTTTGACCTTATTGGCTCAATTGAAAGTCTTTTAACGTTTTAATTGGCTCGCTACCCAAGGTCCGAAAATGTCAAGTTGATTGATGACTTAATGCAATGTGGCCTGTGTTTTTTCACAGCCTGTCTAAATGCAGCCTATTTGAATTCTCTATCAGGCCTGCTACTTTCAGGGATCTGTGGACAAGCACTCCAAGGTCCCTTTGTTCATCTAAGTGGCCTACCGCTTAATGTGTATACCCTCTCCTTATTAGCCTTCCCAGAGTGCCTCAACTCACCTCACACTTCTCTCAATTAAATTCCATTTGCCACTGCTCTGCGCACCTGACCAGTAGATTGATATCCTCCTGCAGCCCATGTCTTTCCTCTTCATTATCAACCACACAGCCAATTTTATTATCGCCTGCAAACTTCTTAATCATACTCCCTATATTCAAATGTAAATCGTTGATATATACCACAAAAAGCAAGGGTCCCAGTACTGAGCCCTGCGGAACCCCACTGGAAACATCTTTCCAGTCACAAAAACATCCATCAATCATTATCCTTTGCTTCCTACCTCCAAGCCAATTTTGGATCCAACTTGACACTTTGCCCTGTATCCCATGGGCTTTAATCTTCATGACCAGTCTACCATGTGGGACCTTACCAAAAGCTTTGCTAAAGTCCATATATACTACATCGTATACACTACCCTCATCGACCTTCTTGGTTACCTCCTCAAAAAATTCAATCAGGTTAGTCAGACACAATCTTCCCTTAACAAATCCGTGGCTGACTGTCCCTAATTAATCCTTGCCTTTCCAAATGCAGATTTATCCTGTCTTTCAGGAATTTTTCCAATAATTTTCCCACCACTGAGGTTAGGCTGACAGGCCTATAATTATTCGGCCTATCCCTTTCACCCTTCTTAAACAAGGGTACTACATTAGCAGTCCTCCAATCCTCCGGCACCATGCCAAGATCCAAAGAGGACTGGAAAATTATAGTCAAGGATGGACAGAGGATTGGCTAACTAACAGAAAACAGAGAGGCAGGATAAATGCGTCATTTTCCGTTTGGCAAACCGTAACTAGTGGGGTGCTGCAGGAATCAGGGCTAGGGCCTCAACTATTTACAATCTATATTAATGACATGAATAAAGGGATCGAGTGTAATGTAGCCAAGTTTGCTGATGATACAAAGATGGGTGGGGAAAGCAAATTATGAGGAGGACATAAAAAATCTGCAAAGGGATATAGACAGGCTAAGTGAGTGGGCAAAAATTTGGCAGATGGAGTACATTGTGGTAAAATGTGAGGTTATCCAAAAAAATAGAAAAGCAAATTATAATTTAAATGAAAAAAATTGCAAAGTGCTGCAGTACAGAGGGACCTGGGGGTCCTTGTGCATGAAACACTAAACATTAGTATGCAGGTACAGCAAGTAATCAGGAAGGCAAATGGAATGTTGGCCAAGGGGGAAGAGAAGTCCTGCTGCAACTGTACAGGGTATTGGTAAGGCTACAACTGGAGTACTACATACAGTTTTGGTCTTTAAGGAAGGACATACTTGCATTCTGAGAAGGTTCATTAGGTTGATTCCGGAGATGAGGGGGTTGACTTATGAAGGTAAGTTGGGACTAAACTCATTGGCGTTCAGAAGAATGAGAGGTGATCTTATCGAAATATATAAGATAATGAGGGGGCTCGACAAGGTGGATGCAGAGAGAATATTTCTACTCATAGGGGCAACTAAAACTAGGGGACATAGTCTCAGAATAAGGGGTCGCCCATTTAAAACTGAGACGAGGAATTTCTTCTCTCAGAGGGTTGTAAATCTGTGGAATTCTCCGTCCCAGAGAGCTGTGGAGGCTGGGTCATTGAATATATTTAAGGCGCAGATCGACAGATTTTTGAGAGATAAGGGGTTATGGGGAGCGGGCAGGGAAGTGGAGCTGAGTCCATGATCAGATGAGCCATGATCTTATTAAATAGCGGAGCAGGCTCGAGGGGCCAGATGACCTACTCCTGCTATTTCTTATGTTCTTATGTAGGTACAATGGGAGGGGTGCAAGGATTGGGCTGGAGGACACTGCAACTCAAAATTTGATTACGCTCTAGAAAGAAAGATCTTGCATTTATATAGCGCCTTTCATGACCCCTGGACATCCCAAAGCGTTTGACAGCCAATAAAGTGTCGTCACTGTTGTAATGTAGGCAAATTGCCACAAACAGCAATGTGTTAATTTTGGTGCTGTTGCTCAAGGGATAAATATTGGCCAGGACACCAGGGAAAGTTCCTTGCTTTTCTTCAAACAGTGCCATGAGATCTTTGACATTCACCCGAGAGGACAGACGGGGCCTCAGTTTAATGTCTCATCTGTAAGGTGACACCTCCGACAGTGCAGCAGTCCCTTAGCACCGCACCAGAGTGTCAGACTAGATATTTATGCTCAGGTCTCTGGAGTTGGACTTGAACCCACAACATTCTGACTCGGAGGCGAGAGTGCTGCCCACTGAATGGTCCCACTGCCCGAATAGAACTCATGGGCTTGGCCAAAACAGCCATCCACAGGGCCAGAGTGTGTGGAATCTGCAGGGGAATTGCTGTGACTGCCTGCCTCTGCTTCATGACCTTGAAGTTTTGAAGTGTAGTCACTGTTGTAATAATTGACAAAAGAGAGGAGATGAGGAGAATTCTTTGTAACCAGTGAGTTGTTATGATCTGGAATGCACAAGGCAGATTCAATAGTAACTTTCAAAAGGAAATTGGCTATTTATTTGCAGGGCTATGGGGAAAGAGCAGGGGGATTGGGACTAATTAGATCGCTTATTCAAAGATGGGCCAAATGGCTACTTTCTGTCCTGAATAATTCTACCATTCGAAGTCTGATGCAACAGCCACCAATGCTGCATCATTTATTGATAACAGCTAGTTAGCAACGGAATGTGCCTGAATTGTTTTTGATTGTTGTAAGTTCCTTATATAATTCTGGCACTAACATGCAAGATAATTGTTGCCAGTGCTCACCACGGCTGTTTGTTCTTCATGAATGTCGGTAGAGCCCGACGTCAGCACAACATTCCAGAACACAACACAGGGCTCAGAATTGGAATTTAGTGACTCAAAATATACAGCTTTGTGGGAGAAATGTCTGTTTTCATTTAAGTGTAATTGCATAGAATTTACAGCACAGAATCAGGCCATTTGGCCCAACTGGTCTGTGCCGGTGTTTACACTCCACTCGAGCCTCCTCCCCCTTTACGTTATCTCACTCCATCAGCAGATCCTTCTATTCCTTTCTCTCTCACATGTTTCTCTAACTTCCCCTTAAATGCATCTATGCTACTCGCCTCCCATGTGGTCACAAGTTCCACATGTATTACCATTCTCTGGGTAATAAAGAGTGTACATCTCTATCATTCTATGATATGATTCCTTATTGCATTTATTAGTGACTGTCTTATATTGATGACCCTGAGTTTTGGATTCGGCGCACAAGAGGAAACATCTCTATTAATATAAATAGAAAATGGTGGCACTACTCACACCAGGTCGGGCAGCATCTGTGAACTCGATGTTGAGTCCAGGAAGAGGTCATCTTTCATTGAGGCACTTTACAGCCCTCTGGACTCAACATCAAGTTCAACAATTTCAGACCGAAACCTCTGCTCCTATTTTTTCACATGGCAGTTGTTGATGATTCTGCCATTCCCATTTACACCGCGACACTCTTTTGTTTCTTTACTTGTCCCTGTAATGAATGCTCACAGGTTTGTAGAGCTGTTGCGGGAAGGTCCGAGGGCCTCCTTGTAGGACTGCTCCTGGGCACAGCCAAGGGTGCCATCAGCCGGTCCAGGCAGCGGGCAGTCGAGGGGGTCATTCAGCCCGACTGCCTGCCTCTCTTCCGCGCTTACATCCGAGCCAGGGTGTCCCTAGAGATGGAGCACGCGGTGTCCACCGGTACGCTCGCGGCCTTCCGCGAGAGGTGGGCGCCAAAGGGACTGGAGTGCATCATCACCCCCGGCAACCAAATTTTAATTTGATTTTATATGTTTTAAAGTTTAATTTGTTTTAATTGCCGGGTTTTTAGTGTCCCCCTCCCCCTTTTATAGGGGGCATTTGTAAATTATGGTTTTAGAGTCCAAAATAAAAACACAAAAAAAAAGGGCCTTGGGAAATGTTTGGGGTGTCCCCCAGATCGGGGGGCACTTGATTTAATGTTTACTTTTTGGCCCCAAAAAGAGTTGTAGAGCTGTTGCATTGTGCGTGGCTTAGCCAGTCACGTGATGTTCACAAGGCTCAATAAAACCCCAGTCAGTTGGGTCTAGGTCATCCACGATGAGGTATGCAGTTGTGAGCCTAGTGGATGGAGTGGTAATGTATAGTGTGATTATTAAACCTTTGTTAATAAACCAGCTAGTTCTTAATAGCAATGTGTTGCTATGAATTCTTAAGCAAAGAACCCATGAAGCAAATACATTACAGTCCCATTACCATCTCCTTCTGATTTGTACTATCATACTTTTGGTCTTTTAATCTCTCCTGCCTTCCACCCTATCACAGACCTTCCCTTTTGTTCATTCTACCCCTAACCCTTTTCCCTGCCCCTGCACTTGCTTTAAATCTTTTTACATCTCTAACTTTTCCCAGTACTGTCGAAAGGTCACAGACCTGAAACGTTAACTCGGTTTCTCTCTCCACACCTGCTGAGTATTTGCAGCATTTTCTGTTTTTAATTTCGGGATTAATTCTAGCCTGTCACTGATCTTCTGCTGGGCTTCCAAGCTTGTCTCTGCTTTTTAAAATTATTATTATTAGTCATTCTCGGGATGTGGGCATTGCTGGCAAGGCCGTCATTTATTGCCCATCCCTATACGCCCTGAGAAAGTGGCGGTGGGCCGCCTTCTGTGACTGCTGCAATAGCAGTTTCATGCGACAGACTGGCTTGCCACAACACATCATGGGGCAGTTATGAGTCAATCGTGTCGGTGTGGGACTGGAGTCCCATACAGGCCAGCCCGGGTAAGGCCAACAGGTTTCCCTTCCTTTCCCTACAGATTATCTAGTCATGTATTTCACTGCTGTGTGCAAATTGGCTGCCGTGAGTCTGACATTACATCAGTGACTACACTTTAAAAGTACCTCATCGGTTGTAAAGTGCTTCGGGACATGCTGGGGGGTTGTGAAAGGTGCTATATAAATGAAAGTTCTTTCTTTCAAAAGGGCATTAGTGAATCAGTTGGGTTTTTACCCACAATCTGACCGCTTCATGGTCACTTTTACCTTTTATTTCCAGATTTTGAATGATCAAATAGCCATGGTGGGGTTAGTCCAGGTCTCTGGATATTAGTCCAGTAACAGGACCGTGACACCACCATACCCTCTGATTTCTGGTTAGATCACACCACTCGTGCGAATTGTATGAAAGAAGCATGTCTTCATTGTGTTCACAACTTATCGTAGATTTCTTCATTCAAAGAAGCAGGGGAATCAATACATTTGATATCAAGTGAGGTGATTGTTGGGAAAAATAATAACTATATCTCATTTGGTGAAAGGAATTGGGATAAGGACAAAAGACGTAGAAACGTTCGAAACTTATATCTTCTGAAAGCCTAAACTGAATCTCCCTTCCAGATTCAAAATATCTAAACGAGTTTGTGCTCCTGACTAATTATACCCAGAAAAACAATCCATTGAATGAATTTTCACAAACGGACAATCTGATTAAATTATCATTTGCATCAGAAACTTTAACTTCAATCGCCCACATTGTCAGATTCAAGCTCGGTCTCCTGATGATATCACCATCACTTATACAAAGCTATCTAAAAAGGCAACAAAGCTGGGGGCGAAAAGGAAAAGGTTCTTTCTGATCTCCCATCTTTCGGATGAGAAGTTAAACCAAGTCTGCCCTCTCAAGTGGACGTAAAACATCCAACGGCACTATTCAAGGAAGAGCGTGGGCATTCTCTCCGGTGGCCTGGCCAACAATTATCCCTTAGCCCACATCGAAAACAGATTTAATGCTCCATTTATTTCATTGCCATTTGTGGGAGCTTGCTGTGTGCAAAATGGCTGCCGCGTTTCCCTACAGTGACTACACTTCATTGTCAGTGAAGCACTTCGAGACGTCCAGAGATCATGAACGGCGCTATAGAAATTCATTCTTATTTTCTTTCTTTCAGATTTCTAGAAGGAACAGTTCCAGTGAGGATTACTTTTTCAAACGCAACATTGCAACAGTGTAGATGGGAGTTTAGAATTGCATATAAGCTGTATAATACGTCACCCAGGAGGGCTCGCTGCTCGGACTAAAGTGTACAAAGTGCACTCAAATGTTAGCTATAGCTCTGTGGGTAGCACACTCGCCTCTGAGTCAGAAGGTTGTGGGTTCAAGTCCCATTCCAGGGACTTGAACACATAAATCTAGGCTGACACTCGAGTGCAGAGCTGTGGGAGGGCTGCACTGTCGGAGGTGCCGTCTTTCAGGTGAGACGTTAAACCGAGGCCCCGTCTGCTCTCTCAGGTGGATGTAAAAGATCGCATGGCACTATTTTGAAGAAGAGCAGGGGAGTTATCCCCGGTGTCCTGGGGCCAATATTTATCCCTCAATCAACATAACAAAAGCAGTTTATCTAGTCATTATCACATTGCTGTTTGTGGTAACTTGCTGTGCGCAAGTTGGCTGTCATGTTTCCCACATTACAACAGTGACTGCACTTAAACGATAAGGGGATAAGGGGTTATGGGGAGCGGGCAGGGAAGTGGAGCTGAGTCCATGATCAGATCAGCCATGATCGTATTGAATGGCGGAGCAAGCTCGAGGGGCCGTATGGCCTACTCCGCTCCATGTTCTTATGTACTTCATTGGTTATAAAGCACTTGGAGGCATCCAGTGGTCGTGAAAGACACTATAGAAATACAAGTCTTTTTTTTACAAAACGCAACTCGATGAGTAAATAGAAGGGAGGGCTTTCCACATTAATTGTTGTACTTAGCATTGATCAGTCAGCTACAAAGGCAATCAAGTGATAGGATATCTCTGTTGAACTCACTGTGCCACAGTTGTTATGGTAATCAATTGGAACATGTGGCTATTTTAATTCAATACTCAGAGTCTTCTGAATTGTTGTCCTGTCTGCTGGGCTACTGTGAGCACACATGTGTATTATGGACCTTTGAGGTTACTATCCAAGCATTACTCTCTAATTGGGGAATGTTGGCTTTTCTCTGGTTGCCATCTGTCACCGTCTATGTCATGTGGAGGAGTGACTCTGTAGCTGGATGCTCAGAAGCTGGACGGGCTGTCAATCATCCTGACCTGTCCCTACATCTCACTGCCCTCGGTGTCTGCCCTCATCGGCCTCCCGCTGTCTCAGTTAATTGGTCCTACAAAGCGGTTTAAATAATAGCTTCCCTCCAGTGCAGAGCTGCCGAGGACATTCTAACCCCCTCGTGTTGGTAACACAGAAGCCACGTGTCAACCTTCAGCAAGCATCATGCTGGCCCAGCAGCTACAGTGAAATTCAGACGAGATCCTCTTTACACTGTGATTCTTACTCCAGCATAAATTTGGAACAGATCCCTCTGAGGGAAAGTGGGAGGGAGGTGGGAAGGACTCACGTGCATTTAAACAACGGTTAAACAATCCCTTAATTTCAAAATTCTCATCCTTGTTTATAAATTGCTCGCCCCTCCCTATCTCTGTAATCTTTTTCAGCCTCACAATCCCACAAGATGTCTGTGCTTCTTAAAGTCTGCCCTCTTGAACATCCCTCATTATAATCGCTCAACCATCAGTGGCCGTGCCTTCAGCTGCCTAGGCCCTAAGCTCTAGAACTCCCTCCGTAAACCTCTCTGTCTCTCTACCTCTCTTTCCTCCTTTAAGACGCTCCTTAAAACCTACCACTTTAACCAAGCTTTTAGTCATCTGCCTTAATTTCTTCTTTTGTGGCTCGGTGTCAAATTTATCTGTTTTGTCTTATGACACTGCTATGAAACGCCTTAGGACATTTTACTACGTTAAAGGTGCTATATAAATACAAGTTATTATTATTATTTATATAGTGCCTTTCATGACGCGCTTTACACCAGTCAATGAAGTACTTTTGAAGTGTAGTACCTGTTGTAATGTAGGAAACGCGGCAGCCAATTTATGCACAGTCGAATCAGTTTTGGGTGGTGTTCCTTGAGGGATAAATATTGACCAGGAACTGGGGATAACTCCCTTTGCTCTTCTCTGAAATAGTGTCACGGGATCTTTTTCATCCACTTGAGAGGGCAGACGGGGCCTCGGTTTAACATCTTACCTGAAAGACGACACCTCCAATAATGTTGCACATCCTCAGAACTGCACTGAGGCCTCAGCCCAGATTATGTGTCCAAGTCCTGGAGTGGGCTGGCATTTAAACCCATCACTGTTATACAACTGAATGGTTTGTCAGATCATGTCAGAGGGCAGATAAGAGTCAACCACATTAGTGTGCGGAACTGGACTCCCATATAAGCCAGACTGGGTAAGGACGGCAGGTTTTTAATTAAAAGAAACAGGATACTTTAGATATTGAAACTGGTCGGAAAAAATGGGTCTTTGAAACGTCCATTTAGTTTCCCGTTCTTCTTGCGTTCTGTGGGCTAGCTCTGAGGATGCAGTAAGCATTGACAGCGAGTACGGAGGCCTGGATGAGCCTAGCAATGGCAAAACTGATAAACCTGCTGCTTTAGGGAAGTCCAGGTTGCATGGAGGTCACCCGTGTGACCTCCCCTTAAATGCTGTCTGGGAGCTTGGAATCGGCCTGAGTAATGTGACACTGGGAGCTGTCCACAGATTTCCAGCATCGGTGAACGTCATCTCCTGCTCAAGGACTTTGGTGTACATAACTTAGCAAGAACTTCAGAATAAAATTCTTTACCCAGAGAGTGGTGAGAATGTGAAACTCGCTACAACAGGGAGTGGTGGAAGCGAATAGTATCGATGCATTTAAGGGGAGGCTAGACAAGCATATGAGAGAAAAGGGAATAGAGGGTTATGCTGATAGATTTAGATGAGGAAAGACGGGAGGAGGCTCGAGTGGAGCATAAACCCTACATGGACTGGTTGGGCCGAAAGGCCTGTTGCGGTGTCGTACATCCCGTGTACTCCTATGTAAAAAGTCCTTTTCTTTTCCCATTCATTTGATGTCTTATGATCAAAGCCTCCATTTTAAAATTCTCATCCTGGTGTTCGAACCCCTCCACGGCCTTGCCCCTCCCTATCTCTAACGGCCTCCAGCCCTGAAACCCTCAGAGAACTCTGTGTTCCTCCAACTTTGGCCTCTTATGCATCACAAAATCCCTTCAGCCATCTCGACCCCAAGTTCCAAAATTCCTTCCCTGCACCTTCCTGCATCTCCCCCCTCCCTCTCCTCCTTTAAGACCCTCCTTAAAACCTTCCCCTTTGGCCAAGCATTCAGTTGCCCCACATTATATCTCAATTGTTGACTGATTACGCTGCAGTGAAGCACCTTGGGTAATCTTCTACCCCAAAGGGGCTAAATAAACGCAAGTTGTTATTGTAGTTATTTGGTCTGCCTACTTACACCTACTTAAGAGTATGTGCAAGAAATGGTTTAATAAGTTCAATCATTGTGATTACCTGATGATACAGGAACTCGCTCCCAGTGAAGTCCGGCATCTTTTTCTTGCGTCCACCCACACATTCCATGGTCAAAGTTGCAGCTGCTCACCAAAATGTCTGCCAACAAACCACAAACACCAGCCGTTTACTGCAGTCAGTCTTGTGCAGCTAAGTGTGATATATTCTTACGACATCACTAACAAACACACTACACAAGAGGGCTCCAATACCAAACTAGTCATCATGTGACTTTGCCACATGATCCTTTATTATTTACATCAGTAGTTACATTACCACAGTAGTCCACTAGGTGGTGCTCTATCACACTAAGGAAAGACTGATATTTCATTGGTGGGTCTGGCGATAGGTTTTCCTGTAGGTATCGGAGACCCTGATGGTTTGAAGGAAGCCGCCACCTTAACGCGTTTGCAGTGCCTAAAGGAGCCATTTTAGGTCCTGAATCCGTCTGGGATCGATTAGCTTCACCCAGTACTGTTAGATAATCTGGTTCGCTCTCCGATGGCTGGTTCCACTCTGTCCGGCTTCAATCAGAATCTGCGCACAACCTCATTAACTGCCAGATGGCCTTCGTCAACTGTTATCAACTTAATCGATTGCATGCATTGGCAATTGATTAGAGGGAAGTTACACCGAACTTCAGGCAAACAAGGACACATAAGGGCTGAAATTTACCCCTCTCAGAAAGGTCCGTTAGCGCTTCCTGGAGGCACTCATCATCATCATAGGCGGTCCATCGAAACAAGGATGACTTGCTTCCAAGCCGAAAGGGAACATGTTTCAACGAAGGACCTAATATTCCAGATCCCGAACTACATGTTGAAGGGTGGAAGATGCCTGTGTGTGGATTTTTTTAACGTGGGGTGGCCGTTACACACCAGCCACCACACGGGCTTGACAGAGCGAGGTCTTGGTCCAGTGGCAAGGATTACCCAAGACGACTGGAGATCAGCTCTGCTGCACGGACCTAGTGCGCACACATATCGCAGCGTGGGCTGGGCCCGTGCTGCCTCTTCTAGCCCGAACTCACGCCTCTCCTGGGCCCCGATCACATCCCCCTACGAACTCTCGCCGCTCCTTCGCCCCGACCTCGGCGCTCCTGCTGTACCTGCCCGCACTGCAGTCAGCCATCGCCCTCCTGCAGCAGCACGCGCTGCTCCCTGCAGTGGCCTGCCTCCACACGCTGCTCCCTCTAATGGCCCCGGCCTGCTGATGGTCTAACGGAGGCACTAACGGGGTTTTCGCCCCGGCGTGGCGGCCAGAGATCGCCCCCTCCTGCATGTGCCCCCGGGGTTCCGCGTGGCGATAAGTTGTTTGTGCCGCACCACGCGATTAACGCGCCGGCGCGGCGCATGCACAGCGACGATGTCATTGCCGTGTACCCCAACCCCTTATCGCCCCTGCCCTTTTGGGTGAAATTGCCTCGAGGGACACAAGGTCGGTGAGGGGTGATGGCATCGGCAGCTTCCCGGCGCTGGCGGTCCGAGCCACCCTTAAAAAGGAAGGTGGTAGTGCGACGGCCGCCATCTTTTTTCAGTCGGCCCGACAATGGCACGTGGCCCGGCCCCCCCCCACCCTATCTCTTGGGGACCAGGCTGCTGGCCCGGCCAACACCCTCCTTGGTGGCCCAGTGGGCGCCACTGAAGAGGCTGCAGAATTCGCAGTGGCCCTCGCCTTTAAAAGTTGAGGAAGATCGTGACGCGTCAGCGTCATGCGGCACGTCCGCGAACGCTCCGTTAGCGCAACAAACATTATTTTTTTACTCAAAGAGGCCAATTCTGTGCCGGGGCAAAAACACATATAATTCAAATTGGCCGTTCCAAACCAGCGAGCAGCAATTGCGGCCCCATAGTTTGTGTACGAGAATGGATGGCTTAAACTAGACAAGGTGGAGCCAGAATTCTCGGGGCAGCCAGAGAACTCCCCAGACATTCCCACTCGACATGAAGGGGTTGTCAGGTGGAGTAATCCATCTCACACCCCTCCACCTCCTGCAAAATGGTGGTCACCAAGAAATGGGGTGGAACCCCAACAGAACTAAGGTCCACCCCAAATTCCAGCTGTCAGCAGGCGTTCCACCATTTCTCCGCCCTTGAGACGTGTCAGGAATTTCTGACCCATTGTATTCATTCGCAACATTTTTAACTCACTGTTTGAAATTAAACTAAAATGATTTTTGAAAGAAACTTTAGTTCCTGCCTCTGCAGTTAGTGTTACATAACTCCCTCGATGTTTTGAAATGCTTCAGGACAGCGTCTCTATGGTGACGCGGCCTATGGAACACTCACTTTGTCACCCTGACCTTTCACCGGTTACTTGTTCTTCGATTCATAGAATCTTACAGCACAGGTGGAGGCCATTCGGCTCATTGTGCCAGTTCCGGCTCTATGAAAGAGCTGTCCAATTAGTCCCTCTCCCTCTGCTCTTTTCCCACAGCCCTGAAAATGTTTCCTTTTCAAGTATTTATCCAATTCCCTTTTGAAAGTTCCTATTGAATCTGCTTCCACCACCTTTTCAGGCAGTGCCTTCCAGATCATAATAACTTGTACGGAAAAAATAAAAATGATTGTCCTCATTTCCCCCCCAACCCCCCCCCCATCTTAAATCTGCGTTCTCTGGTAACCGACCTCCTGCCAGTGGAAAATTTCTCCCCATCTTCTACATCAAAATCCCTCATTATTTTGAACATGTCAAATCCTCCCTTAGCCTTCTCTGCTCTAAGGAGAACAATCCCAGCTTCTCCAGTCTATCCACATAACTGAAATCGCTCATCCATGGTACCATCCTGGTCAATCTCCAAGGCCTTGACATCCTTCCTAAAGTGTGGTGCCCCAAATGGGACACAATACAAGTTCTGTTCTTTTTAACTGTATAAAGGAAGTTATTACGGTGAGGTTAAAAGATAAGCTTCGGCTGGAACAAATCCAAACTGTCAAAGGAAGGACATGCTATGATAAGTTTTGGGTGGAGTGACAGTGCCCCTCTCGATCATCATCATAGACAGTCCCTCGAAGCGAGGATGACTTGCTTCCACGCCAAAAAAGGATGAGTTCACAGATGTTCCAATGAAGGACCCAAACTACATCCTGAAGGGTGGAAGATGCCTGTGTGTGGATTTTTTTTAACGTGGGATGGTCGTTGCACACCAGCCACCACATGGGCTTGACAGAGCCAGGTCTTGATCCAGTGGCAAGGATTTCCCAAGACGACTGGAGACCAGTTCTGCTGCACAGACCTAGTGCGCACACATATCGCAGTGTGTGCTGGCCCGTGCTGCCCCTGGGCCCTTGGCCCCGAACTCACGCCTCTCCTGGGTCCCGATCACGTCCCTCAATAGTCTCTCGCCGTTCCTTTGCCCCGATCTCGCTGCTCCTGCTGTATCTGCCCACGCTCCAATCACCCACCTGGATCTTGATGACTCACTCTTCGCTGCTCTCGTTACCATCCTGTCCACTCACAGACACAATCGCTCACTATTTACCTTACCCCAAACTCTTCATAACCTCGAAGACCTTGATCAGTTCACCTCCTAATCTTCTCCGCAGTTGTAAAAAAGTGCCCTTAACATCCTCAAGTCTTCCTTCATCTTAGTGAACTTACGCTGCACCTTTTCCTATAATAGGGTGCACGCACTACTCCAACTGCAGCCTAACCATTCCTTGCCTAGATAACCTCCTTGTTTTTCTATTCTACGCCTCTTAATGTGAAGCCAAGGATTTAATTTTCCCTTTTTTGGACTTGTCCACTTGCACTGCCAACTCTAGTGACCCATGTATCTGCACACCCTTTGCTCCTCTCTTTCAGTTATTCAGTATTTATTAGCAAGACGCACAGAGCTGTGAACGCTGTAATTGTCTTGCATTGCAAAGCAACACATAACTGTGATGTTGGTTCTAAAACATAAATTTCAGCAGAAATCCTGTCTGTACAGAAACCTGGCCAGGGGTCCCAGTTTGACCAGTGCTGGTCAGCGCTCTGTCCTGTTGAGAATATTTCAGAACAGCTTACTCCATTTTCAAAGATTCTTCAACTGTTTTTTTGTTGTTGAAATTCTGATTCCGCATTGTCTAAGAAATTAGTTGTGTGTTTGTATTCATCAATTCCATACCCCACCTCCTACTGAGAGAGGGTGAGAGTGACAGTGGCAGGAATCGAGGGAGAGAGAGAGAGAGAACCAAGAACTTACTGAGAGAGAGAGAGAGAGAGCGCGAGAGAGACAGTACCAGGAACTTATTGAGAGAGTGAGAGAGAGAAAGAGAGAGAGAGAGAGAGAGAGACAGTACCTGGGACTTACTGAGAGAGAGAGAGAGAGAGAGTACCAGGAACTTAGTGAGAGTGTGAGAGAGAGAGAGAGAGAGAGACAGTACCAGGAACTTAGTGAGAGAGAGAGATGGAGAGAGACAGTACCAGGAATGTCCTGAGAGAGATAGAGAGAGCAAGAGATGGAGAGAGACAGTACCAGGAACTTACTCTTATCAACAGAAGCCTGCTGTTAGAGTGAGTGGCAGTTGCAAGACCAGAGAGAATTTCCTGACTCTGAAACTGACTGGATAATAGCCATTTGTATCAGACAGTCTAATAAATTTGACAGTCAGTATTCAATGTGCGCAGGAGCTGGTGGCAAAATAGATTTACCTGTAAAATTAACCGTGGCCCAATCAGTGCCAAAAGTCAAGTGGTTCACTCAATGCACAGGCTCGAGGAGGCCCACTACAAGAGCTACTGATAAACCTCCTGGCGAGCTGGGGCTGCAGCTTTTATTTCCCAGAACTGGAACCCTGCCAGGTCCAAACAGAGCAGTGAGTGACAGGGATCGGAATAAATACCTTGGTCGTCCCTTGCATCATTCTCCTCGGCAGTAATCCCTTTTTCAATGTCAAGCAGGCCAAATAATGCCCCGTTCCCTCCGGGCTGGCGTGGGACTGCGAAATGAATGAAGAGCTGTTAGATGCAATTTAAGACTAATCGCGTTCGCACAGTCCTATAGGAGTAATCATGTCACTGGCGAGGGGGAAGCAGAACAAAGCACTTTACACTGTTCCGCTCACACTTGTTCCCTTCACAACCCAAGCAGGCCAGACTGAATAAAAGCAAATCAATGAAACATTCCTCTACTTTTGACAAGCCCCTGTTAGATTGCTGTTTGCTGAAATACATTCCGCAATATCATTTCTCCCTCAATAACGATTGTCTGCACCTTTTGTATATAAAAAACCAACTGCGTGGGGCAGGTTGAAGTTTGCGCCCATCAAGGGCAACACTTCCACCTGCTTTTCCCTTCTCCCAGGTTCCTGGGCCATTGGACCTGCTAGGCTTTCCCCGATCTTCCTGCTTTTGTGTCAGCTATGGCTCAGTGGGTAGCACACTCGCCTGAGTCAGAAGGTTGTGGGTTCAAGTCCCACTCCATAAATCTAGGCTGACACGCCCAGTGCAATGCTGAGGGAGTGCTGTGCTGTTGGAGGTGCCGTCTTTTGGTTGAGACGTTATACCAGGGCTCTGGCTGCTCTCTCAGGTGATTGTAAAAGATCCAATGGCACTATTTCAAAGAAGAGCAGGGGGGGGTTATCCCCGGTGTCCTGGCCAATATTTATCCCTCAATCAAGATAACAAATACAGATTATCTGGTCATTACCACATTGCTGTTTGTGGGAGCTTGTTGTGTGCAAATTGGCTGCCGCGTTTCCCACATTACAACAGTGACTGCACTCCAAAAGTAATTCATTGGCTGTAAAGCGCTTTGAGATGTCCGGTGGTTGTGAAAGGCGCTATATAAATGTAAGTCTTTCCATTTCTAACTGCCTCATCGCTCACCTTTACCATTCTCAGTGTCTCAGAAATGTCTTTGATTTCTCTTATTGTGTGCCTCCTGTGTTCTCATGCTAATATCACCCCTGTCGTTTAACCTTCTCCCGTTTTCTATTTATGCATTTTACAGGTCATTCTACTTCTCATCATATGTGTATGTGCATTTTTTTTTAGTTGTTCACAGATGTGGGCGTCGCTGGCAAGGCCGGCATTTATTGCCCATCCCTAATTGACCTTGAGAAGGTGATGGTGAGCCGTCTCCTTGAACCGTTACAGTCCATGTGGTGTGTGGTGTGTGCAGGTGTCCCTTCCCCTTCGCTTGTTATAAAGGCTCATTTTTCCAATTCTGATAAAGGGTCCACATCTGCCTCTCTCCACAGATACTGACTGACCCACCAAGTGTTTCCAACATTTTCTGTTTTTGCCTCAGGGATTTCCAGCATTTGCTGTTTTCTGCATTTTGTTTTAAGGAAGAAAAATAGCTTGCTCCTTGCCTTTTGACCCTGTTCATTCTGGGCCCTCACCCGCACTGTGAGATTGTCCAGTGTATAACTGATTCACACACCTGAGAAAGGTCCACGGTGCAATCCCTGGTCTGAGCTGATTTCAGCCATGCAAGGACGAGGGATGTTACCATTAGCTCGAACTCCCTGGATTAGGGAGGGGCTAAATGGCCTGTGACCCCACTCCTGATCACTATCCAACAATTTCTATTGGCAGTACGTGTCGGGTGAAAACAGCATCAAGCTCCACTCAGAGTAAGGCCTAGAAAATGAGTGTCAGCAAATAGCTTCTTCGAGACTCGCACCTAAAGAAAGAAAGACTTGCATTCCTATAGCACCTTTCACAACCTCAGGTCGTCCCAAAGTGCTTTTCAGCCAATGAAGTACTTTTGGAGCGTAGTCACTGTTGTAATGTAGGAAACACGGCAGCCAATTTACGCACAGCAAGCTCCCACAAAACAGCAATGTGATAATGACCAGATAATCTGGTTTAGCGATGTCGGTTGAGGGATGAATATTGGCCAGGACCCCGGGGATAATTCCACCTGCACTTCTTTGAAATAGTGCTGTGGGATTTTTCACATCCATCTGAGAGAGCAGACAGGGCCTCAGTTTAACACCTCATCCGAAAGACGGTGCAGCACTGCACTGGAGTGTCAGCCTGGCTATGGGCTCAAATCTCTGGAGTGGGGCTTGAACCCACAATCTTTTGACTTAAGAGGCGAGTGTGCTACCCATTGAGCCAAGGCAGAAGGCACAAATGGGCAAAGTCCCCTGAATTGGAAAAGGCATCACAGCTTCTGGCGGGAAGAGGATGAAAGGGTGAAAAAAGGAGAACACATTTTAGCAAAGAAATTTTCAATTCTTGATTCCCCAGCCTCGAGGGAATTCAAAGAATTAAGAATAATATTGATGTAAAGCCAGTAATTGGATGCCGCCTTTCTATATCAAAAAAATATCCACCCTTGGCAAGCGCTTCAAGCTGAGCCAGCGATGTCATTCTCTGTAATTCTGTTACTATTTGTGTGATTGGTTTCAGTGTTGAAACATTCTGACTGCAGAATGTAGTCACTGCCAAGGTTCCATGAGCTGTAATGAAGATTAGTGGTCACGGCAAAATACCCGGGATGCCACAGCTATAGGCCAGGAACCTTTGTCACTCCTCTTGGCGATATTACTGTATCCAACCCGTCATGTGAGACACCTTCCCTTTTAGAATCGCACCACATGCTATGCAAGCCGGAGTTATCTTTAGTGAATGCCAGTCGAATGAGAGGTACAGTGGATGTGCTGCATCACAGTGATGGCTGGTATTTAGGCTGGGCCAGCTGCAAGCCAGGCTGTAAGCAGGCGGATGAATGTCACCACCTCACACTATCCGCATCCTAGATATAGTCCCGGGTGGGTTTGGGTGCGATTCAAAATTTGCTGTCTCTCCCGTCCTGATTGATTCCGTCGTTCCTGACGTCTGTTCCTGCAGAGCAGTGCAGACACGGCAAGGGATCCTTTCGATCGAAATTCAAATACGAGACTGGGCGGTCTCAACGTTCCCGCTAAGTTGCACGGTGCGCAGTGGTCTATAGGTCCCGGGCAGGCGCTCACCGGCTCGCAAATGGGAGAAACTGCGCATGCGCGAAAGCTGAATGGGCCCCGCAGCCACTTAAAGGGACCACGCAACCCCAAAACATTAGAGAGAATATTGGAAGGTCTTACGGTGTGCACACTGAGGTATTGGTGGCTGCTCCACCAGAGGTCTGAACGACCAGTCAATGACAAACAAGGCCACTGATTTACGGTATTTAATGGAAAAATGGAAAGAATTGTGAAATTCGACCCGTTCAACACTGGTAAAAATTCCAAGTGATGAGAACAGAATTTGTCTTATTACCAGTACTCATTATAAACCAATGACTCGAACAGTGAACAGAGTTTAATCCACCAAACACCACCAAAAATCCTTTAGTCCCGTGTAGTCCGTGAATTAGTCACACCGATGATGAGTACACCCTGGAGAATGAGTTATGGCACTTTCTCAAATGTGTTAAAGTGCAGGAGTAGCTCAAGGTGACAGTTCAGGCTTCTGCTCATTCTCAAGGATCAGAAGGACGAGGAAATCAAGGATGTGAAATCAATAAGCCGGAAGATGGGAAGCCAATGGAAGTTAGTGAGGACAGGAATGGTGAGTAAGGACATGAAAGCATGGGCCTTACTTACGCTGAACATCCATAAGACAAAGGTCCTCCACCAGCCTGTCCCCGCCGCACAGCACTGCCCTCCAACCATCAAGATTCATGGCGCGTCCCTCGACAACTTGGACCATTTCCCATACCTCGGGAGCCTCTTATCAGCAAAGGCAGACATTGATGCGGAGATTCAACATCGCCTCCAGTGCGCCAGTGCAGCCTTCGGCCGTCGGAGGAAAAGAGTGTTTGAAGACCCGGCCTTCAAATCTACCACCAAGCTCATGGTCTACAGGGCTGTAGTAATACTCGCCCTCCTGTATGGATCTGAGGCATGGACGATGTATAGAAGGCACCTCAATTGGCTGGAGATATATCACCAACGATGTCTCCGCAAGATCCTGCAAATCCCCTGGGAGGACAGGCGCACCAACATCAGTGTCCTCGACCAGGCCAACATCCCCAGTATTGAAGCACTGACCACACTCGATCAGCTTCGCTGGGCAGGCCGCATAGTTCGCATGTCACACGAGACTCCCTAAGCAAATGCTTTATGCGGAGCTCCATCATGGTAAACGGGCAGCGGAAGCGTTACAAGGACACCCTCAAAGCCTCCCTGGTAAAGTGCGACATCACCACTGACACCTGGGAGACCCTGGTGAAGACCGCCTGAGTTGGAGAAAGTGCATCCGGGAGGGTGTTGAGCGAGTCTCAACGCAAAGAGCGTGAAGAGATCAAGCGCAGACAGCGGAAGGAGCGTGCGGCAAACCAGCCCCACCCACCCCTTCCCTCGACGAATGTCTGTCCCACCTGTAACAGGGTCTGTGGCTCTCGTATTGGACTGTTCAGCCACCAGAGAACTCACTTTGGGAGTGGAAGCAAGTCTTCCTCGATTCCGAGGGACTGCCTATGATGATGATGATGATGATGATGGGTTAAAATGGGGATGGCAGAGTAGTGGATCAGTTGGATGGAAAAAAAGCATAAGAAATAGGAGCAGGAGTAGGCCATATGGCCCCTCGAGCCTGCTCCGCCATTAAATAAGATCATGGCTGATCTTCTACCTTAGCTGCACTTTCTCGCCTGATCCCTATATCCCTTGATTCCATAAGAAAGAAGTGAAGTAAACATAAAAGGTAAAGAACTTATTCTATTCCTTGGCACAGACATCCCAAATGTCAAAGCATTTTACAGCCAATGAAGTACTTTTGGAGTATAGTCACTGTTGTAATGTAGGAAACGCAGCAGACAATTTACGCAAAAGTAAACTCCCACAAACAGCGATGTGATAATGACCAGATAATCTGTTGTTTTTTGTTATGTTGATAACAATCCTAAGATCCCAGGGCACTAATTCGAAGAAGAGCAGGGGAGTTCTCCTCAATGTCCTGACCAATATTAATCCCTCAACCAACACCACTGAAACAGATTATGTGGTCAGTCATCATCATAGGCAGTCCCTTGGCATCGAGGAAGACTTGCTTCCACTCTTAAAAATGAGTCCTTAGGTGGCTGAACAGTCCAATACGAGAACCACAGTCCCTGTCACAGGTGGGGCAGATAGTCGTTGAGGGAAAGGGTGGGTGGGACTGGTTTGCCACACGCTCTTTCCGCTGCCTGCGCTTGATTCCTGCATGCTCTCGGCGATGAGACTCGAGGTGCTCGGCGCCCTCTCAGATGCACTTCCTCCACTTAGGGCGGTCTTTGGCCAGGGACTCCCAGGTCAGTGGGAATGTTGCACTTTTTCAGGGAGGCTTTCAGGGTGTCCTTGTAACGTTTCCTCTGCCCACCTTTGACTCATTTGCCGTGAAGGAGTTCAGAGTAGAGCGCTTTCTTTGGGTGTCTCGTGTCTGGCATGCGGACAATGTGGCCTGCCCAGCGAAGCTGATCAAGTGTGGTCAGTACTTCGATGCTGGGGATGTTGGCCTGGACGAGGACACTAATGCTGTTGCGTCATTCCTCCCAGGGGATTTGTAGGATCTTGCGGAGGCACCATTGGTGGTATTTCTCCAGCGACTTGAGGTATCTGCTGTACATGGTCCATGTCTCTGAGCCATACAGGAGGGCAGGTATTACTACAGCCCTGTAGACCATGAGCTTGGTGGCAGTTTTGAGGGCCTGGTCTTCAAACACTCTTTTCCTCAGGCGGCCGAAGGCTGCACTGGCGCACTGGAGGCGATGTTGAATCTTGTCATCAATGTCTGCTCTTGTTGATAAGAGGCTCCCGAAGTATGGGAAATGGTCCACATTGTCCAGGGCCGCGCCGTGGATCTTGATGACTAGGAGGTAGTGCTCTGGGCGAGGACAGGCTGGTGAGGACTTTTGTCTTATGGATGTTTAGCGTAAGGCCCATGCTTTCATACGCCTCAGTAAATATGTCAACTATGTCCTGGAGTTCAGCCTCTGTATGTGCGCTGACCCGTCATCTGTGTACTGTAGCTTGACGACATAGGTTGGGGAGGTCTTGGACCTGGCCTGAAGGTTGAACAGGTTCCCACTGGTTCTGCAGTTTAGTTCCACTCCAGCGGGGAGCCTGTTGACTGAGGTGGAGCATGGCGGCGAGGAAGATTGAGAAAAGGATTGGTGCGATGACGCAGCCCTGTTTGACCCTGGTCCAGACGTGGATTGGGTCTGTAATGGATCCATTGGTCAGGATCACGGCCTGAATGTTGTCGTGGAGCAGGCGGAGGATGGTGACGAACTTTATGCGGGCATCCGAAACGGAGGAGGACGCTCCGTAGACCCTCGCGGTTGACAGTGTCAAAGGCCTGTGGTCAGTATCTCACTGCTCTTGGTGGGACCTGTGCACAAATTGGCTGCCACGTTTCCTACATTACAACAGTGACCACACTTCACAAAGTACTTCGTTGTAAAGCGCTTTGGGACGTCCTGAGGTCCTGAAAGGCGCTATATAAATGCAAGTCTTTCTTTTTTTCTTTCTGTCTAATTGAAATGAAAGATCTTTCCATGCCAGATGTGTGAAAGCCCATGTGCAAATCAATAACCTAACACCACAGCTCTCAGAACTCAAGCTCGTGAAGGAAAGCCAGTGCTCTGATAGAAGGGGTAGATTTATAAATAGTGAGCTGGATTTGTGAAGGGATCTCAGTCAGGTCCTGCCTGTAGCATGATGCAGTGTGTAGATCTCGGACTGTATTTTATTTGCGGTTGTGAAGTCTTTGGATAGGTTGCGAACACCCAGTTCAAGGGTGGGCTTGGGCCGAGACAGTCGAGGAATGAGCATATCACCGGGTGGGTGACATGAGAGCAATTCTTGGAATGTCAACTGGGATGTAAACCTAATTGAGTTGATGAAAGCTTTCGTAATCTGGGTTACGGGGGTGGGTGATGGTGCTGATTGGGGTACGATAGTGTAGTACAGTAGCTAGCCAATCGGCAGCCCGTTTGACATCTCGCCCGATTTGTATTTGCGTTGAATTCCATGGAAATAAAAATGGGGAGAGATGTAAAATGGGCTGCTGATTCACTGTTGCCCAGAGTCAAGATCGACACCATTGTCTTCACAGAACCTCATTTAGTTCCTCTATTAACATAAGATTTAGGAGCAGGAGTCGGCCATTCGGCCCCTCGAACCTGCCCCGCCATCTCTTCTTATACCAGTGACTCAAACTTTCCATGTTAATTGGTGCGGAAAGTCCCCTTGGCATCAGAAGGGTTTAAAAATAAGTTTATCTATTGGAAAGAGTTTGAGAAGCTCAGTGACATGATTGATTAGCGAACTGACCACTGACTGGCCATAATAGTCACAGGAAAACTCCTCCTTCGATGAGTGGTGGTGGCCTCTGCCTAAACCCAGCCCACATCATAAAACTGCCTTTAATACAAAACTATCCGGCACTAAACAGTCCGTCTGACTCACAGTTTCTATAGTCCTTCTATGTTTCTATAGTCCTTACTACTAGGGGAATCAAGGGGTATGGTGAGAAAGCAGGAATGGGGTACTGAAGTTGCATGTTCAGCCATGAACTCATTGAATGGCGATGCAGGCTAGAGGGGCCGAATGGCCTACTCCTGCACCTATTTTCTATGTTTCTATGTTTCTATGTCACACTCTACCATAGAGCCCACAGTTCTATAGTGGAGATGAAGGCACATTGGGGAAGGTTTTTAATTTTTTTTAAACGTATTTATAATTTCACTACATTTAGCACAGAGGAAAGCTTTCCTCATTGAATGGACAGAGCGTTGCTTTGCATTTTTTCCTGACCTGGGATTACTGTGGTTCCCACAATGGTGAAATGTTTCATTACCTACCTCATCTTGATAAGCAAAAAAAAACACTTGCTAAAAAGTATCCAAGAATATGTTCCAGGACATAACCAGCTCTTTCATGCCTGTGTTTATGGATAGATTCACTGTTGCCATAGTAGCTGCCACTGTCCCTATGATCAATGTATACGGCGACATAAATTATAACATCAGCCAACCACACAAGCACCATCCCAACCCCTCCACGCACCCCACCTCCGCTTCCCCTCCCCCTCCCTCATGAGCTCCAAGAAATTCCACAAACGTTTTGGGATTCATTCCCTGGCCTTTTGCTCTGTTATAATTGTTGCCTGAAATAGACGAGATTTTGGCTCATTGCTGTCAGGAAGCTGGCCTGGAATTAAGAGAGGAACAGAAAACTACTAAGGCACAGACTGGGAGCCAGAATATCAGAACGAAACTGCCGAGAGGCAATGGGCCACAGCCTTCCCGCTCGTAGTCAATGGGCAGGCAGTCTCGCTCCGAGTCAAAGTTGCTTCAGTTGGTTAGTAGAACGTCAGGCTTCTGGGCGGCCCCCGGCCTGCGTAGCACCATCGGAGCAGGCCGGGGAGCGGAAGGAGCAGCACGTGCTGAAGCAGGAGAGCAACGGCAGTGAAGAGTGACGTCATCAAGGTCCAGGTCGGTGATTGGAGCATGGGCAGGTACAGCAGGAGCGCCGAGGTCGGGGCGAAGGAGCGGCGAGAGATTGTAGAGGGACGTGATCGGAGCCCAGGGGAGGCGTGAGTTCAGGACCCAGGAGAGCCGAGGGCCCGGGCGGGCAGCACGGGCCAGCCCACACTGCGATATGTGTGCGCACTAGGTCCGTGCAGCAGAGCTTGGTTAATCCTTGCCACTGGACCAACACCTAGCTCTGTCAAGCCCGTGTGGTGGCTGGTGTGCAACGGTCACCACACGTTAAAAAAAAATCCAAGCACAGGCATCTTCATCCCTTCAAGATTTAGTTCGGACCTGGAATTTTAGGTCCAACATTGAAACACCTGTGAACTTTTTGACGTGGAAGCAAGTCATCCTCAATTCAAGGGACTGCCTATGATGATGAGAATGTCAGGCTTCACTTCAGACTGAGATCAGCTTGGTGACACGGCAGAGAGACAGCGTGGTCCTTCCACCAGCCCGCTCCTCATCCCATTCGACGTGTCGAGGGGAACGGCAAGCAGAAGCTCACTACTACCCCAGGAGGGAGGACTGGAGGGTGAAGGCAGATCCGAGCAGCCATGTCAATAATAGCATTGCCAGAAGCCTGCAGATCATAGAATCCTAGAAATTTACAGCACGGAAGGAGGCCATTTCGGCCCAGCATGTCCGCGCCGGCTGGCCAAGAGCTATTATCAGCAAGGGCAGACATCGACAACGAGGTTCAACACCACCTCGCGTGCGCCAGCGCAGCCTTCGGCCACCTGAGGAAGAGAGTTTTCGAAGATCAGGCCCTTAAATCTGGCACCAAGCTCATGGTCTACAGGGCTGGTGATACACGCCCTCCTATATGACTCAGAGACATGGACCATACATAGTAGACACCTCAAATTGCTGGAGAAATACCTCCAACGATGTCTCCGCAAGATCCTGCAAATCCCCTGGGAGGACAGACGCACCAACGTTAGCGTCCTTGACCAGGCCAACATCCCCAGTATCGAAGCACTGACCACACTCCGTTGGGCGGGTCACATTGTTCGCATGCCTGACACAAGACTCCCAAAGCAAGCGCTCTACTTGGAACTCCTACATGGCAAGCGAGCCCCAGGTGGGCAGAGGAAATGTTTCAAGGACACCCTCAAAGCCTCCTTGATAAAATGCAACATCCAAATATTTTTTAAATGTGGTGAGGGTTTCTGCCTCTACCACCCTTTCAGGCAGTGAGTTCCAGACCCTCACCACCCTCTGGGTGAAGAAATTTCCCTTCATATCTTCTCTAAACCTTCTCCCAATTACTTTAAATCTATGTCCCCTGGTTGTTGACCCCTCTGCCAAGGGAAACAGGTCCGTCCTATCCAGTCTATCCGGGCCCCTCATAATTTTATACAACTCAATCAGATCTCCACTCAGCCTGTTCCAAGGAAAACAAACCCTTGCTGTGGCCTAACCAGTGTTTTATACAGTTCAAGCATAACCTCCTTGCTCTTGTATTCTAGGCTTCGACTAATAAAGGCAAGTATTCTGTATGCCTTCTTAACCACCTTATCTACCTGGCCTGCTACCTTCAGGGATCTATGGACCTGCACTCCAAGGTCCCTTTGTTCCTCTACATTTCTCAGTGTCCTACCATTTAATGTGTATTCCCTTTCCTTGTTAGACCTCCCCAAATGCATTACCTCACACTTATCAGGATTGAATACCATTTGCCACTGTTCTGCCCACCTGACCAGTATATTGATATCTTCCTGCAATCTGTAGCTTTCTTCTTCATTATCAACCACACAGTCAATTTTAGTGTCATCTGCAAACTTCTTAATCATATCCCCAACATTCAAGTCCAAGTCATTGATATATAACCACCAAAAGGAAGGGACCCAGCACTGAGCCTTGCGAAACCCCACTGGAAACAGCCTTCCAGTCACAAAATCACCCATCAACCATTACCCTTTGCTTCCTGCCTCCGAACCAATTTTGGATCCAGCTTGCCACTTTGCCCTGGATCCCATGGGCTTTTGCTTTCGTGACCTGTCTGCCATGTGGGGCCTTAACAAAAGCTTTGCTAAAATCCATATATACTACATCATACACACTGCCCTCATCAATAGGTGATGTGCCTTCACTCTGTCAGAGTCTGCACACAAGGGACCTGTATGAAGATGAGAAAATTGCTTACAAAATGGAAGGAAGAAAATGAACAAAAGAATGAATTACTGCTCGAGGAACAGCACCTCATCTTTTGATTAGGCTCTTTACAGCCTTCCAGACTCAATTGAGTTCAACAATTTCAGACCATAACCTCTGCCTCCCTTTTTTTTTTCCAGACAGCAGCTATTGGCAATAATTCTGCCATTCCCATTTACACCCCCGAGACCCATTTTTTGTTTATTTACTTGTCCCATTACCATCTCCTTTTGCCTCGCACCATCCCTTTTGTCTCTCTAATCTCTCCTGCCCTCCACCCTGTCACAGACCTTCCTTTTTGTTCTTTCCTCCCCTCCCCCCTTTCCCTGCCCCTGCATTTGCTTATAACCTGTTACATCTCTAACTTTTTATCCAGTTCTGACAAAGGGTCATCGACCCGAAACGTTAACTCTGTTTCTCTCTCCACAGATGCTGCCTGACCCGCTGAGTATTTCCAGCATTTACTGTTTCTATTTCTTATTATTAACAATGAATTACTGTGTGGTCAGCTGCTTTACTCGAGTCACCTCATAACCACTTTGCATCTGTTTGTTTCATATATTCTGTTTCCGACTGAACTCCGAGAATTCCGTACTCCTTAACGAGACAATCAGACACATTTTCAGTGTAGTCCGATTTATCCACCAGCGTCTTGAGATGGGATTCCGCAGTGGGATTAGACCGTTGCAAAATTTACTCTCGTGCATATTAGTGAAAATGGTGACAGAGTTTTCTGTTTATAGGGGCGTTGTCATCTGAGGAATTCTCTTGTAAGGATTGTCACAAGGACGCAATCAACCAAACAGCAGTCCCCACCAAAGTAATTAATTGGTTGTGATGCACTCTGGGATGCCCCAAGGCTGTTAAAAATGCAACTTCCGTCTTTCTTAATTACATCTCCAATCACATCCGTTGGAGGCAGCTACCTGAACTATAGTCCAAATAATTTAGTTTATCTGATTGAAGATTGTACTGTATGTACATGCTGTTTGTAGCCACCAGATGGTGTCATTGTTGGAGGCCACTGAGCAGCACACACATGGTGCTGCTCTGGTATAAAAGGCCAGCCATTTTGTGAGTCAGGCACTTTGGGCCGTAATAAAGAGAGCCAAGCTTGTATTTTGTTCAGTTAAACAGTACTCAGTTTGTACCTTTATTGCATACATAACAAAGATATAACCTGCTACACCTAGTGTGGGGAAAACATTTAGGATTCTCAACAAGCTATTTGTGGGATATCTGAAATATACTCAACATACATCCAACAACATAGGAATATAGCAATATAGGAACATAGGAGCAGGCTGTTCAGCCCCTCAAGCTTGTTCCGCCATTTAATTAGACGATAGCTGATCTGTACCTCAACTCCATTTCGCTGCCTGTGTCCCATATACCTCAATGCCCTTACCCTACAAAAATCTATTGAACTCAGATTTTAAAATTTCAATTGACCCAATATCCACAGCCTTCTGGGGCAAAGAGTGCTTCCTGATTTCACTCCTGAATGGACTGGCTCTAATTGTGCCCCCTTTTTTTCTGGATAACCTTCACCCTCCCCCCACCCCACCCCACCCCACCAGAGGAAATAGTTGCTCCATAGCTACCCTATCAAATCCCTTTATCATTGCAAACACCTCAATCAGATCACCACTCAATCTTCGATACGCGAGGGAATGCAAGTCATCCCCGCCCTCCTGTATGGCTCAGAGACGTGGACCATGTATAGTAGACACCTCAAGTCGCTGGAGAAATACCACCAACGATGTCTCCGCAAGATCCTGCAAATCCCCTGGGAGGACAGACGCACCAACATTAGCGTCCTCGACCAGGTCAACATCCCCAGCATTGAAGCACTGACCACACTCGATCAACTCCGCTGGGCGGGCCACATTGTTCGCATGCCAGACACGAGACTCCCAAAGCAAGCGCTCTACTCGGAACTCCTACACGGCAAATGAGCCAAAGGTGGGCAGAGGAAACGCTACAAGGACACCCTCAAAGCCTCCCTGATAAAGTGCAACATCCCCACTGACACCTGGGAGTCCCTGGCCAAAGACTGCCCTAAGTGGAGGAAGAGCATCCGGGAGGGCACTGAGCATCTCGAGTCTCATCGCCGAGAGCATGCAGAAATCAAACGCAGGCAGCAGAAGGAGCATGTGGCAAACCAGACTCCCACCCACCCTTTCCCTCAACCACTCTCTGTCCCACCTGAGACAGGGAATGTGGTTCTCGTATTGGACTGTTCAGCCACCTAAGAACTCATTTTTAGAGTGGAAGCAAGTCTTCCACGATTCCGAGGGACTGCCTATCATGATGATGGATCATTCTGGTGAATCTGCACTGCACCCCCTCCAAGGCCAGTATGTCCTTCCTGAGGTGTGGTGCCCGGAACTGAACCTCGTACTCCAGATGGGGTCTGACCCAGGCTCTGTACAGCTGAAGCATCACTTCCTCCCCTTTGTATCCCAGCCCCTTTTACATAAAGTACTTTGTCTTCCTGTTTTCTTTTGTGCTGAGCCAGAGAGCGAGGCTTGGATCTGTCTGGGCTCCTTGACATGCCCTTATTTATTTTCACTTACGCATTTTTCACTGCAACGACATTCCAAAGGCTCTGTTAACTGTGTTTACAAAATATCGCTCTGTGTGCGACTCACTGAGAACCTCGGGTTTTAATGCTTCAGGATGCCAGGAGCTTCTTGAGCAGCTGCAGTGTAATAGATACACGGAAGGTCGGCAGTTTCTATCCCTCTCAACTGCTGAATAGAATTCATTCAGTGCAATGACACATGAAGCTACGTGGGATCGAGCAATGTGAACATAGTGACAACACATGTTTGGGGCTCACCGAGACCCCATCATCATCATAGGCAGTCTCTCGGAATCGAGGAAGACTTGCTTCCACTCCCAAAGTGAGTTCTCTGGTGGCTGAATAGTCCAATACGAGAGTCACAGACCCTGTCACAGATGGGACAGACATTCATCAAGGGAAAGGTGGGTGGGACTGGTTTGCCGCATGCTCCTTCCGCTGTCTGTGCCTGACCTCTTCACGCTCTTTGCGTTGAGTTTCAAAGAGCTCAACACCCTCCCGGATGCACTTTCTCCACCTCGGGCGGTCTTCGGCCAGGGTCTCCCAGGTGTCAGTGGTGATGTCGCACTTTACCAGGGAGGCTTTGAGGGTGTCCTTGTAACGCTTCCACTGCCCACCTTTGGCTCGTTTACCATGAAGGAGCTCCACATAAAGCATTTGCTTCGGGAGTCTCGTATCTGGCATGCAAACTACGTGGCCTGCCCAGCGAAGCTGATCTAGTGTGGTCAGTGCTTCAATACTGGGGATGTTAGCCTGGACGAGGACACTGATATTGGTGCGCCTGTCCTCCCAGGGGATTTGCAGGATCTTGCAGACATATCATTGGTGATATATCTCCAGCCACTTGAGGTGCCTTCTATACATTGTCCATGCCTCAGATCCATACAGGAGGGCGGGTATTACTACAGTCCTGTAGACCATGAGCTTGGTGGCAGATTTGAGGGCCTGGTCTTCAAACACTCTTTTCCTCAGACTGCCGAAGGTTGCACTGGCGCACTGGAGGCGATGTTGAATCTCCGCATCAATGTCTGCCTTTGGTGATAAGAGGCTCCTTTTAATCACCGAGATCAACGTAACAATGGTGAATGTCCAGGGCCACTTAGGGCCTGGCAATGGGAACAAAGTAATGGTGCATACTTAACCCAAGGAGTGCTTGGACCCAGTGATGTGCACTAGCCATCACTGCATCTCTTTCATTGTCAAAGTTACTATCTACATTAACACACATTAAAGCACATGTCTTTTCTGTGGCACAGTGGGTAGCACTCTCACTTCTGAATCAGAAGTTTGTAGATTCAAGTCCCACTCCAAGGACTTGAGTACAAAACCTAGGCTGACACTGAGGGAGTGCTGCATTGTCGCAGATGCCGGCTTTTGGATGAAATGTTAAACTGAGGCCTCATCTGACCTCTCAGGTGGACATAAAACGATCCTAGGGCGCTATTTCAAAGAAGAGCAGAGGAGTTTTCACCAGTCTTCAGGCCAATATTTATCTCTCAACCAATGTACCCAAAACAGATTACTGGTCATTATCACATTGTTTTGCACAAAATGGCTGCTGTGTTTCCTACATTACAGCTACTCGGAACTCCTACACGGCAAACGAGCCCCAGGTGGGCAGAGGAAGCTTTTCAAGGACACCCTCAAAGCCTCCTTGATAAAATGCAACATCCCCACTGACACCTGGGAGTCCCTGGCCAAAGACCACCTTAACTGGAGGAAGAGCATCCGGGAGGGCGCTGAGCTCCTCGAGTCTCATCGCCGAGAGCATGCAGAAAACAAGCGCAGGCAGCGGAAGGAGTGTGTGACAAACCAGTCCTACCCTCCCTTTCCCCCAACCACTGTCTGTCCCACCTGTGACAGAGACTGTAATTCCCGTATTGGACTGTTCAGTCACCTGAGAACTCACTTTTCGAGTCGAAGCAAGTCATCCTCGATTGCGAGGGACTGCCTATGATGATGAATGCAGCAGTGACTACACTTCAAAAATACCTAATTGGCTGTAAAGCACTTTGGAAACGACCTGAAATCGTGAAAGGCACCATATAAATGTAAGTTCTTTCTTTCTATTAAAAGTTACAAAAGGTGACTCAAAGTACCAGTATTTTCCTGCTCATAAATCCATGAATACAGTTGTGTGTCAGTATATCGCACTTGTGACCTGACTTGCCTATCACTTTACCTTTGGTTTGTGATTTTCAGATCACTGACAGATCATTTTCCATAAGCCACGGACTAAGGTCCCTTCCACCGACACATCAGTACTGTGCTGTGCGGTTCATAAACTAGAGGTGATCAAAAACTCGGCCGCTCATGTCCTAACTTGCACCAAGTCTCACTCACCCATCACCAGTGTGCTCGCCGACCTACAATGGCTTCCGGTTAAGCAACGTCTCGATTTCCAAATTCTCATCCTTATTTTCAAATCCCTCCATGGCCTCACCCCTCCCTATCTCTGTAATCTCCTCCAGCCCCACAACCCCCGCTCCGAGATATCTGTGCTCCTCGAATTCTGCCCTCTTGAGCATCCCTGATTATAATCGTTCAACCATTGGTGGCCGTGCCTTCTGTTGTCTAGGCCCCAAGCTCTGGAACTCCCTGCCTAGACTTCTCTGCCTCCCTACCTCTCTTTCCTCCTTCAAGATGCTACTTAAAACATACCTCTGTGACCAAGCTTTTGGTCACCTGCGCTAATTTCTAATTATGCGGCTCAGTGTCAAATTTTTACCACGTAATACTCCTGTGAAGTGCCTTTGGAGGTAAAGGCACTATATAAATATAAATTGTAGTTATTGTTGCGATACTTACTGAAAACATCTCCTCTTTGCCGTGGGACCTCGTTGTGTATCCTGTTGTCCACAGACGTGGCTGTGGTTGTGGGTGAGGCTGTAGTGGTTGAGGCTGTGGTTGTCGTTGAGGCTATGGGTGTGGTTGTCATTGAGGCTGTGGGTGTGGTTCTGCTTGTGGTCGGGGTGGGCCTTTCCGTTTTGAACTCTGGCCTCTTGGTAGTTGGTGGTGGGGTGTTAACTCTCCGAGCTGGGGTCACGGTAGCTGTATTCCTCCCAGTGGCTGTAGGCACGGTGTTCTCCAGATCAACGCCATTCATAGTTTCATTGTTCTTGCCTTTGGGTGGATTTGGTAAAACTGGGAGTTTTTCATTGATTATCCTTATGTCAACTGAAAGACAAGGGTGACATTGCCTTGAATGAATGACTGCTTTGTAAATGTTTTACCATAACTCACTTTGTTCATTGTATTGCATTAGACATGACGGTTCAGTGACACGACCTGTTGGCTCAGGCTACATGTTGGAACAGGACCAGATAGCTTCACACACTCTACTTCCCACTCAGCATGGTATTTGATCTTGGCTGTGAGGCAGTTGCCCACAGATTGGGAGGGGGAACTGGAGGGGAGTCAATCTGGGTTGATCTTGCACTCCACCAAGCCACTGGTTACCATGACATTGGTAGAGGACTTGGAGCAGGTTACGTCCCTGCCCTTTGAACTAAGAGATGCAAAAAACAGAGGAGAAAGTCACTTTTAAATGGTTATCCAACCAGTTTGTTGTGAATCGCACTTTTTTGAAATACTAGCTAGACGCCCATAACATTGCATAGGATCAAGGCCTTCAGGTGATGAGGTTATACCCTGAAGGATATTTGGGCCAGGCACAGAGACATAATTGAGCTACTATTTTAAAGTCATTCATTCTGACTTTATTCTTGTATAGTGCCATAACAAATTCCTATGTCTACATTCATAATGGAATCTGGCTATGTATCAGCTGTGGCTCAGTGGGTAGTACCCTTGCCTCTATGTCAGAAGGTTGTGGGTTCAGGTCCCACTCCAAGGACTTGAGCACAAACAAAATCCAGGCTGACACTCCAGTGCAGAACTGAGGAAGTGCTGCACTGCCAGAGGTGCCATCTTTTGGATAAGAGGTTAATCCAAGGCCCTGTCTACTCTCTCACCCGAGATGTAAAAGATCCCATGGCACTTTTTTGAAGACGAGCAGGGGAGTTATCCCCAGTGTCCTGGCCAATATTTATCCCTCAATCAACATCACTTAAACAGATTATCCTGTCATTATTACATAGCTGTTTGTGGGAGCTTGCTGTGCACAAATTGGCTGCTGCGTTTCCCACATTATAACAATGACTACACTCCAAAAAGTACTTCATTGGCGGTAAATTGCATTGGGACGTCCGGTGGTCATAAAAGGTGCTATATAAATGCAAGCCTTTCTTTTCTTTTTATGATGGAAGCTGCCTATGTAAATCTGTCACGCTGCAATTACACCCTGCTGCCAGTGGTGGCGCTGCTGTGCTTCTACTGAGCAGAGGGCGTAATTGCAGTGTGACAAGTTAACATAAACAGGTTCTGCTATAAACATTGACATAGAAATTTAGAGTGAAAACATTTGGCAGGAAGTATGCACAGACATAAAACAATATCAATATTCATTCATAAAATTTTAAGAAGGAAGAACCCAAGATCCCCAGAGCCAGTTATCCACAGACTGCAAAAAAATAATGTTGTGAAGTATCATTTTCACCAAAGGCTTTGATGGCAAGAGATTTATTAAACTGTGTTGAAAGAAATGTATAAAACTGTTGGCCAAGCCTTTTTTCTGAATAAAACAAAGAGAGATGCAGAGATTGGAAATTGGCAAATAAGAATTATGGAAGTGTTTTCTTAAAGTAAGATAAAGGTCACAGTGCACATGGTTTGTGGCGATAAATAAGTGGAGGCCTTTCACGGACATTCGGAGATTTCCACCTCAGTAATGATAACTGGGCACAATATCTGACCTCCACAGAATGGCAGGTTCCATTCTCTTGTGTTAGTTCATTAAAGCAGCAAATCGCCAAACTAACAAGGTTACAATATTTCACTTTATTTCAAAAGTGCAAGCGTGTTGTGCATCTGTCCAATTTTACTTTATCACTTTCACCTTTAAAACGTGGGGTAAGTCCCATCTGAAGATTATTTTGAAAGATGACTATGTTGTTGTAACAAAATTTAGTTTTACTTGTGTGAGCAACACGGAAGTGGCAACTGATGGGCTAGATTCAGACTGTGAGGAGATACAGGTACAGAATGATTCATTCACCTAAGGAAAGGGCCTCATTTCTAATCAAATATTGGACTCACAAAACCAGACAGCACTTTGAAAGAGCTGTCCAATTAGTCCCATTCCCCCTGCTCTTTCCCCATATGAGTTACTGACAAGGCAGACCTCATCGGAATGTAAGGAACTATTCTAAGACGTGAGAGACATTTGACAGAGTGCCCTGTTTGAGCTGCTATACATACGTGTGCAGCTGTAACCGCTGCCCCTGTAGCCAGTCATACACTTGCACTTGTACAAGCCTGGTGTGTTCTGACAAGTAGCAAAAGCACTGCATTTGTGTGTCCTCCTCAAACACTCGTCCACATCTAGAATGGAGAGGAACAAATGGGTCAATGTAGTCTTTCATCCTGCACAAACATCACGGCCACACACCTGCTAATTACGTGGAACAGCATAGAAACAGGACATTCGACCCACATACTCTATGTCGATGTTTGTCCTCAACACAAGGCTCCTGCCACCATATTTCGTCTGGATTGTTAGTCCAGGCCGACTGGATTGTTAGTCCAGGCCGACGGGATTGTTAGTCCAGGACGACTGGATTGTTAGTCCAGTAACATAACCACTACAGTACTGAGCTCAAGCTTGTGAGTTCCCGATCTCGGCCATGCAGCGGGGGGTGGGGAGGGGGGGCAGTGGGATGATTCCTACGGAGAGGGAGGCCAACCCCAAAGGGTAGGTCAGGCACTCTAGTGGCTGTTTGGAGAATAGCACCAGGAGCAGACTGGGAGTCCATTCACCACCGGCCCCTCAACAACAACTTGTATTTATATAGCGCCGTTAACAGAGTGAAACATCCCAAGGCGCTTCACAGGAGGACTATGCGATAATGACACCTAGCCACATAAGTAGAAATTAGCGCAGGTGGTCACAGAGGAATGTTTTAAGGAGCGTCTTGAAGGAGGAAAGAGAGGCGGATAGGTTTAGGCAGGGAGTTCCAGAGCTTGGGGCCCAGGCAACAGAAGGCACGGCCACCAATGGTTGAGCGATTCCAATCAGGGATGCTCAGGAGGGCAGAATTAGAGGAGCGCAGACATCTCGGTGGGTTGTGGGGCTGGAGGAGATTACAGAGATAGGGAGGGGCGAGGCCATGGAGGGATTTGAAAATAAGGATGAATATTTTGCAATCGAGACATTGCTTAACCGGGAGCCAATGTAGGTCAGCGAGTACAGGGATAATGGGTGAGCGGGACTTGGTGCAAATTAAGACACAGGCAGCCGAGTTTTGGATCATCTCCAGTTTCCATAGGGTGGAATGTGGGAGGCCAGCCAGGAGTGCGTTGGAATAGTCAAGTCTGGAGGTAACAAAGGCATGGATGAGGGTTTCAGCAGCAGATGATCGGAGGCAAGGGCAGAGACGGGAGATTGTAATAGGCAGATATATGGTCTAAAGCTCATTTCACAGTCAAATATGTCACCAAGGTTGCAAACAGTCTGGTTATACAGTATATATATAAATACACATACAGACCGCAACATTTAAAGAAGGCGGCTCACCACCACTTTCTCAAGGGCAATTAGGGATGGGTAATAAATGCTGGTCTTGCCAATGACGCCTACATACTGTGAATGATATATATATATAGTTACATTGCTCTGGAGATGTCTTTAGTAAACGTATGTCGTCCATGTTTATATTTTCATAATTCCCTTCACATGTTAGATTGATTCCTCTCTTCAGATTTTCCCTGAACGACACACATCATTCTCTCGGTGGCCTGCAATGGCTTCTCTTCCCGCCCCCGCATCGTTACCTCTGGTGTCCCCCAAAGATCGATCCTTGGCCCCCTCCTATTTCTCATCTACATGTTGCCCCACACAGCATAAACTAGAGGTGATCCAAAACTTGTCAGCCCGTGTCCTAACTCGCACCAAGTCCCTCTCACCCATCACCCCTGTGCTCGCTGACCTACACTGGCTTCCGGTTAAGCAACGCCTCGATTTCAAAATTCTCATCCATGTTTTCAAATCGCTCCATGGCCTCGACCCTCCCTATCTCTAATCTGCTCCAGCCCCACAACCCCACCCCTGAGATGTCTGCACTCCTCTAATTCTGCCCTCTTGAGCATCCCTGATTATAATCACTCAACCATTGGTGGCCGTGCCTTCTGTTGCCTCAGGCCTAAGCTCTGGAACTCCCTGCCTAAACCTTTCCACCTCTCTACCTCCCTTTCCTCCTTCAAGACTATCCTTAAAACTTACCTCTTTGACAAGCTTTTGGTCATCTGCCCTAATTTCTCCTTATGTGGCTTGGTGTCAAATTTTGTGTCTCATAATACTCCGGTGAAGCCCCTTGGAACGTTTCACTACATTAAAGGCACTATATAACACACAGATAAATATAAACCTGTAGAGTATGAAAGCCCCTTAAAGATTGTCACCAATGCAATACCTTAATCTGTGGATTCATCATAGACACATAGAAACAGAGAAAGTAGGTGCAGGAGTAGGCCATTCGGCCCTTCGAGCCTGCACCACCATTCAATATGATCATGGCTGATCATTCACCTCAGTACCCCTTTCTTGCTTTCACTCCATACCCCTTGATCCCTTTAGCCGTAAGGGTCACATCTAACTCCTTTTTGAATATATCTAATAAACTGGCCTCAAAAACTTTCTGTGGTAGAGAATTCCACAGGTTCACAATTCTCTGAGTGAAGAAGTTTCTCCTCATCTCGGTCCTAAATGGCTTACCCCTTCTCCTTAGACTGTGACCCCTGGTTCTGGACTTCCCCAACATCGGGAACATTCTTCCTGCATCTAACCTGTCCAATCCCGTCAGAATTTTATATGTTTCTATGAGATCCACTCTCATTCTAAATTTCAGTGAATATAAACCTAGTCGATCCAGTCTTTCTTCATATGTCAGTACTGCCATCCCGGGAATCAGTCTGGTGAACCTTCGCTGCACTCTCTCAATAGCAAGAATGTCCTTCCTCAGATTAGGGGACCAAAACTGTACACAATATTCAAGGTGTGGCCTCACCAAGGCCCTGTACAACTGCAGTAAGACCTCCCTGCTCAAATCCTCTCGCTATGAAGGCCAACATGCCATTTGCCTTCTTCACCGCCTGCTGTACCTGCATGCCAACTTTCAATGACTGATGTACCATGACACCCAGATCTTGTTGCACCTCCCCTTTTCCTAATCTGTCACCATTCAGATAATATTCTGCCTTCCTGTTTTGGCTACCAAAGTGGATAACCTCATATTTATCCGCATTATACTGCCTCTGCCATGCATTTGCCCACTCACCTAACCTGTCCAAGTCACCCTGCAGCATCTTAGCCTCCTCCTCACAGCTCACACTGCCACTTAGCTTAGTGTCATCTGCAAACTTGGAGATATTACATTCAATTCCTTCGTCTAAATCATTAATGTATATTGTAAATAGCTGGGGTCCCAGCACTGAACCTTGCGGTACCCCACTAGTCACTGCCTGCCATTCTGAAAAGGACCCATTTATCCCATCAATAAAATAGCTGAGCACCATCATGTGTAGAATGTGTGCTGGTGTATGGAGTAGAAAATGTGGGCCAATTGGTACATGTACACTAGATTTTAAAGTAATTAACTGTGTTATCAGCATTTCTCGCATGAATCGTGTGTGGTTCTGGTTGCGTGGCAACAATTAATAAAACCATTCACCTAGTAAACTAAAGTAAGAAAGGCCTCTTGTTCACATCGGATTCTGGGCTTTGGCACTTTGTGGAATTAAGTGACCGAGGCAGCGATTCAAGAGAAGAAATAATAAGAATCGCTCTGAAATATTCACATGGGATGGGGGCGGGGGGGCCGTGATTATTCTTGAGAGATGTATTCAGTGAGCGATGTGCAGCACTGGGGGGAATGGACCGTGTCAGAACTCCCAGGTGAGATGTGGCAGAGCCAATTGCAAAGGATCTCCCACCCCCACACCCCCCCAACCCCTGTCCCACCCACCTCCACACATCTTCCTCCATCCCAACCTCAACTGTGGGGGAGGGGCTTCAGCTCCGTCCAATCACGTCGTCCACTTACATGCACTTTCCAGCAGGGGTCACTGGGGAGCAGAGGTCAGAGTGGGAGTGGGCTGGAGCATTAAAATGGCAAGCAAGCAGAAGCTCAGAGTCACACTTGCGGACTGAACGGAGGTGTTCAGCGAAGCGTTGACCCAATCTGCGCTTGGTCTCCCCAAGCGGCCCCAGCTGGAGTATTGTGGTCAATTCTGGGCACCGCACTTTAGGAAGGACGTGAAGGCTTTGGAGAGGGTGCAGAAGAGATTGACTAGAATGGTTCCAGGGATGAGGGACTAAAGTTACATGGATAGACTGGAGAAGCTGGAGTTGTTCTCTTTGGAGCAGAAAAGACTAAGAGGAGATTTGATGGAGGTGTTTAAGTCATGAAGGATTGAGAGAGACTAAATAAAGAGAAATAGTTTCCAATGGCAGAAGGGTCAATAACAAGTGGCACAGATTTAAGGTGACTGGCAAAAGAACCAGAGGTGACATGAGGAAAAACATTTTTACGCAACGAGCGGTGAGGATTTGGAATGCACTGCCTGATAGGGCGGTGGATACAGATTCAATGGTAGCCTTCAAACAGGAATTGGATAAATACTTGAAGGAGACCAAATTGCAGGGATATGGGGAAAGAGTGGGGGAGCGGGACTAACTGGATTGCTCCTGAAAAGAGCCGGCGCAGACTCGATGGGCCGAATGGCCTCCTTCTGTGTTGTACTATTCTCAGATTCTATTCTCTGTAGAGACCACACTGTGAGCAGCAAATATAGTATGCTAAACTGAAAGAAGTACAAGTAAGCCGCTGTTTCAGCTGGAAGGAGCCTTCAGTTGCAGTTTGAATGCACCAGCCTTTCACGAATGTGTGGGAAATGTGGAGGCACGGTGAATGGATATTATTATAAATCAACTGAATCCTCAGCACGGGAGATTGTCCCGATAGAGGTGATGCCCCAATCCGGCGCTCCAAACAGGGAGCGCGTTGTGAGTGGACATCCCGTGGTTCTCTGTCCATTAAAATTCCCCACAGGACCTCCCTGATGCCAGACTAGGCCGACGACAACCGTGCCCATTGTTAAACTGAATCCTCCCCGACTCACCTAGACAGCGGTATTTGCCATCGTAGTACCTCAGCTCAAAGCCCTCGTGGCACTTGCAGAAGTAGCTTCCGAAGGTATTGATGCATTTCCGGAACCGAGGGCAGACAACTCTCCCAGCGGCGCACTCGTCGACGTCTGAAAGGAAATGCAGGAGGGGCTTAGGAGCATGCGCCGTCACCAGTCAAATCAGTGGATTATCGCAGTTTACAGCTCTGTGAGGGGTCACCTCAGCAAGAGGTGTGTACCCTCCAAACCAAGGACTGAACAGCTAACTTAACCGGAGGGCGCTTAGCAGAGTCGAGGCAGCCCACCGGGCCTAGGGGTTACAGCATATATTTAGGCATTGGGAAATAAAGACTTGCATTTATATAGCGCCTTTAACGACCATCGGACGTCCCAAAGCGCTTTACAGCCAATGAAGTACTTTTTAAAATGTAGTCACTGTTGGAAAGTGGAGGAAACACGGCAGCCAATGCCCACAGCAACTCCCACAAACAGCGATGTGATAATAAGAAATAGGAGCAGGAGTAGGTCATTTGGCCCCTCGAGCCTGTTCTGCCATTCAATATCATGGCTCATCTGATAATGACCAGATAATCTTTTAGTGATGCTGGTTGAGGGATAAATATTGACCAGGACTCCCCTGCTCTTCTTCGAAATAGTGCCATGGGATCTTTTACATCGACCTGAGGGAGCAGACGGGGCCTCGGTTTAACGTCTCATCCAAAAGATGGCACCTCCGACAGTGCCGCGCTCCCTCAGCACTGCACTGGAGTGTCAGCCTGGAGTTTTGTGCTCAGATCCCTGGAGTGGGACTTGAACCCAGAGTGCTACCCACAGGCTGACACACTGAGCTTAATCTCCAGCAGCAGTGTTGTGAGGTAAGTGAGGGGCTGTCAGTGTGGCTGGGGCTACATTGCGTTGGTTCGTTGGCTGTGAGTAAGCTAGTGCTCGGAGCAACTTCCTCTGGCCACTGGCCCAAGGTCCAGCACCAGCAAATCCAAAGCGCAATTCTTTCTGCCATTTCTGCTGCTCTGGTACCGAACCTGGAAGGTAAAGGGAGATGATTCCTGAGTTCTGAGACAAACAGAACTAATTCTGTCCATGTTTAATGAGGTGAAAGCCAATTCAACATTAGCACCAAAGATAAAAGACAGGAGCAAGAGGCAGGAGAAGAAAGCAGGTCTTCTAGCCAGAGTGTGAGGGATACGGCACGCCTGTTCCAGGAGCTCAGGACTGCCTAGCTGTTGTGCAATGGCAGCAATTAAAGGGCTGCCGCTTCAGGAATTTCATTCTACTAAACAAGACATCTCTGTTGGCGGGTAATCTCCAGATTAACGTCTCATCCGTAATCTTCAGATTACAAAGGTGTCTGTCCATTAAGGCAAATGTGGAAGCAGGGTGATTGAGACAAGCTTAATTAGAAGCCCACTGGTAACTGATACACCCAACCAAATTAGCTCTGTGATTGGGAAAGGGCCACGGGAACAAGAGTAGGCCACTCAAGCCTGTTCAGCCAATCGAGCAGATCATGGCTGATCTACATCTCAACACACATTTACCTGGGTCAGATTTCTGATCCCAGACCTCCCCACCACCCCCCCCCCCAACCCCATCAATCAAGGAGCGGCCTGGAAAGATTTACTCCCCTGCCCGGTGTGAACAAGCCCTCCACATACATACCCACGCAGGTCCTCCGGTCTGGTGCCAGCTGCAGCCCTGGCGAGGGGCAGCGACAGCGGATGTCTCCTTTCACCTCATCGCAGCCGTACTGGCAGTTGGCCATGGCGCAGGACCGCGTATCTGTCGAAGCGCACAGACAAGTTAATTCACACACCGGCAGAAGACAGCCATAAACACTCGACCCGACCAATCGCGCAGCTGGCTGATGTACCGGCAAGGAATACTGGTGATGCATACCCGAGTAGATCAGCTTCCAAATGGAACAAAAGGTTAAAGTTTCAGGCGGAGTCACATCACCAGAATATAAACCTTATTTATTTTAATTAGCCTATTAGATACTTTCCCACTCTGTCTCACCACAAGTTCGAGGAACAGCACCTCATCTTTCGATTAGTCACTTTACAGCCTTCCAAACTCAACATGAATTCAACAGCTTCAGATCATAACCACTGCTTCCATTTTTTCAGACCGCAACTGTTGGTAATGGTTACATAAGAACATAAGAAATAGGAACAGGAATAGGCCATTTGGCCCCTCGAGCCTGCTCCGCCATTCAATAAGATCATGGCTAATCTGATCATGGACTCAGCTCCACTTCCCTGCCCGCTCCCCATAACCCTTTATTCCCTTATCACTCAAAAATCTGTCTATCTCCGCCTTAAATATATTCAATGACCCAGCCTCCACAGCTCTCTGGGGCAGAGAATTCCATAAATTTACAACCCTCTGAGAGAAGAAATTCCTCCTCATCTCAGTTTTAAATGGGTGATCCCTTATTCTGAGACTATGCCCCCTAGTTTTAGTTACCCCGATGAGTGGAAATATCCTCTCTGCATCCACCTTGTCGAGCCCCCTCATTATCTTACCTGTTTCGATAAGATTACCTCTCATTCTTCTGAGCTCCAATGTGTACAGGCCAAACCTACTCAACGTATCCTCATAATACTCAACCTATCCTCATAATTCATCTCCAGAATCAACCTAAGTGAACCTTCTCCGAACAGCCTGCAGTGCAAGTATATCCAAGGTTCTGTCAGTCCCATTTACACCTCCTCTGCCCCCATCTTTTGTTTCTTTACCTGTCCCATTACCAACCTCTTTCGCTTCGCACCATCATCCCTTTAGTCATTTAATCACTTCTGTCCCCACCCTATCACAGACCTTCCCTTTTGATCTTTCCTCCCCTCCTCCTCCATTTCCCTGCCTCTGCACTCGCTTAAAACCTGTTACATCTCTATAACTTCTTCCAGTTCTGATGAAAGGTCATCGGCCTTTCTCTCTCCACAGATGCTGCCTGACCAGCTGAATATTTCCAGCATTTTCTGTTTATTTATTTCAGATTTCCAGCCTCCGCGGTATTTTGCTTTTGTTAAACTATTAACCCCTCATTTTTTTCTTCAGAGGCTTGGACACGCTGTTGGGTATTTTTAGCATCTTCAGTTTGAATTTCAGACACAAGGACAACTTGAATTTATGTGGCCAAATGTCCGAAGGCACTTCACAGCTGGGAAATCAGAACAAAAATAGCAGCAACCGAGCCACAGAAGGAGATATTTGGAGGGGTGACTAAAATCATGGTGAAAAAGGTGAGTTTTAAGGATTATCTTACAGGAGGAGAGAGAGGCGGAGAAGTTTAGGGAGTGAATTAGAGAGCTTAGGGCCTATACAGCTGAAGGCACGGCCGTCAATGATAGGGAGAAATCATCATCATGGGCAGTCCCTCGAATCGAGGATGACTTGCTTCCACGTCAAAAAGTTCACAGGTGTTTCAATGAAGGACCTAAAATTCCAGGTCCCGAACTAAATCTTGAAGGGTGGAAGATGCCTGTGCGTGGATTTTTTCAACGTTGGGTGGCCGTTGCACACCAGCCACCACACGGGCTTGACAGAGCTAGGTCTTGGTCCAGTGGCAAAGATTAACCAAGATGACTGGAGACCAGCTCTGCTGCATGGACCGAGCGCGCACATACATCGCAGTGTGGGCTGGAGATGTAATGTATGTCTCTATGAGTATGTTCACAGGTTTGTGGAGCTGTTGCACTGAGTGTGGTTTAGCAAGTCATGTGATGTTCACAAAACTCAATAAAACCCCAGCCAGTTGGGTTCAGGTTCCCCACGACGAGGCGTGCAGTTGTGAGCCTGGTGGATGAACTGGTAGAGGTCAGTTTGATTGTTAAACCTTTGCTAATAAACCAGCTAGTTCTTTACAGCAAATGTGTCGCTGTGAATTCTTAAGCAAAGAACCCATGAAGCAAATACACTACAGGAGATTTCCTTTTTGTTATGTAATGATGTGTTTATCGTCCCAGTACCTTAAATGTAATGTAAGTACTATGCCACACCACAGAGGGCGCTGCGGTGGGAAACCCTGGGTAGCACCTGTAACAAGGACTATATAAGGCTGACCACCACACCTGGGAGACACTCTGGAGCTGAACAATAAAGGACGAAGGTCACAGCAGTTAGACTTACACCAGACCGTGTGGAGTCAGTGATTTATGTGCTACATACACCACACTTTTTATCACTACTAAATGTTAGTGTAACAATTAGAAACAAGTCTCCTCAGAGCAAAACAGCCATTTCAGACTTTTTAGTCGAACTGATGGGAGCTTTAAATGAAAAATCATTTTTCGCAGTTAACAAAACGTGCAAGTTCCAAAAGACATTCAGTACTCACAAGGGTTAATCTGCACCGTTTCATTTCAGTGATGTGTGTCAGTGGCAAAACACTTGCTCAGAGTGTTCGTTTCTATTACAGTTCACTGTGGTGGCGAGTTTACTGTGAAGATTCTCCCTTTTTGTGAACTTGCGTGGCCTTTCCCTTTTCAATCACTAAATTCTAATCAAAGGGCTGGTGTTTGGCAAGATAGCAGATAGTCATCATAGGCAATCCCTCGGAATCGAGGAAGACTTGCTTCCACTCTTAAAATGAGTCCTTAGGTGGCTGAACAGTCCAATACGAGAACCACAGTCTCTGTCACAGGTGGGACAGATAGTCGTTGAGGGAAGGGGTGGGTGGGACTGGTTTGCCGCACGCTCCTTCCGCTGCCTGCGCTTGATTTCTATACGCTCTCGGCGACAAGAATTGAGGCTGTCAGCGCCCTCCTGGATGTACTTCCACCACTTAGGGCGGTCTTTAGCCAGGTCCCAGGTGTCAGTGGGGATGTTGCACTTTTTCAGGGAGGCTTTGAGGGTGTCCCTGTAACGTTTCCTCTGCCCACCTTTGGCTCGTTTGCCGTGAAGGAGTTCCGAGTGGCGGTGGGGGCAGATTCAATAGCAACTTTCCAAAGGGACTTGGGTTATATACCTGAAAAAGGAGAAATTTGCAGGGCTATTGGGAAAGGGCAGGGGAATGGGACTAATTGGATAGCTCTTTCAAAGAAGGGAGCAGAATTTTATTTTTCGGTCATTGTATTTGGATTTCAGTCTGTTGTTGAAACAAAATGTAAATCTAACTAAAGTTTATTGTGTTTGCCACGAGATGTGTAAAGTGGGACGGGCCTGTACTATGGGCCAGCGATTTATACCCAACATTGGCGTCTGCACTGGTTATTGGTGTTGGGTGGTGCTGAATGGAGTGTAATATATTCCTTGCACCTATTCATTTCAGCACCAGGAGACGACAATATAAACTATCTAAAGATGTGAATGAAGATGTCCATCTTCACTTTGTATTGGTGGAGTTGCACTCACATTGAAGCATCTTCCCCCAACCCCGCTCACCAACCCCCCCCGCAACCCCTCCCCCCAACCCCCACCAACCCCCCCCAACCCACCCCAACCCCACCACCCACCCCAACCCCCCCCCACACCTCCCACCAACATCCCCCACCTCCCCCCCCACCTCCCACCAACCCCCCCCACACACCTCCCACCAACCCCCACCCACCTCCCACCAACCCTCCCCCCACCTCCCACCAATCCCCCTCCCACACACCTCCCACCAACCCCCACCCACCTCCCACCAACCCCCCCACCCCACCTCCCACCAACCCCCCCCCCACACCTCCCACCAACCCCCCCCCACCTCCCACCAACCCTCCCCCCACCTCCCACCAATCCCCCTCCCACACCTCCCACCAACCCCCCCACCTCCCACCCCAACCCCCCCCACCTCTCACCAACCCCCATCCCACACCTCCCACCAACCCCCACCCCACCTCCCACCTCCCACCCCAACCCCCCCCACCTCTCACCAACCCCCACCCCACCTCCCACCTCCCACCCCAACCCCCCCCCCCACCTCCCACCAACCCCCATCCCACACCTCCCACCAACCGCCCCCCACCCTGACTTGGAAATATATCGGCCGTTCCTTCATCGTCGCTGGGTCAAAATCCTAGATCTCCCTCCCGAACAGCACTGTGGGAGCACCTTCACCACACGGACTGCAGCGGTTCAAGGCGGCGGCTCACCACCACCTTCTCAAGGGCAATTAGGGATGGGCAATAAATGCTGGCCTTGCCAGCGACGCCCACATCCCGGAACGAATTTAAAAAAACACCGCCATTATTACCTTAAGCAGCGTCTACAATGAGGGACAGACACGGGATTGTGTTAAGCAATCGGAAGGGAACCACTTACTTGCACACGATCCATCAGACATGAGCATGTAGCCATTCAGGCAGTAGCACTTGTAGCTGCCGTACGTATTCATACACCGATGCTTGCATGGGCGAGGCTTCATTCCACACTCATTGAAATCTGTTCAGTAAAATAAACGGCACAGTTAATGTCAGCACAAAATCATCCCTTCAATTTTACAAAGGCAAGTCTGGCGTAGTACTGTGAGTCTCAGAGTTAAAACGTATTAAAATTCAAATTGCTTAACTATTCCCCATTCTAATTCACAGTGAAAGTTCTCTCTGTATAAGAAAACAGTCGACTAGTAACTGGGTAGCTCTGGTCAGGTAGCTCATTGAATCATTATTGTTTGAGATATAATAGTTGTAATGGTCATGTACTTCGTATTGCTGTATTGGTGTAGTATGAGTAAGACTACATTGTAATATTTTGCTGTAAGAGTATATTAGGGGTGAGAGTTTGGGTTTGGTGTTTGAACATAAGAACATAAGAAATAGGAGCAGGAGTAGGCCACTCGGCCCCTCGAGCCTGCTCCGCCATTCAAAAGAATCATGTCTTTTCTTCTACCTCAACTCCACTTTTCCGCCCTATCCCCATATCTCTTGATTCCCCTAGCGTCCATAAATCTATCTATCTCAGCCTTGAATATACTCAATGACTGAGCCTCCACAGCCCTCTGGGGTAGAGAATTTCAAAGATTCACAGCTCTCTGAGTGAAGAAATTCCTCCTTATCTCAGTCCGAAATGGCTGACCCCTTATCCTGAGACTTTGATCCCTAGTCTTCGGCTCTCCACCCAGGAGAAACAGCCTCTCGGAATCTATCCTGTCAAGCCCTTTAAGAATTTTATACGTTTCAATGAGATCACCTCTCATTCTTCTAAACTCTAGCGAATGTAGGCCCATCCTACTCAATCTCTCCTCATAGGTCAACCCTCTAGTTCCAGGAATCAATCCAGTGAACCTTTGTGGCACCCCCTCTAAGGTAAGTATATCCTTCCTGAGGTTGCAGTCACATGCTCACACACACACACACAGACTCACACACAGACTCACACACAGACACGCTCACACACACACACACATGCTCACACACACTGTACCACTGGACCAAGACCTAGCTCTGTCAAGCCCGTGTGGTGGCTGGTGTACAACGGTCAACCCACGTTAACAAAATCCACGCACAGGCATCTTCCACCCTTCAACATGTAGTTCGGGATCTGGAATATTAGGTCCTTCACTGAAACACCTGTGAACATCCCTTTTTGGTGGAAGCAAGTCATCCTCGATATGAGGGACCGCCTAAGAAGAAGGAGAAACTGAACATAAAGTTCTTAAGTTTTGACTAGCGACGATGGCATTAGCAAGGATATAAATTTGGATTATGTCAGGAATTTTGTATTGTATTGCAGAATATACAAATTAGGCTTGAGTTCACAGGTGCTTCAATGAAGGACCTGACAGTCTAGATCCCGAACTACATCCTGAAGGGGTGGAAGATGCCTGTGCGTGGATTTTCTTAACGTGTGGTGGCCGTTGCACACCAGCCACACCCCATTTTGAGTGTGGGTGGAGTAAATGAAATCCCCTCAGGGCTGTGATATTTTGAATCTGCTATGTAATGATAGGCAGAGCTGGGATCTGGGGCATTGGTCTAAACTTATAGTATCCCATCCAGCTGGCTGAGGATATACGAGTAACAAGCAGGGCAGTGAAAGGCATACCAGACCCTTGGGTGAAATATCTGGCACAAGCTGCAGTTCCAAGGAATTACCTTAACTCTTGGTGCTATAATTGGAAGAGAGAAGAAGAAATCAAGTCTGATTTCACTTCAGACCATGTGGTACGCTCGAGCCTTCAGAGGTTTGATCCTCTGAATGCTGAAATCTAATTGGGTGCAAAGATCTTATTTCCATTTTGATTGACATGGTCACCTGTCAGGAGCTGACTGCATATTCAACAGTGCTCACCACTGGGGAATCCGTTTCAAGTTCAGTGAAAGGTGCATGGTTACGGGCCAGGCTGAAATTGGCATTCTTAAATTTGGCACTGCCCTTCAAAGTTAATTTTACCTGATTTACAGTTGATTTTAATGGGTTTGTGGTGTCATACAGGATTCAATTATTGAAAGGATGGGATAGGAGGCACCTTGAATAGAAGGGTGGCGTATAATCACAGGGTATCTGGTTAGGAGGCATTTTAATAGGAACAGGAGTAGTCCATTCAGCCCCTCGAGCTAGTCCACCATTCAATTAAATCATGACTGATCTGTATGTTAACTCCATCTACCCGCCTTGGTTCCGTAACCCTTAATACCCTTGCTGAACAAAAATCTCTGTCAGTCGCAGTTTTGACATTTTCAATTGGACTAGCCTCAATCAGTTGAGTATCTGAGCACACCTAAGCAGACTGGTAAAGCAGACAGCGTTTCTGGATAGGGTTTAGCAGAAACAGCCAGGATCTGGACAACCACAACAACTTAAATTTATATAGCGCATTTAACGTAGCAAAACATCCCAAGGTGCTAACAAGAGCGTTATAAAACAAAATGTTGATACCGAACCATGTAAGGAAAAATTAGGACAGATGACCAATAGCTTGGTCAAAGATGTAGGTTCTAAAAAGCATCTTGAAGGAGGAGAGAGAGCTAGAGAGGTTTAGGCAGGGAATTCCAGAGTTTAGGGCCTTAGCAACTGAAGGCACGGCCGCCAAAGGTGGGGCGATGAAAATTGGGGTGCTTAAGAGGCCAGAATTGGAGGAGCGCAGATATCTCTGGGGTTGTAGGGCTGGAGGAGATTACAGAGATAGGGAGGGGTGAGGCCATGGAGGGATTTGAAAACAAGGGTCAGAATTTTAAAATCAAGGTGTTTCTTAACCGGGAGCCAATGTAGGTCAGCGAGCAGAGGGGTGATGGGTGGTGCGAGTTAGGACATGGGCAGCAGAGATTTCGATGACCTCAAGTTTACGGAGCGTGGAATGTGGGAGGCCGGCCAGGAATAGTCAAGTCTAGAGGTAGCAAGGGCATGGATGAGGGTTTCAGCAGCAGATGAGCTGAGGCAGCGGCAGAGTTGGACGACATTATGGAGATGGATATTTGAATAACAGTATATTTGTCACATAATTGTCATCACAAAGAAAACACTTGCACATTCTTCATTATAATTGTTAAACTGATGTAAGTTTATGGGGAGCAGGCAGGGAAGTGTACCCGAGTCAATGATTGGATCAGCCATGATCGTATTAAATGGCGGAGCAGGCTCGAGGGGCAGTATGGCCTACTCCTGCTCCTGTTTCTTATGTTCTTATGTTCTTAAAGAAAACAGATGGAGATGGAAATAGGCGGTCTTAAAGACCCTTCACCATCACTCATCTGGCTGACACTTGGTTCGCTTTCTTTGAGAACATAAGAACATAAGAAATAGGAGCAGGAATAGGCCATACGGCCCCTCGAGCCTGCTCCGCCATTTAATACGATCATGGCTGATCCGATCATGGACTTGGGTCCACTTCCCTGCCCGCTCCCCATAAACTCACATCAGTTTTAACAATTATAATGAAGACTGAGCGAGTGTTTTCTTTGCGATGACAATTATGTGACAAATATACTGTGGTTATTCAAATATCGAATTACGTCACATCATTCTCCTGTGCTTCATTTATCCCCCACCCCACAGACCATTCGTGGACCACCTGGAATTATCATCACCATCATAGGCAGTCCCGCGGAATCAAGGGTTTCGGATGCCCCCAAAAGTTCATCACCATCCTCCGCCTGCTCCACGATGACATGCAGGCCGTGATCCTTACCAACGGATCCATTACAGACCCAATCCACATCCGGAGCGGGGTCAAACAGGTCTATGTCATCGCCCCAACCTTTTCTCTGGAATTACACCTGCATTTGACATACACAAGCTGAATACTGACTAAGTTACCCTATGCTTGGATCCAACACAGACAGTAACAATAAGGACAGCCAGCGGGGGTTCTAGATGGTGATTAGCATTGGAAACCTTGCCCGTCATAGGCCAAGGGTCAGCTACCCTACTGCGACCCGAAGATAAGCGAACTCAGCATATGCCAGAGATCAGATCTGACACCTTCCTGCTTTGAATGGCTCAGTAACTCACTGCCTTAACCAAGTAAGCCTGTGGATGCAAGTTGTTATTATGGGATTTTGAACTCATGACCTTGAGGTTGCTAGTCAAGTGCCATAACGATGCCACTACCACCCACCATCAGTGCGCCATGGCTGCAGTGTGCACCATCTACAAGATGCGCTGCAGCAACTCGCCAAGGCTTCTTTAACAGAACCTCCCAAACCCGTGACCTCGACCATCTAGAAGGACAAGGCCAGCAGGCGATGGGAATACCACCACCTCCAAGTTCCCCTCCAAGTCACACACCATGCTGACTTGGAAATATATCGTCCGTTCCTTCATCGTCGCTGGGTCAAAATCCTGGAACTCCCTCCCTAACAGCACTGGTGGAGCACCCTCACCACACGGGCTGCAGCGGTTCAAGAAGACAGCTCACCACCATCTTCTCCAGGGCAATTAGGGATGGGCAATAAATGCCGGCCTTGCCAGCTACGCCCACATCCCAAGACCGAGTAAAGAAAAAAATCGTACAAGCTGCTGATTTGTCCACTGGTCAGAATGTTCGTCCTTTACGTTAACTTATTAAACATGAAGGTTGGTGTCAGTGACCTTGGTTCATTTTATGAAAAGTGAGGAATTCTGCTGTTCACACAGACCGCTATATACACAAACCGAGGACAGAATACATGAAGACTAAACAAGTTGGACACTCTGTTTAGGTTTTATTTTGTGTTAACATTGCAAACCGTGCTTTTCCTTATTTGGTCAAGTCATGTGGGTTTGCCCATCTGAATTAGCTCATTTTACTATTTACAGCAATTGTCAATCAGATTTAGCTCCAATCAACAACTCTATTATAGATATTGGGTCAGAGGGTTCTGATTGGCAGTGATAACTTATGCAATAAACACAGTTTCATCATTGTATGTCAAAGGTACTGCAAAGTCAGAAGAATTAGCAATGACAGAATTCTTGTTTCATTGCTAAAAATTGATGCTTATTAGGGTGAGGGGGAAGTGTCAATGCTACCAAATGGAGACCTTTTGTATTTCAGGTGTCAGCTGTGGCTCAGTGGGTAGCACACTCACCTCTGAGTCACAAGGTTGTGGGTTCAAAGTCCCACTCCAGGGACTTGAACACAAAATAAAAATCTAGGCTGACACTCTGAGGGAGTGCTGTGCTGTCGGAGGTGCTGTCTCTCAGATGAGATGTTAAACCGAGGCCTTGTCTGATCTCTCAGGTGGATGTAAAAGATCCCATGGCATTATTCTGAAGGAGTGCAGGGGAGTTCTCCTGGGTGTCCTGGCCAATATTTATCCCTCAATCAAAAAAACAGATTATCTGGTCATTCTCACATTGCTGTTTGTGGGAGCTTGCTGTACGCAAATTGGCTGCTGCCTTTCCTACATTACAACAGTGACTGTAAAGCGTTTTGGGATGTTGTGAAAGGTGCTATATAAATGCGAGCTTTTTATACACCCATAGTCAGCATCCAGCTCTCCCAGGTCAGGCGCAGCTCAGTTAGGTACAGAGTAACCCTCCCTCCACGCTGCCAAACAACAGGGGAGGGGGGTGAAAGGTCGCACAAATCATCCAATATTGAATTGGCAGACCATGTTCCACACCGTTCGATTTTTTCCATCTCAAGACCAATATCACCCCCAATGTTTGTGTCACCCCCCCTCCCCCAACAAACCCCATTGCACCAGTGTGGCACATTTTCATTTCCCTCACCAGTGAGTTTGTGACCTCTCTGATTGAGATTGCCAATTAGAATCAGCGCCATGGTACACAGCACAGAAGGAGGCCATTCGGCCCATTGTGTCTGTGCCAGCTCTTTGCTAGAGCAATTCAAAATGAATCCCGCCGCCCTGCGTTCCCCTCAGAGAATGATATCCTCCTCCGCTTCAACTGTTTTCTCCCAATTTCACTCCTCACTCTCAGTGAATCTTAAATTGATGATGTTCCATCACTGATTCCCCAATTACAGTTACCTCTCCTTGGCATCATCCTGGTGAACTGACACGGAACACGCTCTACGGGTTTGATGTCCTTTCTATAACCAATGGTTTGTACAGATTTCTCATTACTTCTTTATTCTTGGCACTAGAGAGGGTGCAGAGGAGATTTACTCAGATGCTGTCTGGAATAGAGAATCTTAGTTATGAGGACAGATTGGATAGTCTGGGTTTGTTCTCATTGGAACAGAGGAGGTTGAGAGGAGACCTCATCGAGGTGTAAAATATTGAGGGGCCTGGACATAGTGGATAGTAAGAGTCTATTTCCATTGGTGGAGGGGGCTATTACGAGGGGACATAGTTTTAAGGTGGTTGGTGAAAGGTTTAGAGGGGATTTGGGGGGGTGGGGGGGGGGGGCTTCTTTATGCAGAGGGTTGTGGGGATCTGGAACTCGCTGCCTGGAAGAGTGGTGGATGCAGAAACCCTCACCACTTTTAAGAGATGCTTGGATGGGCACTTAAAGTGGCGTAACCTGCGGGGTTACGGACCTAGAGCTGGTAATTGGGATTAGACTGGATGACCTTTTGTTGGTCGGCGCAGATATAATGGTAAGTACTGCCGGGAATAGAATGCAGCCAGGGTGATCTCATGGACTAGTTTCGATCGCCTGGATGGGTCGGAGAGGAATTTTCCCAGATTTTTTTCTCCTAAGTTGGCCTGGGTTTTTATCTGTTTTTTGCCTCTCCCAGGAGATCACACGGCTCCGGTTGGGGTGGAGTGTAAATGTTTTTTAGTATAAAGGGTGTTGCGTGTGGGGCGGACTGGTTGGGCTGGGTGCTCTTTGCCTTTCCGTCGTTGTTCATGGGTTTGGATTTAACCTTTAGGGCTGCTGACCGAGGGCCGTGCGGCTCTTTGTCGGCCGACGCAGACACAATGGGCCGAAATGGCCTCCTTCTGCGCTGTAAATTTCTATGTTTCTATTTATAAGACTCAGCGACGCCGATTTTTTTTGTTAGGTACATGAACCAACTGGGATGGGATGGGAACAGGCCTGAAAATGGCCTGGGGAGTGGAAGCATGTGGGCTGTGTCTTCTTCACTGGCACCTCAAACGTACCTCAAGTGACCACTGATGAAAACCTACTCTGGTGTCTTCTATCGTGAGACGGACCCTTAACAGCTGAAGGAGATTTCCATCCCGTCCCCATCAGTCTGACAGATGGATTTGAACCCAGGTCTGAAAGGTGAAAGGTTTCGCATCATCCAGCCCCCTTTGTACGCTTCCTTTTTTCAAAAATAAAATAATAACGGCAAAAAAGCCCAGCGTTTTATAATCTATTGGGTTCTGTGCTCGCCGGGATTTTAGTGCACCGATCGCTCGCAACTATTAATGACAGACTTGGCCCGAACCCCTCGACAAACGCCTCTTGCTGCTTGCTGCTACGTGTGGTTCTCCTAGTTTTGTCAGTGGGGAAGGAGGTTGTGAATGAACAGCTCATTTCCCCTCTGGACAGGGGTCAAGCCCCTGGTGGCTTGGTCCTCATCTATCAGACGAGCGGTCTGGCTTTCCTCTATGAACCTGAAATCTGTTTTTAGTTTTTTTTTTTAAAGTCTACCTTCTGAGTTCTGACTGAAGCTATTAGTATAGACAGTAACAGAACCCACCAAACAATTGGCAAGCATTTAATCCCCGGGATTAAACATATCAATGCTTAAAAAGAAAGTGAGTAATAACTCTCTAAACCCAGGAAATTGTGTGTCTACAATTCGACCTCTAAGTGGGCAGCAGATGGTTATTCTTAAACATTTACCGATTCAAGTAGTATGAGGAAAGATACTGTTAGCCCAGGTTCAAATCTCGCTGGGGAAAAAAAATATTTAGTCTTGTATAAAACAATTTTGATGTATGAGTTGGAGGAGAGGAGAAAACAGTTATATCACGCATTGAGCTAAAAGGAACAGAAATAACTTGCATTTATATAGCACTTTCCCGACCTCAGCACGCCCCAAAGCGCTTGACATCCAATTAAATACTTCTGACGTATGGTCACTGTTGCAATGTAGGAAACGCGGCAGCCAATTCGCGCACAGCAAGCTCCCACAAACAGCAATGTGATAAAGGCCAGATAATCTGTTTTAGTGATTTTAGTTGAAAGATAAATATTGGCAAGTTCACCATGGAGAGTGTTAGATATGTAGACTTGTATTTACTCTGTACAGCCACCAGAAGGCTCTTCCCCTGGAGTCCCAAGAGATCCCATAATCCCTTGGGAGCACAGGTATTTAAGGAGGCTTCACAGGTTGGAGAGGCACTCTGGAGACCTGCAATAAAAGACTACGGTCACACTTTACTTTGAGCTCACGTGTTCAGTCTGACTCTTTCTCCAGAGAGCTCCCGTGCTTTTCTTTGAAATAGTGCCGCACAATCTTTTACATCCACCTGAGATGGAAGGCGGGAGCTCAGTTTTAGCCCTTATCGCTCAGCAGTAACCTGGCGGGTGGGCAATTAAAATAGGCAATGGCTCTTCCCTGTCCAACAGCAACAGCCGCCATGATCACAACATCCACCATTTTAACCTGCTCCCCTGAGCAGGCAGCAAGGACACCCTGCTGGAGCCAACAGGGTCCTTCTTCACATAAGCATGTTGCAGCCCGATGACATCATTGAGATCTGACTGTAATTTTAACTCAGGCCTGAGTGGGGAATCCACCTGGCGTTAAAATTGAGGTCATGAGATGATGAGCCTGGACATTAGGTGAGAGCAGATCAGGCTTGGCCACGATGTCCCCTTGTGGTGGAATAGTCAACACACACTTCCTAGTCCCAGCACAGGTAGAACAGTCAGTCTAATAGAGCACCAGCTATTAGCACCCAGGGACAGTACCTTCACTATAACCAGTGGCTCCAGTGGTGCTGTGAGGAAAATTTGAACATGAAAGCTTTATCTGTAAACACACTTGCATTTCTATAGCTGCCTGATCTCTTCTCATGGTACCCAATCTCTCTACAGCTTTCGAATTTATGGTTTCAACACGGAAGGATGTAACAATCTTCGTTCTTTAATCTGACCTCCCCACCCAATGCGATTGGTATATAATGCTCTGCTCAGATAGTAAACCTGCTAATTACACCTCCTGTGAAAATAACCCCAGAATTAGAGCAATATTATCTTAAAATACTTCAGAGGACAAAGGACCCATTTAAGATTCATTCAGAGTGTTTGCTCCAGTCCCTAAAGGTTATGAACGGAGACATTTTTCACACAGTTCTCAGAGGGGCCGTTGAAAGATTTAACCTGCAGAATCTGAGCTCTGGGAAATCAGTACATAAAATAAAAGCCATGAAGCCAGAGTGTGTAGATTTACAAATACATCAACAACAACAACTTGTATTTATATAGCGCCTTTAACGTCCCAAGGCGCTTCACAGGAGTATTACGAGAGGGAAATGTTTTTTGACACCAAGCTGCATAAGGAGAAATTAGGGCAGATGACCAAAAGTTTGGTCAAAGAGGTAGGTTTTAAGGAGCGTCTTGAAGGAGGAAAGAGAGGGAGAGAGGTTTAGGGAGGGAGTTCCAGAGCTTGGGGCCTAGGCAACAGAAAGCACGGCCACCAATGGTTGAGCGATTATAATCAGGGATGTTCAAGAGGGCAGAATTAGAGGAGCGCAGACATCTTGGGGGTTTGTGGGGCTGGAGGAGATTACAAGATAGGGAGGGGTGAGGCCATGGAGGGATTTGAAAACAAAGATGAGAATTTTGAAATCGAGGCGTTGCTTAACCGGCAGCCAATGTAGGTCAGCGAGCACAGCTATTTACCAAAAAATATCACCTTACAGATTTGTGCAACTATTAGCAGTGTACATAAAAAATCTTTCTACTGGGAACAGTAGCATTGTGGTTCTGTTACTGGACTAGTAATCCAGAAGGTCTAGATTACTAGATGGGGAATTAAAATTCAGTTAATTAAATAATTCTGGAATAAAAAGCTAGTATTAGTAATGGTGACCATGAAACTACCGTTTTGTCTTTAAAACCCCATCTGGTTCACTAATGTCCTTTAGGGAAGGAAATCTGCCGTCCTTACCCGGTCTGGCCTATATGTGGCTCCAGACCCACAGCAATGTGGTTGACTCTTAATTGCCCTAGCAAGCCACTCAGTTGTATCAAACCGCTACAAAGAACGATGGATCAAGATCCCCCTTCTCAAGTGCATTTAGGGATGGACAATAAATGCTGGCTTTGCCAGCGACGCCCAGAAACCATGAACAAATAAAAAAAATGTTTTAATTCAAAATCATTATATACATCACCAGGTGTATTTCAGGAACATGCAACAGTGTAAACATGTTTTAGCTTCAACATGTGTGTATAAAAATAGATAGTAAGAGTTTCTACAGGTATATAAAAAGGAAGAGAGTAGCTAAAGTAAACGTTGGTCCCTTAGAGGATGAGACTGGGGAATTAATAATGGGGAACAGGGAAATGGCAGAGACTCTGAACAAATATTTTGTATTGATCTTCAAGGTAGAAGACACTAAAAACATCCCAATCATAGATAATCAAGGGGCTTATAGGGAGGGAGGAACTTAAAACAATTATCACTAAAGAAAAAGTACTTAGTAAAATAATGGGACTAAAGGTGGACAAGTCCCCCGGACCTGATGGCTTGCATCCTAGAATCTTAAAAGAAGTGGCTGAAGAGATAGTGGATGCATTGGTTGTAATCTACCAAAATTCCCTGGATTCTGGGGAGGTCGCAGCGGAATGGAAAACCGCAAATGTAACGACCTTATTTAAAAAAGGAGGCAGACAGAAATCAGGAAACTATAGACCAGTTAGCCTAACATCTGTCGTTATTAAGGAAGCAGTAGCAGGACAGTTGGGAAAGCATAATAAGTCAAGCAAAGTCATGGTTTTATGAAGGGGAAATCATGTTTGACAAATTTGCTGGAGTTTTTTGAGGATGTAACGAGCAGGGTGGATAAGGGGGAACCAGTGGATGTGGTGTATTTGGATTTCCAGAAGGCATTCGATAAAATGCCACATAAAAGGTTACTGCACAAGATAAAAGCTCACGGGGTTGGGGGTAAGTTATTAATGTGGATAGAGTATTTGGCTAACTAACAGAAAACAGAGAGTCAGGATAAATGGGTCATTTTCCAGTTGGCAAACGGTAACTAGTGGGGTGCCATGGGGATCAGTGCTGGTGCCTCAACTATTTACAATCTATATTAATGACTTGAATGAAGGGACCGGGTGTAATGTAACCACGTTTGCTGATGAGACAAAGATGGGTGGGGAAAGCAAATTGTAGGAGGACACAAAAAATCTGCAAAGGGATACAGACTAAGTGAGTGGGCAAAAATTTGGCAGATGGAGTATATGTGGGAAAGTGAGAGGTTATTCACTTTGGCAGGAAAAATAAAACAGCAAATTAGTATTTAAATGGAGAGAAATTACAAAATGCTGCAGTACAGAGGGACCTGGGGGTCCTTGTGCATGAAACACAAAAAGTTAGTCTGCAGGTTCAGCAAGTGATCAGGAAGGCAAATGGAATGTTGGCCTTTATTGCAAGGGGGATAGAGTATAAAAGCAGAGCAGTCCTGCTACAACAGGGTATTAATGAGGCCACACCTGAAGTATTGTGTACAGTTTTGGTCTCCGTATTTAAGGAAGGATATACTTGCATTGGAGGCAGTTCAGAGAAGGTTCACTAAGTTGATTCCTGAGATGAGGGGGTTGACTTATGAAGATAGGTTGAGTAGGTTGGGCCTATACTCACTGAAGTTCAGAAGAATGAGAGGTGATCTTATTGAAACATATAAGATAGTGAGGGGGCTTGACAAGTTAGGTGCCAAGAGGTTGTTTCTCCTTGTGGGGGAATCTAGAACTAGGGGGCATAGTTTCAGAATAGGGGGGTCACCCATTTAAAACAGGGATGAGGAGGAATTTCTTCTCTCAGAGGGTTGTAAATCTATGGAATTCTCTGCCCCAGAGAGCTGTGGAGGCTGGGTCATTGAATATATTTAAGGTGGAGATAGACAGAATTTTGAGTGATAAGGGAGTGTAGGGTTATGGGGAGCGGACAGTGAAGCGGAGCTGAGTCCCAGATCAGATCAGAATGGCGGAGCAGGCTCGATGGGCCAAATGACCTACTCCAGCTCCTATTTCTTAAGTTCTTATGTTCTTATGTAACTACAGTTTGGTATATCGGAGATGTATGGCTCTTTTGTCTATGAACTCACGCCTATTTTACTGTCGAGCAAAACAAACTACTGATAACCGTGTATGCAATCTCTTCATGGGAAAGATTGGCACAGTGCTGATTCTGGTTGTCATGTTTGTAACCTTCACATAACTGTAACCAATATGTAACAACACTGTACACTGTATACAACGGTGAAATACACACCTTGACCACAGGGGTTGAACTTGTGGGAGACACTCCTTACCTGGTCAGCCAGGTACTTAAAGGGAGGTTCCACGCAGGCTCAGCACTCCTTGGTCCAGGGAATAAAGGTGCAGGTCATGAGTGACCTTGTCTGCAGTGACCTTGAGAACTCTACACTGGTCCTCTGCATTCCTTCCTGACTAACCAGTCAAAGTGTAGCAAGTCACTCAGTTCTACCAGATCAGCCATGATCTTATTGAATGGTGGAGCAGGCTCGAGGGGCCAAATGGCCTACTCCTGCTCCTATTTCTTATGTTCTTATGTAAGTGCTCGCCCAGAGGCACTTGGTGAGATAAGAAAACTCTTCAGCATTAGATAGCGCTATTTTTGATTGGCAAAACCAGGTTTTTCGTTCTTACCTTGATTGCAGGTTTTGCCCATGTACCCTGGGTAGCACTTGCATCTATTTGGTCCCACACACTCGCCGTGCTTACATCCATGTTGGCACACCGCTGGTGAGAGCAGAATAAACAAAGTTAACATTTAAACAGATCGAACAATAGCTTTGTCGGCTTGGCAAGCTCACCATCACGGAGTTGTCCTTTCATTCCCGACGAGGATACCATTTCAGGAAAGTAAATTCTACAGGACCAATCCAACACACCACAATTCCATAGCAATAACATAGAATTAGCTGTGGATTCCTCGCTCACATATCACTCTATTCACAAGGACAATGCCACTGTTATTCTGACTTTGATAGGCAACATTTAACCTTGAACAATTATATAACCAATACATTTAGAAGGCATGTTTGCAGAACAAGTGCCAGCATTGTTATTCATCTAAAATTAAACAACGCTGTCTCCGTATTTTGCTTTTCGAGTTTGAAACCTGCTCCCGCTGAGACGTCAACATGTCTTTCCCTGGAATTTACCTCACCCATCATTGAAAGGCACATGTTACAAAATGGCTGCTCACTTCACAATGGCCACCTGCTTCCTGCTCAGTTGACAACACACACACCTTTGAAGTGTTGCGATGGCGTAGCTGTAAGTCTCACAGATGGCAAGAGGTGTAGTGCTGGGCTGATAACTACATCTGTTAGAGATTTAGAATAAGACAGCACAGGGACTTGCCTCCAAATGGAAGAGTAGTGCCGTTGGATTTGACAGGCCCTGTGAAGGGACATTTTACTATCTGCAAAGTTCGAGCTATTTTCAGTCAGGATGCATGGCCCCGTCTTATCATCAGAACGTTGTTTTGCTGCATAATGCCAACCTATCTTAATATATAAATACATAAAGTATCTTATAATAATACAGGGGAGCAGAGCCCATGGCAGAAGGTGCACTGCCGGGAATGGTGCAGGGCCACACAGTGCAGGAAAATCCAATCCTTGGTCTCTGCTGAAGTTAGCCGCTCTTAGTGGAGCACCGGCAGAGAGGTCGTGGTTGGCCTCAGCACCTTTGGACGCTGGGGTGGGGGGGAAGGAAGTGCTGGTGGAGAGGAATCAGCCAGTGTTTAGCCCTCTCGATCGTTTTCCAATGACAGCCCCGCTGGAAAAGGCACGGCTGTGGACATCGGCTTCAAACGCCCTCCTGTCACCAAAGAGCACGAGCAATGGGTGAGGTAATTGAAGGCTGACGGTACTGTTAGGCCCGAGTGAGTGAGAGCCTCCAGGGGATGATGGGAGAACATTGGAAACGGAAAGTAGGGGGCACTAAGGGAATCAAGTGATATGGGGACAGGGCAGGAAAGTGGAGTTGCTGCAGAAGGTCAGCCGTGATCTCATTGAATGGCGGAGCAGGCTCGGGGGGCCATGTGGCCTCCTCCTGCTCCTATTTCTTACGATGGCAGGGTGCAGAGGGGAATGAGCCGCAACGGTGATATTTCCAGCCAAAGTAGAAATTGTAAACTGGAAGAACAATAAAATCTAAAGAAACTCACTGACTGTAAGGCACCACTTAAAGTGATCAAGACTGAAACCCATTTTTATTTTTATTCTTTACCTGGCAAAAGAACCAGAGGGAAGATGAGGAGAGTTCTTTTTACGCAGCGAGTTGTTGCGGTCTGGAATGCGCTGCCTGAAAGGGCGGTGGAAGCAGATTCAATAGTAACTTTCAAAGGGAATCAGATATATACTCGAAAAGGAAAAAAAATTGCAGGGCTACGGGGAACGAGCAGTGGGAGTGGGACTAATTGGATCGCTCCCGCAAAGAGTCGGCACAGGCAGGAAGGGCTGAATGGCCTCCTTCTGTGCTGTAAAATTCTATGATTCTATGAATTCTCCCATGACAGAGGAGGTTAATGAATCTGGATTAACTATGTGGTTCTCATGGGACATCAGTAACTTTCAGTGTCCCCACATCTAATCTCTGCAATAATTTCTGTATAATGGACAGGAAATGGACAGGAGAACGAATAGGGTGGATAAAGGGGAACCAGTGGATGTGGTGTATTTGGACTTCCAGAAGCCATTTGACAAGGTGCCACATAAAAGGTTACTGCACAAGATAAAAGGTCACAGGGTTGGGGGTAATATATTAGCATGGATAGAGGATTGGCTAACTAACAGAAAACAGAGAGTCGGGATAAATGGTTCATTCTCGGGTTGGCAATCAGTAACTAGTGGGGTGCCGCAGGGATCAGTGCTGGGACCCCAACTATTTACAATCGATATTAACGACTTGGAAGAAGGGACTGAGTGTAATGTAGCCAAGTTTGCTGACAATACAAAGATGGGAGGAAAAGCAATGTGTGAGGAGGACACAAAAAATCTGCAAAAGGACATAGACAGGCTAAGTGAGTGGGCAAAAATTTGACAGATGGAGTATTATGTTCTAAAGTGTGAGATCATGCACTTTGGCAGAAAAAAAATCGAAGAGCAAGTTATTATTTAAATGGAGAAAGATTGCAAAGTGCTGCAGTACAGCAGGACCTGGGGCGTACGTGTGCATGAAACACAAAAGTTTAGTATGCAGGTACAGCAAGTGATCAGGAAAGCCAATGAAATCTTTGCCTTTATTGCAAAGGGAATGGAGTATAAAAGCAGCGAAGTCCTGCTACAGTTATACAAGGTATTGGTGAGGCCACACCTGGAATACTGCGTGCAGTTTTGGTTTCCATATTTACGAAAGGATATACTTGCTTTGGAGGCTGTTCAGAGAAGGTTCACTCTGTTGATTCCGGAGATGAGGGGTTGACTTATGAGGGAAGGTTGAGTAGGTTGGGCCTCTACTCATTGGAATTCAGAAGAATGAGAGGTGATCTTATCGAAACGTGTAAGATTATGAGGGGGCTTGACAAGGTGGATGCAGAGAGGATGTTTCCATTGATACGGGAGACTAGAACTAGAGGGCAGAATCTTAGAATAAGGGGCCACCCATTTAAAACTGAGATGAGGAGAAATTTCTTCTCTCAGAGGGTTGTAAATCTGTGGAATTTGCTGCCTCAGAGAGCTGTGGAAGCTGGGACATTGTATAAATTTAAGACAGAGATAGACAGTTTCTTAACCGATAAGGACTTAAGGGGTTATGGGGAGCAGGTAGGGAAGTGGTCCTGAGTCCATGATCGGATCAGCCATGATCGTATTAAATAGGGGAGCAGGCTCGAGGGGTCATATGGCCTACTCCTGCTCCTATTTCTTATGTTCTTATGTTCATATGTTCTTTATGTAAATGGAGAAACTTAGAATGGCAGGCTGTATTTTCTTCCATTTTCAGTGTTCATTCAAAAAAGTTTTATAAATTGCTTATAATTTTTAATTCCATTGCATTCAATAGCCTGCCAAGAGTTGAAGTGTGAGTTGTGCATTCTATGATACTGTAATTCATATTGACCTTAACTTTTCCCCTGTTTGTTTTAAGGTGCTCTTATTGTGGTCGGGGGTGATTGAACGTCGCTGACTTTTTGTTGCATTTGGAGAAGGAGCGAATATAAAGAGCACCCACCGGCTCACCAAAGGGTGCGTCTTTTACTGAAAGAGCTTTCATCCTGTTCCTCGTTATAAGTGGTTCTGGAATTGGACAATGCAAGTTGATAAGAGAATGTAAAGCAGGAACTTTGAGCAGTGAAGGAAATATAGATATTGGAAAATGCCTTTACGATAATGTTCTCCACATATGAAAAGGAAAAGTCTCACTTTAGTGCATAACGCCCTGCTTTGTGTAAGTGGTAATCATTTGTGATTAGCGTGAGGCGGTGACTAGACGGGGCGGTGACTAGACGGGGCGGTGACTAGACAGGGGCGGTAACTAGACAGGGGCGGTGACTAGACAAAGGCGGTGATTAGACAGGGGCGGTGACTAGACAGGGGCGGTGACTAGACAGGGGCGGTAACTAGACAGGGGCGGTGATTAGACAGGGGCGGTGATTAGACAAAGGCGGTGATTAGACAAAGGCGGTGATTAGACAGGGGCGGTGATTAGACAGGGGCGGTGATTAGACTGGGGCGGTGATTAGACTGGGGCGGTGATTAGACAAAGGCGGTGATTAGACAGGGGCGGTGATTAGATAGGGGCGGTGATTAGACTGGGGCGGTGATTAGACTGGGGCGGTGATTAGACAGGGGCGATGATTAGACAGGGGCGGTGATTAGACTGGGGCGGTGATTAGACTGGGGCGGTGATTAGACAGGGGCGGTGACTAGACAGGGGCGGTGACTAGACGGGGCAGTGACTAGACGGGGCGGTGACTAGACGGGGCGGTCTCTAGACAGGGGCGGTCTCTAGACAGGGGCGGTGATTAGACAAAGGCGGTGATTAGACAGGAGCGGTGACTAGACAGGGGTGGTGACTAGACAGGGGCGGTGACTAGACAGGGGCGGTGACTAGACAAAGGCGGTGATTAGACAGGGGCGGTGACTAGACAGGGGCGGTGACTAGACAGGGGCGGTAACTAGACAGGGGCGGTGACTAGACAGGGGCGGTGATTAGACAGGGGCGGTGACTAGACAGGGGCGGTAACTAGACAGGGGCAGTGACTAGACAGGGGGCGGTGATTAGACAGGGGCGGTGATTAGACAAAGGCGGTGATTAGACAAAGGCGGTGATTAGACAGGGGCGGTGATTAGACAGGGGCGGTGATTAGACAGAGGCGGTGATTAGACAGGGGCGGTGACTAGACAGGGGCGGTGACTAGACAGGGGCGGTGATTAGACAATGGCGGTGATTAGACAGGGGCGGTGACTAGGCAGGGGCGGTGACTAGACGGGGGCGATGATTAGACAAAGGCGGTGATTAGACAGGGGCGGTGACTAGACAGGGGCGCTGACTAGATGGGGGCGATGACTAGACAGGGGCGGTGACTAGACAGGGGCGGTGATTAGACAGGGGCGGTGACTAAACGGGGCGGTGACTAGACAGGGGCGGTGACTAGACAGGGGCGGTGACTAGACAGGGGCGGTGACTAGACGGGGGCGGTGATTAGACAGGGGCGGCGATTAGACAGAGGCGGTGACTAGACAGGGGCGGTGATTAGACAGGGGCGGTGACTAGATAAAGGCGGTGATTAGACAGAGGCGGTGATTAGACAGAGGCGGTGATTAGACGGGGGCGGTGATTAGACGGGGGCGGTGATTAGACAGAGGCGGTAATTAGACAGGGGAGGTGACTAGACAGGGGCGGTGATTAGACAGAGGCGGTGATTAGACGGGGGCGGTGATTAGACGGGAGCGGTGATTAGACAGAGGCGGTAATTAGACAGGGGCGGTGACTAGATAAAGGCGGTGATTAGACAGGGGCGGTGATTAGACAGAGGCGGTGATTAGACAGAGGCGGTGATTAGACGGGGGCGGTGATTAGACAGAGGCGGTGATTAGACGGGGGCGGTGATTAGACAGAGGCGGTGATTAGAAAGAGGCGGTGATTAGACGGGGGCGGTGATTAGACAGAGGCGGTGATTAGACAGGGGCGGTGATTAGACAGAGGCGGTGATTAGACAGGGGCGGTGATTAGACAGAGGCGGTGATTAGACAGGGGCGGTGATTAGACAGAGGCGGTGATTAGACAGAGGCGGTGATTAGACAGAGGCGGTAATTAGACAGAGGCGGTGATTAGACAGGGGCGGTGACTAGACGGGGGCGGTGATTAGAAAGAGGCGGTGATTAGACGGGGGCGGTGATTAGACGGGGGCGGTGATTTGACAGGGGCAGTGACTAGACGGGGGCGGTGATTAGACAGGGGCGGTGATTAGATAGAGGCGGTGACTAGACGGGGGCGGTGATTAGACAGGGGCGGTGATTAGAAAGAGGCGGTGACTAGACGGGAGCGGTGATTAGATAGAGGCGGTGATTAGAAAGAGGCGGTGACTAGACGGGAGTGGTGATTAGACAGAGGCGGTGATTAGAAAGAGGCGGTGATTAGATAGAGGCGGTGATTAGATAGAGGCGGTGATTAGACAGAGGCGGTGATTAGATAGAGGCGGTGATTAGATAGAGGCGGTGATTAAAAAGAGGCGGTGATTAGAAAGAGGCGGTGATTAGATAGAGGCGGTGATTAAAAAGAGGCGGTGATTAGAAAGAGGCGGTGATTAGATAGAGGCGGTGACTAGATAGAGGCGGTGATTAGATAGAGGCGGTGATTAAAAAGAGGCGGTGATTAGAAAGAGGCGGTGATTAGACAGAGGCGGTGATTAGATAGAGGCGGTGATTAAAAAGAGGCGGTGATTAGAAAGAGGCGGTGATTAAAAAGAGGCGGTGATTAGAAAGAGGCGGTGATTAGACAGAGGCGGTGATTAGAAAGAGGCGGTGATTAAAAAGAGGCGGTGATTAGAAAGAGGCGGTGACTAGACGGGAGCGGTGATTAGACAGAGGCGGTGATTAGATAGAGGCGGTGATTAAAAAGAGGCGGTGATTAGAAAGAGGTGGTGATTAGATAGAGGCGGTGATTAAAAAGAGGCGGTGATTAGAAAGAGGCGGTGATTAAAAAGAGGCGGTGATTAGATAGAGGCGGTGATTAGACAGAGGCGGTGATTAAAAAGAGGCGGTGATTAGAAAGAGGCGGTGATTAGATAGAGGCGGTGATTAGATAGAGGCGGTGATTAGATAGAGGCGGTGATTAAAAAGAGGCGGTGATTAGAAAGAGGCGGTGATTAGACAGAGGCGGTGATTAGATAGAGGCGGTGATTAAAAAGAGGCGGTGATTAGAAAGAGGCGGTGATTAGATAGAGGCGGTGATTAGATAGAGGCGGTGATTAAAAAGAGGCGGTGACTAGACGGGAGCGGTGATTAGACAGAGGCGGTGATTAGATAGAGGCGGTGATTAGATAGAGGCGGTGATTAAAAAGAGGCGGTGACTAGACGGGAGCGGTGATTAGACAGAGGCGGTGATTAGATAGAGGCGGTGATTAGAAAGAGGCGGTGATTAGACAGAGGCGGTGATTAGATAGAGGCGGTGATTAAAAAGAGGCGGTGACTAGACGGGAGCGGTGATTAGACAGAGGCGGTGATTAGATAGAGGCGGTGATTAGAAAGAGGCGGTGATTAAAAAGAGGCGGTGATTAAAAAGAGGCGGTGATTAGAAAGAGGCGGTGACTAGACGGGAGCGGTGATTAGACAGAGGCGGTGATTAGATAGAGGCGGTGATTAAAAAGAGGCGGTGATTAGAAAGAGGTGGTGATTAGATAGAGGCGGTGATTAAAAAGAGGCGGTGATTAGAAAGAGGCGGTGATTAAAAAGAGGCGGTGATTAGAAAGAGGCGGTGATTAGACAGAGGCGGTGATTAGATAGAGGCGGTGATTAAAAAGAGGCGGTGATTAGAAAGAGGCGGTGATTAGATAGAGGCGGTGATTAGATAGAGGCGGTGATTAGATAGAGGCGGTGATTAGACGGGAGCGGTGATTAGATAGAGGCGGTGATTAGATAGAGGCGGTGATTAGATAGAGGCGGTGATTAGATAGAGGCGGTGATTAGACAGGGGCGGTGATTAGACAGAGGCGGTGATTAGAAAGAGGCGGTGACTAGACGGGAGCGGTGATTAGACAGAGGCGGTGATTAGATAGAGGCGGTGATTAGAAAGAGGCGGTGATTAAAAAGAGGCGGTGATTAGAAAGAGGCGGTGATTAGAAAGAGGCGGTGATTAGATAGAGGCGGTGATTAGAAAGAGGCGGTGATTAAAAAGAGGCGGTGATTAGAAAGAGGCGGTGACTAGACGGGAGCGGTGATTAGACAGAGGCGGTGATTAGATAGAGGCGGTGATTAAAAAGAGGCGGTGATTAGAAAGAGGTGGTGATTAGATAGAGGCGGTGATTAAAAAGAGGCGGTGATTAGAAAGAGGCGGTGATTAGACAGAGGCGGTGATTAGAAAGAGGCGGTGATTAAAAAGAGGCGGTGATTAGAAAGAGGCGGTGATTAGACAGAGGCGGTGATTAGATAGAGGCGGTGATTAGAAAGAGGCGGTGATTAGATAGAGGCGGTGATTAGATAGAGGCGGTGATTAGATAGAGGCGGTGATTAGACGGGAGCGGTGATTAGATAGAGGCGGTGATTAGATAGAGGCGGTGATTAGATAGAGGCGGTGATTAGATAGAGGCGGTGATTAGACAGGGGCGGTGATTAGACAGAGGCGGTGATTAGAAAGAGGCGGTGATTAGATAGAGGCGGTGATTAAAAAGAGGCGGTGATTAGAAAGAGGCGGTGATTAGAAAGAGGCGGTGATTAGATAGAGGCGGTGATTAGATAGAGGCGGTGATTAGATAGAGGCGGTGATTAGAAAGAGGCGGTGATTAGATAGAGGCGGTGACTAGACGGGAGCGGTGATTAGATAGAGGCGGTGACTAGACGGGAGTGGTGATTAGACAGAGGCGGTGATTAGATAGAGGCGGTGATTAGATAGAGGCGGTGATTAGAAAGAGGCGGTGATTAGAAAGAGGCGGTGATTAGATAGAGGCGGTGACTAGATAGAGGCGGTGATTAGATAGAGGCGGTGATTAGATAGAGGCGGTGACTAGATAGAGGCGGTGATTAGATAGAGGCGGTGACTAGATAGAGGCGGTGACTAGATAGAGGCGGTGATTAGATAGAGGCGGTGATTAGATAGAGGCGGTGATTAGATAGAGGCGGTGATTAGATAGAGGCGGTGACTAGATAGAGGCGGTGATTAGATAGAGGCGGTGATTAGACGGGAGCGGTGATTAGATAGAGGCGGTGACTAGATAGAGGCGGTGATTAGATAGAGGCGGTGATTAGATAGAGGCGGTGATTAGATAGAGGCGGTGACTAGACGGGAGCGGTGATTAGATAGAGGCGGTGATTAGATAGAGGCGGTGATTAGATAGAGGCGGTGATTAGATAGAGGCGGTGACTAGATAGAGGCGGTGATTAGATAGAGGCGGTGACTAGATAGAGGCGGTGATTAGATAGAGGCGGTGATTAGATAGAGGCGGTGACTAGACGGGAGCGGTGATTAGATAGAGGCAGTGATTAGATAGAGGCGGTGATTAGATAGAGGCGGTGATTAGATAGAGGCGGTGATTAGATAGAGGCGGTGACTAGATAGAGGCGGTGATTAGATAGAGGCGGTGATTAGATAGAGGCGGTGACTAGATAGAGGCGGTGATTAGATAGAGGCGGTGATTAGATAGAGGCGGTGATTAGATAGAGGCGGTGATTAGATAGAGGCGGTGATTAGATAGAGGCGGTGATTAGATAGAGGCGGTGATTAGATAGAGGCGGTGACTAGATAGAGGCGGTGATTAGATAGAGGCGGTGATTAGATAGAGGCGGTGATTAGACAGAGGCGGTGACTAGATAGAGGCGGTGATTAGATAGAGGCGGTGACTAGACGGGAGTGGTGATTAGATAGAGGCGGTGATTAGATAGAGGCGGTGATTAGATAGAGGCGGTGATTAGATAGAGGCGGTGATTAGATAGAGGCGGTGATTAGATAGAGGCGGTGACTAGACGGGAGTGGTGATTAGAAAGAGGCGGTGATTAGATAGAGGCGGTGATTAGATAGAGGCGGTGATTAGATAGAGGCGGTGATTAGATAGAGGCGGTGATTAGATAGAGGCGGTGATTAGAAAGAGGCGGTGATTAGACAGGGGCGGTGATTAGATAGAGGCGGTGACTAGACGGGAGCGGTGATTAGATAGAGGCGGTGATTAGATAGAGGCGGTGATTAGATAGAGGCGGTGATTAGAAAGAGGCGGTGATTAGACAGGGGCGGTGATTAGATAGAGGCGGTGACTAGACGGGAGCGGTGATTAGATAGAGGCGGTGAATAGATAGAGGCGGTGACTAGATAGAGGCGGTGATTAGATAGAGGCGGTGACTAGACGGGAGCGGTGATTAGATAGAGGCGGTGATTAGAAAGAGGCGGTGATTAGATAGAGGCGGTGACTAGACGGGAGCGGTGATTAGACGGGGGCGGTGATTAGATAGAGGCGGTGATTAGACAGAGGCGGTGATTAGATAGAGGCGGTGATTAGACAGGGGCGGTGACTAGATGGGAGCGGTGATTAGAAAGAGGCGGTGATTAGATAGAGGCGGTGACTAGACGGGAGCGGTGATTAGACGGGGGCGGTGATTAGATAGAGGCGGTGATTAGATAGAGGCGGTGATTAGACAGGGGCGGTGACTAGATAGAGGCGGTGATTAGATAGAGGCGGTGATTAGACAGGGGCGGTGATTAGACAGGGGCGGTGATTAGATAGAGGCGGTGATTAGACAGAGGCGGTGATTAGATAGAGGCGGTGATTAGACAGGGGCGGTGACTAGATAGAGGCGGTGATTAGATAGAGGCGGTGATTAGACAGGGGCGGTGATTAGACAGGGGCGGTGATTAGATAGAGGCGGTGATTAGATAGAGGCGGTGATTAGACAGGGGCGGTGACTAGATAGAGGCGGTGATTAGATAGAGGCGGTGATTAGATAGAGGCGGTGACTAGATAGAGGCGGTGACTAGATAGAGGCGGTGATTAGATAGAGGCGGTGACTAGATAGAGGCGGTGATTAGATAGAGGCGGTGATTAGATAGAGGCGGTGACTAGACGGGAGCGGTGATTAGACAGAGGCGGTGATTAGATAGAGGCGGTGATTAGACAGGGGCGGTGATTAGATAGAGGCGGTGATTAGACGGGAGCGGTGATTAGATAGAGGCGGTGATTAGAAAGAGGCGGTGATTAGACAGGGGCGGTGACTAGACGGGGGCGGTGATTAGATAGAGGCGGTGATTAGACAGGGGCGGTGACTAGACGGGGGCGGTGATTAGATAGAGGCGGTGATTAGACAGGGGCGGTGACTAGACGGGGGCGGTGATTAGATAGAGGCGGTGATTAGACAGGGGCGGTGACTAGACGGGGGCGGTGATTAGATAGAGGCGGTGACTAGACGGGGGCGGTGATTAGACAGGGGCGGTGATTAGATAGAGGCGGTGATTAGACAGGGGCGGTGACTAGACGGGGGCGGTGACTAGACGGGGGCGGTGATTAGACGGGGGCGGTGATTAGACAGAGGCGGTGATTAGATAGAGGCGGTGACTAGACGGGGTTGGTGACCAGACGCAGTGACCAGACCGAGGCAGTGACCAGACCGGGCAGTAACTAGACGGGGCAGTGACTAGACACAGTGACCAGACCGAGGCAGTGACTAGACGATGGCGATGACCAGACGGAAGCAATGACTAGACGAAGGCGATGACCACAGCAGGAGACGATGACAGCCAAGGTGCAGACCGACAGTGTTTTCAGGGCAATGTGATGCTGTATTTCCCCAGAATGGGAGCGATTAGAATCGCGATGTTTGGATTCCTTGAGTTTTTAGTGGACTGTGGTTGCTTGTGTGATCTTTTATCACATTTCACAACAGTAGGTGTGGGAGTGGGACCTAATGCAATAATCTGTTCTTTCCTAGCAGTGTTGGATCCCTCAGCAAGAGTGAAAGGACTTTGATCCCAGCCAGAGCAACTTCAGTTCAAAACAGATTTTGTTTGTTTTGATTGGACAGGGGAAAACTAAATCACATTCAGTTCCTGCTGATTGTATTTGTGATATCAGAACCGACTGCACGGAGTCTGCCAGAATTGGAGCAACATGTGAAGCATTTCTCAATAGTCCTTCATTGTCGTGGATTGATAGCAAGTTGCTGTTAAACTGTACGAACACAAGTGTACTACTTACATGACATAGCCACTCTCACCCCCTAACATGTTACATTTTTTCAGGTGTCAGCCGTGGCTCAGTGGGTAACGTTTGCACCTCCATGTCAGAAGGTTGTGGGTTCAAATCCCAGTCCAGGAACTTGACTACCTAATCCAGGCTGACACTCCCCAAGTATACTGCACTGGCAGAGGTGCTGTCTTTCGAATGAGACGTTAAAATGAAGCTCTGTCTGCCGTCTCAGGTGGATGTAAAATATTCCGCGGTACTATTTGGGAGTGGAGTAGGGGAGTTCCCCCGGGCCAATATTTTTCACTAAAGCAGACTATCTGGTCATTTATACAAAAGCAAAAATCAGCAGTTGCTGGAAATCTGAAATAAAAACTTTGCAGGTCTTTCTGGCTAAAGGTCATCGACCTGAAACATTAACTCTGCCTCTCTCTCTCCACAGATGCTGCCTGACCTGCTGAGTACTTCCAGCATTTTCTGTTTTTATATTTGGTCATTTATCTCATTGCTGTTTCTGGCAAATTGTTGTGTGCAACTTGACTGCTGTGTTTCCTACATTACAGCAGTGACTACACTTCAAAAAGTACTTTATTGGCTGCAAAGTGTTTTGGGACACCCTAAGGTCATGGAAAACACAATATAATTGCAATGTCTTGCTTTCCTTCTTCACACCAACATTCACGTTTGTCTTATTAACAAACTCTGAAATCAGCTGTTTGTGAGTTGTGTAACATCCCAGAATCCGCATTAAAGTGTTGGGTAAAATAAGCAGCTTCTCATTCTTTCCACCTCTAAGAACATAAGAAATAGGAGCAGGAGTAGGCCATACGGCCCCTGGAGCCTGCTCCGTCATTTAATACGATCATGGCTGATCCGATCATGGACTCAGCTCCACTTTCCCGCCCGCTCCCCATAACCCCTTATTCTCTTATTGTTTAAGAAACTATCCATTTCTGCCTTAAATTTATTCAATGACCCAGCTTCCACAGCTCTCTGAGGCAGCGAATTCCACAGATTTACAACCCTCTGAGAAAATAAATTTCTCCTCATTTCAGTTTTAAATGAGCGGTCCCCTTATTCTAAGATCGTGCCCTCTAGTTCTAGTTTCCCCTATAAGTGGAAACATGCTCTCTGCATCCACCTTGTCAAGTCCCCTCATAATCTTATACTTTTCGATAAGATCACCTCTCATTCTTCTGAATTTCAATGAGAAGAGGCCCAACCTACTCAACCTTTCCTCATAAGTCAACCCCCTCATCTCTGGAATCAACTTTGTGAACCTTTTCTGAACTGCCTCCAAAGCAAGTATATCCTTTCGTAAATATGGAAACCAAAACTGCACGCAATATTCCAGGTGTTGCTTCACCAATACCCTGTACAACTGTCGCAAGACTTCCCTACTTTTATACTCCATCCCCTTTGCAATAAAGGCCAAGATTCCATTCGCCTTCCTGATCACTTGCTGTACCTGCATGCTAACCTTTGGGTTATGGGGAGCGGGCGGGAATTGGAGCTGAGTCCATGATCAGGTCAACCATGATTTTATTGAATGGCGGAGCAGGTTCGAAGGGCCATATGGCCTACTCCTGTTACTATTTCTTATGTTCCTATGTTCTTTTGTGTTTCATGCACAAGTACCCCCAGGTCGCGCTGTACGGCGGCACTTTGCAATCTTTCTCCATTTAAATAATAACTTGCTGTTTGATTTTTTTCCTGCCAAAGTGCATGACCTCACACTTTCCAACATTATACTCCATCTGCCAAATTTTTGCCCACTCACTTAGCCTGTCTATATCCTTTTACAGATTTTGTGTGTCCTCTTCACATATTGCTTTTCCTCCCATCTTTGTATCATCGGCAAACTTGGCTACGTTACACTCAATTCCTTCCTCCAAGTCATTAATATAGATTGTAAATAGTTGGGGTCCCAGCACTGATCTCTGCGGCACCCCACTAGTTACTGATTGCCAACCAGAGAATGAACCATTTATCCTAACTCTCTGTTCTCTGTTAGTTAGCCAATCCTCTATCCATGCTAATATATTACCTCCAACCCCGTGAACTTTTATCTTGTGCAGTAACCTTTTATGTGGCATCTTGTCAAATGCCTTCTGGAAGTCCAAATACACCACATCCACTGGTTCCCCCTTATCCACCCTGTTTGTTACATCCTCAAAGAATTCTAGCAAATTTGTCAAACATGACTTCCCCTTTATAAATCCATGCTGACTCTGCCTGACCGAATTTTGCTTTTCCAAATGTCCTGCTATTGCTTCTTTAATAATGGACTCCAATATTTTCCCAACCACAGATGTTGTTTTGCTTTTCTCTCCGAAATAAAAAAATGTTTGACATTTATATTTGTTGGAACTTGTTAAGTAAATGAATTGATGGATGCACGCTGTCAGCCATACAGAGCTCGAAGGTCGCAGGTTTGGCCTCTGCTCCAGGGCGAGCCAGGGCATGCAAAAGGATCACGGCAATTGGCCTCAGTGCCGTGAACTAGGGAGACAATGATCAACCAGAGTTGCATCTCCTGTTTGCCTTTCAGTGATACCTGCTGCAATGAGTACAGGAATGGATCTCAGATGAGTACATGTATGGATCTCAGATGAGTACAAGAATGGATCTCAGGTAAGTACAGGTACAGATCTCAGGTGAGTACAGGTACGGATCTTAGGTGAGTACAGGTACAGATCTCAGCTGAGTACAAGAATGGATCTCAGGTGAGTACAAGGATGGATCTCAGGTAAGTACAGGTACGGATCTCAGGTGAGTACAGGTACGGATCTCAGGTGAGTACAAGAATGGATCTCAGGTAAGTACAGGTACGGATCTCAGCTGAGTACCGGTATGAATCTCAGGTGAGTACCGGTATGGATCGCAGGTGAGTACAAGTATGGATCACAGATGAGTACAGGTATGGATCTCAGGTAAGTACAGGTAAGGACCACAGGTGAATACAGGTATCGACTTCAGGTGAGTACCGGTATCGACCTCAGGTGAGCACTGATACTCTCCATGGTTAGTTTCCCATCAAGACTCACTGCCGAGGTTCACACTTGAAGAATGATCAATTATAGAAGCACCGGAGAATTATCATTGTTGTTCCAACCATATCTGAGTCAGAGTCAATGACATGAGTGCAGGAGTACAGAAATATGATGCAAGTTGACAGGAGATCTATGCAAATATATAGGAAAAAATATTTGCAAAGTAATAAGAGAGGGAAGAAGGGAAAATAAGAACTTGCATTCTTCCTGGGCTCCCTGCAGACAATTCAAGAGTAATATTGTAGAGAACCGTGAATAGGTGGCCTCTTTATCTTATTGGATCAGAAATGGTGAATGTAGGAAGAAGGAAGTAAAGAAGGGATGAAACAAATAACGTACAAAAGAATGGCCTAAAATGTGCAGAGAATCAGCACCTAGAATAGTTACAATCGTCAAAACTCAAGATTTTCAGGAGGCTTTTGTGACCCCAGAGCCAACATTTTGAAATGTGGACAACCACAGAGCTGTTGAAACCACAAAATGCAGATTATTGAAATCATAAACATAGGAACTGGAGGAGGCCATTCAGCCCCTTGAGCCTGTTCTGCCATTCAATGAGATCATGGCTGATCTGGATCAGAACTCCATTTACCCACCTTATATCTCTTAATACCCATGCCTAACAAAAATCTACCATTTGAAATTTACAATTGACCTTGCCTCAATAGCTTTTTGGGGGAGAATGTTTCAGATTTCCACTACCCTTTGTGTGAAGATGTGCTTTCTGACATCACCGCTGAATGGCCTAGCTCTAATTTTAAGCCTATACCCCCTCGCTGTGGACTCCACCACCAATAAGTTGTTTCTCTATATCTCCCCTCTCCTTTAATCATCTTAAACAGCTCATCCCTTAATTTTCTATGCTCAAGAGAATACAAGTCTACACAACTGTCCTCACAATTTAATCCAAGGCCAATATATCCTTCCTGCCCAGAACTGAACAGAGTCCTCCAATACGGTCCAACCAGAACTTTGTACAACTGTAGCATAACGTACACCCTTTGTATTCCAGCCCCCTTGGAGATAAAGGCGAACATTGTTTTAGCCTTTTTGGTTATGTTTTGTACTTGTTCACTAGGTTTTAGTGATTTCTGTACTTGGACTTCTAAATCGCTCTGCTCCTCCACAGTTCCTAGTTTCTCATCATCTGGAAAATACTCCGATCTATCTCTCTTAGGTCCTCACACTTTCCCACACTGAACTCCATCTGCTGCAGTTTTGCCGATGTCAATGACCCTTTGCAACTTTCTGCTCCCACCTACACTGCTTACTGGGCCACCTAACTTAGGATATACGGCTCGCTATTCGTTCATCCAATTCATTGATGAATACTATGAAAAGCTGAGGCGCTTAACAAATTCCGCTTCTCAATAAAGCACGGTAATGTCAAATGAACTGTTAAATCACAAGCTATCCAGCTATTTTTTTTAACTGTAAATGTGGGCTTAATGTATTCTTAAGAAATAGATGATCGTTTTTTTCAGCCAAATCGCGATCGATAGACCCATCAAATTCATTTGGCTTTTCTTGGTCTTCAAAGTTTCATTCAGCTACAGCAATAACAGCAACTTGTATTTATATAGCACCTTTAACGTAGTGAAACGTCCCAAGGCACTTATAAGACAAAAAAAAATTGGACACCGAGCAATATAAGAAATTAGTACAGGTGACCAAAAGCTTGGTCAAAGAGTTAGGTTTTAAGGAGCATCTTAAAGGAGGAAAGAGAGGTAGAGAGGCAGAGAGGTTTAGGGAGGGAGTTCCAGAGCTTAGGGCCGAGGCAGTTGAAGGCACGGCCACTGATGGTGGAGCGATTATAATCAGAGATGCTCAAGAGGGCAGAATTTGAGGATCGCAGACATTTCGGGAGGGGGTTGTACAAAAGTTCCACTCCATCTTGTGTCATTGTACACGACATGATACCTTCACACACATACATCAACGGTATTACACTCTTTGATGGTATTAATCTTTAATGGGGGCCAAAGTCATTCTTTGATGGGGGAGCTCAGGTGAGCAGAGAGGTAGGTCAAGGGTCTCATTGGGCAACATGTTGAGGTCTGCCTGGACACTTAGGTAGGCATTATCATAGGCGGTCCCTCGAACGAGGATGACTTGCTTTCACATGAGTTCACAGATGTTTCAATGAAGGACCCAATGTTCCAGTCGTGAACTCCAGTCGAAGGGGTGGAAGATGTCTGTGCGTGGATTTTTTTAATGTGTGGTGACCGTTGCACACCAGCCATCACACGGGCTTGACACAGCTAGGCCTTTATCCAGTGGCAAGGGTTAACCAGGATGACTGGAGACCTGCTCTGCTGCACAGGCCAAGTGCGCACATGTATCGCAGTGTGGGCTGGGCCCGTGGTGCTCCTGGGCCCTCGGCTCTTCTGGGCCCCGTACCCTCATTCACTGCACCTCCGCCACGATCTCTTGCCACTCCTCCGCCACAAATATTCGCCGCACCTCCGCCACGATCCCTCGCCGCTCCTCCGCCACAAAAACGCTCACCGCACTTCCGCCACAATCTCCCTCCGCACCAAACATTCGCCGAACCTCCGTCACAATCTCCCACCAAATCTCAGCCACGATCCCTCATCACTCCTCCGCCCCGATCACTCGTCGCAAGTCCACTCCTCTGCTGTACCAGGGCCCCGCCAATGTTCCTGCCCACGCTCCAAACGCCGACCTGGTGGGCAATGGGGTGCTGGAACCTCGCATTCATCAGTTGTCCTCTGGTATTGGGTCCACTGGGAGGGGTTGGATGGAGTAAATGGGCAGACTAAGCTACTGGCTTTAAAGTACTGCTGCATAGCGGTTTGGTGATAATAGTTGATTGTTTTCTGACCACAAGTTGAAGGTTTTAATTTTCAGGGCTGTTACAAATCAGCGGGCTGTTTTCTTGGCTGAAATACCAGATTGGGCACCATGTCGGAGTGAGGTTTTTATAGTTTTAGAAACATCTAACATTACCCCTGCCCGGGTCATGTCTCTCAAGTGGCCGCTCTTGGAATGACTACTCATTACAGGTGGGTGTTCATATCAACGTAAAGTTCCGATTCAGCTTCAAACGCCTCCCTTGTGAAATTCAGGTACAGAGTAAGGTTGCCAACCCTTCAGAACTGTCCTGGGGGCTCTGAGAATTAAAGATTCATCTCCTGGACACTGCTGTGAGTCACTGGGAGAGAAATCATACAAGCGCCAAGAGAGACCTGTTTTTTTCTACTTTCTTTTGATGTTTTTCATTTATTAGTTATAAAAGCACTGAACATTGGAAAAAGTCCGTTTGAAGTGTGGAAATTATAATGAATCTGTATAAAATACTGGTCCGACCTCAATTGGAGCATTGTGCCCAATTCTGGGCGTCGAACTTTAGGAAGGATCTGAAGGCATTAGAGATGGTGCAGAAAAGATTTACGAGAGTGGTTCCAGGGATGAGGGGCTCCAGTGACGTGGATAGACTGGAGAAGCCGGGGTTGTTCTCCTTAGAGCAGAGAAGGTTGAGAGAAGATTCGATAAAGGTGTTCAAACTCATGAGGGGTCTAGACAGAGTAGAGAGCGAGAAATTGTTCCCATTGGCTGAAGGATCGAGAACCAGAGGACACAGATTTAAGGTAATTGGCAAAAGGACCAATGGAATGCACTGCCTGAAAGGGTGGTGGAGGCAGACTCAATCGTGGCTTTCAAAATGGAATTGGATAAGTACCTGAAGGAAAAAAAAATTGCAGTGTTATGGGGAAAGGGCGGGGGAGCAAGACTAACTGAAGTGCTCCTGCAGAGAGCCGGCACGGGCTCGATGGGCCGAATGGCCTCCTTCTGTGCTGTAACCATTCTATGATTCTATACATAGAGCCCCCTTTTAAAAGAAAGAAAATACTTGCATTTATAGAGCACCTTTAATGGCCTCAGGATGTCCCAAAGCACTTTACAGCCAAGGAAATAATTTTGAAGTGTAGTCACTGTTGTAATGTAGGAAACATGGCAGCCAATTTATGCACAGCAAGCTCCCACAAACAGCAACAAGATAATGACCAGATAAATCTGTTTTAATGATGTTGGTGGAGGGATAAATATTGGCAAGGACACCAGGGATAACTCTCTTGCTCTCCTTTGAAGTAGTGCCACGAATTCTTTTACGCCTTCTTGTGAGGGCAGGCGGGGCCTCGGTTTAATGTCTCAACGGAAAGACGGCACCTCCGACAGTAACCCTCATTCGTCATGACCCTGGGCATAGTGCGTACTGTTAGTAATTACTGCAGGAGTCGCCACACCGTATTTCCTTGTCCTCTCGTATGGGAACTCTGAATGTGTGCAAGCGGCAGAGCCTGTGAGTGACCAGGGTCACCAACCAGCTCCGATTGGAATTCTGAATTAGGACTGGGCCCTCCACTGTTGGAAAACCCATATAATCTGTGCTGGGTCAGCTGACCTCAGGCGGAGGGGGCAGTGGGGGATATTTCCGTTGCCCCTGAGCACCACTGAGTTGGGGGCCAAGGGTTTCCAGCTCCTGATTGCCATCTAGTTGCCCTGGCTGGGAGTGAGCATGAATGGATGTGGGGTCAGGTCACCATATACCCAGGTGTGAAGCTTTTGGTGGCTGAATAGCCCGTCGTCGCTCACCATTTGCAGGAACAGCCAGTTGGGCAAAGGCTCACGGAAGCACCCTTTCTCTGTGGAACTGTATCCCAGAAAACATCTCCAGCTAAAATTTGATGGACATAGTAGCATAAGGAAATCCTATAATGTGCTTTGTCCCCCACTTGCAGGGGAGACCAGAACTAGGGGCCATAAATATAAGACAGTCACTAACAAATCCAATAGGGAATTCAGGAGAAACTTCTTCACTCAGAGAGTGGTGAGAATGTGGAACTCATTCTCCTGGGATCCCTTGGGAGGACAGATGTACCAACATCAGTGTCCTCGCCCAGGTTAACATCCCCAGCATTGAAGCACTAACCACACTCGATCAGCTTCGCTGGGCAGGCCACTTAGTTCGCATGCCAGACTCGAGACTCCCTAAGCAAATGTTATATGCGGAGCTCCTTCATGGCAAACGAGCCAAAGATGGGCAGCGGAAACGTTACAAGGACACCCTCAAAGCCTTCCTGGTGAAGTGCAACATCACCACTGACACCTGGGAGACCCTGGCCGAAGACCCCCTCGGTGGAGAACGTGCATCCGGGAGGGCGCTGAGCTCTTCGAATCTCAACGCTGCGAGCGTGAAGAGATCAGGCGCAGGCAGCGGAAGGAGAATGTGGTAAATCAGTGCCACCGCCCCCCCCCTTCCCCCGATAAATATCTGTCCCACCTGTGACAGGGTCTGTGGCTCTCGCGTTGGACAGTTCAGCCACCAAAGAACTCACTTTGGGAGTGGAAGCAAGTCTTCCTCGATTTCGAGAAACCGCCTATGATGATGATGGTGAGAATGTGGAACTCGCTACCACAGGAAGCTGTTGAGGCGAATAGTATAGATGCAGTTAAAGGGAGGCTAGATAAACACATGAGGGAGAAAGGAATAGAAGGATATGTTGATGGAGTTAGATGAAGGTGGGAGGAAGCTGGTATGGAGCATAAACACCAGCATCGACCAGTTTGGCTGAATGGCCTGTTGTAAATAGTATGTAATACTATCTAACACACTTCTTGTACACTTCCCAAGGGCAGGTTTATCGGAGATTGGGGGAGGAGTGGGAGTTTTAATGTATTTATTGCCTTTTGTCATTTTGTAGCCTCTTTGTGTGTGTGCAGAGGATTTACTTCATGGTGGTCTGGCCCAATATTTGTTCAGTATCCCGCGGTTGAATCACGGAAGGTGAACAAACAAACGGCAGCTCATGAAAGGTTTGCATTTGAAAAATGGGACATTTTCACAGCGGCTCCTGGAAATCCCCTCGGGCTGTTCTTGCGTGTATCTTGCGTGCAGCAGGCGTATCGAGCAGCAACTTCGACCTGAATGTTGAACAGCGCCCAGCAAACGTCGCCCACCCAAACTCCCCCACACAAGTGACTGGGTCAGGCGCCCCTTCGTGTTCCTGGGCAATTTGGAGCGGTTTGCTCTTAACCCTTGCATTATTCATGCCCCCACCTCAGTGCTATGCACTAGCTTTGAGGAGTTAGATACCAGCAGAGAGAAAGATAGCCCCACCCTCCCAAGGTTAAGTAACGAATCCGTTTTTTGTAACTTGGCCTTGTTGAGAGAGTGATGCTTTCCCCTCTAGCTTGCCCCACACTAATGGTCGAGATCTGCCCCTCCAAAAATATTATAAGTCTTCCTGACTAATGATACTCTGACCTTCTGATGTAACATTTCTGCTATATACAGCATCCCATGCGCTCCAGTATAACATATTCATCTTGCACTTTCAAACAATGTCATAACTCACTGGTGACAAGCCTGGAGCCATTTAGTGACTGCATACGTTAGGCCAAAAACATAATTCTTCACTCAATATTGAAAACAAACTGTATATTTAGAGGTTTGATCCAGGCTGACCTAATTTACTCGGTTCCCAGTTATACTGCAACATTGCATCGAGAATCAGAGCACACATCCCTGTAGCCTAGCGACCAGCAGCAGACAGCAATTGGGGCCAGGGATTATGAGCGGTGTTGACAGGACAGCTACGAAATATATCCTGCTGTTGAGATGTCAGCATTTGTTTTAAATCGCCGCTGACATAATAAATGGCCGTCCCATAAATACATGGGCCCTATATAGAAACATAGAAACATAGAAAATAAGTGCAGGAGTAGGCCATTCGGCCCTTCGATATAACGCCTCCCCAATAACATGCCTCAATGAATATTGCGTCGGATTGCATGGATAGTCCTGTTTTCGCCAGATAAGAAACGCACCAATGTTGTTAGGAATGACTGCCCACAAAAACAGGGCACCATCATCTCTCAGGGTCTGTCTACATCTCTAGGTCAAAAAGAAAAACTTGCATTTATATAGCGATCTGGATGTCCCAAAGCGCTTTACAGCCAATGAAGTACTTTTTGAAGTGTAGTCACTGTAGGAAACGCAGCAGCCAATTTGCACACAAACAAGCTCCCACAAACAGCAATGTGATCATGACCAGATAAATCTGTTTTAGTGATGTTAGTAGAGGGATAAATATTGGCCAGGACACCAGGGATAACTCCACTGCTCTTCTTCGAAACAGTGCCATGGGATCGTTTACACCCACCTGAGAGAGCAGACGAGGCCTCAGTTTAACGTCTCATCCGAAAGACGGCACCTCTGACAGTGCAGCACTGCCTCAGCACTGCACTGGGAGTGTCAGTTTAGATTATGAGCCCAAGTCTCTGGAGTGGGACGTGAACCTTCTGACTCAGAGGCGAGAGTCACAGCTGACACTATCATGGAGGTCTCTTTTTGCTTTGCATACGCTGTCTTCAAGCCACGAATTAACAAGATTATTGTAAGAAATATGTTAAGCTGACCTTTCAGAGGGTACGTTACTCGACATAGTCTCTGCATTAACGGGATGAAAGCTGGAAAACAAATATCCAGAGAATTCCAAAGCCTTTTTAGGAGGTTGGCCTTGATTTGGTCAACAAGCCATATTCCAGTACATTTATACACATACACACACACATACACACATACCACTATTAGAACTCTCAAACACATAACATGGGTCACAAGGCAATTTTTTGTTGTTGTTAGTCAAGTCTACTCTGTTTGACTCAGAAGTAACCATTCACATTAATGAGTGAGAGGAAACAAGAGTGTGAAATATACTCCGTCTGGGCTGTCCCTCAATACGGATGTAAAATTGGTTCTCGTGGGCAGGTCGTTTAGTATTCGCCGAGACGGCACCTTGTTCCCCGATTCTCAGTGATGATCGCCCAGCCCCAAAGTGGGCGTTTGCCGCCATCCAGTTAGAATAAGTGCATTTGTCATTGTGAAGTATGTCTCTGCGAGGAACTCTGGCTTTGCAATAAATCGTACATGCAAACCGTATCAGCCTCAATTCATCCCTGTGGGCAGCAGCAGTCACCCCATTTACTGGCACACCCTTTTACTGTTACCATGATTAAACTAGCACTCAATGTTTCTGTGCCCTCTAAAATATTCCACCAGTATCCAATAGATCAACCTCACTGCAATAATTCATCGTGTTTGAATTTTAAGTCAATTATTTTATTGGGCCAGTTTAAAAAAAAAGGGGGGAACCTGGATTTTTATGAATTAAGAAACCCTCACCTTGAAATTGACAGCGGAAGCTCACAATCAAAGAGCTTTGTGTCTGAAATTAGAACGCTGGTATTAAACGAGTTGGCACCTGACGATTTGTTGTGTCTCTTGTTACTATACCGTAACTGCAATTTAGTAACTCGGCAAATTAATTTATACCCTGCTGCATGCACAGTCTCAGAGAGCTGCTCCTCCCAACGGCAGTACATAAACAAACAAAAACCTTTAAGTGCAGAAACATTGGCTCCTGTGTGATAGGGGCAATGCACAGTCACCAGTGATGTACCCGATATATGGGCTACGTGGAAAGAGCAGGGGAGTGGGACTAATCGGATTGCTCTTTCAAAGAGCCGGCACAGGCACGATGGGCCGAATGGCCTCCTTCTGTGCTGTGAGATTCTCTGAGCCTCCACAACTTGCCTTCACCCCCGAGGACTTTCCCTACACTTTAGGGAGGAATTGAGTCGTGCGATCACTGGAACGGGATCTCTGGAGACATGGTATCTCTTTCACTTTTTTAAAAATTCGAGTTGCACGGCTCCAAAGCCATAAATCTCAGCTGGACAAATGTGGGAGGGGTAGTCCCCTGGCCTGCCCAAGTTAGGGGGGAGCCCTGTGCCTCTCTGTCCCAAGCCCAACTATGGAGATCGCGACACCTGCCGTCTCATAAATAAACTACAACCACATCTCGCTGGCAGGGCCTCAAACTGAGAGATGCTTGGGTTCTGCCTGCAGGAGTGAAAGGGATGGCTTCCAGGATCCCGCCGATTTCAAACAGGCCACTTCTTCCTAGCACACTGCAATATGCAGCCTTAAATTTAATAACCCACAGTTTATTCAAGGTGACACAGTATGCATTTTAGAGTGAAATAACGGCATGGAGGTTTTGAAAGATAGCAGAGGTCCAAGCAGCCCCTTGCGTGTAAAAATTAAAGCCCAGCAGGATAGAAATGCCCTCAGCAATTTTTACCACCAGGCAAGCAAGTGCAAAGGCAAACTTCATCTAGACTTCGCGAGAAACAATCAACATTGTATGAAAGCCCCAGGAGTAATGTGTAAACCACTTACCTTTGCGGATTCATGAGTATAATGCCGCCTCCCCCCCCGCCCCAAAACATGATGTATAATTGTCCCAGTGCATCTGTGTAAACACTCCTTGATAATAAGCAAACGTTCATTGGGCGCTGATTTGTGTAAAAGCTTCATTGATACAATGTCACACTGATTGTGTATAAAAGCTTGTCAAAAGCCCCAGCCTGTGGCTATTTGCAGGAGCAGTGGAGATAAGGTTAATTTGAGGACATGTTGCATAAACATGGCCTGTATTCCCGTCAGTATAGACGATTGAGGAGTGATCTGATCGAGGTGTCTAAAATATTAAAATGGTTTGATAGTGTAGATATAGAAAGACTTGCATTTATATAGTGCCTTTCACTACCTCAGTACATCCCAAAGCGCGTTACAGCCATTGAAGTACTTTTTGGAGTGTAGTCACTGCTGTAATGTAGGAAAGGCAGCAGCCAATTTGCGCACAGCAAGCTCCCACAAATCGCAATATGATAATGACTAGATAATCTGTTTTAGTGATGTTTATTGAGGGATAAATATTGACCCGGACACCAGGGAAAACTCCCCTGCTCTTCCTCGAAGTATTGCCATGGAATCTTTTACATCCATCTGAGAGAGCAGACTGGGCATCGGTTTAACATCTCATCCAAAAGACTGCACCTCCGACAGTGCAGCACTCCCTCAGCACTGCACTGGAGTGTCAGTCTAGATTTTTGTGCTCAAGTGCCTGGAGTGGGACTTAAACCCGCAACCTTCTGACTCAGTGGCGAAGAGTGCTACCCACTGAGCCATTGCGGAGAAACTAGTTCCTCTGATGGGGGAAATGAAGAACAAGGCGCGGGGGTGGGGGTGGGGGGGGAGAACAATCTCAAAATTAGACCCAGGCCATCCAGGATCAAAATCAGGATGTATCTTTTTCACACGAAGGGTCGTGGAAATTTGGAACTCTCTCTCCCAAAATGCTGTGGATGCTGGGGTTCAATTAGAGCTTTCAAGACTGTGTGATCGCTAGATTTTTGTTAGGCGAGCTTATTGAGGGCTATGGAGCAAAGTTGGGAAAATGGAGTTCCGATATAGATCAGCCGTGATCAAATTAAATGGTGCAACAGGCTCGAGGGACAGAATGTTCCTAATGTTCCTATGTTACTAAAGGTTCTATCATCAGCGTGTAGCCACCCAGCACTGAAAAGCCCCAGATCTGTATAAAAGCCCTAGATCCGTGCAAACTCTCCCGCAGTGGCACTGAAAACTGGAGCTCTGTCTGAAAGTGGTGCTGATGATAGTTAATGTGATTTACTTGTCCCTCCAAGGGTAATAAAACTGTTTTAATAAAACTCTGACTGTTCAAGAGTCTTTGTCATGTGTAGTATCCTTTAGTGTTTAAAGCCCTAGCTCTTATCGCTTGGCCGGTGTTTAAATGTCTCATTTCCAGTGTGCAGATGAACATAAGCATACAAGAACATAAGAACATAAGAAATAGGAGCAGGAGTAGGCCATTCAGCCCCTCTAGCCTGCTCTTGCCATTCAATAAGATCATGGCTGATCTTCTCCCTCAACTCCACTTTCCTGCACTGAACCCATATCCCTTAATATCCAAAATCTATCGATCTCTGACTTGAATATACTCAACGACTGAGCCTCAACAGCCCTGCAAGCTTCATATAAAATACCCTTCAGTGGTATTTCAATCCCCAGCTGTTTAACTCTGTCGGTGTTTTGAAACCCCAGCTCTAAGTAACTGTGCCACTGGTAATTCATAAAAGCCTTGGTTGCATAAAAGCCCTTGGGTGTGTGTAAAATCCCCAACCAGCTGTGTACAAAAACACCATCATCATCATCGGCAGTCCCTCGGAATCGAGGAAGACTTGCTTCCACTCAAAAAATGACTCCTTAGGTGACTGAACAGTCCAATATGGGAATTACAGTCTCTGTCACAGGTGGGACAGACAGTCGTTGAGGGAAGGGGTGGGTGGGACTGGTTTGCACATGCTCCTTCCGCTGCCTGCGCTTGATTTCTGCATGCTCTTGGCGACGAGACTCGAGGTGCTCAGCGCCCTCCCGGATGCACTTCCTCCACTTAGGGCGGTCTTTGGCCAGGGACTCCCAGGTGTCAGTGGGGATGTTGCACTTTATCAGGGAGGCTTTGAGGGTGTCTTTTGCCCATCTTTGGTTGATTATAGAGTAGAGCGCTTGCTTTGGGAGTATACGTGTCAAAGCACCACTATGACTGAAAGCTCTTGACTAGCCGTGTGTGAAAATCCCGACTAACGGTGGGTAAAATGCCCAGTTGTGCGTGTAAAATGCCAGCTGTGCGTGTAAAAGCTCCATGTGTCTGTGTGAAAGCACCAGCTATGTGCACATGCTCCCAGGTGTTTGCGTAAAAGCCCGGCTGTGTGCGTGACAGCACCCAGGTGTGTGAAAATGCCCCCGGCTGTGTGTGTGTGTGAAAGCCCCAGCTATGTGCAAAAGCCCCGGGTGTTTGCAGGAAAGCCCCGGCTGTGCGCATGACAGCCCATGCCTGGCAGGTTGCTGTACTCACGTTGGCACTGTCCCCAGGGTCTGCGGTTCCATCCCCAGCAGCAATCCGTCCGCAGCCCGTAGCGACACATGCCGCCCGAAATAGATCGATGCTTGCGGGCCCTGAACAGAAAACAAGGTCAGAACGGGGTCAGGAACCTGAGAGAGGGAGAGGAATTGGGGGGGGAAAACAGAACGACTGCAGGCACTGAGGGGGTGACACCCAGCAACACATGTACTAATTCTTCAAACAAGTTGAGGCGTTTTGATAGAGTAAACAACAAGAATATGCTTCCTCTGGCAGGAGGGCCTGCAACCAGAGGACACAGATTTCAGATAATTGGCAAAAGAACCAAGTCGGTGGGGTGGGTGTGTGGGAGATAAGGAGAATTTGTCTTATGCAATGAATTGTTGTGATCTGGAATGCGCTGCCTGAAAGGACAGATTCAATAGTAACTTTCAAAAGGGAACTGGATACATACTTAAAAAGGAAAATATTGCAGGGCTATGGGGAAAGGGCGGTTGTCAGTGTTCCCTTTAACATTGGGGTGCGTGGCCCCTTTAAGGGGCTGTGCGGGCCATTCGGAATACCCCCAGGCATGGTTTTTCCCCGATTTAAAGGCCGCTGAGCCGGCTGCACGGGAGCTGCTGAGCTCTGTGCAGCAGCGCAGTTTAAAGGAAAGGTTGGTGATTGCGGAACCAAGGCGGGTCAGCTGGAGTTAAGATACAGATCTGCCATGATCGGTGGAACAGGCTTGGAGGGGCTGAATGGCCTACTCCTGACCGTTCCTACGAATGTGACTTATTGGACAGATCTTTCAAAGAGCTGGCACCGGCACAATGGGCCAAATGGACTGCTTCTATGCTGTATCATTCTATGATTTGCAACACAGGTCGCACTTTTGGGGGGGGTGGGGGTTCTGAGTGGGGGTGCGGTCTGGGGGGTCAGCCACTTGCTTTTTTTGACACTTGCTGTGCCTAACTGAAGCCCACTGAGGTGCAGGACACATGGCAAGTTTGCTACATTCCTGCACTCCTGGCTGTGTCTCCTGCAAACACAAGTCCTGACTTGAGAGGCAACGGGTGCCTGTGTGTCTGACAACTCTTTAATCGCAGCCATCTGAGATTCGGCGCACGTTTTTATATATATATATATATACACCCATATCATCCAAGGCGTTCAATGCAATTTGTGCACTTTTATTTATTTCTTTTTTTAAAATGTAAAAAATGCTTTGAAAATAAAATTAAAACGCCATGCAAAACATTCCAGTGTCAAACACAGCAGGTGTTACCCTGCATTAATGCTGTGCAATTTAATCTCATCTGGAGATAAAGGACACTAAGGCGGCTATCGTTTCATTATAAAGTGCAGAGAGGAGAGTTAATTGGCGATGAATAGGGGTGTAATTCACGTCGTTATTCCTTGTCTATTACAGGGGGTGAGTTTCCAAACTCTTACCTGCTTCTGTCGCTTCGCTCTGCTGCTGCACATAGGTACAGTGTGGACATGGCCAACAATTGCACCACCAACCCCCTCATGGTGCCTTCCTTGCAATCCCCTCTCTCGGCAAAACACGTCCCGGGAGAGCCCAGCGCTGGCAGAGGTTGTCTGATCCCGGTGAAAAGCACTTAGCGACGGCGTGCTTGACCAGACTGGGTGCTGGAGTGATCCGGTGGGTTAATCCCCACTCTATGCAGAAGAGATGCCAGAAACTGATCCAGGATTCAGTTCTTGGGCTCGCTTGTAGTGCCAGAGATTTTGGAGGTGGGGTTGAATTCAGAGCGGCTCTTTCCCTCTCTTCCCACCTTCTGTCTTTCCTTCTCTCTCTCTCTCTGTGTGCTGAAGAACAGATCTCTCGCTGTGTGGGAGGGTTTCAAGTGCGCGCAGAGTTGGGAGTGTGAGTGCCAGAGGTTGGATCTGCTCTGTGTGCAGACTCTGCTATGTCTGTCGGAGCACACAGAGAGGGAGGGAGGGAGGGAGGGAGGTGGGCCATCCCCACACCACGAACCTAGCCCTCCCACCCGAACCATAGCTGCTGGCAGTCCGTGCCAGCCTCTGCCAACATTGCGGAGAGAGGGAGAGAGAAAGTGAAGAGAAAAATACATTGAAAGAGAAAGTAGAAAGTAAGAGTGAAAAAGAGAATAAGAAAGAGAGAGAAAGTTAAAAAAGAAAGAATAGAAAGTGAGAGAGAGAAAAAGGAGATAGCGAGAGTGATAGAGAAAGAAAGAGAGTGATAGAGAAAGAAAGAGTGATAGTGAAAGAGAAAGAGTGACAGAGAAAGAAAGATAGAGAGAGAGAGTGATAAAGAGAGAAAGAAAGAAAATTAAGAGAAAGGAGAATAGAAAGAATGAGAGAGAGAAATAAGAGAGAGAGAGAGCAATAGAGATAGAGAAGAGAAAGAAATTTGAAAGAGAAATAGAAAGAGTAAGGGAGAGAAAGGAGATAGAGAGAGAGAATGGAAGAAAAATAGAGAGAACATGATAGAAAGAGAAATTGGGAAAGAGTGAAAGAGAAAAAGAGTGAAATAGAAAGAGGGGAGGAGAGAAAAGAGATAAAGCGAGGGAGTGAGTGAAAGAGCGCGAAAGAAAGAAATAGAGAGAGATGGCAGAGAAGCGAGCTGGTGAGCGAAGAGAGGCGGGGTGTTGAATAGATGGTGGGCAGCAAAGGGAATGGGAAAGGAGAAGGATAAGAACAAAAACAGACCGAATTTTACAGAAACAAAGGGGAGCTTTAAGAGCCGGAATGGCTGCATTAACAGGGTCACTGCGGCTCTGAGTTAGAATGACTTCCCCCAATGTACAGGAGGGGAAACCGGTTCAGCTGAGCACGGCTCCCTGTGCCGGGTTAAATCCGGACTCCCATCGCGGAGCAGGTGGGCACGCTTGCGGGTACTCTGTCCCGGGATCAGTTTGTAAATGGGCCGCACAGTTACTGTCGCCGGAAAGATTACTCAGGGACACTGAAGTTTGTTGAACAAGTGCATTCTTGAAACTACTCAATACGAGAGAGAGAGGGATCTTGCTGTTGAAACGCATAGCAGCTAACAGCCCGGGGGCTGGAGTTCTCGCACTCATATTTTAAGCAAGTGTTTATAGATTTCCTAACAGCACATTCCTCTTTCTCAATGTTTTTGTGTGTGGAGCTGGCTGTGTAGAGTGAGGAGCAGAAATGGGAGCTCTCCAGTCAGCCAATCAATCTGGGTTCATCTCTGCCACATCAGACTCAGGGGAGAGAGAGAGAGAGAGAATCACAGAGAAAAGGAAATACTTGCATTTATATAGCACCTTTCATGACCACTGGACATCCCAAAGTGCTTTACAGCCAATTTTGGAGTGTAGTCACTTTTATAATGTAGGAAACGCAGGAGCCAATTTGCGCACAGCAAGCTCCCACAAACAGATAATCTGTTTTAGTGATGTTGAAATAGTGCCATGGGATCTTTTACGTCCACTGAGAGAGCAGACTGGCAAGATTTAATGTCTTATCCGAAAGACGGCACTTCCAACAGCGCAGCACTCCCTCAGCACTGCATTGGAGTGTCAGCCTCGACTTTTGTGTTCAAGTCTCTGGAGTGGGACTTGAACCCACAACCTTCTGACACCAGAAGCGAGTATGCTACCCACTGAGCCACATAAAGAAATACTTCATTGTCCCCATGTAAACTATGATTGAGACAGTGTTCCTTTGGACCTAGTTAAGAATGATGAGCGAGGTTAAGTGGACCTTAACAGCAACAGAAAATGCTGGAGATCTCAGCGGGTCAGGCAGCATCTAGGGAGCGAGAAACAGAGTTAACGTTTCAGGTCGATGACCCTTCGTCAGAACTGGCGAATGTTCGAAATGAACAGATTCTTATGGAGCACTGAAAGGGGGAGGGGAGGAAAGAACAAAAGGGAAGGTCTGTGATAGAGAGACGGCAGGAGAGATTTGGGAGGAAAAAGAGATGATGGGCCGACTTGAGATGGTAATAGCAGAAGATAGAAAAAGATTAGTTTAGATAGGGCGTGAATGGCAGGATAATTACCAGCTGCCTTGGGAAACAGAGAAAAAAAAATACATCAGTGCAAAATATGGGCAGAGGTTAAGTTCTGAAATTGTTGAATTCGATGTTGAGTCCAGAAGGCTGTAAAGTGCTGTAAAGAAAGATGAGGTGCTGTTCCTCGAGCTTGCGTTAAGCTTCATTGGAACAGTGCAGGAGTCCGAGGACGGAGAGGTCAGAGTGGGAGTGGAGTGGAGAATTAAAGTGAATTAAGTGGACCTTGTCTGGTTATGTTTAGGAACCCATTCCTTGTGTGTCATGTTGTCCCCAGAACATCAATGAATGTCACCAAGGAAATGCCCCAGAGATCACATGGTTTTCTATACAGGGGTGTAATCCTCAACCAGCTTAAAATGACAGCTCACTCCCACTCCGTCAGTCCTCAACTACCACAATGCTCGGGGTGGGATTATGAGGATTCACAAAGCAGCTCTTGCATGTCCCAGGAACCTCTCGAGTTGCTGCTGAAGAATGAGAGGTTCTCAGAATGTCTAATCCACGAGAACAAAACTTCGGTCATTGATACAGTCCGCAGAACCCCAGGACCATTTTACAGCTATTTAACCTATCTATAGCCATCTTTCATTCCTTTAAAACACCAGCAGATCTCCCATGGCATTGCTCCCTGTGATCAGAGGATTTATTATTATATAATGTAAAGAAAATAAACACAAAATTGGATTGATTCCCCCATTCATTCATTCACAGACAAAATAAAAATGGTCTCTCCCTTCCTATAGCTGTATCTCTCCTCCTTTCCCAGTCTTCAATTCTTTCTGTCTCTCTTTCTGAATGTCTTCCACACGCTTAGAATCCCTTTCTCACAATTTTCAAATAGAAGTGTCTAATAACTTTGTATATCTGTTTGTTTTTCTAGCTGTCTCCTTCCTTTGCTCCATCATTCCTCGCTTCTGTATTTCTTCCAATCTTTCCATCGGGCTGTCGATGCAAGTCCCATTGCTGATACAGGTTGTTTCTGTGCCTTAGCTCTGTTACAGTCCAGGCTATGTAGGAACAAGCCAACCAAAATCGTATGGACTCGGAGGTAGATACCAGGATGAGATGGAGTCAGGATGTCCAGGAGTTGGTGTAGTATACATGGTTGCAAGACAATCTGCGGTTAACATGGGAGTGCCACAGTAGGCATGACTTTTTAAAATTTGTTCTTGGCATATGGGTGGCACTGACAAGGTCATATTTATTGCCCATCCCGATTTGCATTGAGGGCATTAAAGTCAGCAACATAGTGTGGGACTAGGCCCGACCAGTGAACCAGTTGGGGTTTTTAACAACGAAACAACGGCTTTTCATGGCTATTATTGATACCTGCCCATAAATTACCAGATTTATTGAGCTCAATTTCACAATTTACCATGGGCTGTCAGTCCAGTGTCACAACCAGGAGGTGTTAATGCCCTGTGTGCAAATGTAACATAGACATAACTACCTAGAAATTCGTCTCGGGCGGTGGCACAACCTGGCAGTATCAGATTGACCGCCCGTTATACGCAGCGCCCGATATTCAGATCCACTGCAGTCAATGGGCGGCCGGTCCTATAGCGCCCATTTTGCGCTACTGCCTGAGACAAATTTCTAGCCCAACGCAGCTAGTGTCAGTTGTGGCTCAGTGGGTAGCATTCTCACCCCAGAATCAGAAGGTTGTGGGTTCAAGTCCCACTCCAGTGACTTGAGTACATAAATCTAGTCTAACACACCAGTGCAGTGTTGAGGGAGTGCTGCACTGTCGGAGGTGCTGTCTTTTGGATGAAATGTTAAACCGAGGTGCTGTCTACACTCTCAGGTGGACATAAAAGATCCCATGGCACTATTTTGAAGAAGAGCAGGGGAGTTATCCCCGTTGTCCTGGCCAATATTTATTCCTCAATCAATATAACAAAAACAAATTATCTGGTCGTTATCACATTGCACGTTACTGTTTGTGGAGCTTGCTGTGTGCAAATTGGCTGCCGCATTTCTAACATTACAACAGTGACTACACTCCAAAAAATACTTCAGTGGCTGTGAAGCGCTTTGAGACATCCGGTGGTCATGAAAGGCGCTATATAAATCCATGTCTTTTTTTCTTTTAACATGTGTGACACATGATTTCTTATCAATATAGAATGGACACAACACGATATCTTCCTTATTGTTGGCTCATAAGCTTTGCTGTTTTGGGATCCCTTTTTATCTGTTCCACGGACTCTGCATCTTGGTGTATCAGTGCCTATGTTCAATAAGGACCATCTATTTCCCCTTTATTTTCCTCCTGGTGCACAGATAGACCCTCCTCTTCAAGCCCCAATTGCAAAATTGCAACAAGTCTTTCAACAATAAAATGCGTGAATTTGCATTCTTACAGGAGGAGACAGTTTTATTGAAAAATAATTCACCTTTTACAAAAATTTGGCTCAGTGGTAACATTGCCCCACGGAGTCAGAAGGCTCAGAGTTCGAACCCCGCTCCCGGCAATTGGAGACCAGAATTCCGGCCCTGAATTCTGGGCTGACATCCAATGGGATACTCGTGTCTGGTAGGTGTGTGTGCCACATCCGCGCTCCCCCCCCTCCCTCCCCCCTCATCATATGGGCTGTGGGAATGCATAAAACCCTCCAGTCCTATGGGACTAATCATACTATTGGTTACAGCCATGGAAGGGGCATTTATGTCGTGGCCTGTCAGACCGTTAATCAGTCTGAAAATCCTTCCACTCATCATCATAGGCAGTCCTTCATAATCGAGGGAGATTTGCTTCCACCCTAAAAGTGAGTTCTCAGGTGACTGAACAGTCCAATACAGGAATTACAGTCTCTGTCACAGGTGGGGCAGACAGTGGTTGAAGGAAAGGGTGGGTGGGGAGCCTGGTTTGCTGCACACTCCTTCCGCTGCCTGCGCTTGTTTTCTACATGCTCTCGGCGACGAGATTCGAGGTGCTCAGCGCCCTCCCAGATACTCTTCCTCCACTTTGGGCAGTCTTTGGCCAGGGACTCCCAGATGTTGCACTTTATCAAGGAGCCTTTGAGGGTGTCCTCGAAATGTTCCCTCTGCCCACCTGGGGCTCGCTTGTCGTGTAGGAGTTCCAAGTAGAACGCCTGCTTTGGGAGTCTTGTGTCGGGCATGCGGACAGTGTGGCCCGCCCAACGGAGCTGGTCGAGTGTGGTCAGTGCTTCAATGCTGGAGATGTTGGCCTGATCGAGGACACTGACGTTGGTGCGTCTGTCCTCCCAGGGAATTTGCAGGATCTTGCAGAGACATAGTTGGTGGTATTTCTCCAGCTATTTGAGGTGTCTGCTGTATATGGTCCACGTCTCTGAGCCACTCTGAGTCCACTACTACACGAGGGAAGAGTGTGACGCTGAAAACATCAGGATATAGAAGAAAGGACTATTTTCAGATAATTTAAGGGGGTTAAAGAAAGAAGAAAGACTTGCATTTATATAGCGCCTTTCATAACCACAGGACGTCTGAAAGCGCTTTACAGCCAATGGAGTGCAGTCACTGTTCTAACATGGGAACCATGGTTATAGCATGGAAGGCCATTCGACCCGTCGAGCAGGTGCCAACTCTCAACTGGTCCCACTCCGCCGCCCTTTCCCCTTTGCCATGCAAATTTATTTTCCTTCAGATACTTATCTAACTCCCTTTTGAAAGATAAGATTAAGTTTGCCTCTACCACCCTTTCAGGCAGTGCATTCCAGAATCGAACCACTCACTGCAGTGATGTAGCAGTCTGCGGCGCTGTTACTTATATTTGTATTGAGACATCTCCATTTTCTAGTAAAATGATATTTTGATGGGGGGGGGGGGGCGCAGATTTCTGTCCCACCTCAACAGTTAGGAGACAGGTGTGGTGTAAGCGCTGTCTGTTGGAGAGCTGTGGTAAGGTAATTGGGAGTTCAGTACCGTGCACGTGGGATTTAATTGAGTACAGTCGGCTATACATAGAGTCTGTTTTTTTGCAAAAACAGATGGTGCTTCAGGGTATGTAAGGTACTGGTAGCATTGCATCAAGCACTCAGCATGTGTTCTGATAACAGCTGTCTGGTACTGTATTCATGTTAGTTACATGTTGAAATAGATCGGATCCTATTTGGAGTCACCCCATCTGCTTCCCACCCGCATCCCCAGTCAGTGGACAACTGTGCCTCCCCAGGTTCACTTCTCAGCCCGTGTGAGCTCGCAAGTCTCGGCCCGAGTGGCAGTGAGGTTCACAATTGCCCTCAGCATTCCCAGGGGGTAGGAGAAAAAGAGGGGAGTCCTTTGCCTGAATGCTGTCCACTGCCTCATGCTGGAAAAGCGTTTGCATGCGGACAAGAGGTCGAGCGACAAAGGGATTGGGGGGGAGGGTTCAGCAGTGATGGTGCCCATGGTTGAATAGTTAAAAGAAAGACTTGCATTTATATAGCGCCTTTCACAACCACAGGACATCTCAAAGCGCTTTACAGCCAATGAAGTATTTTTTGGGAGTGTAGTCACTGTTGTAATGTGGGAAATGCGGTGCCAATTTGCACACAAGCAAGCTCCCACAAACAGTAATGTGATAATGACCAGATAATCTGTTTTTTTGTTATGTTGATTGAGGGATAAATATTGTCCAGGACACTGGGGATAACTCCCCTGCTCTTCTTCAAAATAGTGCCATGGGATCTTTTACATCCACATGAGAGGCAGATAGGGCTTCAGTTTAATGTCTCATCCTAAAGACAGCACCTCCGACATTCCCTCAGCATTGCACTGTAGTGTCAGCCTGGAATTTTGTGCTCAAGTTCCTGGAGTAGGATTATGAACCCACAACCTCCTGACTCAGAGGTGAGTGTGCTACCCACTGAGCCACGGCTGACATTCTCACTGGCATAATGCACTGGCATTCAGGCCCATGAATGAAGAATGGAATGGGCACTTGGGGAAGGAACCAGAGAGCTATTGCAACCACAGAGCTGCAACAGCTGCTACCTTCAGGAGAGGGGTAAGGAGAGAATCTCAGAAGAGGGTGGGGAGAGGTTAGCATTTGTACAGTCAGACCAGTAAATGCATGCAACAACCTAGATCAAAATACTGTCTGGGAGCCATTTCAAGAAGCACTCACTGCTCTTTGACTTTTCCACTTGATTGATGGTAGTGCAACTCTCTGATTGGACAGTTGCGGTAGTCACAGGCGCTACATTCAGGGAATGGGAAGGGCCATTTTCTATGCAAGTAGTTTTAGGGGGAACTGGAACGGCGCTTAACAGGAAGTGAGACCAACATTTAGCAGCAGGACTCGTGTGGGATGGGTGTTTATCGGGACTGCAGTGGGATAGGCGTTTACCGGGACTGCAATGGAATGGGCGTTTACCGATACAGGAGTGGGATGGGCCTTTACCAATACAGGAATGAGATGGGCTTTTACCAGGACAGGTGTGGGATGGGTGTTTACCAGGATTGCAGTGGGATGGGTGTTTACCGGGACAGGAGTGGGATGGGCCTTTACCAATACAGGAATGAGATGGGCTTTTACCAGGACAGGTGTGGGATGGGTGTTTACCAGGATTGCAATGGGATGGGTGTTTACCGGGACTGCAATGGAATGGGCATTTACCGGGACAGGAGTGGGGTGGGTGTTTACCGGGAAGTGAGACCAGCATTAAGTGCAGAATGGGCAGCACGAGGCTGCCTGCTGGGTAAACAGCAACGACAAAGGAGCTCCGGTAGTGAGGGACAGCAGGCAAAGTGAGGAGTGAAATCTGTTGACGGCACTGTGTGGATCGGGGTCTGGGTGAACTCAGCTTCAAAAGTAGCACTTGCTTCCGACACAGGATTGTTGGAGTTTAGGCTTAATAATGTTGAAAGGTTGAAACTTTGAGATATATTGAGTACAACAACTACAACTTGCATTTATATGGCGCCGGTAAAATAGGAAAGCGTCCCAAGGCGCTTCACAGAAGCATAACTAGACAAAGAAATTGACACTGACCCCAAAATAGGAGATATGAAGAGGGGTGAGTAAAAGCTTGGTCAAAGAGGTAGGTATGGAGGGTCTTAAAGGAGGAGAAGGGGGCAGCAGAGGGGTTTCGGTAGGCACAGTTTAGTTGGATGCCTTTGTGAAGTGGCAGAGTGAAGCGCAGCTTGTTACCGAATTAAAAATAATTTCAAAGTATCCTGCCGACCCGCTATCGAATTAAAAAATGAGTTCTCCTTGGAACAGTGGTGCCAGGGTGACAGATAAGCTAAATGACATTGGGTGTGAGGTGTGCGTGTTTCAATTGCTGCTTTCCTTTATGGAGGCTGAATCGCACGGAATGCTTGAAAAATATTAGTGCTGAGCTGAAATTTTGGAGGCCGGTTCCACAATGATTCACTCCAAATGTCAATATCTGCATCTGATTTCCATCTATATGCATGAACCTGATTTTTTTCCCCCTACCCTTCAACATGTAGAATCAAAGTGAAGATCCGTTGTGATTGCTGCTCACATTTCTCAGCATTCAACGGAGCTGGAACTGGGCAATCAATTCTTGTGTTTACAATGTAAAATGAATGGAAAGTCAATTGTGGACTTAAAGTCCTGATTGTGTGTTCCCTGTAGGCGCAGCTCTGTGCTGGGAACTCTGAATATAAGAATTTACCTCCAGATTTCAAACAGAACAAAACTATGTCTGACTAGAATTCTGCCCGTTCAGTCAAGGGATAGAAACTCTCTCCATTATTTTAATAGTCAAATTGATTGCGTGTTTCATTGCGCTGTGCAATGCAAGTATTTTATTTAGTTATAGTTACAATTGGAATGTCACTGAGCTATGATTATTTGAGAGTGCATTTCACTTATTTACAGAAATAACGAAATCTTCTTACTGCTAATGTTTTTACCAGGACAGGAATGGGATGGGCGTTTACCAGGACAGGTGTAGGATATCTGCAATTTTTAGAAATTAACCGCCCCTGAGTGTCAAGCGTGGCTCAGTGGGTAGCACTCTTGCCTTTGAGTCAGAAGGTTGTGGAGTAAAATCCTACTCCAGGGACTTGAGCACATAGCTTGACACTCCAGTGGAGTGCTGCACTGTCAGAGGTGCTGCCTTTCAGATGAGACTTTAAATTGAGGCCCCGTCTGTCCTCTCAGGGCACTATTTCGAAGAAGAGCAAGGGGGTTATACCCGGTGTCATGGCCAATATCTTTCCCCCAATCAACATCTAAAAAACAGATTATCTGGTCATTATAACATTGCTGTTTGTGGGAGCTTGCTGTGCGCAATTGGCTGCCGCGCTTCCTACATTGCAACACTGACTGCACGTCAAAAGTACTTTGTTGGCTGTAAAGCACTTTGGGACGTCCTGAGGACGTGAAAGGTGCTATATAAATGCAAGTCCTTTTCTCTTAGTTATGTTTAGAAACATAGAAACATAGAAAATAGGTGCAGGAGTAGGCCATTCGGTTCTTCTAGCCTGCACCGCCATTCAATGAGTTCATGGCTGAACATTCAACTTCAGTACCCCATTCCTGCTTTCTCGCCATACCCCTTGATCCCCCGAGTAGTAAGGACTACATCTAACTCCTTTTTGAAAATATTTAGTGAATTGGCCTCAACAACTTTCTGTGGTAGAGAATTCCACAGGTTCACCACTCTCTGGGTGAAGAAGTTCCTCCGCATCTCGGTCCTAAATGGCTTACCCCTTATCCTTAGACTGTGACCTCTGGTTCTGGACTTCCCCAACATTGGGAACATTCTTCCTGCATCTAACCTGTCTAACCCCGTCAGAATTTTAAATGTTTCTATGAGGTCCCCTCTCATTCTTCTGAACTCCAGTGAATACAAGCCCAATTGATCCAGTCTTTCTTGATAGGTCAGTCCCGCCATCCCGGGAATCATTCTGGTGAACCTTCGCTGCACTCCCTCAATAGCAAGAATGTCCTTCCTCAGGTTAGGAGACCAAGACTGTACACAATACTCCAGGTGTGGCCTCACCAATGCCCTGTACAACTGTAGCAACACCTCCTTGCCCCTGTACTCAAATCCCCTTGCTATGAAGGCCAACATGCCATTTGCTTTCTTAACTGCCTGCTGCACTTGCATGCCAACCTTCAATGACTGATGTACCACGACACCCAGGTCTCTTTGCACCTCCCCTTTTCCTAATCTGTCACCATTCAGATAATAGTCTGTCTCTCTGTTTTTACCACCAAAGTGGATAACCTCACATTTATCCACATTATACTTCATCTGCCATGCATTTGCCCACTCACCTAACCTATCCAAGTCGCTCTGCAGCCTCACAGCATCCTCCTCGCAGCTCACACTGCCACCCAACTTAGTGTCATCCGCAAATTTGGAGATACTACATTTAATCCCCTCATCTAAATCATTAATGTACAGTGTAAACAGCTGGGGCCCCAGCACAGAACCTTGCGGTACCCCCACTAGTCACTGCCTGCCATTCTGAAAAGTACCCATTTACTCCTACTCTTTGCTTCCTGTCTGACAACCAGTTCTCAATCCATGTCAGCACACTACCCCCAATCCCATGTGCTCTAACTTTGCACATCAATCTCTTGTGTGGGACCTTGTCAAACGCCTTCTGAAAGTCCAAATATACCACATCAACTGGTTCTCCCTTGTCCACTCTACTGGAAACATCCTCAAAAAATTCCAGAAGATTTGTCAAGCATGATTTCCCTTTCACAAATCCATGCTGACTTGGACCTATCATGTCACCTCTTTCCAAATGCACTGCTATGACACTCCATTCTGTGAACCACGGACACACCTGCAGCAGCACATTTCTGCCATTAGATGGCGCCACATAAGCTTCTGTTCCCCGCAGCTATACCTGCAGGATCACTGAGAGGAATTCAACCTTGATTTTATGTGGCCAAAAGCCACAGAAGAGCTATTACTTAATTAAAAACAAATTAATGACTGGAATCCTTTTGTTGCCACAACTCTACTCAACATCAAAACATGTGTAATAGGCTTATAATATCCATATACCTGACAGTATATTAACAGTCACATACTGCAGATGCATAGTTCTCACTGACTGAGAATCCGCTGAACATAAATGGCCTTTATAAAGTCAACACAGTGAAGACCCACCTTTGGATCATTCTTCTACAATCCCAGTTGTATCGTAAATGGGCCTGAAGACCAAGGGCTCGTTGACAGATACAACTTCCTTTTTCCATCTATTGAGCTTTGATGCTATGTTGATTCAAGACAAGAGTTCGCTAAGTGCCTGGCAAAAAATATGATAGAGGGATATGAACGGTACCGTGGAATATGATATTTCCTAGACAGAGGGACCGACCAGATGGATTGCAATCCTCTTTTCCAGTCTTGTACATTCCTGTGTTCCTAAAAGATGATCACCTCCTACTCTACTATTTTCACTATGATTTGGAACAATCTTAACAGGATTCGGTAAGTTTTATTTAATCTGAGTAAACATTAAAAAGGAAAGACTTTTATTTATATAGCATCATCATCATAGGCAGTCCCTCAGAAACGAGGAAGACTTGCTTCCACTCCTGAAGTGAGTTCTTTGGTGGCTGAACAGTCCAATAGGAGAGGCACAGACTCTGTCACAGATGGGACAGACATTGGTTGAGGGAAGGGGTGGGTGGGACTGGTTTGCCGCACGCTCTTTCCACTGCCTGCGCTTGACCTCTTCACGCTCTCGCCGTTGAGACTCGAAGAACTCAACGCCCTCCCGGATGCACTTTCTCCACCTCGGGCGGTCTTCGGCCAGGGTCTCCCAGGTGTCAGTGGTGATGTCGCACTTTACCAGGGAAGCTTTGAGGGTGTCCTTGTAACGCTTCCGCTGCTCACCTTTGGCTCGTTTACCATGAAAGAGCTCCGCATAAAGCATTTGCTTAGGGAGTCGCGTATCTGGCACTATGTCGCCTGCCCAGCGAAGCTGATCGAGTGTGGTCAGTGCTTCAATACTGGGGATGTTGGCCTGGACGAGGACACTGATATTGGTGCACCTGTCCTCCCAGGGGATTTGCAGGATCTTGCGGAGACATCGTTGGTGATATATCTCCAGCGAATTGAGGTGCCTGCTATACATCGTCCATGCCTCAGATCCATACAGGAGGGCAGGTATTACTACAGTCCTGTAGACCATGAGCTTGGTGGTAGATTTGAAGGCCGGGTCTTCAAACACTCTTTTCCTCAGAAGGCTGCACTGCAGGCGATGTTGAATCTCCGCATCAATGTCTGCCTTTGTTAAGAGGCTCCTGAGATATGGGAAGTGGTCCACGTTGTCGAGGGCCGTGCCGTGAATCTTGATGATTGAAAGGGCAGTGCTGTGTGGCGGTGACAGGCTGGTGGAGGACCTTTGTCTTACGGATGTTAAGTGCAAGACCTATGCTTTCATATGCCTCGGTGAATACATCGACTATATCCTGAAGTTCAGCCTCAGAATGTGTGCAGACGCAGGCATCGTCCGCGTACTGCAACTCAACGACAGAGGTTGGGGTGATCTTGGACCTGGAGGTGGCATAGGTTAAACAGCTTCCACTGGTTCTGTAGTTTAGTTCCACTCCAGTGAGGAGCTTATTGACTGTGAGGTGGAGCATGGCGACGAGGAAAATTGAGAAGAGGGTTGGAGCGATGACGCAGCCCTGTTTGACCCCGATCCAGACGTGAATTGGGTCTGTAATGGATCCTTTGGTAAGGATCACGGCCTGCATGTCGTCGTGAAGCAGGCGAAGGATGTTGACAAACTTTTGGGGGCATCCAAAATGGAGGAGGACGCTCCATAGACCCTCACGGTTGACAGTGTCAAAGGCCTTTGTAAGATCAAAGGAGGCCATATTTATATAGCGCCTTTCACGACCTCAGGACGTCCCAAAGTGCTTCACAGCCAAATACTTCATGAAGTGTAGTCACTGTTGTAATATAGGAAAAATAGCAGATTTGCACACAGGAAGCTCCCACAAAACAGCAATGTGATAATGACCAAATAATCTATTTTGGTATGCTGGTTGAGGGATAAATATTGGCCAAGGCACCAGAGAGAACACCCCAGCTCTTCTTTGAAATAGTGCTGCGGGATCTTTTACTTCTACCTGAGAGGACAAGCAGGGCCTCGGTTTAACGTCCCATCCAAAAGACAGCACCTCCGACAGTGCAGCGCTCCCTCAGTACTGCCTCGTGTCAGCCTAGATTTTGTGCTCAAGTGTCTGGAGTGGGACTTGAACCCACAACCTTCAGGCCAACATCTAAGTTTTGAAAAAGAATCAGAGCTTGGTAAGTTTGTAAACCATGCATAGGGATCATGCTGTGTTAGAGACCCGGACCTTACAAGTACCGCTGATGGAGTTCACATGCCTTTTGCAGTGGCAGACACAGAGGCACTTCAAGTAAAGTGTGTTTCTAAATGGCCGCATATTAGTTCTAATGTTTCTGCTCAGGCATTTTTGTCAAAATACCAAATGTCTGAGATTATATAGATATATATATAGAATAATAGATAGCCGAGACTGTTGGTAAGATTGTAATTCATTCAACGGCTTCAGATAGTGATGCAGAAACAGTTTATGAGTGTCATCTGATCCCCAGCATTGACTGACAAGCTTTAGCTTATTTCCAGGTACTTATGTGGTCTAATATACACAATATATCTACAATATATTCAAAATCTTACATCTGCATGGACTTGCTGTCAATGTCTTCTAGTCTATATGCAGAGTTAAAGGGAAAGAGCTGGGGTGTGGGACTAATTGGAGAGCTCTTTCAAAGAGCCGGCACATGCACGATGGACCAAATGGCCCCTTCTGTGGTGTAAGATTTTATCAATTCCTATGTCTACATTTATAATGAAAACTGACCCGGTGTACTTATCACACTGTAATAACACACTCCTGCCAGTAGAAGCACTGCAGCACCATCACTGGCAGTGGGGTGTAATTACAGCGTGACAAGTTTACATAGACAGTTCTATTATAAATGTGGACATGAATTTATCATGGAAATATGAAAGTAAAGACAGAATATATGATTTTAAAATGAGACTGAATTATATCTATGCATCATAAAGAAAGAAAGACTTGCATTTATATAGCGCCTTTCACGACCACCAGACTTCTCAAAGCACTTTATAGCCAAAGGAGTACTTTTTGAAGTGTAGTCACTGTTGTAATGTGGGAAATGTGGCAGCCAACTCGTGCACAGCAAGCTCCCACAATGACCAGATTATCTGTTTTTGTTTTGTTGATTGAGGGATAAATATTGGCCAGGACACTGGGGATAACTCCCCTGCTATCTTCGAAATAGTGCTATGGGATTTTTTTTTACGTCCAATTGAGAGAGCAGACAGGGCCTCGGTTTAACGTCTCATCTGAAAGACGACACCTCCGACAGTGCAGTGCTCCCTCAGCACTGCGCTGGAGTGTCAGCCTAGATTTTTATGCTCAAGTCCCTGGAGTGGGACTTGAACCCACAACCTTCTGACTCAGAGGCGAATGTGCTACCCCCACTGAGCCACAGCTGGCACTCTTAGCCAATTATCCATATTAATAGTCCAATTATCCACTACCAACAACTGCTTCACCTAAAGACTACAATTGGTCTTGGCTCCTTATGTGCAATGCCAAGAGAGATTAATTATCATTTTCTAAAATAACTGTTTTTTGTTGGATAGGTATTCTAAATTACTGGTTAGAAGGTTGAGGCATTGTGTGAGGCTGTTCCTAATGGTAACAGAGGACTTGAAGTAAATGACATAACAAGATCAGAACTGTGATAGAAACATAGAAAATAGGTGCAGGAGCAGGCCATTTGGCCCTTCAAGCCTGCACCACCATTCAATATGATCATGTCTGATCATGCAACTTCAGTACCCCACTCCTGCCTTCTCTCCCATACCCCCTGATCCCTTTAGCCGTAAGGGTCATATCTAACTCCCTTTTGAATATATCCAACGAACTGGACTCAACAACTTTCTGTGGTAGAGAATTCCACAGGTTCACAATTCTCTAGGTGAAAAAGTTTCTCCTCATCTCGGCCCTAGATGGCTTACCCCTTATCCTTAGACTGTGACCCCTGATTCTGGACTTTCCCAACATCGGGAACATTCTTCCTGCATCTAACCTGTCCAATCCCGTCAGAATTTTACATGTTTCTTTGAGATCCCCTCTCATTCTTCTAAATTCCAGTGAATATAAGCCTAGTCGATCCAGTCTTTCTTCATTTGTCAGTCCTGCCATCTCAGGAATCAGTCTAGTGAACCTTCGTTGCACTCCCTCAAGAGCAAGAATGTCCTTTCTCAGATTAGGAGACCAAAACTGCACACAATACTCAAGGTGTGGTCTCACCAAGCACTGTACAACTGCAGTAAGACCTCCCTACTCCTATACTCAAATCCTCTCGCTATGAAGGCCAATATGCCATTTACTTTCTTTACTGCCTGCTGTACCTGCATGCCTACTTTCAATGACTGATGTACCATGACACCCAGGTCTCATTGCACCTCCCCTTTTACTAATCTGTCACCATTCAGATAATAATCTGCCTTCCTGTTTTTGCCACCAAAATGGATAACCTCACATTTATCCACATTATACTGCATCTGCCATGCATTTGCCCATTCACCTAACCTGTCCAAGTCACTCTGCAGCCTCTTAGCATCCTCCTCACAGCTCATATCGTCACCCAGCTTAATGTCATCTGCAAACTTGGAGACATTACATTCAACTCCTTTGTCTAAATCATTAATATATATTGTAAATAGCTGGGGTCTCAGCACTGAACCTTGCGGTACCCCACTAGTCACTGCCTGTCATTCTGAAAAGGACCCACCCGTTTATTCCTATTCTTTGCTTCCTGTCTGCCAACCAGTTCTCTATCCACGTCAATACATTACCCCTAATACCATGTGCTTTAATTTTGCACACTAATCTCTTTTGTGGGACCTTGTCAAAAGCCTTTTGAAAGTCCAAATACACCACATCCACTGGTTCTCCCTTATCCACTCTACTAGTTACATCCTCAAAAGATTCTAGAAGATTTGTCAAGTATGATTGCTCTTTCATAAATCCATGCTGACTTGGACCGATCCTGTCACTGCTTTCCAACATCTTTACATCTTTAATAATTGATTCCAGCATTTTCCCCACTATTGATGTCAGGCTAACCGTTCAAGAATTCCCCGTTTTCTCTCTCCCTCCTTTTTTAAAAAGTGGGGTTACATTAGCTACCTTCCAGTCCATAGGAACTGATCCAGAGTCCATAGAATGTTGGAAAATGACCACTAATGCATCTACTATTTCTAGGGCCACTTCCTTAAGAACTCTGGGACGCAGACTATAACGCCCTGGGGATTTATCGGCCTTCAATCTCATCAATTTCCCTAACACCATTTCCTAACTAATAAGGATTTCCCTTATTCCTTTAAGTGAGATTTACCACTTGTATGCTATGAAATGCAAACTGTGGCTTTATAATGTATAACAAGGGGCGATATTCTACTGTAACATATATCAAAACAAATCCCAGTATCATTGCTGTTTAAATGACATGTGCAATAATCAGTTCTGTTTGTTTCATTATTTGGTCTCACTGTTGGTCTTTGACACCCCTGCCAGTCAAATAACAAAATTACAAATAATAAACATATTGAACCGTTAGTAATGCTGAAGCTCTATGTACAGTATTATAAAGAACGATGCACACTGGATTGCAATGTTCCCTGTAATTTATTTTCTGGGCCGCACAGCCTATTCACATTTTCGTGCATGTGCGGTTTCGTGCAATGAAAAGTCAGAGAACGGCCGGCACGGGACCTCCAGACCACTGCAGGGCTGCACAGCTTAGCAAGAATGTTGCTGGCGTGTATTCCAAGGCAGTAACATAACACATATTTTGATGTGTTTGAGTGTCAACATGGCTGCTGATGGCACATTCTTTTTTTTTTAAACTGTACATATTTACAAGCTCAAAGATGGATGGGTTACTGATTTTCACAGCTTTGTAACCCCCTCCCCAGGCACAGCAAGAGGCCAAATAAAGGACATGAACTTCAGGCCAGTGTCGGTTCATCGATTAGCAGGGACCGGCTAAAGGCAGGCACTGTACTAGACACATTAGGGCAGTCACTGCGGATACAGCACAAGGCACCAGCAAAGCTGCAATAAACGATTCCTGTAAACTCATGCACCAGCACAGGGCAGACACAAACACAGGTATCTTCTACACAGCTACTGAGTCGGAGGCACTTCCCAACCAGGATCACAGGTGCAAGACCCCCATCCCTCACCCAGCACTGGGACCCCGGGTGTGACAGACCTCCCCACAGCACTGGGACCCCGGGTGTGAGAGACCTCCCCATAGCACTGGGACCCCGGGTGTGACAGACCTCCCCACAGCACTGGGACCCCGGGTGTGACAGACCTCCCCACAGCACTGGGACCCCGGGTGTGAGAGACCTCCCCACAGCACTGGAACCCCGGGTGTGAGAGACCTCCCCACAGCACTGGGACCCCGGGTGTGACAGACCTCCCCACAGCACTGGGACCCCGGGTGTGACAGACTTCCCCACAGCACTGGGACCCAAGGTGTGAGACCTCCCCACAGCACTGGGACCCCAGGTGTGACAGACCTCCCCACAGCACTGGGACCCCGGGTGTGACAGACCTCCCCACAGCACTGGGACCCCAGGTGTGACAGACCTCCCCACAGCACTGGGACCCCGGGTGTGAGAGACCTCCCCATAGCACTGGGACCCCAGGTGTGACAGACCTCCCCACAGCACTGGGACCCCGGGTGTGACAGACCTCCCCACAGCACTGGGACCCCGGGTGTGAGAGACCTCCCCACAGCACTGGGACCCCAGGTGTGAGACCTCCCCACAGCACTGGGACCCCAGGTGTGAGACCTCCCCACAGCACTGGGACCCCGGGTGTGACAGACCTCCCCACAGCACTGGGACCCCGGGTGTGACAGACCTCCCCACAGCACTGGGACCCAAGGTGTGAGACCTCCCCACAGCACTGGGACCCCAGGTGTGACAGACCTCCCCACAGCACTGGGACCCCGGGTGTGACAGACCTCCCCACAGCACTGGGACCCCAGGTGTGACAGACCTCCCCACAGCACTGGGACCCCGGGTGTGAGAGACCTCCCCACAGCACTGGGACCCCGGGTGTGAGAGACCTCCCCACAGCACTGGGACCACGGGTCCCCACCATTGAGCACTGGGACCCCAGGTGTGACAGACCCTCAAGGCAAGAGGAAACTCAACTCCAGACCAAACAAAAGAAACTATTTATATTTGCCAGAGTCAGTTCGGTGCTGTGGGAGCGCTTCATTGTTGTAGACACTGGCCTTCAGATGAGGCGTTAAACCGAGGCTCCACCCGCTTACCCGGGAGGTTCAGATCATTATTAAAGATTCTGCGGCCACCATTTGAAGAGGAGTAGAGTGTTCCCTTGTGTTTGACCATTGTTCCTCCCTCAATCATGACCAACAGATAAATTGATCATTTATTTAATTGTTGTTTGTGGGAACTTGCTGTGTGCAAAATGGCGGCCTATTTGCCAATACAACAATAACTACAATTCAAAATAATCTGTTGTATCCGTAGTGTTGAGAGATGCGATAAGGCCGTATATAAATTTACATTTGCAGCCACTTCCTGGCAACGTTTCTATTATAAATTCCTACATCCACATTTATCATGGAAGCTGCCTCTGTAAATTTGTCACGCTGTAATTACACTCTCCCTCCAATGGAGGCGCTGCAGAACCACTACTGGCAGGAGAGTGCAATTACAGCATGACTTGTTTACACAGGCAGTTGCACTATCAATGTGGACTTAGGAATTTATAATGGGAATATAAAAATAAAGACAGAATGTATGACTTTAAAATAGGGACTGAATTCCGTTTGTTATGACGTGGTCCAGCTATCCCCTCTCTCTAACCCTGCTTCACCTGAAGACCACACTGGGTCTTGACACTCCTTCTGCAATGCAATGGGAGATCAACTATAAACACTGAAACATACAAAGCATGTAACTTTCTAGTCAAATTAAAGTTTCCGGAGCTTTAACCCGAGCCACATTGCATTAGAACACTGCTACACTCCTACATGCTACACTCAAGAACCTGTATTGCTGTTATCCATGAACACCAGCATTTTGTGAGCATTTTTAGTTTATCTATATCACAGTAAATATTTAGCACTGCATTGCAAGGAAGTTGAGATGATGATCTAGCAGCTTCTGACATCATCTGAACCTCTCGATATGTGGTTGCTTTGTAACACTCCACAAGCTACACATTACCCTAGCTGTTCTTACAATGTCATCTGTGGCTCAGTGGGTAGCACACTCGCCTCGGAGTCAGAAGGTTTTAGGTTTAAGTCCCACTTCAGGGACTTGAGCACATAAATCTCGGCTGACACGCCAGTGCAGCGCTGAGGGAGCACTGCACTGTCGGAGGTGCTGTCTTTCGGATGAGACGTTAAACCAAGGCCCTCTCTGCCCTCTCAGGTGGACGTAAAAAAATCCCATGGCACTATTCGAAGAAGAGCAGGGGAGTTATCCCCAGTGTCCTGGCCAATATTTATCCCTCAATCAACATAACAAAAACAGATTGTGTGGTTATTATCACATTGCTGTTTGTGGGAGCTTGCTGTGTGCAAATTGGCTGCCGCGTTTCCCACATTACAACAGTGACTACACTTCAAAAGTATTTCTTTGGCTGTAAAGCACTTTGAGACAGGTGGTCGTGAAATGTGCTGTATAAATGTCTTTCTTAATCTCTATCAGGTCATAGACTGATCACATCATGTGAAGGTCCACAGTAAAGAATAGTAACGTGTAAATCTGGGCTAAGAGCTTGGAGATGTGAGGATCATTGGGTTCTTAAAGCAGTGTGTGAAGGCTTTCAATGATCTATGTTAAGGCTGAACTGCATATAGGTCTTTCAGTGCACTGCACTGACGTATATTAGTGCAGAGGTTTGCCAAAGTCTCAGTAACAATCACTAATCAAAACACTGGAATACTAAATGGCGCCAAAGCACAAATATAGTTAAGTTGAGTCAGTAAATATTTAGTGAGTGATTTGAATGAAATCTCCACGTTAATCAGGCACTCCCCAGATGGCTAGTACAAGCTGAAATCTGGCACTTTGAATAGAGCAGGTCTTGATAATTCTGAACACAGAATAACCTGATGGTCAGATCTCTAGCCAATAATTGGTAAAGAAAGCCAACCAGATTAGATAGGGACCGCTGACTTACTTGAAGATTTCGATGCATACACACCTTGCAGTTGAAGAGAGGGGTGCCTTTTAAGAATGATCCAAGAGTTCATTTTTCTGCTGTTTCAATGTGATGTGATCACATCCCTAGAGAAGAGACTGAGACTGTTATCAAGTGGCTGCTCAGAGATACCGGACGCAGACATCTTTGGTATGAGCAAAATTGAAAAAGAGGAACCCTTGGGAATGTACTGACCTTTTATTAACTAGCTTGGCTGGATCTATTCTTTGCTCATTATGAGTGTGGCTGGAGTCGCAAGCCAACAATGTTAAAGGGATACTGACTGACTACAAGCATTGCTTAAGGAGGATGAAGGAGTAATAATGCGTGAACAATTAAGCTGTTCCATGATATTATGCGCATTAAAGCAGGGAGTGTTCAACTAGACAGGAGATAAGTGGGTTTATTTGTAGATTTAACGCCTGGTTCAACACGCCAGGAATCAGTTCACCTGCCAAGTAGAACGCAAGTTGAAAAAAATTTGGTTAAAAATATTAACCAGTTTCTTTGTGTCCCCGTCTTTGAAAATAAATGTCTCTTTATAGATGGACATGACTTTGTGACCCACCTCACTCTGCACTTATTAGGCCTCATCGAATCTTACAGCATAGAAAGAGGCTATTCAGCCCATCATGCCAGTGCTGGCTCTTTTAAAGAGCTAACCAATTAAAAGACTTGGCTTTATATAGCGCCTTTCACGACCACCACACGTCTCAAAACGCTTTACAGCCAATGAGGTAATTTTGGAGTGTAGTCACTGTTGTAATGCGGGAGTCCTACTGCCTTGCTCTTTCTCCACAGCCCTGTTACATCTTTCCTTTTCAAGTATTTAACCAATTCCCTTTTGAAAGTGACTACTGAATCTATTTCCTCTACCCTTTTGGGCAATGAATTCCAGGTCATCAGAACTTGCCGTGTAAAAAAAAAAATTCTCGTCTCCCTTTGGTTCTTTTGGTAATTATCTTCGCTCAGTATCTGCTGGTTACTGACCATCCTTCCAGTGGAAACAGTTTCTCCTTATCTACTCTATCAAAACCCCGCATGGTTTTGAACACCTCGATTGAATCTCCTTTTAACCTTCTCTGCACCAAGTAGAATTAATTTCTGGTAATGGTTAGAGGTTTAGCAGTTGCATGCACTAACAAGTCTTCCATTATTTCTGACTGATGGAATATCTGAGATGAAGAACACTTAAGAGAACGTCACTTAGAGAAAAAAGGCAACAAATTGAGGTTATCTATTTAAATTACATGGGGTATCTTTGCCTACACAGGAAATCCCTGCATTGGTGCTTTCCATCTATTGTCTGGTCAAAACAAATCTTTTTGAACTCAGAGGGTGGAACCGCAATATCAACAACAACAACTTGTATTTATATAGCGACTTTAACGTAGTGAAACGTCTCAAGTCACTTCACAGGAGTACTGAGAGATAATAAATTTGACACCTAGCTGCATAAGTAGAAATTAGCGCAGGTGACCAAAAGCTTGGTCAAAGAGGGAGGTTTTAAGGAAGGTCTTGAAGAAGGAAAGAGAGGTCGAGAGGTCGAGAGGTTTAGGCAGGGAGTTCCAGAGCTTGGGGCCTAGACAACAGAAGGCACGGCCACCAATAGTTGAGCGATTATAATCAGGGATGCTCAAGAGGGCAGAATTAGAGGAGCGCAGACATCTTGGGGGTTTGTGGGGCTGGAGGAGATTGCAGAGATAGGGAGGGGCGAGGCCATGGAGGGATTTGAAAATAAGGATGTGAATTTTGAAATCGAAGCGTTGCTTAACCGGGAGCCAATGTCGGTCAGCGAGCACATGGGAGATGGATGAGCGGGACTTGGTGTGAGTTAGGACACGGGCAGCCAGGTTTTGGATCATGCAAATTATGTGAAATCTTTCATTCACAAAAAACGTCACCATCCGAGCTGTATGATTTGCAATAACCGCCATCAGCCGTAGCTTTATTGCTACTGTGTTTTTATTCAGGTATCACGTGGAACGTGCTTCATCTCCATAAGGAGCTAAACACTGAAAAGGCATACGAAGCTGCTCTTGGTTGGTTTGATGTCTCCACAATCTTTGTTTCTATGGCAACCCAAGTCTCAATTCTTTCGCTGCAAGTTAATTGTTTTTTTTAATAAAACTAATGAAGATGAAGACAGAATTTGTTACTTGTTTGCAAAGGCATTTGGAATATGGGCAAAGTATCCCTTTGTGAATAGTTTAACTGTAAACAAAAATGAGATACAGATAGGGTGGTTAGTGTCTGGGATGTTTAAATTTTTGTATTCGTTCATGAGATGGGAGCGTCGCTGGCAAGGTCAGAATTTATTGCCCAACCCTAATTGCCCTTGAGAAGGTGGTGGTGAGCCGTCTTCTTGAACCGCTGCACTCCCTGTGATGAAGATACTCCCACAGAGCTATTCGGGAGGGAGTTTTAGGATTTTGACCCAGCGATGATGAAGGAACAGCGATATATTTCCAAGTCAGGATGGTGTGTGACTTGGGAGGGGAACTTGGAGGTGGTGGTGTTCCCATGAGCCTTGCTGCCCTTGACCTTCTCGGTGATAGAGGTCGCGGGTGTGGGAGGTGCTGCTGAATATTTCCCCAAACTATTTTGAACAATGTCAGAAACGACATTTTGGCTGCACATTTCCAGACATGATAATTATACATAAAAGTGTCAAATGTAACTGTGCTGCTATGAAACAGGCTAACTGGAATTTTCTTTGTCTACAATGTGTTACATAAGAAGTGCGTTGCTTATTTTAAATATCAATATTAAATCTTGATTTTACTACAGGGTACCATCAAGGCTGCTAATGCACCTATATTCATGAGAGATTTTTATTAAATTTGCATTTAGTCAAGCTGTCTCCTTTACTTATCTGTCACTTTCCAAACGACTGGAATCAAAATGTTTACCTTGACTGTTAAAACCTTCTAGGTAAGAACCATTCACCCAGGTGAAACATTCATTCATTCATAGGTAGTCCCTCGGAATCGAGGAAGACTTGCTTCCACTCTTAGAATGAGTCCTTAGGTGGCTGAACAGTCCAATAGAAGAGCCACAGTCCCTGCCACAGGTGGGACAGACAGTTGTTGAGGTTAAGGGAGGGTGGGACAGGTTTGCCGCGCGTTCCTTCCGCAGCCTGCGTTTGATTTCTGCATGCTCTCGGCGATGAGACTCGAGGTGATCAGCGCCCTTCCGGATGCACTCCCTCCACTTGGGAGTCCCTGGCCAAAGACCGCCCTAAGTGTTGGTGGGGATGCCACACTTTATCAGGCAGGCTTTGAGGGTGACGTTTCCTCTGTCCACCCTTGGCTCGTTTGCCATGAAGGAGTTTCGAGTAGAGCGCTTGCTTTGGGAGTCTCGTGTCTGGCATGCGGACAATATGGCCTGCCCAGCGTAGCTGATCAAGTGTGGTCAGTGCTTCAATGCCGGGGATGTTGGTCTGGTTGAGGACGCTAATGTTGGTGCGACTGTCCTCCCAGGGGATTTGTAGGATCTTTCGGAGGCATCGTTGATAGCGACTTGAGGTGTCTATACTGTACATGGTCCATGTCTCTGAGCCACACAGGAGGGTGGGTATTACTACAGCCCTGTAGACCATGAGCTTGGTGGTAGATTTGAGGGCCTGGTCTTCGAACACTCTCTTCCTCAAACGGCCAAAGGCTGCGCTGACGCACTGGAGGCGGTGTTGAATCTCCTCATCAATGTCTGCTTTTGTTGATAAGAGGCTCCCGAGGTGTGGGAAATGGTCCACGTTGTCCAGGGCCACGCCGTGGATCTTGATGACTGGGGGGGCAGTGCTGTGCAGCGAGGACAGGCTGGTGGAGGACCCTTGTCTTATGGATGTTTAGCGTAAGGCCTATGCTTTCGAATGCCTCAGTAAATACATCGACTATATCCTGGGGTTCAGCCTCAATGTGCGCAGACTCAGGCGTTGTCCACGTACTGGAGCTCGACGACAGAGGTTGGGTTGTTCTTGGACCTGGCCTGGAGGCGGCGAAGGTTAAACAGCTTCCCACTGGTTCTGCAGTTTAGTTCCACTCCAGCGGGGAGCTTTGTTGACTGTGAGGTGGAGCATGGCAGCAAGGAAGATTGAGAAGAGGGTTGGAACGATGACGTAGCCCTGATTGACCCCGGTCTGGATGTGGATTGGGTCTATAATGGATCCGTTGGTAAGGATCACGGCCTGCATGTCGTCGTGGAGCAGGCAAAGGATGGTGATGAACTTTTGGGGGCATCCGAAATGGAGGAGGACACTCCATAGACCCTCACGTTTGAGAATTCAAAGGCCTTTGTAAGGTCGAAGAAAGCCATGTATAAGGGCTGGCGCTGCTCCCTGCATTTTTCCTGCAGCTGTCGCTGCTGAAACAATAATGTGATGATTGACATATGTTTTTTCTTAATTGGCATTATTAAAAATAAATTATATAATCATTTGAAACATTCAGGTTATCAACCACATTTAAGCAGTTGGCTTTTAATGAAATTCCTATTATTACCACAATGTCAGAATAATCCTGGAACCATCCGATTACAAGAATATCACTGACTCATTGAGAATTAAATCCTATATCGGTTTCTCCTGAATAGCACTGGTTAAAAATGCTGTTATTTCTGCATGTTTGTTCTGAAAAAACATCAATTATTAAAAAAAAAGATGCATTCAGAAAACTATTTTGTTGTAAGGCATTGAACACTATTACTTTACAATAGAGGGGCTAAAAATATATCTCAGGGAGCTGGAAACCTAAAATAAACCAGGCAACTGCTGGAAATACATGGAAAAGATTAACCTGGAACCTGTGGCTTTAAGCCACAGACCAGCCTGTCATTCAAAGCCGCCTACCCCAGGTAGGTGCTGCGTCCTGGTGCAGGACATGTCTCGAATATCTTACCTGTGCCCCCTGACTGAGGAAGGAGCAACATGGTTTTACAGAAGGTCGAGGGAGAATGATACATGGTAGTGAACGGTCGCGAAAGATAAGGAGGGAGGGATTTGGGATTTTAGTTTTTTTTCTTCAAAATAAATAAATTCGTCACTTCGTCTCCAATAGTGAGACCTGTGACTTAAAAAAAATTTAGCAATTTAGACAATTCTGCTTTTGCCGCATATTGCGTTCACTGCAGAAGACGAAGTATTGAGATGGGTAAAAGTTTTGCTGAATTATCTGCAGGTATCTAGGATGCAGTTTATTGAGAAAGCAGAAACGTGCCCATGATAATCCATCAGCGGTATCTTTGTGAAGTACAATGTCAGATTTCCATACTGCAGCAGTCATACTTCGTGGTTCCATCAAAACATTGATCCAAAAACACAGTGAATTTTACAACCCAAGTGGATTTGTTTTGCGACATGAAATAAACTGGAAATAACACCTACAAATTCCTTTCTTATTACAGCCCAATTATACATGATGGTTCAGTCACTTTCATCTTTGGTAGAACATAATTCAGAAAGGTTGGATTTACAAGTGTATGAAGTATAGGTGTATGGATAGCTGCCATTTGCTAAAATGGATCAAACTGTGGAGCTACAGGAGGTTTGTATTTACCAAGCATTGAAGCTTTCTCGTACGTCATTCAGGATCAGTGTGAGGGCCGTATTCCATTCTCACACCAAACTAGGCAGGTCATTGGGCCCAAGGAGTTGTTGGATTAGGGTCGCTCCACGGGATATCGGCGACACAAAGCCTCAGCACGCTGCTACACAGCACAATTGATAGAAGCACGCAGGACACAGTGAAACAAGCTCGGCTCTCTTGTTTGTCCTGGTGCTTTGATCGCTGGGTGAGGCACGTTATGCAGTTAAACTGAGGCAACGGTCTGAGGAACTCCCCACGATCAAGTTGTTTTTCGGCGAACAGCTCTCTGGCTCCATGGACGACACGTAGGCCGAGTACCCACGCTCCTCCGCACACCAGGCTCGATCCAGATCTACCAGCCCCATGCACTTCTTCCCTGGAAGAAAAAACAAATTTGCAGTCTTGTCAGCAACTAGATATCAGCAAGACACACAAAAAGATGACATGAACCTTAAACGTCATTCTTGTAAGTTAATAGGATGTAGGGGTTGATATTCGGTCCCGCCGTTTTTGAGGCGGTGTCACCACCTGAGTGCTGATTTTAACGCCAGGCGTTAGGTGCCGCCTCAAAATGCCATGTTCCGTTTTTATGCCCAAAGATGAGAGAGCAGTGCTAAAAGTGGCATTGCACACTCATCCTCGGGCAGGAGCTCAGGAGGCCGACTGACTTTCCCGACAGGAGGCTGCCGGCACGAGAGCTGGAAAAACGGGGAGAAAAAACACAAAAACTTCTCCGACCCACACACGCACTTCCCCACTGGTACAACTAGTAAATAAAAGCTGAAATAAATAAAGAAGAAATACTTACCTTGATCTCTGGGCGAATTCAGCCTGAGATCCGCTATGTTCACGCCACTTTTTCCTGGCTGTACGGACACAGTTAGGCTTCCGTACAAACCAAATGTCGTGGGAGCGGCGCCAAGGAGGCGTTGTAAGCGGGATGACTTCACCGCATGGGTGACACTAGAAGGCGCAGCGCTATCTCTTGGTGCCTCCACCAACGACAAACTCAATTTTCAGGGAGGTATGGACGCCGCTCATATGGCAGGATTAGGGTTAGGGTTAGGGCAGCATTGACATATGAGGAGAGACTGGATCAACTGGGCCTTTATTCACTGGCGTTTAGAAGGATGAGAGGGAATCTCATAGAAAAATATAAAATTCTGACGGGACTGAACAGGTTAGATGCAGGAAGAATGTTCCCGATGTTGGGGAAGTCCAGAACCAGGGGACACAGTCTAAGGATAAGAGATAAGCCATTTAGGACTGAGATGAGGAGAAACTTCTTCACTCAGAGAGTTGTTAACCTGTGGAATTCCCTACCGCAGAGAGTTGTTGATGCCAGTTCATTGGATATATTCAAGAGGGAGTTAAATATGGCCCTTACGGCTAAAGGGATCAAGGGGTATGGAGAGAAAGCAGGAAAGGGGTACTGAGGTGAATGATCAGCCATGATCTTATTGAATGGTGGTGCAGGCTCGAAGGGCCGAATGGCCTACTCCTGCACCTATTTTCTATGTTTCACCGCCAGCGGTAGGCCTTTGCCGCCTATTAGCCACCCATGGCCGGCGTTATCAAGGGAATTTCGGCCCCGAAGTGTTTACATATTAGCAAGCCTGGGCTCGCCCACTTACCAAAATGTAGCCATGAAGCCGTCAGATTGTCACAGAAACCCCAACTGGTTCACATATGTCCTTTAGGGAAGAAAACTTGCCGCCCTTACCTGGTCTAGACTATATATCACTCCAGTCTCACACCAATGTGGCTGACTCTTAACTGATCTCTGAAGTGGCCTAACAAGCCATTCATTTGCATCAAACCAGCGCAACAAGCCATTGGGCAATAAATGCTGGCCTTGACAGTGATGCCCACATACAGAGGACGAATTAAAAAAATGGAGTTTCAGCCAGGAACTAAGAGTTTATTATTCCCTATCTGTATACCGTATCTAGGTAACAACTGGAAGGAATACAATTAAGTTTATTTTTAAATTTAGACTGACTCTTTGAGTCATATATCACAGGGAATACAAGTGGATAATAAAATGCTAGAAATGCCAAATGAATTGGCAGTAATGTGGAACATGGAAAAAGCTTTTCCACTCTCCGCCCACACAGATTATACAAGGAAACAAGTTATATATGCACTATCTTTAACCTGTATGGGTTCAAGGTGACGTCAAACTACTTCAGATGATGGTTTAAAATACTGTGAATTTTTTAATATGCTAACCAGAAATTTTGCTGGTTGGAGTTTCCCCAGTACTGCATTCAGTCACACTGTGCCTTGTTAGACCCATCACAATCAATGAGGAGGTTGTGTGTGTGTTCTTTGTAATTCCTGACCTATCATCATCATCATAGGCAGGCCCTCGAAATCGAGAAAGGCTTGCTTCCACTCTAAAAGTGAGTTCTCAGGTGACTGAACAGTCCAATACGGGATTTACAGTCTCTGTCACAGGTGTGACAGACAGTGGTTAAAGCAAAGTGTGTGGGGGGGGGGGGGGGGGGAGTCTGGTTTGCCGCACGCTCCTTCCGCTGTCTGCGCTTGTTTTCTGCATGCTCTCGGTGACGAGACTCAAGGTGCTCAGCGCCCTCCTGGATGCTGTTCCTCCACTTAGGGCGGTCTTTGGCCAGGTGTTGGTGGGGATGCTGCACTTTATCAAGGAAGCTTTAAGGGTGTCCTTGAAACGTTTCCTCTGCCCGCCTGGGGCTCGTTTGCCGTGTAGGAGTTCCGAGTAGAGCGCTTGCTTTGGGAGTCTTGTGTCAGCATGCAGACGATGTGGCCCGCCCAACGGAGCTGGTCAAGTGTGGTCAGTGCTTCGATGCTGGAAATGTTGGCCTCATCGAGAACACTGACGTTGGAGCGTCTGTCCTCCCAGGTGATTTGCAGGATCTTGCGGAGACATCGTTGGTGGTATTTCTCCAGCGATTTGAGGCGATCTATATGGGCCACGTCTCTGAGTCATAGAGGAGGGCGGGTATCACTATAGCCCTGTAGACCATAAGCTTGGTGCCAGATTTGAGGGCCTGATCTTCGAACACTCTCTTCCTGACCAGTGCATCAAGGACTCTCAGATCAGTTGTGGTACAGTTCAGGTACTGAATAAAGCTACTGGTACTCTTCTCCGGTAACATACCCTGGCCCCGATATTGCTTTTCGCCCCGACTGGGGGCCGTAACCTTCTGGGGCCGGGACTTCCTGCGCCCGGCCTGGAAGGCCCACCTTTGAGGGGCGCTCCCAGGGCAGTAGCACTACGCAGACGCTGCACATTTCGGCGGCCCTCCCATTTAATTAAACGGAGGGCCGCTGCGCACTCTGCAGGCTCTTTGTTGGTCGCCAATGGGCCTCCAGGAACACAATCGACCGGACCAATAGTCCGGCACTTAAAACGGAGTGCCGGGCTGCACGATGGCCGCCATCGTCAGGCTGACGCAAGAGTCAGCCGACAAATAAAGGTGGCGGCCTGGGGCGCTAAAGGCCCCCCCTATCAAGGGGCGCCCTGGCAGCAGATGTCCGCCAGCTTCCTGACCCGCAAACCTCCGGGGCAGCGCCCCCCCCCCCCCCCCGGGTGAAAACGCCACCCGGAGACGCTAACGGGGCTATAAAAAGGGTCAATTTCACCTCCCCTGAACCTTAGCTCAAAGCACACTCACATTCTTGCCACCTCTCAATGTGACACTACCCACTAGTGTCAACCCACAGATAGTTGTGGCCTGCAAATCTGACTGAGAGTCTAATAAAGAACATTGAACATTTTTTCCACTCAGGTCTGAAGTAGATTCAAACCCATCCTTATGGATTACAACAGATTCAATAAAAGGGATACAGGAAAATATTGGGACATCATAAATTATACAAAGAGCGGCATCACCCAGTCCATTGACATCAACTCCAATATTTCAGACGTCAGATACTTTAAAAGAAAGTACTGTCCTTTCTATAGCGTATTCACATCCTCAGGACATCCCAAAGCTTCACAGCCAATGATTTTGTTTTTAAGTGTGGTCATTACTGTTTACAGGAAAACACAGCAACCAAATTTCATATAGCAAGATCCCACCAACAGCACTGAGGTAAATGACCTGTTTATCTGTTTTTGGTGTTGTTGGTCGAGCAATAAATGTTAACCAGGACATGGGGTATACTTCTTTGAATGGCGCAGTGGAATTGTTTATGTCCATTTGAGCAGATGGATGGGACCTCGATTTAACATCTCATCCTGCAGATCTACAGAACATGTCCTCTCAATGCACATACAGGTACATTGTTCAGTGTAGGTTTGCCAGAATGATACCTGGACTCCAAGGGTTAAATTACGAGGTGAGATTACACAAACTAAGGTTGTATTCCCTGGAATTTAGAAGGTGATTTGATCAAAGTTTTCAAGATATTAAAGGGGGTGTTTAAGACAAGGGGGTATGGTCTAAAAAGTAGAGCCAGCCCTTGCAGGAGTGAAATTAGGAAACACTTCTACATTCAAAGAATGGTAGAAATTTAGAACTCTCTTCCGCAAATGGCACTTGATGCTAGATAAATAGTTAATTTTAAATCTGAGATTGATAGATTTTTGTTAACCAAAGGTATTAAGGAATAAGAGGCAAAGGCGGGTGGGTAAATGGAGTTAGTTCGCAGATCAGCCATGATCTCATTGAATGGCAGAACAGGCTCGAGGAGCTAAATGGCCTATTCCTGTTCCTATGCTCATAAAACAAATATTTAAAAAATGCTGTGAATCAAACAGTTGGTGAAAATATCATCGAAGAATAGCTACTTAAGTTCGCCCTCTTTCAAAAGGCAACATGCAACACTGGTCTTTGCCTTTTTTGAAAACATTTTTCATAGATAATTATAAGGAGGATTATTTGCCACATAAAAGAATGCTAATTGCCTGTCAAATTTCAATTGTATAATCCGCTATTGCATTCAGGGCATTACACCATTTAAATGATTTAAAACGCATCGCTAATTATACTCACAAATTAAATACACACACACACACGTACACACACACACGTACACACATACCTGCCGGAAAATGGCTAGTATAGGCTGCATGGCTTAAATACTGGTAATATTAATCTTGCTGTAGTCTCGGTTATAGCTTATGATCAAAATCAGTAAACAGACACTGCTGTTTATTACTTGGCTCGTAGGCACCAACTCCTGGTGGTAATTAACTAACAGTTCTTGAAACTGACAAGCACTCATTATATTTATTAAAGCAGTTTTCCCATGTGGCTTGAAGATCACTCTAGTTAATAACTTCTTGCTTTCATTGCATTTTAGTCTTCATTTTGACCCCAGTATGAACTATTACACATCTCAATCACAATGAGTTCACATAAAATAGAATTGCTTCACTTTATCATCACTTTTTTTATTTGTTAAGTTATTCTGCTCAGCACCCTACCCCAGACTGCCCGAGATCATGGACTTTTTACATCTCAAAGAGCAGCCATGCAATCTTCTCTCGGGCTTCTGACTGTGGTACTCTTGGACAGGTTGATAAGAAAAAGATGCATCAACTCTGTGCTGCAGTACAGAGGGACCTGGGGGTCCTTGTGCACGAAACACAAAAAGTTAGTATGCAGGTACAGCAAGTAATCAGGAAGGCAAATGGAATGTTGGCCTTTATTGCAAGGGGGTTAGAGTATAAAAGCAGCAAAATCCTGCTACAACTGTACAGGGTATTGGTGAGGCCACACCTAGAGTACATAAGAACATAAGAAATAGGAACAGGAGTAGGCCATATAGCCCCCCGAGCCTGCTCCGCCATTCAATAAGATTATGGCTGATCTGATCATGGACTCAGCTCCACTTCCCTGCCCGCGCCCCATAACCCCTTATCCCCTTATCGTTTAAGAAACTGTCTATTTCTGTCTTAAATTTATTCAATGTCCCAGCTTCCACAGCTCTCTGAGGCAGTGAATTCCACAGATTTACAACCCTCTGAGAGAAGAAATTTCTTCTCATCTCTGTTTTAAATGGGCGGCCCCTTATTCCAGGATCATGCCCTCTAGTTCTAGTCTCCCCATCAGTGGAAACATCCTCTCTGCATCCACCTTGTCAAGCCCCCTCATAATCTTATACGTTTTGATCCATTCTTCTGAATTCCAATGAGTAGAGGCTCAACCTGCGTACAGTTTTGGTCTCTTTATTTAAGGAGGGATATACTTGCATTGGAGGCAGTTCAGAGAAGTTTCACTAGGTTCATTCCTGAGATGAAAGGCTTGTTTTATGAAGAAAGGTTGAGCAGGTTGGGCCTATGCTCATTGGAGTTTAGAAGACTGAGATCTGATCTTATTGAAACAGAAAAGATACTGAGGGGGCTCGACAGGGTACATGCAGAGGATGCTTCCACTCGTGGGGGAATCTAGAATTAGGGGGCATAGTTTAAGGGGTCATCCATTTAGAACTGAGATCAGGAAGAATTTCTTCTCTCAGAGGGTCATAAATCTGTGGATTTCTCTGCCCCAGAGAGCGTGGAGGCTGGGTCATTGAATATAGTTAAAGCGGAGATAGACAGATTTTTGAACGATAAGAGAGTGAAGGGTTATGGGGAGCGGGCAGGGAATGAATCCATGATCAGATCAACCATGATCTTATTAAATGGCGGAGCAGGCTCGAGGGGCCGTATGGCCTACTCCTGCTCCTATTTCTAATGTTCTTATGACCTCACCCTCAAGTGGTTGGTGCCTTCTTGCACCTCCCATGTTGGCACTGCTGAATTTAGTTTCTCGTCATGCAGGGAATCACAGGCATGAACCTGAATTTGACCATTCTCGGTTTCGGGCCTTGGACCTTGCTGCTCATCAGATGTAAATACTGGATTAAAAATCTACAAAGAGACTGCTTGGCCAAGTGAGCCATCCTCTCTGGGATCTGGGTTTCAATTGAGCCCTGACAGCTGGGACAAAAGTCTTTTCTCTAAGCAAATCTCCTCTCTGAGGAGCCCGAGCAAAACAGATCTAGGTAGGTTCAACCCTCTTCCTGATGAGTGTGGGTCCTTGATTCGTAAAGGCCGAAGGGACCATTGTTTCGACACTGGATGCTCCTTTGTGATTAGGTTTAAGGAACAGCTTCAGGGTGGAGTCGAGGGAGATTGATACTGACACATTGCTTATGCAGAGAAGAGGGAAATGTGTTAGATCTTAGCTGCTATTGATTGCTGAAGTGGATAAGTGTTACAATTATCTCATCATTACAAACTCGTGGCCCCAACTAAGTAGTCCCTGTTTTCATCAGCTTTAGGATTGAGCTCCTATACTCACCACAATTGAGCTTCATCTGGGACCGTCAAATTAGATATATTGTTTGACATCGCAGTCTCGATGGCCTCCTTCTGCGCTTTACTATTCTATGATTCTATGAAGCTTGCAAAAGATGCAAACACCATTTCCATCACTACACTGAGAGAAGTTAAGAACATAAGAAATAGGAGCTGGAGTAGGCCACTTGACCGTCGAGCCTGCTCCGTCATTCAATAAATCATGGCTGATCTGATTTTGGCCTCAACTCCACTTTCCTGCCTGCTCCCCTGTAACCCTTGACTCCCCTATAGTTCAAAAATCTCTCTATTGCCACCTTGAATATACTCAATGACCCAGCCTCCACAGCTGTCTGGGGTAGAGAATTCCAAAGATTCACAACCCTCAGAGAAGAAATTCCTCCTCGTCCCTGTTTTTAACGGGCGACCCCTTATTCTGAAACTATGCCCCCTAGTTCTAGATTCCCCCACAAGGGGAAACATCCTCTCTGCATCGACCTCGTCGAGCCCCCTCAGAATCTTAGATGTTTCAATAAGATCACCTCTCATTCTTCTAAACTCCAATGAGTATAGGCCCAACCTGCTCAACCTTCCTTCATAAGACAATCCCTTCATCTCAGGAATAGTCTTGCTTGTTACCATCAAATAAGCAAATTCTGCTCAAGATGTAAAAACGTTGGGGCGATTTTCATGACCAAGCGGTGTAAGAGTGAGAGGTAGGCGGGACAAGAGCAGCGATCACCCAGAGCAGTACCATTCCCCAGGCCGTCCCCTTGTTAACATGCAGTGACAGAGCTGCCAGCTCAAAGTGTGCTCTCGGCAGGCAGTGTGCCAGTTTGGAGGTGGGAAATCAGAAGGTGCCTCCGCTTCTCAAGGGCCTGCAGCAGTGGCTGAAAGGGGAAGTGCATTTTTAGTCTGGCAAAGAGGGAAGCAATATTGTGGAGCAGCAGGCAACATTAATGTAGAACCTCCAGAGCAACTACAAGCGCTTTCAAATCCTTTAAGCGGAAAAAACCCCACAACCTACTGCAAGAAAAATGTCTGCAAAAGCTCTAGACAGCTTTACCCAAGGGCAATTGAGGATCCCTTTAAATGCTGCACAAAATGGCCACCTCCCGACCTGCAGTGCCCACGGTCGGTGGATGAGAGCAGGAACTGGGTAATGGGGTCGGGATCTAAATGTCGTCACTGGACCCCCATTTGCATGTACTCAGGAGGCTCCTGTCTGCTTCAGACAAGAGCTCTGGCTGCCAGAATTTATCTCCGCTCGAAAATCGGACCGCTCGTAAAAGCAGCGGTAGGCGGGCGGGATCGGCGGCCGCTTTATTTTCCACTAGAGAAGGTTAAGGGGAAATTTAATAGATAAAGGAGATAGGGAGAAACTGTTTCCATTGTCAGGAGAGCCGTTAACCAGAAGACACATAATTACGATAATTGACAAAAAATAAACAGGGGGAAGGGGAGGGGAATTTTTTTTAACGCAGAGGGGTTGCTACGATCTGGAAGGCACTGCCTGAAGGCTGGTGGTTGCAGATTCAATAATAACTTTCAAAAGGGAATTGGATATCCACTTGAAAGGAAACATTTGCAGGGCTATGGAGAAAGAGCAGGGAGAGTGGGATTAATTAGATCGCTCTTTCAAAGAATTGGTGCAAATGCGATGGGCTGGATAGCCTCCTTCTGTGCTGCAAGATTCGATGATTCTAAGAATTGCATTTTTAAATTACAATTGGTGTTCTCGTCAGGATGACTTGTTGCTATGCAGAGATTACCAGCCTCTATTACACAGAAAGTTGCTTTTTCAATGATGAAGCAACCAGTCCTAAAATACATTCATCCATTTCCTTCCACAATGCTGTAAATTAGAACTAGCTGTATGTCTGTCCTCGTACCGATTATCCTGCGCTCCGCGGGGAGTTGAACAGCTGTCTGATCTGCAAACCTGCACAGAACCATGTGTTCCTGCAACAAAAAGGAGCAATAACAGAGATTACATAGGGACACACTAAGGTGAATCACGCTTAATTGTCAATGAACAGCCACTTAAAAGGCTTCAAAGAAAACACACAAGCGCAAAAATAAATTAAAAACTAAAGCAGAGAAGATGATTCGTTAACTGAATAGACAGCAGTGGGGAATTGGTCAGCCACTCAGTCTAAATAGGACAGCAATGAGGTAAAACAAAGCCAGTTAGGAAACTCGGAATACAACACTTGTCTTGTGATGCTACCTGCCTTGAGGTTAAAAATCACAATCAGGTTCAATGTTCATTTTTTAAAAATTATTCACGAACATAGTCAGGAATTTTGGACTGTCTAATTTTTAATTGAAGAAGCAGACCGTGTCTGGAACCTAAAGCTGCATGTTCATTGATTTAAATTACTAATGGCTGCATCAGTGTAACAGCTGGGTTTTCTGTAATCTAAATAAGCTACTTTCATATCTGTCTGTCTACACTTCCAAATTAAATAAAGCGGCACAGACACAATTATATTGTTCTAGCGGGTTAATTCGGGTGAATCCTCCTTAGCTTCACACTTGAATTGCTATTTTATTTGTACATCGGATGCAGCACTACTAAATTGTAGGTTTGAACGTAAAGGGGCCAAAATTGCCCTCCGCCTGTAACAGAGCGCGTCTATCGATTTCGAACGGTTCCATAGGGCGGACAATCCAGAGAAATTCAGGTCTTGGTGGGGGTTTTTTTGGAGCAGGGCGGAAGTGGTCTCATCATCGGGAAGTGCGGTCGGGTCGGAGTAGCCACCACTAGCGGGGCGGAAGTGGGGATGGGCCGATGCTCCAAATCATCAGCACCGCGCTGATGATGTCATCGCGCTGGTGTGTCACAACGACCCTCCCTTTCAGTTAAAGGGGAGGGCTGCTGTGAACTCTGCAGCCACTTTAGTGGCAAACACTGGGCCACCAGGGAGGGTTTTGGCCGGGCCAGTGGCTTGGCACCCAAGAGGGGGCGCCGGGCTGCCTGTTGGCCGACAATAAAAAATAAAATGGAGTCGCCGACAGCGCTACCTCCCCTTTAAGGGCGGCCGCACCACCCAGCCACAGAAAGGGTACCGACAGCAAGAGCTGTCGGGGGCACTGACCGGTGGCAATGCCGGCTCTGCAGGGCAATTTTCGAAAGGGGCAATTTTCGAAAAGGGTAATTTCCTGTGGGGCAATTTTCGAAAGGGGTAATTTCCAGCGGGGTAAATTCGGAAAGGGGTTGCCACCAGTCAGTAAGGGGTCGGTGTGTGCACGACGCATTGGGAAAACAGCCAGGGCAGTCCCCTAAATCGCTCCAAAACTGAAGGAGGGCAATATTCAAAATGGCGGCCCCTCCGCGGCGACCAGCCTGCACTGACCTGTGGTCGCCACTTTCAGGTAGCTATGGGCCTTATAAAGGGGCAATTTTGGCCCCAAATTGTCTGTAAATTTCAATTTCAAAAGAATGAATACCTTAAAAGAGAGTGTTTACATTTGTTTCATATTTTACATATTGAATAGTCCTGTTCATACAATCTAATACTCTATTTGCTTTGGCTATGGCTTCTCAGCAGTGGCCATAAACCTTTAGAGTATTATTAACTAAATGGCAAGATTATTTTCATGTAAAGTGCAAGTATACTTGATGTTGCTCCTGCTTGAACACTGCACTTACCAAGATTAAAAACCATTTGCTCGAGTTTGGCCCATTCTCCCAGTGTATCTTAATCTGTTTTGCGTAGTCCTAACACTTGCACAAATTCTCATATCATCCGCAAATTTGCAAACCATTTCTCCCAATATCACCTATGAAGATAGTAAAAAGTAATGGCTCCCAACCCTTTGGGACACCACTGGAAACTGGTCTCCAAGCAGATCCATAACAATTTTCTGCCGACAGGAATGCAGCCAATTCTTAATTCTTTGTAGCAACTTGCCACTGATTCCACAAGTTTCTGTCTTGAAGAAATTCAGTTCAACAGTTCTTGCCTTATCTGGTGAATGACTGGATTGAAATAATCCCACTAAACGCAAGTTCTTTCTTTCAATAGACAAAGACAAATCAGTACGCTAAAATTCTGAGAGATGAGGTTCCAATGAATTCACTTCACAAGCAAAGTGGACTTTGTCAACCATAAATAGAAATACTATTATATTTCTTCAGAAATTTCTGGTAAGGAAATGATAAATGGTGAATGTGGATGAAAAATTAAAATATTAAAAAGACTCGATAGCCATGATATAACAGTAGAGACTGACCGTATCGGAGTAACAATCATTTTGATCTTTGGAAAAAGTGACAGCAAAAAATAACTCGAGGTGCTATTTAATGCTCCTTTCTTTCTCAGGGTCTCAAATCCTCCTTTGTTTTCCCTTCTACCTATAATATATAAACTTTTATCCCAGTGCTCTAACCACGGCTTGTTAACTTATTTCACCTTCTCTCCTCTATTCAACCTTGGTGGTGTCCTGCTTTATGGGCCCTTTCACCGCAGCTCATCAATAAAATTTTTTTAAAACTTGCATTTATATAGCGCCTTTCACGACCTCAGGACGCCATAAAATGTTTTACAGTCAGTGAAGCACTTTTGCAATGTTGTCACTGTATGAAATGTAGGAAATGAATGATCACACTGTATATTGTGTAAAATGATAGATGCTGCAATATTCTAAATCAATGCAAGAAAGTGACACTAATCTATGACGTCAAGGGATGATGTTAGTAATTTAAGTAACACTGAGAGAAAACAATTACATCTAAACCACCTGACTGCCTCACAACTCACACATTACTGAATTAATTATGTATCAGTCAATCTGTACAACTCTTTTTAACAACTATCACAATTATATCATGTTGTTTGTTGGGGATCTAATCACCACAAGATTGGCAGCTCACCAGCGTCTGCAAGCACGATATTCCTCACCAATAATGTGCAAACCTCTGGGCAAACGATACGTACCTTATATGACAAAATGTTCTTGAACTTTTGGCTAAAACAAAAAGAGATTCTAATAGTAATTAGTTCTTACATCAGGTACAAACATTTAACACGAACAGTGACTTTCACCTCCTATGCATACTCTGGCAGCAGTGGCCAGTCATGTGTGTACTGAAAAGCATGTATCGATACGTGTGTGTTTGTATTGTTGCATGCACATCTACACTGCATGTCAAAGTGAAAACGTCTATATCTTTACGTACTTCAGATATGCAGGTGCTGTTGCAAAAAAAAACCTCTACTGCAAGGAGGGTTCCATCAAAATTCCGAAATAAAGTGTGACAATATTACTTTTAATAACTTTTTGACAGCACACAAGTTCTAAAATGGAGCCAATCACGTCAAGCAGCCAACTGGTGGATGGCTGACCTTCTCCCGACCTCTCGTCACCTATTCTAAATCAGCCCCATTACACCAATAGCTTGGAAGCAGCCCTCCGCTCCCCTTCCCTTGCAAGCAGGGACCAAAAGCAACAACTTGCATTTATTTAATGCCATTAGCGTAGAGAAACATCCCAGGGTGCTCCGTAGAGCTATAATCGGACCAAGACGGGATTGAGTTTACTCAATGGCTGTTCACAGCACCTGCAGTCTATATCCATCACCGAGGTGCCCCCATACTGATACACTCACGGCGACACTGGTGGAAGACAATGCTTAACTAGCTGCAAAGCCTTTCGTGCATGGTGATTTTCCAGTTAGCCCCAATATTCAGTTAAGTTGAAGACCTTTTCACACACATGTAGCACAGTACCCATAGTATCTGTTAACATATATTATAAACTATGCAACACAACAAAACCAGAATGTTTGAAAAGTAAAATGTAAATATGATGAAGCTGAACCCTTTAGAATTTTGTATTTGATTCAGAATTGTAATTTCTTTCTCTGTGTCGTAAGTACTTTTGATTTGTGGGAAATACAGCTATAACTATATACAGCTCGGAATGTAACCTGGCTTTTGTAAGTGCAAGCATTCACCACTTTAATTAGGAGCCCCAGTTTGATTTTCTAGTCATTCTATTAAATGAGGGGGGGGGGGGGGGCGATGTGTGAGGTTTTGAATGTATTTATAAATCATGATGGCACTCCTTAACGCTCACAAGCACGGTTTTTACATTGTTACAAGGCAATGCTCAATTAGCCGTAAGCTGCTCTCTCAACAGAACATGAACGGTTTCCATGGCAACTCTCAGGAGTACAGAAGGCTGGATCCCAACACAAAAGCAAAATACTGCGGATGCTGGAATCTGAAATAAATTATAAGAAAATGCTGGCAATCTCAGCGGGTCAGGCAGCATCTGTGGAGAGAGAAACAGAGTTAACGTTTCGGGTCGATGACCCTTCGTCAGAACTGGAAAAGTTCGAGATGTAACAGGTTCTTAAGGAAGTGTAGGGGCAGGGAAAGGGGGAGGGGAGGAAAGAGGTGGTCTGTGATAGGGTGGAAGGTAGGAGAGATTAGAGAGACAAAAGGGATGATGGCCAAAAACGAGATGGTAATGGAACAAGTTAAGAAACAAAAGATGAGTCTAGATGGGGTGTGAATGGCAGAATCATCACCCGTGGTGATGCAGTGATGCTGGATTCCAAGGCTGAGATTTCAAAATCTCAATACGTTCCTCTTAAAACTAAAAGTTCGGATTGCTACAGTAAGTCTGAATCGAATTATCTGAGAAATAATGTTGTATCTGCTTTTAACAGTGCATAGGAGATCCATTGGAATTGTGTATTACCCCTTCTTGACTTATCCAGTTTAAAGAGATCTGCTTGGCTCGTGCTTTGCAGAGGTGGATAATAGAAAGTTCTAGAGAAGGCACTCTCCACACAAAGTCATTTAACTGTAAGTATCCTTACTACGCTAAAGTAACCAAAGGAAAACAACAACATTCTGCATTCGTATAGTGCCTTTAACAGAGTACATCTCAAGGCGCTTCACAGGAGTGTAATTTGATAACATTTGACACCGAGCCATAGGAGACATTAGGACGTGACAAAAGCTTGGTTAAGGAGGTAGATTTTAAAGGTGAGGTAACGAGGCATAGAGGTTTACAGAGGGAATTCCAGATCTTAGGGCCTAGATGGATGAAGGCACGGCCACCAATGGTGGGCCGAAAGAAGTGGCGGATGCACAAGAGGCTAGAGTTGGACGAACGCAGTGTTAGTTAGAAATAGGAACAGGAGAAGGAATAGGCCATTCGGCCCCTCGAGCCTGCTCTGCCATTCAATAAGATCATGGCTGATCTGATCATGGACTCAGTTCTACTTCCCTGCCCGCTCCCCATAACCCTTTACATCCTCATCGCTCAAAAATCAGTCTATTTCCGCCTTAAATATACTCAATGACCCAGCCTCCACGGTTCTCTGGGGCAGAGAATTCCATAGATTTACAATCCTCTGAGAGAAGAAATTTCTCCTCATCTCAGTTTTAAATGGATGGCCCCTTATTCTGAGACTACGCCCCCTAGTTTTAATTTCCCATATGGATGGAAATATCCTCCCTGCATCCACCTTGTTGAGCCCCCTCATTATCTTATATGTTTCAATAAGATCATCTCTCATTCTTCTGAACTCCAATGTGTATAGGCCCAACCTACTCAACCTATCTTCGTAAGTCAACCCCCTCATCTCCGGAATCAACCTAGTGAACCTTCTCTGAACAGCCTCCAATGCAAGTATATCCTTCCTTAAATACGGAGACCAAAACTGTATGCAGTACTCCAGGTCTGGCCTTACCAATACCCTGTACAGTTGTAGCAGGACTTCTCTGCTTTTATACTCTATCCCCCTTACAATAAAGGCCAACATTCCATTTGCCTTCCTGATTATTTGCTGTACCTGCATACTAACTTTTTGTGTTTCATGCACAAGGACCCCCACGTCCCTCTGTACTGCAGCACTTTGCAATTTTTCTCCATTTAAATTACAATTTGCTTTTCTATTTTTTTCTGCCAAAGTGGATAACCTCACATTTTCCCACATTATACTCCACCTGCCAAATTTTTGCCCACTCACTTAGCCTGTCCATATCCACTTGCAGATTATTTGTGTCCTCCTCACAATTTGCTTTCCCACCCATTTTGTATCAGCAGCAAACTTGGCTACATTACACTTGGTCCCTTTATCCACGTCATTAATATGGATTGTAAATAGTTGAGGACCCAGCACCGATCCCTGCGGCACCCCACTAGTCATTGTTTGCCGACGGGAAAATGACCCATTTATTCCAACTCTCTGTTTTCTGTTAGTTAGCCAATCCTTTATCCATGCAAATATATTACCCCCAACCCCATGAGCTTTTATCTTGTGCAGTAACCTCCTATGTGGCACCTTATCAAATGCCTTCTGGACATCCTCTGGTTCCCTCTTATCCACCCTGCTCGTTACATCCTCAAAGAACTCCAGCAACTTTGTCAAACATGATTTCCCTTTCATAAAACCATGCTGACTCTGTTTGATTGAATTGTGCTTTTCCAAATGTCCCACTATTGCTTCCTTAATAATGGACTCCAGCATTTTCCCAATGACAGATGTTAGGCTAACTGGTCTATAGTTTCCTGCTTTTTGTCTGCCTCCTTTTTTAAATAGGAGCGTTACAGTTGCGGTTTTCCAATCCGCTGGGATCGCTCCAGAATCCAGGGAATTTTGGTAGATTACAACCAATGCATCCACTATCTCTGCAGCCACTTCTTTTAAGACCCTAGGGCGTAGGCCATCAGGCCCAGGGGACTTGTCCACCTTTAGTCCCATTATTTTACTGAGTACTACTTCATTAGTGATAGTGATTGTATTAAGTTCCTCACTCCCTATAGCCCCCTGATTATCCACTATTGGGATGTTTTTCGTGTCTTCTACCATGAAGGCTGATACAAAATATTTGTTCAATGTCTCTGCCGTTTCCCTGTTCTCCATTATTAATTCCCCAGTCTCATCCTCTAGGGGACCAACATTTACTTTAGCCACTCTTTTCCTTTTTACGTACCTGTAGAAACTCTTACTATCTGTTTTTATATTTCTTGCTAGTTTACTTTCATAATCTATCTTCCCTCTCTTTATCATTTTTTTAGTCGTTCTTTGCTGGCTTTTAAAAATTTCCCACTAGTCTTGGCCACATTGTATGCCCTTGTTTTCAAATTGATACCATCCCTTATTTCCTTAGTTCTTGGAGGGTTGTAGGGTTGGAGAGGTTCGGCAAGTGAGTAGTATGTCGAGGAATAGTGAAGAGTTGGGGTAGGGTCCTCAAGAGGGGAGAAATGAAAGGAGGCATGATTCGATAACAGGAAGGGGAGGAAACAGACGAGAAGGGCCCAAGAGGTTAAGAGTAGAGAAAGGAAAAGGGAAATAGAAGTAGTCGGCTCAGGTCTGGATGCGCATGTGAATGGTCAATGGGAAACTAGAAAATATATTAGTCTGGGGTTTTATGTGATAAAACAGAATATATTACATTTATATCACCTACGTTTCATTTTCTGATGACTCCAAGTGTTGTTTGTGTTGAAACCAGCAAGTGGCTGAGGGTGGTTTAAAAGAGGAGTCAATAGCAAATTATAATAAAAACAGAAAATGTTGGAAACACTCAAAGGTAGAGTGAGAAATAGAGTTGACGTTTCAGGTTGATGACCTTTCTTACCATCTAACGGAAGGTCATCGACCTGAAACATTGGGCCCAAGTTTCCACATGATTTGCGCCTGATTTTTAGGAGCAACTGGTGGAGAACGGACTATCTTAGAAATCGCAATTCTCCACATTTTTTTTTCTGCAGTTCTAGTCAGGTAGAACAGTTCTACTTTGGAACAGAATTTTTTCTTCAAAAGGGGGCGTGTCCGGCCACTGACGCCTGATTTGAAAGTTTCCACAGTGAAAACGTACTCCAAACTAAAGTAGAATGGAGCAAGTGAAGATTTTTGTAGAACTGAAAAAACCTGTTCTACACATTAAAAAATCAGGCGCAGGTTACAAATTAGGCGTCCAGAACGAGGTGGGGAGGTGGGGGAAGGGAAGTCATTAAATTCTACAATCAATCCTTATTTATACTTCTACAAATATTATACAAATAAATCCAACCGGAATAAACATTTATAAGCAAAGAAAAGATTAAATAAACCATCTTCCTACCTGTGTGAAAGTGCTTCAGCCATCGTTCGTTCCCGCGGGAGGAAACCACCGTTTGTTGCCGCGGAGGGGAGGGAGGGGAAGGAGACAGCGGTTTGTTGCCGCCGTGGAGGGGAAGGAGACAGCGGTTTGTTGCCGTGGAGAGTGGGGAGGGGAAGGAGACAACGGTTTGTTGCCGCCGTGGAGGGGAGGGAGGGGGAGGAAACCGCCGTTTGTTGCCGTGGAGGGGAGGGAGGGGAAGGAGACAGTGAGAAGGGTAGCCTCAGTGCTGATGTGCTGATGGCAATGTGCTTTTATTAAAAAATGTTCAAAAATTAAACAGCTACAAAGAACTACAAAAATGGCTGAGTGCCAATGTTTCCTTCGCACTGCGCGTGCGCGAACGCTCCAACACGCACGCGCAGCGTTGCCGGCAAGAAAAAAACGAATTTAAATAGTACCCGCCACCTCCCACTTACAAAATCGGCGCGAGTGTAGGCTCCGCCCCCCTGGGCGCCGGGCCAAACAGACAAGGAGCTGCAAAGTGCTCGAGAATCGCGCGTTTTTTTTCTGGCGCCGTTTTAGGCGCGAACAACGGGCGCCCAGCTCGGAGGGGCGCCCGTTTTTTATCCTGTGGAAACTTGGGCCCATTAACTCTATTTCTCGCTCCACAGTTTTTTTTTATTCATTGGATATGGGCACCGCTGGCAAGGCCAACATTTATTGCCCAGCTCTCATTCGCTTGAGTGGCTTGCTTGGCCTTTTATTCCACCACAGGTCAACCACATTGCTGTGGTTCTGGAGTCACGTATAGGCCAGACCAGGTAAGGGCAGCAGATTTCCTTCCTTTAGTGAACCAGATGGGTTTTTAGGACAATCTGGTAGTTACATGGTTACCATTACTGATACTAGCCTTTTATTCCAGATTTATTAACTGAATTTAAATTGCCATGGTAGGATTTAAACTCATGTCGAATGGATCACTAGTCACAGCCAATGGGGTAAGTGATTGGCTGGTGATTGGTGAGTAGCTTTTCTTTTTATTTTTATATCAGTAAGTAAACTGTAGCATTGTTATTACCAATTTAAGGGTATCTAAGGGTTAAGGCATGGCAGGAGAGATCGGTCACGTGATATGCTCCTCCTGTGCCATCTGGGAACTCAGGGACGCTTCCGGTGTCCCTTACGACTACATGTGTAAGAAGTGTATCCGCCTCCATCTCCTGATGGACCGCGTTGCGGAATTGGAGCGGAGGATGGATTCACTCTGGAGCATCCACGATGCTGAGAATGACATAAGTGACACGTGTAGTGAGTTGGTCTTACCGCAGGAGAAGGATCCACAGCCAGCTAGGGAATGGAAGATCAGCAGGAAGAGTAGTACAAAGAAGGTAGTGCAGGGGTCCCCTGTGGTCATCCCCCTGCAAAACAGATACACTGTTTTGAGTGCTGTTGAGGGAGATGACTCATTAGGGGAGAGCAACAGCAACCAAGTTCATGGCACCGTGGCTGGCTCTGTTGTACAGGAGGGCATAAAAAAGGGTGGGAGAGTGATAGTGATAGGGGATTCAATCATAAGGGGAATAGATAGGCGTTTCTGCGGCCGCAATCGAGAGTCCAGGATGGTATGTTGCCTCCCTGGTGCAAGGGTCAAGGATGTCTCCGAGCGAGTGCAGGACATTCTGAAAAGGGAGGGAGAACAGCCAGTTGTCGTGGTGCACATTGATACCAACGACATAGGTAAAAAAAGGGATAAGGTCCTACGAGACGAATTTAAGGAGCTAGGAGTTAAATTAAAAAGTAGGATCTCAAAAGTAGTAATCTCGGGATTGCTACCAGTGCCACGTGCTAGTCAGAGTAGGAATCGCAGGATAGCACAGATGAATACGTGGCTTGAGCAGTGGTGCAGCAGGGAGGGATTCAAATTCGTGGGGCATTGGAACAGGTTCTGGGGGAGGTGGGACCAGTACAAACCGGACGTTCTTCACTTGGGCAGGAACGGAACCAATGTCCTAGGGGGAGTGTTTGCTCGTGCTGTTGGTGAGAAGTTAAACTAATATGGCAGGGGGATGGGAACCAATACAGGGAGACAGAGGGAAACAAAAAGGAGACAAAAAAAAAAGACAGAAAAGAGATGAGTAAAAGTGGAGGGCAGAGAAACCAAAGGCAAGAAACAAAAAGGACCACTGAATATAAAAGGGCTGCAGGAGGGGTAAAAACTAAAAATCATGGTTTAAAAACTAGGATGAAAACACTCTACCTAAATGCACGCAGCATTAGAAATAAAGTAAATGAGTTGACGACACAAATCATTACAAATGGGTATGATTTGGTGGCCATTACAGAAACGTGGTTGCAGGGTGGCCAAGACTGGGAATTAAACGTACAGGGGTATCTGAGGATTCGGAAAGATAGGCAGGAAGGGAAGGGAGGTGGGGTAGCTCTGTTAATAAGGGATGATATCAGGGCAGTTGTGAGGGATGATATTGGCTACAATGAACAAAATGTTGAATCATTGTGGGTGGAGATTAGAGATAGTAAGGGGGAAAAGTCACTGGTCGGCGTAGTTTATAGGCCCCCAAATAATAACTTCATGGTGGGGCGGGCAATAATCAAGGGAATAATGGAGGCATGTGAAAAAGGAACGGCAGTAGTTATGGGGGATTTTAACCTACATATCGATTGGTCAAATCAAATCGCAGGGGGTAGCCTGGAGGAGAAATTCATAGAATGCATACGGGATTGTTTCTTAGAACAGTATGTAACAGAGCCTACAAGAGAGCAAGCCATTTTGGATCTGGTCCTGTGTAACGAGACAGGAAAAATAAATGATCTCCTCGTAAAAGATCCTCTCGGAATGAGTGATCACAATATGGTTGAATTTGTAATACAGATTGAGGATGAGGAAGGTGTGTCAGAAACGAGAGTACTATGCTTAAACAAAGGGGACTACAGTGGGATGAGGGCAGAGTTGGCTAAAGTAGACTGGAAACAAGGACTAAACGGTGGCACAATTGAGGAACAGTGGAGGACTTTTAAGGAGCTCTTTCATAATGCGCAACAAAAATATATTCCAGTGAAAAAGAAGGGCGGCAAGAGAAGAGATAACCAGCCGTGGATAACCAAGGAAATAAAGGAAAGTATCAAATCAAAGACCAATGCGTATAAGGTGGCCAAGGTTAGTGGGAAACTAGAGGATTGGGAAGATTTTAAGCAACAGCAAAGAATGACTAAAAAAGCAATAAAGAAAGGGAAGATAGATTACGAAGGTAAACTTGCGCAAAACATAAAAACAGATAGTAAAAGCTTTTACAGATATATAAAACGGAAAAGAGTGACTAAAGTAAATGTTGGTCCCTTAGAAGATGAAAATGGGGATTTAATAATGGGAAATGTGGAAATGGCTGAGACCTTAAACAATTATTTTGCTTCCATCTTCACAGTGGAAGACACAAAAACCATGCCAAAAATTGCTGGTCATAGGAATGTGGGAAGGGAGGACCTTGTGATCACTATCACTAGGGAGGTAGTGCTGGATAGACTAATGGGATTGAAAGTAGACAAGTCCCCTGGTCCTGATGAAATGCATCCCAGGGTATTAAAAGAGATGGCGGAAGTTATAGCAGATGCATTCGTTATAATCTACCAAAATTCTCTGGACTCTGGGGAGGTACCAGTGGATTGGAGAGCAGCTAATGTAACGCCTCTGTTTAAAAAAGGGGGCAGGCAAAAGGCAGGTAACTATAGGCCGGTTAGTTTAACATCTGTAGTGGGGAAAATGCTTGAAACTATCATTAAGGAAGAAATAGCGGGACATCTGGATAGGAATAGTGCACTCAAGCAGACGCAGCATGGATTCATGAAGGGGAAATCATGTTTAACTAATTTACTGGAATTCTTTGAGGATATAATGAGCATGGTGGATAGAGATGTACCGATGGATGTGTATTTAGATTTCCAAAAGGCATTCGATAAGGTGCCACACAAAAGGTTACTGCAGAAGATAAAGGTACGCGGAGTCAGAGGAAATGTATTAGCATGGATAGAGAATTGACTGGCGAACAGAAAGCAGAGAGTCGGGATAAATGGGTCCTTTTCCGGTTGGAAATCAGTGGTTAGTGGTGTGCCACAGGGATCAGTGCTGGGACCACAACTGTTTACAATATACATAGATGACCTAGAGGAGGGGACAGAGTGTAGTGCAACAAAATTTGCAGATGACACTAAGATTAGTGGGAAAGTGGGTTGTGTAGAGGACACAGAGAGGCTGCAAAGAGATTTAGATAGGTTAAGCGAATGGGCTAAGGTTTGGCAGATGGAATACAATGTCGGAAAGTGTGAGGTCAGCCACCTTGAGAAAAAAAACAGTAAAAGGGAATATTATTTGAATGGGGAGAAATTACAACATGCTGAGGTGCAGAGGGACCTGGGGGTCCTTGTGCATGAATCCCAAAAAGTTACTTTGCAGGTGCAGCAGGTAATCAGGAAGGCGAATGGAATGTTGGCCTTCATTGCGAAAGGGATGGAGTACAAAAGCAGGGAGGTGTTGGTAAGGCCGCACCTGGAGTACTGCGTGCAGTTTTGGTCACCTTACTTAAGGAAGGATATACTAGCTTTGGAAGGGGTACAGAGATGATTCACTAGGCTGATTCGAGAAATGAGGGGGTTAACTTATGATGATAGATTGAGTAGACTGGGTCTTTACTCCTTGGAGTTCAGAAGGATGAGGGGGTGATCTTATAGAAACATTTAAAATCATGAAAGGGATAGACTAGATAGAAGCAGAGAGGTTGTTTCCATTGGTGGGGGAGACTAGAACTCGGGGACACAGCCTCAAAATACGGAGGAGCCAATTTAAAACCGAGTTGAGAAGGAATTTCTTCTCCCAGAGGGTTGTGAATCTGTGGAATTCTCTGCCCAAGGAAGCAGTTGAGGCTGGCTCATTGAATGTTTTCAAGTCAAAGATAGATAGATTTTTAAGCAATAAGGGAATTAAGGGTTACGGGGAGAGGGCGGGGAGAGGGAGCTGAGGGAGCTGAGTCCACGACCAGATCAGCCATGATCTTATTGAATGGCGGAGCAGGCTCGAGGGGCTAGATGGCCTACTCCTGTTCCTAATTCTTATGTTCTTATGTTCTAGTCCAGGCCTCTGGATTACTAGCCCAGTAACATAACCAGCTACCTGACCTACTGACTATTTCCAGCTTTTTCTGTTTTTATTTCAGATTTCCAGCATCCGCAGTATCTTGCTTTTGCATTAGCAAATTCTAACAGCCAACTAGGCAGAACTTGCAGGCACCTGTAAACAGATGAAGCTTTTACATTAACAATGCACAGTAAAGCCACGATAAGAATGATTGGTTATTGAACGAAGCTTCACAAATGATTTACACACACACGGAGAAGAGTCCCAGTGGGGAAGTGCCGACCAAAGCATGAAATGTAAATCAGGAGGCTGCATTACCCGCCCAGTCAAGGGTCAGGACCTACCTTCTTGGGAACGTGGACTTGGCTGTATTCTGTATGAAGCCGTAACAGCACGGGCAGATAACGAAGGCCGCCAGTGCCTTGATGCAGTGATCAATCACCATGTCCGTTGCCACCCCACATGCGTGAAGTGCTACCTGAAAAGGAAAAGTGATAGTCAAGTGGGGGGTTAGACCACAGCTAGAGTACTGCGTGCAGGTCTGGTCATCACATTACAGGAAAGATGTGATTGCACTCGAGAGGGTACAGAGGAGATTTACTAGGATGTTGCCTGGAGAATTTTAGCTATGAGGAAAGATTGGATAGGCTGGGTTTGTTTTCCTTGGAACAGAAGAGGTTGAGGGGAGACCTTATTGAGGTGTATAAATTTATGAGAGGCCTAAATAGAGTGGATAGGACGGACCTAATTCCCTTAGCAGTGAGGTCAACAACCAGGGGACATAGATTTAAAGTAATTGGTAGAAGGATTAGAGGGGATTTGAGGGGAAATTTCTTCACACAGAGGGTGGTGGGGGTCTGAAACTCACTGCCTGAAAGGGTGATACCAGAGGCAGAAACCCTCATCGCATTTATAAATTACTTGGATGCGCACTTGAAGTACCATAACCTACAGGGCTACGGACCAAGAGCTGGAGAGTGGAATTAGGCTGGCTAGCTCTTTGCCGGCCAGTGTGGACATGATGGGCCGAAATGGCCTCTTTCCGCCCTGTAAATTTCTCTGATTCTGAGATAGAAACATAGAAACATAGAAAATAGGTGCAGGAGCAGGCCATTCAGCCCTTCTAGCCTGCACCGCCATTCAATGAGTTCATGGATGAACGCTCACACAATCGGTGTGGAAAAGATCAAGCCGAACATCATTTTTCCGCAACATTAACAAGGACCTGCCTTGAAAATTTGACCGTCATTAACTTGCCTTCCGCGAGGTGGTATGAAAAAACAGTTCCAAATGGAAAGATCAAGAGGCTGAATTTTCCCCATCTTTTGAACCCCTGGAATATGAGGCTCCGGGCTGGGAGTGCCAAAGTTGAAAATTTACCCTCTGATCTTCAAACTCCATGAAGCCTTGTTCTTTTCTCTACTTCTCTTTATAGGACTATAGAGTTCAGATCTATGTGTGGCAGTAGTAGTCCAATGGCTCATCTACAAAGCCATTTGAGATGTGTAAGCCACACAGGGAGTCAGGTGGTTATTCAATAATAGACAGCAGCATAGCTCAGCACTATGTCTATACATGTGCTTTCCAGTCAATGAGCAGTGATTGGCACTAGAAACCCTGGTTGATTTTCCCTTCTCTATTCTGGGGAACCTGAGGCCAACTCTACCAGCAAGCCGGCTGGTGTCAGCCATGGCTCAATTGGTAGAACCCTCGCCTCTGAGTCAGAAGGTTGTGGGTTGAAGTCCCACTTCAGAGACTTGAGCACAAAAATCTAGGGTGACACTCCAGTGCAGTGCTGTGGGAGTGCTGCACTGTCAGAGGTACTGTATTTTGGATGAGACATTAAGCCGAGGCCCTGTCTGCTCTCTCAGGTGGATGTAAAAGATCCCATGGCACTATTTTGAAGAAGAGCAGGGGAGTTATCCCTGGTGTCCTGGCCAATATTTATCCCTCAATCAACATCACTAAAACAGATTATTTGGTCATTATCACATTGCTGCTTGTGGGAGCTTGCTGTGTGTAAATCAGCTGCCGCGTTTCCGACACGACAACAGTAGCTACACTTCAAAAAAGTACTTCATTGTCTGTAAAGCACTTTGAAAGTTCCTGAGGTCGTGAAAGGCGCTATATAAATGCAAGTATTTCTTTTTTCTTTCTTTCTGAGATCCACTAGGTCAGCATACACCAGGCGTTGTACCTGGGACGTTCCTGGTCTACGTGACTGTGCTACACCGTGAAGTTCACTTACCAAAACTCTTTAAACTTTATGGGGCGTAGGTAGCATTTTTTGATCTAATTAAAGATACTTTTTATTGCCCCATTTTAAGTTAATTGCTGATTTCCATAAAATTCAACAACACTAATTTCCTGTTCTTTTCCACTTTGAGTGTCTGCCGATGCAACTGTGTAAACCAGCTGCCAGGGGAGCACAAGATAGTCTCGGAGTGACTGCTTAGTGCTTCATTTTGTTGATGAGGCTGAGTCTTGGGATTTTACCACCTCCTGTTTAAGCTTCATAGAAACATTGAAAATAGGTGCAGGAGTAGGCCATTCGGCCCTTCGAGCCTACACCACCATTTAATGTGATCATGGCTGATCATGCAACTTCAGTACCCCATTCCTGCTTTCTCTCCATACTTCTTGATCCCTTTAGCCATAAGGCCACATCTAACTCCCTTTCTGAAAACTATTGCAGAGAAAAAAAAAAGAGATCCTGGGGACCGAATTTCTACGTTCAAATCCGAACCGACATAAATGCCAGGAGCACCATTCCTGACCCCGGCAATGTATCCCACTATTAGGTGCCAAGCAGAGCAGTTATGCAGGAAAAGCAATACTGGGCAAGCTGCTGGTGCCACCAACTCAAGTAAAAGTTTTAGATGCCCCATCATCCTTCTACACAAGGGAGCCAATTTCCTCCAGGTGCTGGCAAATAATCCAGCTTTGCTCAGGGTTGGTACACTTTGTTTAAAAAAAATTCATTCATGGGATGTGGGCATCGCTGGCAGGGCCAGCATTTATTACCCATCCCTCGTTGCCCTTGAGAAGGTGGTGGTGAGCCGCTGTCTTGAACCGCTGCTGTCCGTGTGGTGAAGGTGCTCCCGCAGTGTTGTTCGGTAGGGAGTTCCAGGATTTTGAGCCAGTCACGATGAAGTCATGGTCACGGCAAAATAATTCCAAGTCAGTATGGGGTGTGTATTTTCTGACTTGGAAATATATCGCCGTTCCCAGCGGAGGATGGAACCCAGCCTGATTTTCGGCCTCACCTAGCAGAGTTACACTGGGAGTACGTCACGAGTGGCACGGATCTTTGGACTCCCCTCTCCCCAAAGTTGGTGGGGACGAAATTCAGGGTCTCAAACCCGTTAATGCCTGTTTGTGGAGGCCATTCTTAAAAATCAAATGGCCGCCGCTTTGGGGTCAACTGGCCGGCCCGACCTCAATTCAGTTTGTGGATTTTTCGGCCTGGACCCCATCCTGCCTGAGTGGTTGCACTGCCAATTTTAATCAATAGAAATACTTACCTCCCAATATTTAGCTGAACTCGTCGATCCCCCCGGCAGGTTTTTCTGCCGGTGGGTGCACCATCTCTGCACTGAGCGTGGCCCGGCAACGCAGTGGCCCTTAAAGAGGAGGGCCCACTGCTGCGGCTGCAATGGGAACATTTTTGCTGGCCGCCTTGCCAATCAGCAGGCAAAATACTGCCCCTGGGTTCGGCTGGGCCACCAATGGGCAGCCTGGCACCCCTTCTTGGATGCCAGGCCACTGGCCTGGCCGAAACTCTCCCTGGTGGCCAAAGATTAAAAAATGACAGAATCTCTCCCCTTTAACGGAGGGGAGAGAGCGTGGTGACGCACATGCGCTGTGATAGCACCACAACTCCACCGCTAATTGACAGCAACGGAGGCCCTGTCTGACCCATTTTCAGCCAGTCAGCCTGGCTTTCAGTCTACGGCCCGCCCCCATTATGAGTTATTTCCTGTGGGACTTTGAAAAAATTTCCAAGTCCTGAAAATGGCTCTACCGTACCAAAGATTCCACCGGAAGTACCACTCTAAAAATCATAGGTGTGCCAGCTTTCTGGCGCACCTGAATTTCGACCCCGGTGTGTTGAGTGGATATTAAAGGTTGGAGGAGTGGGAGGAGGCTTGTGTCGAGCATAAACACCGGCATGGACCTGTTGGGCCGAATGGCCCGTTTCTGTGCTCTAAATACAATGTAAGGGACGATCTATAGAGCAGGGAGTTCTCCTGGTGTCCTCGGCAATAGTCACCCTTCAACCAACACAACCAGAAAAACTATTAGCCGGTCATTCATCTCATTGCTGATTGTGGGTCCTTACTATGTGCAAAATGGCTGCTATATTCAGCTACATTACGGTGACTACACTTCAAAGTAGAAGTACTGTGGAATATACTGAAAGGCCAGTGTAATGTATGTACCTGTGAGTATGGGAATAAGGGGTTATGGGGAGCGGGCGGGAAAGTGGAGCTGAGTCCATGATCAGATCAGCCACGATCTTATTGAATGGCGGAGCAGGCTTGAGAGGCCGTATGCTCCTATTTCTTATGTTCTTATGTATTATGTTTGTAGAGCTGTTGAGTTGGGAGTGGCTTAGCCAGTCACGTGATGTTCACAAGACTCAATAAAACCCCAGCCAGTTGGGTTCAGGGTATCCACAATGAGGCAGATGGTTGTGAGCCTGGTAGATGAACTGTAACGTGTAATGTGATCGTTAAACCTTTGCCACTAAACCAACTAGTTCTTAATAGCAATGTGTTACTATGAATTCTTATGCAAAGAACCCATGAAGCAAATACATTACAACCAGAAAAGGCTCTATATCTTCTCGAGGACAATTAGGAATGGGCAATAAATGCTGGTCTTGCCAGCGACGCCCACATCCCATGAATGAATAAAAACAAAATGTAGGTTATTACTGCATTGTGTTATTGGTACACATCACTTATGGTCAGGATCGCTGCATGACTGTGAAACTGTTCCTTGCTGTTTTTGGTAATTAACTTAAATCTTTGACATGTAAAATGTAACCCCCACCAACATTCAGCTTTTGAGAATGACTCATGGGAACTAGACTGAGGACACCTGTCACTTGTCAGATCCTATGTGAATCTGGTGAGGTAAATTAACATATAAACCAGCTGGACTATAAAGGCAAACAAGGCTGAAGCACTCAGCGACGTGCATGTGTCATCTGGATAAAGCTGCGCACATACAGGGCACTTAAGAAAAAGCAACTGCATTGTGAATCCAGTGCATGGAAGCTAATTCAATAGTAGATCCAGAACTGTGGAATTTACAGTTGGTATATGAAGAAAAGGTAGGTATTTTTTTTGACCTTCTCTTAAACCTACCTCCCAATCTACCCAAAATTAGGAAAGCAGACTTGTTCTGAACCAATCATTGTGGTACTACGATAATTGACAGTTGAAGGGCTCATGGGTAGACGTATTGGGCTGGATTTTCGGTCCTGCTGATTTCGGGGCGGTAATGGCGGCGGGGCAGTAACATTTGAGCCCGGGAACAGTTTGCGCCTCAGTCTGCAAAATTCATCAGCTGGGCCCTGAGTGTGGGGCGGAGCGCGAAGGGAGGCATTCCACACCTCTCATAGGGCGCTAGGCCGGCTGAGCAAGTGAAAATCCTGAGCTAAACAGCCGGCCTTGGAACGCTGTAAGAGAGGCTTCCGTGGGGGCGGGGGGAAGCCTGAAAAAACCCCACCAAAAACAATCCCAATAAATAATTCACAACATAAATCGCAAAAAAAACCAAACACACTTATCTGAGGTCGACATTACTTACCTCAGTGCAGCCGCTACAGCTCGGACCGCCCACTTTCACAGACGGTCCCAGCAGGGCGCTCTATGGAGTGCCATGGATCGGGCAGCTGCCAAAAATCAAGCCGCAAGTGCTCATCACAGCCATTGTTTGCCCCTCTGGGGCTCTAACAGGGGCAACAGAAAACCGAAATTTCATCCCACAGGGTTCATGTTGTAACATGACACCAATCTAGTATCAGAGAGTTCTGGAAAGGGGTTCTCTGCCAATGGATACTTGTTTTTTTCCTTTTTGTGTTTCCAGAAATAAGGTCTCCTTAACTCAAATTCACGAGTGGGTGTTTCAAACCATTCAAGCTCTCCCTCCTGCCAAAGTCTGGCTGAGTTCAGGAAGTCAGGACTCTCAGAGGTCTCTGTCACAACACACTGTCGCAGCAGCTTGAGAAAGACTTGCATTTATACAGTCTTTCGTAACCTCAGGATGCCCCAAAGCGCTTTACAGCCAATGCAGTACTTCTGAAGTGCAGTCACTGTTGTAATGTAGGAAGCACGATCATGTGATAAAACCTCCAGGGATGCGTTGAACCGGATTGGTAACCCTACCTTCAACAACCTGACCCAAATCATGAACGTATCAAAAGGGACTCTGCATAAAATCTTTAGTCTTCCCACTTGTTGAAAAGCACAATGTTCCACCAACTTGCTGTCATACTTCCTCAAAAACTATAGAGATATAGTCAAAGTATTAATGAGCAAATGGGTACATCCAACAGGTCTTAACTGTATTCTGCTTTGATGCTAATTGCACGACATCTACAATCAGAGCTATGCACGCCTGTTCTGATCTGAAGGGGAAATGTGCAGTTTGTAATTCAACATTTAATGAGACTCCTCAGGTATTACAACTGGTTAATATATATTTAAAGTTAACTCATAAGTAACATCTAACATTTTTAGACTGGATTAAAGGCATTTTTTTTTGTCTTCATAAAAATCACTTTTTTTCATCTTTAACTTTCTTGCAAACAAACTTTAAACAGACGCATTTCGTGAATTTGTTTACTATTTCACAAATCTGATGACTCATTAAAGGTAATCATTCTAAAAGAATGCAGCATCTTATTTGTTGATAGAGAATTCAAACAGGCTGCATTCAGACAGGCTGTGAAAATTCACAGACCCCAAGTCAAAGCTGCTACGTGCAACTCAGCATGTTGCATTAAGTCATCAATCAACTTGACATTTTAGGACCTTGGGTAGCGAGCCAATTAAAGGTTAATAGACTATCAAATGGGCCAATAAGGTCAAAGAAGGCGAGTTCTTTTCTGTAAATTGAACCAGGTATAAGTACAGCCATTTTGGCCATGTGGTCTCAGAAGGACAAAGGCCTGGCTTAAAGCCAGAAGCTTGTTGCTGCTGCCAGAATAAAGTTACATTAAAACTACAACCGGAGTTCGCATTTCATTGAAAATTAAGAGATCTAGCATTTGTGGTTTTGAAAAATTGTTTCCGTCTTTCTGGAAACAGAAGTTTGATGACTGATATTGTAATACTTTGAAATACAATGTACTGTAGTTAAGGTGGCATTGTTTTACTGTCTCACAGAGAGAGAGAAAATGACAGCGATATAGGGGCCGAAATTGGTGGACTTACTGTCCGCTGCCGCCGAGTTTTCTGGGCGGTCTCCCCAACGAGCGAGTTTGGTGGAGGTCTCCCGCCGGCGGGGAGGGAAGACCGCTGGGGACCGCCCGCTGATGTCCGCGAGTGCGCAACGCGCGTAAGAGTCCTCCCGCCCGCCGAGCTGCCAGTTTGGTCCGGGCAGGAATCCACTGAAGCAGGGAGAAGGACCACCGCGTGGAGGCAGCTCTGACCTCAACGGTAAGTATGAAGATGAAAAAAAAAGGTTAGTCCACTTCTTTTCTTTATTTTTTTGCAGGGATTCAGGAGGATGGGGGGTCCCCTGAAGGATTTCTAGTGTTTTTTTATTTCATCAGATCCCTCCACCCTGGGCCTGATTCAATCCTCGGCGGTGCTTTGCTAAGGATCGCATTTACCGCCGAGAATGGAAGCTACCGCCTGCTGCCGCCCAGATTCAGCGCGTAAGTCGCAATTTTAACACCGGGCGATCTTTCCAAGATTTTTCCATGAAACTTCCGCTCAAAGTACTGTCAGGTCCTTTGGGCGGTACTTGGGTGGATCTTAGCTTCCACCAAGTTCGGGCCCAAAGAAAGGAGAGCGTGTATATCTTTATAAATTTAATTTGAGATGTTAATATGGAGATATTGCTTCTCCACTGATGATGGAGACATGCAGCAGTAAATGGGGTTTAGTAATACAACAACAACAACAACTTGTATTTATACAAGTTTGCTGATGATACAAAATTGGGTGGGGAAAGCAAGTTGTGAGGAGGACATAAATAATCTGCAAAGGAATATAGACAGGCTAAGTGAGTGGGCAAAAATTTGGCAGATGGAGTATAATGTGGGAAAATGTGAGGTTATCCACTTTGGCAGAAAAAATAGAAAAGCAAATTATAATTTAAATGGAGAAAAATTGCAAAGTGCTGCAGTACAGAGGGACCTGGGGGTCCTTGTGCATGAAACACAAAAAGTTAGTATGCAGATACAGCAAGTAATCAGGAAGGCAAATGGAATGTTGGCCGTTATTGCAAGGTGGATAGAGTATAAAAGCAGAGAAATCCTGCAACAACCATACAGGGTATTGGTGAGGCCACACCTGGAGTACTGCGTACAGTTTTGGTCTCCTTATTTAAGGAGGAATATACTTGCATTGGGAGCAGTTCAGAAAAGGTTCGCTAGATTGATTCCGGAGATGAAGGGGTTGAATTATGAAGAAAGGTTGAGCCTCTACTCATTGGAGTTTAAAAGAATGAGATCTTATTGAAACATACAAGATACTGAGGGAGCTCGACAAGGTAAATGCAGAGATGTGTCCCCTAATGGGGGAATCGAGAACTAGGGGGCATAGTTTCAGAATAAGGGGCTGCCCATTTAAAACTGAGATGAGGAGGAATTTCTTCTCTCAGAGGGTCATAGATCTGTGGAATTCTCTACCCTAAAGAGCTGTGGAGGCTGGGTCATTGAATGTATTTAAAGTGGAGATAGACAGATTTTTGAATGATAAGGGAGTGAAGTGTTATGGGGATCGGGCAGAGAAGTGGAGCTGAGCCCAAGATCAGATCAGCCATGATCTTATTAAATGGCGGAGCAGGCTTGAGGGGCCAAATGGCCTACTCTTGCTCCTATTTCTTATGTTCTTATATAGAGCTTTTAATGTAGTAAAACATCCCAAGGAGTGTTACGGGAGTGTTAGAAGACAAAAATAAAATTGACACCGAGCCAGACAGGAAGGAATTATGGCAGATGACAAAAAGCTTGGTCAAAGAGGTGGGTTTTAGGGAGCGTCTTGAAGGAAGAAAGAGAGTCGAGAGGCGGAGAGGTTTAGGCAGGGAGTTCCAGAGTTTAGGGCCTAGGCAACAGAAGGCACGGCCACCGATGGTTGAGCAGTTATAATCAGGGATGCTCAAGGGGGCAGAATTTGAGGACTATAATAAGTGTATTTTTTCCCCCCAGTCACTGACATTCCTGGATGCCCCATTGCCCGTTTGGGTATGAGCGCCTGATGATTTAACAAAAATAGTTCCCAAGTTCACTGAACTGGATTGCACTACTCAAATAAGCTTAAAGGCTTATTTTTTTAGGTATTTGATGGATATTATATTTCTATCGCTTGCAGGAACAGAATAGACCTGGATAAAGCATTTGCCATGGTTTGTTTTTCGCTTGCAGCACGTATGGATTGATTCGAATGCTTCCGTCCTCGAGACACGGGAAATTCACATCGTACTAGGTGGCCACTGGATATCGAGACCCTGATCTCATGCACCTTTCCAGTCTGTCTGCAAGTTCAAGGTCTGCTCTGGGACTGGCTCTGAATGCAGAGCAATATTGGGAACACACCAAAGGGGAGAAGACATAACTGTACCAAGAGGCAGGCTGTGGGCTGTCAATGAGCAGAGCTGAATATTCCCGGTACTTGGTAACTAATTTGATCCGGGACAGCTGTCTTCCTTTTCGGTAAAAGCTTTGGAATTCCTGTTACTTAAAAAAAAAAGGCAGATGTGCTCGATGACAGCTTTCCAGCTGCATTTCAACTAAGATGCACGCCCCGTCCAGATTTTTGTGTGAATTGTCCAGCAAGTACCAAAATAGCATTTGCTTTTGTAACTACAATTCAATGTTTCTTTGGGACATTCAGGTTTAACTTTAAGACTCTATAGTCTGGAAGGAGTTGTTGAAAGATTTCTTTAGTGCCTGACAGCTACATCGATTGCCGTTTTATAGGACGATTTTGAGTTATTCTTGTTCATTTCATCAGAATCTAACTAACAGATTCCTTCAGTAAGCAGTGGCTATTTTAGACTTTAATATGTTGCATTGCGATGATGGTGTTGCATTTCCCTATGTCAACGGCTGTCAGTGGTTGCATATGTGTGAGTGAAAGAGAGAGAGCAGGTTAATATACTCTGCTGACCATTCTCACACCCCGGAATAAAGCCACCTGCCTTATAAACATAAGACCATAAGAAAACGTAAGAAATAGGAGCAGGAGTAGGCCATAAGGCCCTTCGAGCCTGCTCTGCCATTTAATACGATCATGGCTGATCTGATCATGGACTCAGCTCCACTTCCCTGCCCGCTCCCCATAACCCCTTAATCCCTTATCGGTTAAGAAGCTGTCTATTTCTGTCTTAAATTTATTCAATGTCCCAGCTTCCACAGCTCTCTGAGGCAGTGAATTCCACAGATTTACAACCCTCTGAGAGAAGAAATTCCTCCTCATCTCAGTTTTAAATGGGCAGCCCCTTATTCTAAGATTATGCCCTCTAGTTCTAGACTCCCCTATCAGTGGAAACATCCTCTTCGCATCCACCTTATCAAGCCCCCTCATAATCTTATACGTTTCGATAAGATCACCTCTCATTCTTCTGAATTTCAATGAGTAGAGGCCCAACCTCCTCAACCTTTCCTCATAAGTCAACCCCCTCATCCCCAGAATCAATGTTAATAATTTTGACAACTTTGATAATAATGTGATTTAGAGGGAACTTTTTTGGCTTTTTGAGCAATGTGCAAGATGAAGTGGCCAAGTTTTCCCAATGTTTCGTATAAAAGGAGTGTCTGAGCTGTGTTAAAGCATCACTCAGTATTCTGACAAATATTCTCAGTATGTCTGTAAACAGCAAAAGGTAAGGAGTATTGTATGTTGAACCCCCCATTGTTGCTTAATAAGAATGGGGTTAACTTTGACTTTGAATGGTAATATAAGACGAGGGGACGTAAAAGATCCCAGCGCACTATTTGATGAGTTCTCCCCAATGTCCTGGCCAATATTTACACCTAAAACAGATTATCTGGTCATTATCTCATTGCTGTTTGGGGACCTTGCTGGGCATAACTTGGCTGCTAGGTTTCCATATATGACAACAGTGACTTCACTTCAAAAAAAAGTACATCAAAAGTAAAGCACGTTGGGCATCCTGAGGTCATGAAAGGCGCTATAGAAATAAACATCCTTTCTTTACATCAGTTATTGAGGCTTGAGTTTCAAGTTTGCTAAGCTGCAGTAAGTTACCACTTTAGTTTCCTTTGCATTCTGCAAATGTACTTTCAATCACCCCAATACTTAGGAGTCGAAATTGCCCCTTTTTGCGACCTCCGTTAGTGCCTCGGGGGAGGGTGGGGGGGGAGCGTGTTAACGGGGCACAAAACTCTTTTCCCTGGGAAGGGGGGGCCTACTGTCTCCATCAAAATTGCGCGGGAGTTAGCGATCGTGCCCTATTAGCGCCGCTGGACGCACCCCAAGAGGAAGTGGAGTGCGCGAGATTGCACTCCACTTCCGATGAGGGGCGGTAAGGGCAATTTTGCGGCCAGGACAGCAGGAAGTCCTGCTCCGAGCAGGTTACCACCCTCAATCGGGGCGCTGGGGAATTTCTCCCCCGTAATGTCCATAACAAATGACGAACTTCACTATCAATGTGTTAGAATCTAACATCTCAATTACATATAGAGAGTCAAGACCAAGTATGGCCTTCAGAGGCTGGGAAATAACTGGTCCTGGGTGCACAGACATAATTCAATTTAAAGTTATTCTATCATCATTAAAAAATTTCCACTATAAATTCCTATTACACATTTATAATGGAAACCATCTATGTGAACTTGTGATTCATCATAGGCGGTCCCTCGAACGAGGATGACTTGCTTCCACGAGAGTTCACAGATGTTTCAATGAAGGACCCGATGTTCCAGTCCCGAACTCCGGTAGAGGGGGTGGAAGATGCCTGTGCGAGGATTTTTTTAACGTGTGGTGACCGTTGCACATCAGCCACCACAAGGGCTCGACAGAGCTAGGCCTTTATCCAGTGGCAAGGGTTAACCAGGATGACTGGAGACCTGCTCTGCTGCACGGACCTAGTATGCACACATATCGCAGTGTGGGCTGGCCCGTGCTGCCCCTGGGCCCTCGGCTCTTCTGGGCCCCGTACCCTCATTCGCCGCACCACCACGATGTTCCAGGGCCTGGCGCTCCAGCTCTGTTTATAGCCCCGACCTGCGGTGGTGGACTCACACAGGTCGGGGCGGCCCACTTGTGATTACACCTCCCACCAATGGCGAAGCTGCATAGAATTTTTTTTAAATGGGAAAAGCTGACACGCAATGGTTGCAGATGTAAGATTTTTAATATATTATAGATTATATATACACACACACTTCTTCTACTAAGAATTTTTGGTTATTTGAAATTAGGTGTACGTACTTTTCAGTTCAGGGAAACATAGAATAGTCCTGCCATGGTCTAATTTATAACATTATTAAGAATGTTGCAGAAAATTATGACTCTCTAAACCGATGTTCAAGCAAAATTGACTCCGTTGATCATATCCAGCAATCTGGGATTGGAGTATATGTTGGAAAAATACAGACCTACACAACGCAACAACTGTCCCATTTGTTTTCAAATCAAACAATTCAATTTATTGTTCAACGTGGTGATGGTTTTCAACAGAATAATCGCACGTAGCTGTGTGCGTTGAACCCAAAGTTCCCTGTAAGCTGCGCTTTGTTCTGCGCAGCCTATTTCTTTTACTGCATGGGCCTTTTACATTTCTGCGCATGCGCGATATTTACAGTGTAAAAGCTGGTGAGTGGCCTCTGCGCGACCTTTCAGATTACTGTACAGCCACGCGCGCACCTTAGCGGGTACATTGGTTAAACTCACAACCAAGTCCTACCCGATTACTCGCTTACCTCGTCAACAAAAAGGTCCGATATAATTATTTTCTTCACATGACAACAGTGACTACACTACAGAAAGTACTTCATTGGCTGTAAAGCGCTTTGAGACGTCTGGTGGACATGAAAGGCGCTATATATTTGCAAGTCTTTCTTTTCTTTCTTTCTCACAAGCGGAAAAGGCTGATTAGCCACGTCCGATTAACCCTTTAACGTTTGCGGCAGTGTTTCTGCATCAAGATTCACACCGTTATAAGTTTGCATTTCCTTTGATATTTCAGGGCACTATCAGTTTGGAAAGGCGCTATTGTTCAGTATATTCTCTGCTTCTATTTAATATCTCAGATGAATTTACAGAAATTATTTTTGAAGCGATGGAGATAAACAATGTGAGTTGAAAGTTGGAAAGGTCAAATGTTGACAAAACCAACAGCATATGATTGTTTAAAAATTACAGCTATTAAACATGGTGACTTGAGGAAACCTCACACCTCTGCTGCTTTCCCTGTTTCATTAGTAAACTGATAAACACAGATTTGCTTACATGGGAACAAGAGTAGACGATTCAGTCCCTCGAGCCTGTTCTGCCTTTTAATTAGGTCATGGCTGATCTGTACCTCAGCTCCATTTACCCGTCTTTGCTCCCTATACCTTGATATAAATGTTCCCAATAATGTTCCCACAGCGCTCTGTAGCTCCCGCGCAGCTGGCTCACCTGCTTTAAATAGGAAAATCCGCGTATGCGTGGTATTTTAAATAGGCTGCGGAGCCCCTTAAAGGGGCCATGCATCCCTCAAAAATTAAAGGGAACATTGTTTGATACTCTTACCTAACAAAATACAAATAGGGCTCTTGCTTAAAGTACTATTATTAAATAGTTCTGCTGCTTCAAATGTAAAGGCAAGAGTTATTTATAAAGCTACAAAGTGATATCACTCTTCTAAAATTAGGTGGAATGGCTATTCTGATGTTAAGTGGGAGTACGGTATGCTGGTTAATTGGACATGCCAATGAAAATCTCTGTCACAAGTAGCTAACTGGACCCCTGTATTCACTGGAGTTTAGAAGAGTGAGAGGGGATCTCATCGAAACATATAAAATTCTGACGGGACTGGACAGGTTAGATGCAGGAAGATTTTCCCGATGTTGGGGGAGTCCAGAACCAGGGGTCACAGTCTAAGGATAAGGGGTAAGCCATTTAGGACCGAGATGAGGAGAAATTTCTTCACTCAGAGAGTTGTTAACCTGTGGAATTCTCTACTGCAGAAAGTTGTTGAGGCCAGTTCGTTAGATATATTCAAGAGGGAGTTGGATATGGCCCTTACGGCTAAAGGGATCATGGGGTATGAAGAGAAAGAAGGAAAGGGGTACTGAGGTGAATGATCAGCCATGATCTTATTGAATGGTGGTGCATGCTCGAAGGGACAAATGGCCTACTCCTGCACCTATTTTCTATGTTTCTATGTTTCTATGTATCCGCGGGTAGTACAACTGTGTGGCTCCTGCTTACCATGCGATAAGACAAAGGTGGACCGGCCATGCTGATTTTAAAGGGCTGCCAATATCAACATTATTACAGGGGCATAGAGAGTTCTCTTCTTACTTAACATCCCCCCAGAGTACTTCCGACATTAGATTGTAGCTGCCCCGCATTTCTTTTTCATGTTATGGTGTTAAGATTTTTCTTTTTCCCTCACTCCTCCGTTTAGGATGCGGTGACCCAGTCTACCTCTGCCGTCAAAATCCTGTCGTTATACTATCTCCAATCACCATGGCTGGCGGTGTCGGAGCTGCACAGGTAACTGAGGGCCAGGAAACGGAGTGCAAATTCAAGTCACCGAATCCTCACCATTTTGAAGCCGCACATAACAATAACTACAATAATTTACACTTATATAGCGCTCTTAACATAATAAACATCTCAAGGCGCTTCATGGAAGCGTTATCAAAAAACTAAATTTGGCACCAAGCCATATAAGGAGAACATAAGAACATAAGAAATAGGAGCAGAAGTGGGCCATTTGGCCCCTCGAGCCTGCTCCGCCATTCAATAAGATCATGGCTGATCTGATCCTGGACTCAGCTCCACTTCCCTGCCCGTTCCCCATAACTCTTGACTCCCTTATCATTCAAAATAGATGTTAGAGCAGAAGACCAAAAACTTGGACATAGATGTAGGTTTTGGGGAGTGTCTTAAGAGATATGCAGAGGTGGAGAGGTATAGGGAGGGAATTCCAGAACTTAGGACCAAGGCAGCTGAAGGCAAGGCCGCCAATGGTGTGGAGCATTTAAAATCAGGGATGTTCAAGAGGTCAGAATTAGAGAAGCGCAAGGCTTCGGCAGAACTGGGAGAGCTGACCAAAAGAGGTGCTCTTACTATATAAACTTTCTCCGGAGCTCAGGAAGTGACACCGCGTTGCCATGGAAGTGACAGAGTCCTGTGGCGGTCGGTAATTCAAGTTAAAGTTAATGATGGGGGTTGGTTTTGAAGCGTCCCAAATATTTCAGAATAGAAGTGGTTCAAAGCAAAAGAAGGTATGCCAGGGAGATCGGTAGGCACCAGAGTGCCAGCCTTCTGCCACCAACCGTATCTGCAGACTCTGGTACCCCTACCTAGCCATAACTGAGGATAATGCCTCTGTAGGCTATAGGCCAGCAGATGGCACAGTTCCAGGGCTGGGCCATCTGCTCCGAAGATATCTGGAGTCAATTTGCACCTCAATGGCAGTCAAGGTCATCAACCTCTTTTGCCTCTTTCCAGGTGAGCGTAGGGATCAACAGCAGTATTCATCAATGTATTGCCCATACATGTATCGAACAAGTGACTGATGCATCGGTCAGCATTTTCATTTCCGTTCCCACTGGCTGCCCAATGCCACAGCATTATTACATTTCCCAAACTGAGGGGTCATTGCCGGCATTTCCATAGCCAACCAGACATCAGGTTCCTGCTCCTCTGCCTGGTCCTAATTGCATATACACTGCGACTCACCAAATGTCAATGCCTGAAAGCTCACTGATTGTGGCATCTGGGATGTCTGTCATTATACAAAGCATTGATGCAGGGTGCTTTGAGGCACTGTCTTGTTCTGGGTCACTGACAGTGCTGGCGGAATGTTTTCACAGGTCTACCATGACAGGAAAGGGACCAATGTTGGAATGCTGTCTCCAAAACACATTGTCAAACCAAGCTCATGTTACAAGATACTAACTGTGCATGACACTTGTGTGTACACCTATGTAAGAGCTGGATCGTATTGGCACTGAACTTGGGGTTTGCCTGCAGTTTCACCTTTCCACACTGTTGACCAATATTAAATACAGGTGCAGCGCCTAAAATACAGAACCCTCGGGACCGAGGTCGTTCCGGATTCCGGACTTTCGATTTGCTTTCTGACATCACAAATCCGGAAACACCCAAATCCAAGTTCAGTTATCTCCGGATTTTGGAACGTCAGAAGGTGGGGGGAGAGCGGGGGGGGAATTCCCGCCGAGGAGATCATCGGGCGGACCGGCCCCCGCTAAGGAGCTGTTAGTGTTGGGCAGTGCCCATCCAAGGAGGTCGTCGGGCGGGCTGGCGAGGAGACCCCAAGATAAGGGCAGCAACGGTGAGGCAAGCAGGGCGAGGCGAGGCCCGAGGTCAGGCAGCGGCTGGGCCCCAAGGTCAGCACGGTCGTCGGGTCCAGATTCCGGAACATTTTACAGATTCCGGACGACCCTGCCACCGATCGTCCCAGAGTCCGGATTCCGGAACATTTTGAAACTCCGGATTCTCAACGCTGCATCTTTAATGCTATTTATGCAAACATAAAAAAGTGTAAATAATAAAATGGCATGTTGTATAGAAAACTGCAGTCTCCTTAAACCAGTGTTGACCAAGAGATGTTGCTGAATATCCACAGGTGAGGCTACGGCAGCACCATTTTAGCTACATGCACTAATTTTAGTAGAAAACCCCTCACACACATAAGAACATAAGAAATAGGTGCAGGAGTAGGCCATTTGGCTCCTCGAGCCTGCTCCGCCATTCAATAAGGTCATGGCTGATCCGATCTTGGACTCAACTCCACTTCCCTGCCCGTTTCCCATAACCCTTGACTCCCTTATCATTCAAAATCTGTCTATCTCCACCTTAAATATATTCAATGACCCAGCCTCCACAGCTCTCTGGAGTAGAGAACTCCAAAGATTCACGACCCTCTCAGAGAAGAAATTGCTCCTCATTTCCATTTTAAATGGGTGACCCCTTATTCTGAAAGTAACACACACTCACACAATCCAGGTAAATATACTCCATGTGTGTATATTTACTTAACGAACGTTGACCACCATCCAGTAACCAAGGAAGTAAAACACACACAAAAACACTCGCACTCTCTACTTTTCCTCTTACCATTTTACCAACAAATGCACAAAAAGATTCACAAGTTCACATGCATACGCTGTGCGAATATGAGTATTAAGATCACAAGCCCAACGACGGTGTCTATTACTCATTTTTTATTTACTAATCCGAAATGCAATTATCCACATCTGGATTCCCAATCAGCCACATGTGGCTAGCGGCTAACGTATTGGGAACACTGCTCTAAAGCGATCAACCAGGTCAAAGGTCATAAACATTTCCACAGCTTCAACACCTACTCTGAGCGAATAAGCAAGCACGTGTGAAAAGCCATACACACCTACAACCTCTGCTATGGAAAAAGGGACAAAATCAAAACAGCAACTTCATTGCCACGATCTGGCAGATCACTGCTGACTTCAACAGGTAACACCTCTGGCCATGAAGATTTCAACACAAGTGTCCATAACAAGCTTTCCTGCAATAAAAGCTTCTGATAATAAAACGGATTAGATACGAGACTGTCACATCGATAGGTCATGGTAATGCCAAAATGAACATATCCATTCATTTACTATTTAACTAATTTAAAGCATACATTTGGCCTGGGAGGTAGCTTCATGATATTTTATAATTTACGAACACTAAAATTAAGGACATATTTTGTAAATAGTTCATGCAGCACGTTTGCAAAAAAGCAAATATTGCTATTTTATTACTGACTAGCAAACTAATCAAGCAGAGCTTACTCTCTAATGACCTTTTGCTGCAAAATGCACATCTGGACATCAGATAAGGACATCAGGTTTGGTAGTGATCCCCTCTGTAATGTATTTGCTTCATGGGTTCTTTGCATAAGAATTCATAGCAACACATTGCTATGAAAAACTAGTTGGTTTATTAGCAAACAGTTTAACAATCACACTACACATTACCAACATCCGTGTCCTCGTCCAGGCTAACATCCCCAGTATTGAGGCACTGACCACACTCGATCAGCTTCGCTGGGCAGGCCGCATAGTTTGCATGCCAGATACGAGACTCCCTAAGCAAATGCTTTATGCGGAGCTCCGTCACGGTAAACGAGCCAAAGGTGGGCAGCGGAAGTGTTACAAGGACACCCTCAAAGCCTCCCTGGTAAAGTGCGACATCCCCACTGACACCTGGGAGACCCTGGCCGAAGACCGCCCGAGGTGGAGAAAGTGCATCCGGGAGGGCGTTGAATTCTTTGTGTCTCAACGCAACGAGCGTGAAGAGGTCAAGCGCAGACAGCGGAAGGAGCACGCGGCAAACCAGCCCCATCACCCCTTCCCTCGACAAATGTCTGTCCCACCTGTGACAGGGTCTGTGGCTTTCGTATTGGACTGTTCAGCCACCAGAGAACTCACTTTGGGAGTGGAAGCAAGTCTTCCTCGATTCCGAGGGACTGCCTATGATGATGATGACGACACATTACCAGTTCACCTACCAGGCTCACAACCACCTGTCTCATTGTGGATCCTCCAAATGCCACATGACTGGCTGAGCCACTCCCAAGTCAACAGCTCTACAACTATTTTGTTGTGAACAAAATAAAACATTAAATCAAGTGCCCCCTGATTAAAGGGGGGAGGGGGGGGGACACTCCAAACAAGTGTCCCCTTGTTTTTGGTTTTTTTTTTGAGGGCACTATGGCGAGCCAAGTTTGCACTGGTGAAGTTATCAGTCTTCTGATTAAACAGCTCTGCAAACCTATGAGCATATTCACAGGTGCATACAATATACCCTTTCATGTTTAAAAAGCCTGTGACACATTATCAAGATTTACTGTGCGGGTTGGGGAGGGGGCTTATGCCGGTGCTTGTGAAACTGCGTCCCAGCATGAGTGCCAGTTCCAGAAAAGAATTGCGAGAACTAGGGTAAAAGGGAAGCAATGCAGCCATTATTGAGCAGAATTGTGTCCTTGGCTGTTATATAGAATCATGCAATTTTACGGCACATTCGGCCCATTGTTTCTGTGCCGGCCTAAAAAGAGCTATCCAGCTTAATCCCACTTTCCATCTCTTGTAGATTACGGCAGTTCAAGTGCACATCCAGGTACTTTAAAAATGCAATGAGGGTTTCTGCCCCTACCACCCTTTCAGGCCGTGAGTTCCAGACCCTCACCACCCTCTGTGTGAAAAAAGTTCTCCTCAACTCCTCTCTAATCCTTCTACCAATTACGTTAAATCTATGCTCCCTGGTTATTGATCTCTCTGCTAAGGGAAATAGGTCTTTCCTATCCGCTCAATCTCTCTCATAATTAATAATTAATAACATAGCGCTATGACTTCAGCCTTAATTAGGCCCGTGCTGTTCACTTACACCAATCTGAAACGGTCCTGTGAAATAATCCAGATTAGCCTGGACAAACCAGATGTTGTTTAATCCAAGATCATCACACCTGTCCTTGGCACGCACTAAGGATTCTTCTTTGTTTTCCACTAAAATCACCTGGAACACAGGTCAACATCTAATCAGCAAGAAGCTCAATTTGAGCAGAAATGTTTAAGACACCAAGAACGTTTGCAGCATAGAAATTCATCTTCATTTCATTTCTTTCAATTTCATTTATGTGCATGTACATGTTCTGTGGATGACTGACTTTAAAAAACCAAAAACAAATGCATAATTTACCAAATGCCATCTTTTGGCTTGTAAAACAGGGGCAAAGCGTGCCGATAGCAGTGGGATAGCCACCGCACAATCTGCGTAGGTAATGAGGGGGAGAACGTCATGTGGAAGAGATTCAGGGAGAGAAATGGCCAAGGCTAGCGTAGAACCTTTATTACTTTATTGCTATGTAATAGATTACCCATATACATGCAAACTTGGTGACGGAGGCTGGAAACATTTTGAACGACGGCTAGAAAAGCTGATGTCTGCACGGAAAGCTGATGGCTGGCATGCATTATATGTACACCTGCTATGCTACATTCACTGAGTATTACCTTCCGTTGGTGCAAAAATCAAGGCAATTGTGATTTGTAACGACTACTAAATAAATAAAACAGTTCCAAAATAAATTACTTTTAGCTTGAAATGCTGAATCACAGCACACTTCAAAATGCTGGAAAAGGCACCAAAGAAAAGGTCAAAAGTCATTATTTCCCAGGGCTCATGCCTCTGCCACAACTCCACCCACTTCCAGGAAATAAATCCAGCATCATCAGGGTTCACATCCAGCTTTGAAAATGTCAAAATCCACCACTGCAAAGATTGCACTTCTGTGCAATTCCGCTGTTTCCATCCTGCCCTCTCTATAATTGATGAAATATTGGGTTTTAGCTGGGGCCCTACAAGTTCACGTCCCACTGCACTCCCAGTGTAACTACTTCCTATCATATAAAAAGACTTGCATTTATATAGCGCCTTTCATGTCCCAAAGCGCTTTACAGCCAATGCAGTACTTTTTCAAGTTGTAATGTAGGAAACATGGCAGCCAATTTGCGCACAGCTAGATTCCACAAACAGCAATGAGATAATGACCAGATAATCTGTTTTAGCTATGTTGATTGAGGGATAAATATTAGCCAGGACACCGGGAATAACTCCCCTGCTCTTCTTCAAAATAGCGCCATGGGATCTTTTACATCCGCCTGAGAGAGCAGACGGGGCCTCGGTTTAGCGTCTCATCCGAAAGACGGTACCTCCGACAGTGCAGCATTCCCTCAGCACTGCACTGGGAGTGTCAGCCTAGAGTTATGTGTTCAAACCCACAACCTTCTAGCTCAGAGACAAGGATGCGTCCCACTGAGCCACAGTTGACACCATTGGGTTTCAGCTTTCACATAGAAACATGTAAAATTCTGACGGGACTGGACAAGTTAGATGCAGGAAGAATGTTCCAGATGTTGGGGAAGTCCAGAACCAGGGGTCACAGTCTAAGGATAAAGGGTAAGCCATTTAGGACTGAGATGAGGAGAAAGTTCTTCACTCAGAGAATTGTGAACCTGTGGAATTCTCTACCACAGAAAGTTGTTGAGGCCAGTTCGTTAGATATATTCAAAAGGGAGTTGGACGTGGCCCTTACAGCTAAAGGGGTCAAGGGGTATGGAGAGAAAGCAGGAATGGGGTACTGAAGTTGCATGATCAGCCATGATTATATTGAATGGTGGTGCAGGCTCGAAGGGCCGAATGACCAACTCCTGCACCTATTTTCTATGTTTCTATATTTCACAGGTAAACAAATGGAGTTGGAGAATGCAGTCCCAAAACACAAAAAAAAAAATCCCGAAATCTGATTAAATAAAAAGGAATCTAACCTATTCAGTCTCGTTGAGGTGGTGGTCTTGGCCATAGGCATTTATTCAGGGTAGTTTTTCAGTTACACATTGTTTTCTTTAGTTGTTAGCTTTTTAGGGGCTTTCTCACCTGTGGTAAGCAATTTGTCAGGGTTTCTGAGTTCAGTAGATTGGCAAGCATACGGGCAGCAGTGAACTTGATAGATTTCCAGACTGGGGCGACGTGGTCACCTACAGATATCATTCAGCAAATCACCACCCGACGATGCTGGAGAACGATGCTTGTCAATCAAGAGACTTTTATCCGAGTTTCCACTGGATCAAAGAGACCAGCATGCGAACCTGGCCTGAAGCCCAATGTATGAAACAACAGATCAGACGACCAGCAGCTTTTCAAAAAAAAAATCTTGGCACAGCTTCACAATGCAGTTTCTGCTGCTCCCTGCAAACCGTACTGTATGTGTCTGGCCTGATTATTGCCACATGCGTTTCATACATCTTATCATCTTAAGTGACAATATTCATACTGCAGTAAGCAGAGTGACAATTTTAAAACAACATACCTGGCATGACGACAAGGTGTGAGCGAGGACGATTCCAACGTGCCCCTGTGAATATAGGACAGACAACTGAGTCAATCAGTGGAATATTTCGAGATTAGACCCGCATACTTTTGTGAAGACAGATTCCTTTGTTTATCTGTCTGCCAGTTGAACCCTCGAGATCTTATGCTTTGCAAGGTAGAGAATGAAGATGAGCCGCCAGGTATTTCAAACTTCTGACCTCAGCAGGTATGACGTCTAAACACATATCAAGTGTGCAGTGAATTTGTTTTGAGGATGTCTCCTACGGCAAAACTGAGATCATCAACTACAAATTTTGGGTCAATAATTTCTTCTTTGAAAGAGAAATTGGGAGAGACATCTTATTTTTCTCTGCAATTAATGAGCTTAAAATAAAATGACATTCTCAGCAATCACACCTTTCACAGCCATGTATTCCCACCACTTCACTAGCTGCGAACTTCATTAATTGTAGAATAATGCATTACATAGGAATATAGCAACATGAGCAGGCCAGTCAGCCCCTCGAGCCTGTTCCGCCATTCAATGAGATCGTGTGCCTCGACTCTACTTACCCACCTTTGCTTCATATACCTTGATAACCATACCGAATAAAAATAATAATTCTCCCACTTTTTTTAACTAAAGATTAATTTGGGCAACAAAGTAACAGCCCTTGAAAACAATTCTGCTGCCTTCAATACCACGTGCAAAAACCAGTACATAGAATTATCACCACCGGCAGTTTTTAATATTTATTTCTTTTTTTTTAAAGCTTGATTTTTGGACTGAAGTGGACTGTACTAAAGCAAGATACTTTAACATAATCTTAACTGAATATTATACAGTAAACATTTATGATGAAAGCAAACAGAATGTGACCTTCAACATAATAACGAAAGAAAGAACTTGCATTTATATAAGCTGGGATCATCAACTACAAATTTTGGCTCAATAATTTCTTCTTTGAAAGAAAAATTGGGAGAGCCATTCACAACCTCAGGACGTCCCTTTACAGCCTGTGAGGTACTTTTGAAGTGCAGTCACTGTTCTAATGTAGGAAATTGTTCGAATGTAGCAGCCAATTTGCACACAGCAAGGTCCCTCAAACAGCAATATGATAATGGTCAAATAAGATGTTTTAGTGATGTTGGGGGGCTAAATATTACATAGGATTACATAAGATATATAGCACAGAACAGGACATTCGGCCCAACCAGTCCATGCCGGCATTTATGCTCCACTCAAGCCTCCTCCTGTCTTTCCTCATCTAAATCTATCAGCATAACTCTCTGTTCCCTTCTCTCTCATACGCTTGTCTAGCCTCCCCTTAAATGAATCTATACTATTCGCTTCAACCATTCCCTGTGGTAACGAGTTCCACATTCTCACCACTCTGGGTAAAAAAATTTCTTCTGAATTCCCTATTGGATTTCTTGGTGACTATCTTATATTGATGGCCTCTAGTTAAGCTCTTCCCCACAAGTGGAAACATTCTCTCTGTATCCACTCTATCAAAACCTTTCATAATTTTAAAGACCTCTATTAGGTCACCTCTCAACCTTCTTTTTTCAAGAGAAAAGAGACCCAGCCTGTTTTCTCTTGAAAAAAGAAGGTTGAGAGGTGACCTAAGAGACCCAGCCTGTTCATCCTTTCCCGATATGTATACCCTTGCACTTCTGATATCAACCTTGTAAATCGTCTCTGCACCCTCTCCGGTGCCTCTATATCCTTTTTATAATATGGCGACCAGAACTGTACGCAGTACTCTAAGTGTGGTCTAACCAAGGTTCGATACAGGTTTAGCATAACTTCCCTACTTTTCAATTCTACACCTCCAGAAATAAACCCTAGTGCTTGGTTTGCTTTTTTCATGGCCTTGCTAACCTGTGCCACAACCTGGACTCCCCTACTCTTCTTCAAAATAATGCCACGGGATCTTTGATGACCACCTGAGAGAGCAGATGGGGCCTCGGTTTAACGTCTGATCCGAAATCCTATATCTCCTGAGAGTGCAGAATTCCTTCAGTGGAGCGTCAGCTTAGATTTTGAGCTCAAGTCTCTGGAGATGGACTTGAATCCAGAAGTGAGAGTGGTACTACTGTGCCACAGCTAACACTTAAATATTATAATATATCTAAAAGTATTTAGCTCTTGAAAATTTGCCCGTCTGTTGAACATTACCCACTACAACAGGTACATGATTTCCAATTTACTGTAGGACAAGATATTTAGTTTAAGTAGATAGCTTTGAGGAAATCTTGGATTACACAGGAGAAATACTGAGGGAGCACGATAATTAGCTGTGGGAACAGAAATCCACCTACTGCGTACTCAATGAAACGCCACAATAGTAAAGCTGTACCTTTATAAATATACATACCCCACCGCTGCAGAAATCAACAATAGTATCACCAGGCTTGGCCAGTTTGGTTACAATTGAGATGATGTTGTCCAACTGTTGCTGCTTCCTGAGGGCACGCTCAGAGGAGAGCTTTCCTGTAAGACAAGTCAATGTAGAACAAATAGTGTCTCAGCCAAAGGTCAGACAGACTTTCAGTTAACAAGTGCCATATATTTCCAGCTCTCTGCAGTCACTTCTGCAGTGCACAGAGACAGAACGATAAAGGTGAGCTGCCTGGTATTTACAATCTTAGCAGGTATTGGGCTGGAAATTCGGCGATTTTGCGACCGGGTTTTTGGTGCTATGTCACTTTTGACGAAAACCCGGTCGGCGAAAAATTGGGTGACGTTTTGCGGCGGCGGTTTTCAAATATCGCTGGAGAGAGGAGCGCCGCCGGGCAAGACTCTAAATATCGCTTTCGCCAAAAATTTGGCTCTGTGCGCACCCGTATTTTCCGCGAAAAATACCGACCGGGAAAACCCTGTGCTAGCAGGCCTGCCAGTAGTGGTAAGTATGAAGACCTGCAAAAAGGTAAGTTAAAGTTTTTATTTTTAAATTCTTTTGCAGCGATTCGCTAGATAAGTGTCTTGTAAATGTTTTGTGAATTTTTTTTTTCCAATTTATTTTTTTAGGTATTTTTCCGCTCTCCCAAGGCCCAACTCAGAGCGGTATCGGCCTCGGACTAAAGATGCCTCGGATCACGGTTTGCGCCCCGAGTCCTCGTGCAAAGCCGATTTTTACCGCTGTGCAAATTAAGGCCTGATTTACGGCCTGATAGCGATGATGGTAATTTTAGTGAAAAAATACCGTTATTGCTGAAACCGAATTTCTAGCCCAAATGTGTCTAAAAATGTCAAGTTTACAACGAATGGTTTCAAAGGCTCCTTGGTTAATAAAACTAGGATAATCAAGTACAACTTTTGGGGCCAAACTTTCTCTTTTGAAGAAACATGGGCGGACGCCTGTTTTTCTCCATAGTTAATGACCTGCAAAGAAAATCACATTCTCAGAAATCGCACGTTTTATAGACCTGCATTCCCACAGTTTCATGAGCAGATCATTAATTGTAGAATAAACAGTTTCAGAGAGCGAGGACTCGACCAAGTGTTGAATGTTGGGACGTAAGCAAATTAGCGGCAGATTCAGCGGCTGCTTTGGGCCATTAAGAACCTAAGAAATAGGAGCAGGAGTAGGCCATACGGCCCCTTGAGCCTGCTCCGCCATTCAATAAGGTCATGGCTGATCTGATCATGGACTCAGCTCCACTTCCCTGTCCGCTCCCCATAACCCCTTATCCCCTTATCCACTTACAAACACTTAGTTTATTCTAGGAACATAGAAACAGGGGTAGGCCATTCAGCCCCTCAAGCCTGTTCCACCATTCTATTGGATCATGGCTGATTACCTCCACTCCATTTACCTGCCTTTTCTCCGCATCGTTTGATATCCACTCACCTCACAAAAAAAATCAATCAATCTTGACACCCCGAATGCAACTCCACAGGCGATGAACTAGAGCGTTACAAATTTATTGTACAATTCGTTCAGTCTTTTAATGGGAGTGTAAATAATGCAGATTGCTTGGTACTGCAGACAACCAGTATTGATTTAAGATTTTTTTTCCTGCCATGTGGATTTCCGTGCTGAAACACAGATACGCGGATGCAGGAGTCAAACCGTTTAATCTGTGACATGTCTCCCCAACTCTCAAAGTAATGCAGCGGAACGCCCAAGATATCAAAACATTACAGCCTACATTTTTCAACATTCCACAGATGGCAATTTCCACAAACCTAACTTCTTATCATACCGTTTCCACCAACCCCCCACACTTATATCCTTATAATCCTATCCATAACCAGATACTTATGTAACATGTTATTCCACATTCGGTTGGAGTCTTTTCTGCACCAAGCACTCCCTGCGGGCATTCTTCTGCTGTTAAGTCTCACCTAAAACTCATTAATTTGGGCCTGAAGCCCGATGAGCACAGACCTAGTTCGGTAACGTGCTTTATGTCTATCATCATCATCATCATAGGCAGTCCCTCGGAATCGAGGAAGACTTGCTTCCACTCTTAGCCTGAGTTCTTAGGTGGCTGTACAGTCCAATACGAGAGCCACAGTCTCTGTCACAGGTGGGACAGATACTCGTTGAGGGAAAGGGTGGGCAGGGAGCCTCGTTTGCCGCACCCTCCTTCCGCAGCCTGCGCTTAATTTCTGCATGCTCTCGGCGACGATACTCGAGGAGCTCAGCTTCCTCCCGAATGCACTTCCTCCACTTAGGGTGGTCTATGGCCAAGGACTCCCAGGTATCAGTGGGGATGTCCCACTTTATCAGGGAGGCTTTGAGGGTATCCTTGTAACGTTTCCTCTGCCCGCCTTTGGCTCGTTTGCCGTAGACGAGTTCCAAGTAGAGCGCTTGCTTTGGGAGTCTCGTGTCTGGCATGCAAACTATGTGGCCTGCCCAGCGGAGCTGATCAAGTGTGGTCAGTGCTTCAATGCTGGGGATGTTGGCCTGGACGAGGACGCTAATGTTTGTGCGACTGTTCTCCCAAGGCATTTGCAGGATCTTGCGGAGACATCGTTGGTGGTATTTCTCCAGTGATTTGAGGTGTCTACTGTACATGGTCCACGTCTCTGAGCCATACAGGAGGTCGGGTATTACTACGGCCCTGCAGACCATGAGCTTGGTGACAGTTTTGAGGGACTGATCTTCAAACACTCTTTTCCTCAGGCGGCTGAAGACTGCACTGGAGGCGGTGTTGGATCTCATCATCAATGCCTGCTCTTGTTGATAGGAGGCTCCCGAGATAGGGGAAGTGGTCCACTTTGTCCAGGGCCACGCCGTGGATCTTGATGTTTGGGGGGCAGTGCTGTGAGGCGAGGACAGGCTGATGGAGGACCTTTGTCTTACTAATGTTTAGCGTAAGGCCCATGCTTTCATACGCCTCGGTAAATAGGTCGACTATGTCCTGGAGTTCAGCCTCCACAGATATGTGCACAGATGCAGGTGTCGTCCGCGTACTGTAGCTTGACGACAGAGGTTGGAGTGGACTTGGACCTGGCCTGGAGACAGCGAAGGTTGAACAGCTTCCCACTGGTTCTGCAGTTGATATTGGCACGTTACAGTAATAAAAACGGTAGCTGAGCTGAAGTTGAAAGCTCCGCCCATGATAAAGGTGTCTTGACCTGGCCGTGACTGGCACAGTGACCTGTGAAACAAGCTAATTTCTTGGTTCACAGTCTATCAGTTATTTGGCCGTGAAATATATGGGCACCAATGTTTCGCTCTAAGCTGTGTGGCCGTGCAGTGATCGGGAGGTCACGCGCAGTCCGCTCAGCAGCTGTTCCGCTGGAACAGACGCTGTGCATGCGTGGCCGCACAACAAGCTTACAGGGACTGCGCAGCTCAAATAAAAATTAAAGGGAACGTCGATGGGCACATACTGCTGTTTACTCTTTACGTTTTATTACTGTAACGTGCCAATATCAATCTTTAAGTTGTATAGGGCTAGATCTCGGTCAGACATCAGGAGGTGGTTCTTTTCCCATGGAATGGTGGACCTCTGGAACAAGCTGCCGTTCCATGTGGTGGATGCAGACTCACTGAATTTCTTCAAGCGAAAGCTGGATTTGTTTCTGGCTGCGGCGGAGATCACCTCTTCCAGAAGGTAAATACTGCAGGGAATTTATTGTCCAGAGTGATCCCCTGGACTAGTTTCAATTGCCTAGATGGGTCGGAGAGGAATTTGCCAGATTTTTTTTGTCCCAAATTGGCCTGTGTTTTTTTGCTTCTCCCAGGAGATCACATGGTTTGGGGTGGGGTGGAGTGTATATGTTGTGATACACACGTTAGCGCAATTGTGTGGGACAGGCTCGATGGACCAGAGGGTCTTTACCTGTCCGTCATTGTTCGTATGTTCCTAATCTTATAGTGTAAACTCTTACATTCATCAACAACAATAACTTGCATTTATATAACCCCTTTAATGTACCAAAACGTCCGAAGGTGCTTCACAGGAGCGTCAGAAATCAAAATTTGACACCGAGCCGCATAAGCAGATTGGGACAGAGGACCAAAAGCTTGGTTAAAGCGGTAGGTTTTAAGGAGCGTCTCAAAGGAGGAGAGAGAGGTGGAGAGAGACGGAGAGTATTCTTATATGTTATCTGGCTACCATTGTGCCTGATACCATTGTCTTACATCTACACACATTTTCCCAGAGATGACAACCTGTTCCTGGCCTATAATACCTATCAAGCTCTAAGCAAGCCGCTAGGGTATGTGCTATACTGCTACACGGCACACATATATGCATGTACTTGCAGTACTAATCATCATCATCATAGGTGGTCCCTCGAACGAGGATGACTTGCTTCCACACCAAAAGGGATGAGTTCGCAGATGTTTCAATGAAGGACCGATGTTCCAGTCCTGAACTCCAATTGAAGGGGTGGAAGATGCCTGTGCGTGGATTTTTTTAACGTGTGGTGACCGTTGCCCATCAGTCACCACACGGGCTTGACAGAGCTAGGTCTTTATCCAGTAGCAAGGGTTAACCAGGACGACTGAAGACCTGCTCTGCTTAGTACTAAACAACTAGGCCGGCACCAGCGACTGATTGTCTCAGTTACACTGAACGCTGGCCTTTAAATGGGGTTTATTCAGAAGCCCCAGTTTTTCAGTAGACATCATAATCAAAGAAAGGACACAGGACATCAAGAGCCAGCCACCTGAAGGCTGAAACCTTTGTCCTTGATGTCCCTCCCTTGTGGCGCAGACAGAAGGTGAACTAAGATGTCAGGGGTGTGTCATTAGGTGCAACATGACAGTGCTCACACACTCTTCGCTGCACAAGCTCTGCATCTGCCACACGGGACCAATCAAATCCAACCAACCAGAAATACTGTGGTGTACACTCTGCTCACGCCTGGGCTGAGCTGCATCTCTTCGCTCCGCTCTTTAGTGGCCTTGAAAGAGAATCGTCTTCCCTGGAGCAAGCAGACCTGAACTTCTCACCATTCTTTTAAAGAAGCGAAAGAAAAGCAAACATCTCACTGAGATCTGCCAACAGTGCACAGCACAGGCCATCAGTGTAACTGGAGCTCCCTGTCTCCAGTCACACCTAGCTTCATTCCCGATAGTTGAGAAACAAAACCTATCTAACTGTGAGGCGGTGGGGGGGGAAGAAAAAGACTGAACCTGTGCCCACTACTGAAGCATAATATTCAAATTTCTCAAAACAAAAGGGAAGGAGTTAATCAGAACATTTTTAATTGAGTTTGCATCCCTGATTATCGCTCCATGTCTCTGTTTCCACATCAAATCCAGTTTTTAAAATTGACTCCTAAAACCGACGCATTCACTCGCTTTCTGAAACTTGCAGACTGTGAAACATGACCCGTGGGTTTTCGCCCCCTTGGCCAGCGGCAAAAGATTTGCATTTATATAGCGCCTTTCACGATCACCAGAAGTCTCAAGGTGTGCAGTCACTGTTGTAATGTGAGAAACGTGGCACTCAACTTGCGCACAGCAAGCTCCCACAAACAGCAATGTAATAATGACCGAATAATTTGTTTTTTTGTTATGTTGATTGAGGGATAAATATTGGCCAGGACACCGGGGATAACTCCCCTGCTCGTCTTCAAAATAGTGCCATGGGGTCTTTTAAGGTCCACCTAGGAAGGCAGCCAGGGTAACGTCTCATCCGAAAGATGGCACCTCCGATAGTGTAGTACTCTCTCAGCACCGCACTGGAGTGTCAGCCTAGATTTATGTGCTCAAGTCTCTATAGTGGGATTTGAACACACAACCTTTTAACTTAGAGGCGAGTGTGCGACCCACTGAGCCACAGGTAGTGGGATATTCTCGTAGGAAATGTTTTCTACAAACCTCCAAGATCTGTGATTCTACAACTGGTACCCACTGTATACGACGACAGCACTTGATTAGTAAGGAGCCATACGCAAATGTGTATTATACCATAGTGTTTTGTAACGGTGGTTCATTGTATTATCTAGATGTTTTGACAGGTAGCAGGTGTAGAGCATTTTCTTTTCACCTTTAGTCCTTTCTCTGCCTGAATACACAGACACTGCAGAAATTTGACACAATAAATGCTGTTAAAGCATTTCAAAAACTCAAAATTCTTTATCAGACGGGTCTTGTTGGAGTCAGAGAATAGAACATCGCTCCACTCTGCAGGACTAAAGACCAGGCACGATGTGGGTCACTGACAAAAGCTCAGCACCCCTACAAAAGCCCAGCCTCCCAGGACACTTGGGCTTCGCCAGCATAACACCATTATTCCATTCTGCAAGCTCGAATCTTACACCCTTTCATAGCCTGCTACCGATAGCATGGGAGTAAGATTCTGGCAATCTCGTGCAATGGACCTGTGTCTGTCACAGGGCGAATGGGGTGTGCAAGCAACATATTCCCCTGTGACTCTCAACTCATTGGGTAAACTTACATTACAACTGTGGCAATAGTGTGAAGCCATTTTGTCATGTTCTGATGTTGCAATTATAGTGTAAAAAAAGACTTGAATTTAAATAGTGCCTTACACGACCACTGGATGCCTCAAAGCGCTTTACAGCCAATGAAGTACCTTTGAAGTATAGTCAATGTTTTAATGTAGGAAAGGCGGCGGCCAATTTGCGCTCAGCAAGAGCCCACAAACAGTAATGTGATATTGACCAGATAATCTGTTTATTTGTTATGTTGATTGAGGGCTAAATATTAGCCAGGACACCGGGGATAACTCACCTGCTCTTCTTCGAAATAGTGCCATGGGATCTTTTACATCCACCAGGGAGGGCAGACGGGGCCTCGGTTTAACACCTCATCCGAAAGACGGCACCTCCGACAGTGCAGCACTACACTGGAGTGTCAGCCTAGCAGCCTGGATCTGAAGTCAGAACTGAACTGACACTGGACTCTCGGGACAGCAGCTTTACACGGCACAGGTTTAGTGTCAGTATGGAACCAGAATGAATTTGCACCAACTCTAAGCCGACAGCATAAACTTGGAGTCAGGGCTCAATCTGGCATTGGAGTGGAGCAGAGTTAGAATCTCTGGAGGGGGCAGTCTCTCTCGAGTCGGTAGAACATTGGCTCTTCCCAGTTCAGCATTGGTGCGAGGCCTAAACCGCTTCATACCCGTACTGAACATGAAGTGTGAATGCACCACGTGGGAAACTGAAGCAGAACTTCCGTGCCAAAAATAGGAGGCTTAACAAGATTTTTCTTTCGGTAATCAAGAGGGTATCTGAGCCATGACTTTGATCTCCTTGAGCTTCAAGTGTAGTACAGGTTTAGTGTCCGAAATCCGGAAACCTCGGGATCAAGGTCGTTCCGGATTCCGGGCATTTCCGGATTTTGGAATGTCTTTGGCTGAGCTGAGGTAGGTGGGGTCGGGCAGCCGAGGTAAGGGGGCAAGGTCGGCCCGAGGTAAGGGAGGGTACCAGGGGCAGGGAGGGGGACCGGGGAGGAGAGAGGAGGGCCGGGGGCGAAGTCAGGCCGGGGTGAGATCGGGCCGCGCGAAGTTGCGGTGAAGTCGAGGCGGGCGAAGTCGGGCCGGAGGTCGGGCTGCCGAGGGCCGGGGATCCGAGGGCTGGAGGAGGTTGGGCGGGGCGAGGTCGGGCCGCTAAGGCGGGGGGGGGGGGGGGGGGGCGGGGGGGAGGGGAGAGAGTCCGGATTGCGGAACATTTTCCGGTTTCCGGACGACCCCGCCACGGATCGGCTCAGTGTCCGGATTCCGGAACATTCTGAATTTTGGAACACCGGATTTCGGACGCTCAACCTGTCGTATTTTGGAATACCGTTAGAAGTGCAAAAGATTTTGGTTTCCTTTCCTGACAATTTTTTTTGTGTATGAATATTATAAAAATCAGGGGAGGAATATTAGTGAGTTGGAATGGACTGTGTTGGCTGTCAGTCCCCCAGTGTCGACACAAGCACTCCCAGATCAGGCACAGGACAATATTCCTCAGCCCAAACCGCACAAGAGTCGCCTCTCCAAGTGAGAGTGCCAATCTGCTGCCAAATTGAGGATGTTTTTTGTGCTTATGAGCCAATACCCATCTCATTTACAGCTGGAAAACAGGAGCGACTTTCATCCCATGAGAGAAACCCATGCTGTTGAACCCAAGACTACCAAAAAATGGGCAACACAGTGTCAGCCGTGGCTCAGTGGCCGGAACACTCGCCTCAGAGTCAGAAGGTTGTGGGTTCAAGTCCCAGTCCAGCAACTTGAGCACATAAATCTAAGCTGGCACTCCAGTGCAGTGCTGAGAGAGAGTCTTTTGGATGAGACGTTCATCGAAGCCCTGTCTACTCTCTCAGGTGGATGTAAAAAATCCCATGGCATTATATCGAGGAAGAACAGGGGAGAGTTATCCCCGGTATCCTGGCCAATATTTATCTCAATCAACATAACAAAAACAGATTATCTAGTCATTATCACATTGCTGTTTGTGAGAGCTTGCTGTGCATAGAATGGCTGCCCCATTACAACAGTGACTACACTCCAAAAGTACTTCATTGGCTGTAAAGTGCTTTAGGATGTCCGGTGGTTGTGAAAGGTGCGATATAACAGCAAGTCTTTTTCTTTTTTTTATTCATGAATGGTGCTGAAATAGCTATGGATGAAATTGAAAAGAACCAGGAAGTCTTAGTAACATAGAAACATAGAAACAGAAAATAGGTGCAGGTGTAGACCATTTGGCCCTTCGAGCCTGCACCACCATTCAATAAGATCATGGCTGATCATTCCCTCAGTACCCCTTTCCTGCTTTCTCTCCATACCCCTTGATCCCTTTAACCATAAGGGCCATATCTAACTCCTTCTTGAATATATCCAATGAATTGGCATCAACAACTCTCTGCGGCAATAAATTGCCTATCCCTTATCCTAAGACTGTGTCCCCTGGTTCTGGACTTCCCCAACATCGGGAACATTCTACCCGTCCCGTCAGAATCTTATATGTTTCTATGAGATCCCCTCTCATCCTTCTAAACTCCAATGTATAAAGACCCAGTTGATCCAGTCTCTCCTCAGTTGTCAGTCTAGCCATCCCGGGAATCAGTCTGGTGAACCTTCGCTGCACTCCCTCAACAGCAAGAATGTCCTTTCTCAAATTAGGAGACCAAAACTGAACACAATATTCCAGGTGAGGCCTCACCAACGCCCTGTACAACTGCAGTAAGACCTCCCTGCTCCTGTACTCAAATCCCCTAGCTATGAAGGCTAACATACCATTTGCCTTCTTCACCGCCTGCTGTACCTGCATGCCAACTTTCAATGACTGATGAACCATGACACCCAGGTCTCTTTGCAACTCCCCTTTTCCTAATCTGCCGCCATTCAGATAATATTCTGTCTTCGTGTTTTTGCCCCCAAAGTGGATAACCTCACATTTATCCACATTATACTGCATCTGCCATGCGTTTGCCCACTCACCTAACCTGTCCAAGTCACCCTGCAGCCTCTTAGCGTCCCCCTCACAGCTCACACCGCCACCCAGTTTAGTGTCATCTGCAAACTTGGAGATATTACACTCAATTCCTTCATCTAAATCATTAGTAGACTCACGCTCGACATCTCCAATCAACCCAAAGCAGCAATCATTAAACCCAACAGAGTGTTGAACTCTTATAGTCCAAACAACAGAATACAAGACAGAGGAAGCTGTGATCAAACTGTACAGTGCTCTGTTCATGCCACACTTTGATAGGCGTGCCAAGTTATTAATCAACGAGACAAGGGAGACGTTCAAGCATTGGGGGCAGTGCAAAGAAGAGCTACAAGGTTGATCCCTAGCCTTAGAAATCTCAGGGTTGAGGATAAACTGAAGAGTTGTGCTCTTCAGCCTCGAAAGGAGATGTCTAAGAAGTGATCTTATAGAGAGGTATACAGGATTGTACAAGGTGCACAGGTCTAAACTTGCAAAAGGCAAATTTAGGCGTGATGTTTTTCTTCACACAAAGAATAATCGCACATGGAACGGACTTCTTGAATCAGTGGTGGAGGCAAAACCTGTGGGGATCACGTATAAAACAATTGGTTGCTGCAATGGGTTGGGGACTTTATGGCCATTCTGGATGGATTAAAAATAATTGCATTTATATAGAGCCTTTCATGACCTCATGTCGCAAAGCACTTTACAGCCAATGAAGTACGTTTGAAGTATAGTAGGACGAACCAATGATGGGCCGAATGGCCTTCCCCACTGTAATTATTTTGTGAGACGAAAGGCCAGTGTTTAACCTACTGCACTATCCAGTGCCACAGATTGTTAAAGAAACATTCCCAGAGTGAAATATTCCTCCCCTCCTCCATATCGGGGAAAAGCAAAATCACGAAAGGCATCTCCTGCTTGATAAGTAACCTGTATTTTTTTCTCTCCAATTTAGTCTGCTGGACACCTGGCACGCCATCTTTTAAAACTGGAAGAGAGTCATCCAAGTGACACCAGCAGCAGGGCCCTCAGCAGGTAGCCGTCACCAAGGTAACGTGTGGACTTCTGCAGAGTTGACTGGTGTTCACCTTTTTAGCGTACCTGTACTTGATAGATCGACAGCAGAGTGGGATGGGGGGGGGGGGGGGGTGGGAATCAGAAGGCTGATGGTCCATCTGACCATAACAAGAAGCACCAACAGATGGGCCTACCAGTTACATTGGCTGACCGGTTCTTTCCTGCTTCATAAAGCAGTGCTTTTCGTCTCTGCCTTTCGTTTTCTCCCCATGCCAAATGCCCCCGCATCCACGTCTGGAACCAGCCGCTAGGGCGTACACTGGGTCGACCCTTACTCCACACGAGAAAGCATGCAGTACTGTCCACCCACTCCCTCAGAGGACCCATCAATTCGCTGTAGCACTGTGACAGACTACTTTTGCCCCAGATAGTTTTGTGCTCAACTGTTTATTTTTCCTTGACAATGCAGTGGAATGGTGTTAGCTTTACTCAGACAATAAATACCCATTCTACTTATGTTATCTCTGCTTAACCTGCTTTGTATCTATAGCTCTGTCTCTGAACACGGAGCTTTTTAGAGAGATGATCTGGATATTCTCACTCCTGCTGCAATTTTCTTTGTTATCAGGTTCCTCATTTTTCTTTTCTTCTGCCTTTCATTACTCTGTCTATTTTCTTTGTTTCATTTTTTAATGTCATTATATAGATCCTTCGTGAGGCCACACCTGGATTACTGTGTACAGTTTTGGTCTCCTTACATAAGGAAGGATATATTTGCCTTAGAGGGTGCCACGAAGGTTCACCAGATTGATTCCTGGGACAGGGGGATTGTCCTATGAGGAGAGATTGAAGAGACTAGGCCTATATTCCCTAGAATTTAGAAGACTGAGAGGTGGTCTCATTGAAACATGTATAATTCTTGAAGGGCTTGACAGGGTAGATGCTGGGAGGATGTTTCCCCTGGCTGGGGAGTTCAGAACCAGGGGTCACAGTCTCTTAATAAGGGATCGGCCATTTAGGACTGAGATGCGGATACATTTCTTCATTCAAAGGGTGGTGAATCTTTAGAATTCTCTACTCCAGAGGACTGTGGATGCTCAGTTGTTGAGTAAACCAGGCTCCCCACCCACCCTTTCCTTCAACCACTGTCTGTCCCACCTGTGACAGAGACTGTAATTCTTATATTGGACTGTACAGCCACCTGAGAACTCACTTTTGGGGCCCAAGTTTCCACACGATAAAAAACGGGCGCCCCTCCGAGCTGGGCGCCGGTTTTTCGCGCCTAAAACGGCGCCAGAAAAAAAACTCGCGATTCTGGAGCTCTTTGCAGCTCCTTGTCTGTTTGGCGCGGCGCCCAGTGGGGGCGGAGCCTACACTCGCGCCGATTTTGTAAGTGGGAGGGGGCAGGTACTATTTAAATTCGTTTTTTTCCTGCCGGCAACGCAGCGCGTGCGCGTTGGAGCGTTCGCAGTGTGAAGGAAACATTGGCACTCGGCCATTTTTGTAGTTCTTTGTAGCTGTTTAATTTTTAAACATTTTTTAATAAAAGCACATTGCCATCAGCACATCAGCACTGAGAAGGCTGCAGGAAGCCTCAGAAAGTTGAGGCAGCCGTTTCCCGACGACCTCCCCCTTTTGCGGGCGGTTGGAGGCAGGAAGCGATGAAACCTCCAGGAATACATCCAATCAGAGGGACAGGGCACGTACACACAGGTCACATGAGGACTGCAACGTCGATACGCAGGCATCGCGGCTTTTCCATGCAAGCCACATAGACAAACCAAGATCCTAGTACAGAAATGGAAAATGTTGGGAGATGTACAGCAGGCGCATTAGCATCTGTAAAGAGAAAAGCTAGCGTAACATTTAAGGCAAAAAGAATGATCAGAATCGTACTGATGAAGGATCAGCAGTTGAAATGTTAAGCCAGTTTTTATCCTTTCAGATACTCTCAGACATGCTGTGTATTTACTGCATTTTCTGTTTCAATTTCTGTTTTGAATGCCTGCAGTTGTTTCTCTTTTAGCTTAATCTAGTTTCTTAGCCTGACTAGATGTGACAGAAACAAAAGGTGCATTTAGCATGCATTTTCATGGTCTACAGAAAGGACTGTTTACATGCATTACTCTTACATTATTTCCAAATCCTTCAAATAAGTCACAATCAAAATGGGTACATTTTGGCGTGGAGAGATTACCAGCGACAATTCAAAAGGAACGCTGAAATGCCCAGTGACACTGTAGAGTTGTCAGGGGGAATTGGGATCTTTGCCAAGAAGAGTCCGTGTGAATCATGCCTGGATGTTTGTCATCACTTTCCCGCAGTGCTAACGCAACGCAAAATAGCCACATCCTACCGTGGCCATTGGAAAACCGTGAAAAAGAAAATGGTTGCAACCTTATAACCTCGATGTAAATCATGCAGCATACCTTGTCCAATCAATGTCAAGCTCCGCTGCGCCTTCTCTTTTTTGCCAAGACAAGACAAAATCTGTGCATTCAGAACCTGTCATATCTCTGCCCATGACATGTGAAAACAGTGATGATGGATCAGAGTATTTGAAATAAAATACACCGCTGAGTAATCCATTGGTTCTGCATTCACTTCAGCTTGGAGTGATATAAAACATGCTGACAGGGTGATGTCACTTTGGAATTGTACAAAAAACAAGACGACTGCTGTACACAGTCCGCCTGGAGACTGTACAATTACACACTTCATGACGTTAAATAAAAACTTTAGGGTGCTAGCGACTACTAAACATCAGATTACATAATTAGAGAATTAAAAAAAAAATGCTGCTGGGTTTGTGCAGATTAAACACAACTTAGAAATGTAGCATCACGGCCCATCTGGCTGGTGCCAATGTCTAGGAAATAACAACCAGTCTAACAATTTTTTTTCCAAATACCTATCCAACTCGCTCTCGAGTTTGCTGATATTTAAATCTGCTTTGTTTGGCAGTCCATTCCATAAAGTGTGAAGTACAGTACTTATTGTAAGACACACAACTAGCTCAGTGGGTGAATGTGCTATGATAACAGATAGAGGACTTCACAATTATGAACGGGTTCGATAGGGTAGATGTGGAGAAATGATTTTCACTTCTGGATGAGTCCTGAAGATGGCACCTCTGACAGTGCAGCACTCCCACAGCACTGCACTGGAGTGTCAACCTAGATTTTGTGCTCATGTCCTGGAGTGGGACTTCAACCCACAACCTTCTGACTCAGGGGCCAGTGTGCTACCCACTGAGCCACAGCTGACATCTACTCACATAAATAGTGGTTGGCAGGTAGTGTGCTTTGTGTTACTAATGTACGATAATATTCATTCTACATGATTTAACAACTGAGATAGCATTGCTGTAACCTTATGAGTAATTTGTATTTGCTCTCCAAGAAAATATATGACCGGTACAAAACTCTTTTGAAAAAAACATAATCAGTGCCAATCAGAGCCTCCGCCCCAAAAGTGAAAATACCAGCCGATAAATTCAGTCAATAAGCACTTGGTACGGTTACTTGTTTTATTTAGTGACTGATTTTATCAATGAACTTGATAACTAAAGTAACTCCAGCGGTAAGCATCTAATCGCAAATACAGTCATCTAACAGCCTGCATTGCGCTGTGTTTGGGGATGAGTTTACGAAGACACCCAATCAACACGCAGGGCATCTTGGCATTGTTAGCCCTCCCCTGTAGGAAAGTCTGCTAAAAATTGCTCTGTCTTGTGCTGTCCTTTAACTGTGGGTTTGTCGCATTTGTGGACACACAGTCACACCGAGAAACAGCAGAAACTCAGGATTCTGAGGGGGCGTGACAGGGTAGATGCAGAGAGGATGTTTCCCCTCGTGGGGGAATCTAGAACTAGGGGGCACAGTTTCAGAATAGGGGTCGACCATTTAAAATGGAAACAAGGAGGAATTTCTTCTCTCAGAGAGTTGTGAATCTTTGGAATTCTCTACCCCAGAGGGCTGTGGAGGTTGGGTCATTGAATATATTTACATAAGAACATAAGAAATAGGAACAGGAGTAGGCCATACGGCCCCTCGAGCCTGCTCCGCCATTCAACAAGATCATGGCTGATCTGATCATGGACTCAGCTCCACTTCCCTGCTCGCTCCCCATAACCCCTCATCCTCTTATCGTTTAAGAAACTGTCTATTTCTGTCTTAAATTTATTCAATGTCCCAGTTTCCACAGCTCTCTAAGGCAGCAAATTTCACAGATTTACAATCCTCAGAGAAGAAATTTCTCCTCATCTCAGTTTTAAATGGGCGGCCCCTTATTCTAAGATTATGCCCTCAAGTTCTAGTCTCCCCTATCAGTGGAAACATCCTCTCTGCATCCACCTTGTCAAGCCCTCTCATAATCTTATACGTTTCGAATAAGCACCTCTCATTCTTCTGAATTCCAATGAGTAGAGGCCCAACCTACTCAACCTTTCCTCATAAGTCAACCCCCTCATCCCCGGAATCAACCTAGTGAACCTTCTCTGAACTGCCTCCATTGCAAGTATATCCGTACATAAATATGGAAACCAAAACTGTACTCAGTATTCTAGGTGTGGCCTCACCAATACCTTGTATAGCTGTGGCAAGACTTCCCTGCTTTTATACTCCATCCCTTTCGCAATAAAGGCCAGGTTTAAGGTGGAGAGAGACAGATTTTTGAACGATAAGGGAGTGAAGGGCTATGAAGAGCGGACAGGGAAGTGGAGTTGAGGCGAAGGTCAGATCAGCCATGATCTTATTGAATGGTGGAGCAGGCTTGAGGGGCCGAATGGCCGACTCCTGCTCCTATTTCTTATGCATGATGTCAAGAGTTCCTATGTGATGGATTGAAATGTGGGCAATAATGTAAGTGAAACATGATTCTACAAATGGAGCATTTTATTCAGAATCATTGGACTGATACGTGAACAGGAAATATTTGTAGGGCAATGGAGAAAGAGCGGGGGATTGGACTTATTGGATAGTTCGTTCAGAGAGCTGGCACAGGTCATAGACAGCAATTGGCCCAAGTGCAAGAATAAGTGAAGTGAACGGTTTCTGTCAAATATCCAATATGGACTTTTATTGCTTTGATAGAATCACGTGGCACAGGAGGCCATTCGGCCCATCGTGCCTGCTCTTTGAACGAGCTATCCAATAAGTCTCACTCCCCTGCTCTTTCTCCATTACCCTACAAAATTTTCCTAATCACGTATCAGTCCAATGATTCTGAATAAAATGCTCCATTTGTAGAATCATGTTTCACTTACATTATTGGATGTTGCTATCACGATGAGGGAGGGTGGGAAGAAGTCTGCTTCTATAAACACCAGTCAATCTTAAGTCAAAACCTCTTCCCTCCCACTATCTTTGTGCAGCTGGCAACAAAACAAGAACTGCAGAGTCAAAAGAACGATTAAAATCATGCGCGGCATAACACTGGACCAAATGGTGATGCAGCGGCTATCCAATCTTCACTGGCAACACATTAAGGATAGCAGCGGGCACACTATACAGCCACTGTATGGTTCGGGCTCCTATGCTATTCTATTTTCTAACCGCCTTTGCTAGTGCAGACCAAGACTGAGTATATGTTGGATTAAAAACAGAAAATACTGGAAATCTCAATGGGTCAGAGAGAGAAACAGAGTTAACGTTTCAGGTCGATGACCCTTCGTTAGAACTGGAAAAGTCTGAAATGTAATAGATTCTTAAGGAGCACTGAAAGGTGGAGGGGGGGGAAAGAACAAAAGGGAAGGTCTGTGACAGGGTAGAAGACAGGAGAGATTTGAGAGACAAAAGGGAGGATGGGCCAACGTGAGATGGTAATGGCAGAAGTTAAAAAATGATGATTCGTGATAGGGTGTGAATGGCGGAATAATTGCCTGTTGCCATGGGAAACAGAGAGAGAAAAAATATACATAAGATCAGTGGCGAGGGTTTAAAAAATAAAAGAGGAAAAGGGAACAAAATATGGCCAGGGGTTTTAGTCTGAAATTGTTGAACTCGATGTTGAGTCCAGAAGGCTGTAAACTGTCTAAATGAAAGATGAGGTACTGTTCCTCGAGCTTGTGTTGAGCTTCATTGGAACAGTGTAGGAGGCTGAGGACGGAGAGGTCAGAGTGGGAGTGGAGCGAAGGATTAGTGACAGGCGACCGGAAGCTCGGGGTCACGCTTACGGACTGAACGGAGGTGTTCCGCAAAGCGGTCACCCAATATGTTGGCTGGCTGGTTCCTCATGGGAATTAAAAGATAATTGCGTTTTAGTACTAATAGGGTGTTCCAGTATACAGCCTTGCCATAAGGTAGCCATCACCATTCCAGCTGCAATGCCACCCTCTCACACTGCCTTATTGTGCTTGAACATTAAAATGGTCACAAAAATTTACTCCCACCGCTTTGACTAGTCCACACGTGATGTGCTTTTAATGATGAATATCTCCCCTTCCTACTCTAACCCACAGACACACACACACTTAACTCCTCTCCTCGGGAGGTGTGTGTGCTGGGCTACTTTTCCACAGGCGCCAACAGCTCTCCTCTTCTCCAATCAAATGTGCAATCTTGCCGAATGTCATCGTTGGCAGTGAGCTTCAACTGGTATTAAACGACAGCAGCTCGAACCTGTCCTTACGCACGTCCACTTTGCATGCAGGGGTCAGAGGATAGCAATTGGCATAGCAGGGGCACCTCGGGCTCAATTGGCAGTCTGTGCTGAGTTGTAGTCGCTTAATCAGCAGATTCAGGGAACCAGACCTGGGACTTTCCAGCCTATGTGGCTCGGTGCCACGCTACAAAATGTTACTTTTTAATCCGCCTTGTCTGCAACTCCTGGAGAGCTGCCACATCAGGTTTGGAAGACTGGAGGAGGGTTGCTCGATTGTGAATAAGCGGCTCCGAAAGGTTAGTGGGTTGTTGACGATTCCAGAATGGTACCCACACCGAGTGGAGCCTGTCGCGCAGAGCTGCTGTCGGAACCTTCCGACAGGAATGACAGATGCGGGCTGAGCGTCTTTATTCTTTCTCTGACGGCAGACATGGTGGGGGTGAAATTGGTCTTCGTCAGTAGAGCTAAACGAGCTCGGGGTGGATCAGCAGCCCGTTCTACATCGTGCTCGATTACCGTCAATGGATAAGAAAATGGAGCACTGTGCGAAATGGGCTGCCCATTCGCTATGATCCCGTTTCGCATTACTGGCGAAAACCAATAATCGCCCCTCACCCCGCTCCCCGGTAAGCCAGAAGGCTTGGCCAGGACAGATTAAAAACCTAGATGCTGTTTATGGGTAGAACAAGCATATCCAATGTCTTTTCAAACAACTAAAGATGGCTTTTCACACTGAAAGTACTTGGCCCTTTCACCATAACAGCCTTTTAAACATGCGGCAGTTATGATTATACTGGCAGTCTACGGCTATGCTGACAGTCAATGTCATAGCCCTGCTGTTGATGTAACCTAGCTCAGTAACATAGTGATATTACTGCCTCCATTTGGTCTTTAGCTGTACTTTCTTCCTTTTCTTCATTCTTTCTAGGTCTTTCTGAAAATCTCTATAGACAGCTTCCTCCTTTCTCTCTGGGTTAATCCCAAGCTAAAGAAAGAAAAAGACTTACATTAATATGGCCCTTTCACGACCACCGGATGTCTCAAAGCGCTTTACAGCCAATCAAGTACTTTTGAAGTGTGGTCACTGTTGTAACGTGGGAAACGCTCACAGATCCACCCATAACCGTTTCGCGGGTTTGGCTCAGAAGCTACCCTCCAGTTAATAATGGTGTTTATCAGTGTTCACTCAGAGTTAAAGGTGTGATAATTGAGGAACTTGTTGAAACAGAAAAATAAACCAAACTCACAATGCCAAAAGCAATATGTAGAAACCAGGAGAAACAATTAGCCCGGAACCAGTGGTCTTGATGACTGCGAACCGGCAGCACTCGCTGTCATTTCACCGTTGAAACTGACCACAACTTCAGGATCTGGTACGTGCATAACCTAACGCGGAAATCCTGAAGTTGCGGTGTGTCATTTACTGATGCGGACCCCCCCACTCCCTGCCCCGGAATCGGCAATGTGAAATCACTGATCTGACGAAAACCTCCCCTTTCACATAGAAACATAGAAAATAGGAGCAGTAGTAGGCCATTCGGCCGAGTCTGCACCGCCATTCAATATGATCATGGCTGATCCTCTATCTCAACACCATATTCCCGCTTTTTCCCCATAGCCCTTACCCCATACTCATAAACAAATAGCAAGCCCATAAAAAGTTAGACCCATTCAAATGAGGTGTAACTGGGTTTTTAACAGCGATCTGAGTAGTAACTACTCCCAAAGTAAGCGCTCTAATCGGAACTCCTATGCGTCAAGCGAGTCCCAGGTGGGCAGAGGAAACGTTTCAAGGACACCCTCAAAGCCTCCTTGATAAAGTGCAACATCGCCACCGACACCTGGGAGTCCCTGGCCAAAGACCGCCCAGAGTGGAGGAAGAGCATCCGGGAGGGCGCTGAGCACCTTGAGTCTCGTCGCCGAGAGCATGCAGAAAACAAGCGCAGTCAGCGAAAGGAGCATCCAGCAAACCAGACAGCCCATCCACCCTTTCCTCCAACCACTGTCTGTCCCACCTGCGACAGAGACTGTAATTCCCGTATTGGACTGTTCAGTCACCTGAGAACTCACTTTTGAAGTGGAAGCAAGCCTTCCTCGATTTCGAGGGACTGCCTGTGATGATGATGGAACTACTGATAAACAACAAACGCTCTTGTCCTGAAAAACTCATTTTATATTGGTGGAGTGTCTAATTTCTCCATTAAGTTAAAAATTATTGGGCCGGATTAGGTGATGTGCACTTCTGTTTTTGCCCTGGAAGGGCAGCAATGGCGGCGGTGAGGTCAGTCGAGGAGGCGGGAGCTCGGAGCAGCGTGAGTCCGGGGTCGGCGCGAGTCCGGGGTCGGCGAGAGGCCTATAAAGGCCAGCGGGAGTCGAGCAGTTCGAGCAGTCAGTCGAGGAGGCGGGAGCTCGGAGCAGCTCGAGTCCGGGGTCGGCGAGAGGCCTATAAAGGCCAGCGGGAGTCGGGCAGTTCGAGCAGTCAGTCGAGGAGGCGGGAGCTCGGAGCAGCTCGAGTCCGGGGTCGGCGAGAGGCCTATAAAGGCCAGCGGGAGTCGAGGAGGCGGGAGCTCGGAGCAGCGCGAGTCCGGGGTCGGCGAGAGGCGTACCGGTGCAGCTGCAGGGAGAAGGCAAAAAAACAAAGGTGACGTCACAGCCTAGGGGGTAAGTGATTGGCTGGTGATTGGTGAGTAGTTTTTCTTTTTCTTCTTATATTAGTCAGTAACTTTTAACATTGTTATTACCAGTTTAAGTATATCTAAGGGTTAAGTCATGGCAGGAGAGCTCGGTCGGGTGTTATGCTCCTCCTGTACCATGTGGGAACTCAGGGACACTTCCGGTGTCCCTGACGACTACGTGTGCGGGAAGTGTATCCGCCTCCAGCTCCTGACGGTCCGCGTTACGGAATTGGAGCTGAGGGTGGATTTACTCTGGAGCATCCACGATGCTGAGAATGACGTGAGTATCACGTGTAGTGAGTTGGTCTTACCGCAGGGAAAGGGTCCACAGCCAGATAGGGAATGGAAGACCAGCAGGAAGAGTAGAGCAAGGAAGGTAGTGCAGGGGTCCCCTGCGGTCATCCCCCTGCAAAACAGATACACCGCTTTGGGTACTGTTGAGGGGAATGACTCATCAGGGGAGGGCAGCAGCAGCCAAGTTCATGGCACCGTGGCTGGCTCTGCTGCACAGGAGGGCAAGAAAAAGAGTGGGAGAGCGATAGTGATAGGGGATTCAATTGTGAGGGGAATAGATAGGCGTTTCTGCGGCCGCAACCGAGACTCCAGGATGGTATGTTGCCTCCCTGGTGCAAGGGTCAAGGATGTCTCGGAGCGGGTGCAGGACATTCTGAAATGGGAGGGAGAACAGCCAGTTGTCGTGGTGCACATTGGTACCAACGACATAGGCAAAAAAAGGGATGAGGTCCTACGAAACGAATTTAAGGAGCTAGGAGCTAAATTAAAAAGTAGGACCTCAAAAGTAGTAATCTCGGGATTGCTACCAGTGCCACGTGATAGTCAGAGTAGGAATCGCAGGATAGCGCAGATGAATACGTGGCTTGAGCAGTGGTGCAGCAGGGAGGGATTCAAATTCCTGGGGCATTGGGACCGGTTCTGGGGGAGGTGGGACCAGTACAAACCGGACGGTCTGCACCTGGGCAGGACTGGAACCAATGTCCTAGGGGGAGTGTTTGCTAGTGCTGTTGGGGAGGATTTAAACTAATATGGCAGGGGGATGGGAACCAATGCAGGGAGACAGAGGGAAACAAAAAGGAGCCAAAAGCAAAAGACAGAAAGGAGATGAGGAAAAGTGGAGGGCAGAGAAACCCAAGGCAAAGAACAAAAAGGGCCACTGTACAGCAAAATTCTAAAAGGACAAAGGGTGTTAATAAAACAAGCCTGAAGGCTTTGTGTCTTAATGCAAGGAGTATCCGCAATAAGGTGGATGAATTAATTGTGCAAATAGATGTTAACAAATATGATGTGATTGGGATTACGGAGACGTGGCTCCAGGATGATCAGGGCTGGGAACTCAACATTCAGGGGTATTCAACATTCAGGAAGGATAGAATAAAAGGAAAAGGAGGTGGGGTAGCATTGCTGGTTAAAGAGGAGATTAATGCAATAGTTAGGAAAGACATTAGCTTGGATGATGTGGAATCTATATGGGTAGAGCTGCAGAACACCAAAGGGCAAAAAACGTTAGTAGGAGTTGTGTACAGACCTCCAAACAGTAATAGGGATGTTGGGGAGGGCATCAAACAGGAAATTAGGGGTGCATGCAATAAAGGTGCAGCAGTTATAATGGGTGACTTTAATATGCACATAGATTGGGCTAGCCAAACTGGAAGCAATACGGTGGAGGAGGATTTCCTGGAGTGCATAAGGGATGGTTTTCTAGACCAATATGTTGAGGAACCAACTAGGGGGGAGGCCATCTTAGACTGGGTGTTGTGTAATGAGAGAGGATTAATTAGCAATCTCATTGTGCGAGGCCCCTTGGGGAAGAGTGACCATAATATGGTGGAATTCTGCATTAGGATGGAGAATGAAACAGTAATTTCAGAGACCATGGTCCAGAACTTAAAGAAGGGTAACTTTGAAGGTATGAGGCGTGAATTGGCTAGGATAGATTGGCGAATGATACTTAGGGGGTTGACTGTGGATGGGCAATGGCAGACATTTAGAGACCGCATGGATGAAGTACAACAATTGTACATTCCTGTCTGGCGTAAAAATAAAAAGGGGAAGGTGGCTCAACCGTGGCTATCTAGGGAAATCAGGGATAGTATTAAAGCCAAGGAAGTGGCATACAAATTGGCCAGAAATAGCAGCGAACCTGGGGACTGGGAGAAATTTAGAACTCAGCAGAGGAGGACAAAGGGTTTGATTAGGACAGGGAAAATGGAGTACGAGAAGAAGCTTGCAGGGAACATTAAGGCGGATTGCAAAAGTTTCTATAGGTATGTAAAGAGAAAAAGGTTGGTGAAGACAAACGTAGGTCCCCTGCAGTCAGAATCAGGGGAAGTCATAACGGGGAGCAAAGAAATGGCGGATCAATTGAACAAGTACTTTGGTTCGGTATTCACTAAGGAGGATACAAACAACCTTCCGGATATAAAAGGGGTCAGAGGGTCTAGTAAGGAAGAGGAACTGAGGGAAATCTTTATTAGTCGGGAAATTGTGTTGGGGAAATTGATGGGATTGAAGGCCGATAAATCCCCAGGGCCTGATGGACTGCATCCTAGAGTACTTAAGGAGGTGGCCTTGGAAATAGCGGATGCATTGACAGTCATTTTCCAACATTCCATTGACTCTGGATCAGTTCCTATGGAGTGGAGGGTAGCCAATGTAACCCCACTTTTTAAAAAAGGAGGGAGAGAGAAAACAGGGAATTATAGACCGGTCAGCCTGACCTCAGTAGTGGGTAAAGTGATGGAATCAATTATTAAGGATGTCATAGCAGTGCATCTGGAAAATGGTGACATGATAGGTCCAAGTCAGCATGGATTTGTGAAAGGGAAATCATGCTTGACAAATCTTCTGGAATTTTTTGAGGATGTTTCCAGTAAAGTGGACAAGGGAGAACCAGTTGATGTGGTATATTTGGACTTTCAGAAGGCTTTCGACAAGGTCCCACACAAGAGATTAATGTGCAAAGTTAAAGCACATGGGATTGGGGGTAGTGTGCTGACGTGGATTGAGAACTGGTTGTCAGACAGGAAGCAAAGAGTAGGAGTAAACGGGTACTTTTCAGAATGGCAGGCAGTGACTAGTGGAGTGCCGCAAGGTTCTGTGCTGGGGCCCCAGCTGTTTACATTGTACATTAATGATTTAGACGAGGGGATTAAATGCAGTATCTCCAAATTTGCGGATGATACTAAGTTGGGTGGCAGTGTGAGCTGCGAGGAGGATGCTATTAGGCTGCAGAGTGACTTGGATAGGTTAGGTGAGTGGGCAAATGCATGGCAGATGAAGTATAATGTGGATAAATGTGAGGTTATCCACTTTGGTGGTAAAAACAGAGAGACAGACTATTATCTGAATGGTGACAGATTAGGAAAAGGGAAGGTGCAACGAGACCTGGGTGTCATGGTACATCAGTCATTGAAGGTTGGCATGCAGGTACAGCAGGCGGTTAAGAAAGCAAATGGCATGTTGGCCTTCATAGCGAGGGGATTTGAATACAGGGGCAGGGAGGTGTTGCTACAGTTGTACAGGGCCTTGGTGAGGCCACACCTGGAGTATTGTGTACAGTTTTGGTCTCCTAACTTGAGGAAGGACATTCTTGCTATTGAGGGAGTGCAGCGAAGGTTCACCAGACTGATTCCCGGGATGGCGGGACTGACCTATCAAGAAAGATTGGATCAATTGGGATTGTATTCACTGGAGTTCAGAAGAATGAGAGGGGACCTCATAGAAACGTTTAAAATTCTGACGGGTTTAGACAGGTTAGATGCAGAAAGAATGTTCCCAATGTTGGGGAAGTCCAGAACCAGGGGTCACAGTCTGAGGATAAGGGGTAAGCCATTTAGGACCGAGATGAGGAGAAACTTCTTCACCCAGAGAGTGGTGAACCTGTGGAATTCTCTACCACAAAAAGTAGTTGAGGCCAATTCACTAAATATATTCAAAAGGGAGTTAGATGAAGTCCTTATTACTCGGGGGATCAAGGGTTATGGCGAGAAAGCAGGAAGGGGGTACTGAAGTTTCATGTTCAGCCATGAACTCATTGAATGGCGGTGCAGGCTAGAAGGGCTGAATGGCCTGCTCCTGCACCTATTTTCTATGTTTCTATGTTTCTGGGCGGGCGGTAAGCTTCCAGCGCCTTGCGGGGGTTTTCAGGGCTGGTTTTGTGGGGGCGCGGAGCAGTACCGCCCCGGAAGAGTTGAGCTGGTGTGCAATGCCCCTGGTTGCAACACCGGCTCGCTTTTGGACTCCTGCCCGACCCGTACGCCCCGCTGCACGCCCTGCTGGGACCGCCTGTGAAAATGGGCGGCCCGACCTATGCCGGCTACAGTGAAGTAAGTAATGTCCACCTCAGGTAAGTGTGATTGTTTTTTCTTTTCTTTTTAGTTCGCGATTTATGTTGTGATGGCATGGGCTATGGATTGGGAATATTTTTTTCAAGTTTTTTTTTCTCCCCAGGCCTCTGTTAGTGCGCTCCTGGGCCTGCTCTTTAGCTCAGGATTTTCCCATGCTCAGCCGGCCTAGCGCCCTAAGAGAGGTGTGCAATGCCTCCCTTAGCGCTCCGCCCCACACTCAGGGCCCAGCTGCCCAATTTTGCTCACTGAGGCGCAAACTGTTCCCGGGCACTAACTTTACCGCCCCGCTGTCATTACCGCCCCGAAATCAGCAAAGCTGAAAATCCAGCCCATTAGATTTTAAAATTAATTAAAAGAATGTTTTTTAAAGTTCCTTCATGATATTTCAGCTTCAATGTGTATGTCCCAATCTTTATTTTGCTCTCTATAAAAATGTTAAAAAGTGATTGGTGCTTTCTATTTCCTGGTTCCTGGTCTCTGAGAATTCTGCAATGTGATTGGCTGCTTCGACAGCTTGTTGATGTCACAGCAGCTCGCACTATGGGATTCCCATTATACTATAGATGCAACGTCCCGAATCCAGAACTTCAAAAACCGGAAATATCTGAAAACCAGACATTTTGCGCATAGCTGATGGAGTCGTCCCGAATCCAGAATTATTGTCCGAAAACCGGACATTTTGAGACAAACCCCAAAATCCGGCACGGATTCAGTCGAGGATTCCAGATTTCAGACAAGAAAATCAACTCTGAAATCCGGTATTCTCGACCAAATCCATGCCGGATTTCGAGTTTTGCCGGATTTCGGACCTCGCCGCTCAAAACCCGGCACGGGATTTGGTCGCGGATTCCAGATTTCAGACTATTGATTTTCTTGTCTAAAATCCGGAAAAAAACAAAACCCCAAATGGAGTCGGTCCCGAGGATTCCGGACGTTGTACCTGTACGTTGATTTCAACGGCATGTTGGAAAAGCCGAACATCTCGCCACAGAGATCGCGAGACCTTTGTGGGCAGATTATTTCGGGGCCCGCGGTGAACGCCTTTGCTTCGCCACTGACCGCAAATTACGGGCCAATGTATATTTGTTCAAAGTTACACGATTCTGTTGCCCGTAGCGCTACCCTCCGAGCTCCTTATATCCGATAATTAAGAAGGCCTTATTATCCCTATTCTATTCATGCATAAAATGCTGGTACTGTTCCTATCGTATCATCTGCTACCATGTAATTCAGGTCAGACGGAGCATGCAATTAGGCAAAGTGCTCTGTTAGTACCGGTCTGGCTGTCAGCTTCAACACGGACAAAAAATTATATTTAAATGGTGTATCGCAGTGCAGGTATACAAGTGGTAATGGAACAGAAGCAGCAGCCAGCAGCTCGAAAGCATAAACCAGATTACACTGGCAATAAACCACAGCCATACATATGTTATTAATCAACATGTACTAACTGGAATCTCTGACCTTGTCAGTCCCACTTATATTAAGGGAAACGCTAGAAAAATAATTGAGAAAACATATCATTCAGAATCTCCCGATGGCTCTTTGCCATCATGGGTTTAAATCAAACGTCTGCCGATATTATCAATACAAAAATTTGATCCAATTCAATTTCGGAATAGCAATTCCTCAAATTATGAGCCTCTGATTTAATCAGTGATATCACAAGGTGTGGTCAATTCACATGCCAGGCATGAGGCTCCCTAAGCAATTGCTCTATGTGGAACTCCTTCACGGCAAATGAGTCAAAGGTGGGCAGCGGAAACGTTACAAGGACATCCTCAAAGCCTCCCTGATAAAGTGCAACATCCCCACTGACACCTGGGAGTCCCTGACCGAAGACCGCCCTAAGTGGAGAAAGTGCATCCGGGAGGGTGTTGAGCTCTTCGAATCTCAACGGCGCAAGCATGGCAGGACTCTGTGCTCTGCGGACTGCTCCCAGGGACGCACACCGAGACAGACATCATCTGCTGCTGGAGAGCCTTCAACTCGGTGAAAGACGCACTTTGGTCTTCCCGAATCTTGCTGGTCTTCCAGAGCAAGGAAATGTCCACGGTCGAGTGTTGCAGACTGGCGCAATCCAAGGTCCAGGAGTACATGCTGAGAGACGCACTAAAGGTTGATGCTGTTGCTGCAAAGGCACGATGGGGAAGAGCCACAGTTTAAGGCCCTTCTGCCACGGTAAACCGAGGGGATGGAATCAGACCCCCCCTTGGGCTGTACTTGTTAATCTGCTTGTATATATAGAGCACCATGTACTGAAAAACACCTGTGTTGTGCCATGTATAATGAAAGTCTCTGCACTGTTTAGTAACTTGTAAAGAAATGTAAATGTATTCTCATCTGTTCCGTGTACTGCTTTCATCTGCATAGTGCTACATGTAACGTGATTCGTGATCGGTATTGAAATGTATCCTGGAATGTAATGTAAACCTGTTCTTATCTGCTCCATGTAATACCCTTATTTGCACAGTACTACATGTAACGTGATTTACGGATTGTACTAAACTGTACCTTGAAATGAAATGTACGCTAGTGCATTGTATGGAACTGCTGTCAGCATCCAAACGAATTGCATGGAATTGCTGACCGCAAGGTACTGAGCTATTTTTCAATGTATTGTGAAAATTTTATAGGAATAAAGTATATTTTTGAAAAAAAAATGAAGAGGTCTGGCGCAGTCAGCGGAAGGAGCATGCGGCAAAGCAGTCCCACCCCCCACTCCCCCCCCCCCACACTTCCCCGGACGAATGTCTGTCCCACCTGTGACAGGGTCTGTGGCTCTCGTATTGGACTGTTCAGCCACCAAAGGACTCACTTTAGAAGTGGAAGCAAGTCTTCCTCGATTCCGAGGGACTGCCTATGATGATGATGATGGGTCAATTCAGAGTCTCTTCATTCATTTTCAAAAATGCCCTGTTCATGTTGCTCAGTTATAACATTATAGCTGGATGGTGTCAGCCCAGGCCAGTTAATTCCTTCACCTTGATGAGTACAAATGAATTTTTAGAGAGCCGCTGATCCACTTATTCTGCAGGGGTAGAGTTAAAATGTTTGGGAGGTTGTGCTTGAACTGTATAAAACACTAAGTTAAGCCGCAGCTGGAGTACTGCGTGCCGTTCTGGTCACCACATTACAAGAACGATGTGATTGCACTAGAGAGGGTGCAGAGGAGATTTACGAGGATGTTGCCTGGACTGGAGAATTTTAGCTATGAGGAAAGATTGGATAGGCTGGAGTTGTTTTCATTGAACAGAAGAGGCTGAGGGGAGACCTTATTGAGGTGTATAAAATTATGAGGGGCCTAGATAGAGTGGATAGGAAGGACCTGTTCCCTTAGCAGAGGGGTCAACAACCAGGGGGCATAGATTTAAAGTAATTGGTGGGAGGTTTAGAGGGGATTTGAGGGGAAATTTTTTCACCCAGAGGGCGGTGGGGGTCTGGAACTCACTGCCTGAAAGGGTGGTAGAGGCAGAAACCCTCACCACATTTAAAAAGTACTTGGATGTGCACTTGAAGTGCCGTTACCTACAGGGCTACGGACCAAGAGCTGGAAAGTGGGATTAGGCTGGATAGCTCTTTGTCGGCCGGCACGGACACGATGGGCTGGAATGGCCTCCTTCCGTGCTGTACATTTCTATGATCTATGATTCTGTTTGGAGGCAAGCAGATGCTCGCTTTCTAGCTGCTGTAAACGCTGGCATACGCTTGCCTCAATCACCGTGCGGGTGAGATATGCTATATTTCCTGTCAGAATCGGGGCGGGAAAGGCAGCATCGCTGGTACAGTTGGCTGCTTCGGCGTTTACAGGAAGTTTCTGAGTTGATATGAAAATGTTGCATGAGCAACAAGGTGACCCACCGGAATTAACTCAGAAACTTACTGTAGGAGCCAAGTGTGCCAGCTGTGTGCCAACGCTGCTGCCTCTCGCACATCAATTCTGGCCGCGTGTTTCCCGTCCCCAGCTCCCAATTACACAGCTCTTGCTTTGTCCTCAATTTGGCACCACCCTCCCCCCCCCCCCCCACCAATGCTCCCATAATCTGGGACACGGGATTGGTTAACTAGGGGCTGGAAAGAGTGAGTGCTTCTTTGTGGCTGGCCACGAACCGACAATGGTTATTCTCTATCTGTTTACTTCACTTGGAATGTGGTCAGAAACCAGCAGGACAGAAGTTGAAAAGAACAAGCCTCATCAGACAAATTAGAACAACATTTTCCACCCATAAAGTCGATGTTTTGTGGAATATCGATATATTAAAAGTGTTATACCTGCAAGCACTTATCAACCTTTTATTGCATTAGGGATCCCTATGTCCAGATTGAGAATGGAACCTGCCTATGTAAGCTTGTCACACTATAATTACACCCCACCCCTGTAGTTCCTCCACTGAGGGAAGAGTGACAACAAGGCAGTTTTCATTTTAAATCTGGGCATAACAATTTATAATGGAAATATAAAATTAAAACCAAAATGTAGGGCTTTAAAATGGGGACGGAATTAACATCTGCACACGCCAACCTAATTATCCTCCAGCCTCGAACCTTGCTCCACCTGAAGGCTACACTTTGGTCTTGACTCCGCACGTGCGACGCCACGGGAGATCAACTACGTACACGGTACGTTTTGCAAGTCTCACTGCTCATGTTGTGGAGAAACCACATGTTGGGAGCACAGATCAGAGAACTGGACACAGAGTCCAGCACACCTCATCCGATTTCCCGGTAATATCAAGAGCGCCACAAATCAGGCATGCTGATTCCTGTGCTCGATTTTCCCATCCGTGCTCCCGTTAACCGAGGCTCTGCTGAGATGTGCCTGGAATCTCACTTAAAGTACATGATGCGATGATGATTTCTGCCCCCCACCCCCCACCCCCCCCCCAGGTTTTTAATCTGGTTTTTGCCTCTCCCAGGAGATCACATGGCTCCGGTTGGGGTAGAGTGTAGAATGTTTTTGCTAGGGGTGTCGCATTTGTGTGGGGCGGACTGGTTGGGCTGGGTGCTCTTTACCTTTCCGCCATTGTTCATAGGTTTATATGTAACCTTTAGGGCTGCTGACCGAGAGCTGTGGAGCTCTTTGTCGGCCGGTGTGGACACAATGGGCCGAAATGGCCTCCTTCTGCGCTGTAAATTTCTATGTTTCTATGACTAACTTATTTGGAAAGAAGACGAATTAGTTTGTGGTCAAAAGCAAGACTGACGGTTATAGTGGCAAGCGTGGGCACAGATAGCTTAACACTTTCTCGGATATAATCGTTCTTGTGCTGCTGTGATCCTGAAAATCCCATTTGGGAAATGGAACTGGCCCGTCTTGAATAATGTAGATCGTAATGTTAGATTAGCACCCTGGAGTTTCCACAGTATTGCCTTTGAGGATCAGGATGAAATTACGCACAGCTTTGTCTTTTTTCAAGTTTCGTCAGTGGTTATTTCCTCTCTCCTCTCCCCACGCCCCAGAGAGGATTAAGCAGGTCTATAGCTGTTGCAACATTGTGCTAAGATTCTTGCGGCGTAAGGCTCTCAATGTGGGTTTTTTTTTTGCACAACTGGCCTCAACCCAAAAGGCGGCTTGCTGGAGCTCGCTAAGGCTCGCAGCCAGTAAGACCTGTTTGTAGCAGGTCCTCCCAGCGGCCAAACTTACCTACCCTTGGCAAGTTTACTTCCGATTTGTAGCTGGCTGCGCAGGTCGCGCATGTCGGAACCTGGCACCGTTATTACAATACAGAGGCGGCTTGTGATAGAGGAGATCGTCTTGCTCAAAGAAATGGAATTAAAAGGCTGCATGGTCTATTCTTCAATACTTTCTGATGTGCATTTAACATCCTTGTTCTTGCCATCAAATCCCTCCATGGCCTTTGCTAAGTATGGAAGGACTCCACAAGACTGAGTACTGTGAGCTAAAACTGATGTGACCTTAGTCTCTTTAATACAACTCCAGAGTGCCTAAGCAGCCTGGCAGACAGCCTTTTATACTCCCTTGCACGAGGTGTGCAGGTGACCCTTGGGCCTCCAACAGTTGCGCCCTCTGGTGGCAAGTCTTACACAGTTACAATGTTTACATACATAACAGCCTTGATCCATTCAATCTCTAAAACCCCCCACCAGCCATACATTCTTCTCCTGCGCCATTTAATCCTGCTGGCAGATTTCACAATGAGTACCAATTCATTATTCGTGCTTATTTGGTGAGAGATTTATCAACTCGGCAATGAATAAGTCAAAATATAAGAAAATTGGTCAAACTTAAATTCCATTTCTGTTCATTAGAAACATTAGCTTACAAATTCTACATGAATACACCAGCATCATTAACAACAACAACAACTTGTATTTATATAGCGTCTTTAACGCAGCGAAACATCCCAAGGTGCTTCACAGGAGTATTGCGAGACAAAACATTTGACACCGAGCCATATAATGAGAAATTAGGGCAGATAACCAAAAGCTTGATCAAAGAGGTAGGTTTTAAGGAGTGTCTTGAAGTAGGATAGAGAGGTAGAGAGAAGAGGTTTAGGCAGGGAATTCCAGAGCTTGGGGCCTAGGCAACAGAAGGCACGGCCACCAATGGTTGAGCTTTATTAAATGCTTTTCACCCTTTACACGGTAGTAAGAACAAAGGCCACTGTGGAATAAAAACGGTTTCACAGTAACATCAGTGGACTCTGTACTTCAATTTAGTCATCAATGAACATTAAAATTTACACCTAACTTTTGTGATTATAATTTGTGTTCATAAAACAGTGTGTGTGTGTGTGTGTGTGTGTGTGTGTATATAAACAGAATGCACAATGAATAGCTGTAGGAGATGAATTGGATAGTGTCAGTGGCCTCTATTAGCTCCTGATATAGTATATTGCAGGCTGGGTCTCGAGAAAAAACAATCTAAGTGCTCTGCTGTCCCACACTGGTGCCCAGTAGAGCAGCCAGTCTCCCTGAAAACTGGATGCATAGAATGGCTGTCAGTTTGACCAGTGCACATGTGTCAAGCACTGGTCAAAACATATTCTCTGACCCAGATAACGGGCAAGGGTCAAGGAAAACATGAGTCTTCCGGGGCCACTAGTCTTAAAATACCCACCGCATTTAATTTTCAGTCACTGCCATCTATGTGAGCCTCACAATTCAATAGTCGATAGCGCAAGAACAATACAACAGCAGGCCAAAGAATCAGCAATTGGTTATTATTCCCTATATCTGCAATCTCCTCCAGCCCCACAACCCCCCCGGCCCCGCCCCCCCCCCACCGCCCCCACGATGTCGGTCCTCGTGAGCAACCTCTCTACTCTTTCCTCCTTCAAGACGCTCCTTAAAACTTACCTCTTTGACCAAGCTTTTGGTCACCTGCGCTAATTTCTACTTATGCGGCTCAGTGTCAAATTTTTTATCTCATACTACACCTGTGAAGCGCCTACACTATGTTAAAGGTGCTACATAAATACAAGTTGTTGTTGCCTCCAGGGTATTTTTAAACAGGCTCATAGTGCAGGACATCACCAAGGTTGACAAGTGTAGGGAGAAAAATAGGTGGAATCAGAAAGGAGAGGTTAGATGACGCCAAGCTTGGATTTCAAAAGCCTGTTGGTTGTGGGAGGAAGAGAAGACTTGGGGAGATAAGCATTTCCACAGTTCTGAGGTACCGAGAAAGAATTAATTAAAGTAGAAGACTGCAATGAGTCTTAATTTCAACACAATGAGGATGATAGAAAGAAAAACTTGGATTTATATAGCACCTTTCACAACCTCATGACATCCCAAAGCGCTTTTGAAGTGTAGTCACTGTTATAATGTAGGAAACACTGCAGTCAATCTGCACACAGCAAACTCCCACAAAACAGCATTGTGATAATGACCAGATCATCTGTTTTCGCGAAGTTGGTTGAGGGATACCGGGGAGAACTCCCCTGTTCTTCTTCCAATAGTGTCCTGTGATATTTTACGTCCACCTGAGACACCTACCAGATGGGACCTCAATTTAACGTCTCATCCGAAAGAACGCACCTCCAACAATGCAGCACTCCCTCAAGCACTGTTAGTCTAGAGTTTTGTGCTCAAGTCCCTGCAGTGGGACTTGAACCCACAACCTTCTGACTCAGAGGTGAGAGTGCTACCCACTGAGTCATGGCTGAAAGGAGAAGGAAGATTCTGTAAGATGGCGTATTTGGGACTTTGGAGGAACAACCCAAGAATGTTCAGAGGTGAAAAGACCATAGTAGAATTGACAGAATAGAGAAGGAAGAAATGCTGCAATAGAGAGATGGTGAAAGACCTGTTAGAAGGTAGAGGCGAGAGAGGATCACTATCAAACAACATGCCTTTTTGTGATTTTTGACTAGGAGTGCAAGTGCTATTAGATGAGCCTCCCAGATACTGGAACAGTACTCAAATCTGGGACAGGCTTGGCTTTATAGAGATTTAAGAGTTGTTGAGGGGATAAGTGCTTGGCACATATTTTCAAGATTACTCATCTTGTTGCAAGGCAGAGATTAGATACTCAATAATAGCTGAAGGCAATGGACATTTTTTTTTAGACAGAACATTCAAAGCGCATAACAGAAAAAAGACCTTTGATCCAAAACATGGCCTATCTGTTGAACATACCAGTACAAGCGACTGCTGCTTCTACTGGAAGGCCAGCTTTTTGCTGAAACACAATGAAGTTCCATTAACCACCCAATACTTACACGGAACAATTTCCAAAATAAGTTAAGTAAATCCAACACTTAATCTTCAAGCTGTAGTAAAAATCTTTGATTCCACAGACAATACTTTCCGACAAAAGGCCGCACCATTTAAATGGTGTCTAAACAGAACACTATCATTCTTTACAAACAAAATAAAAACTTATAATGGCAACATTTACACCATTCCAAGACATGCTTCCTAAATAAACACATCTCCAGTCACAAAATGGAGACTGGCCCCAAGGAAGCATTAGTGTGTTTAGTGTACTTTAAGAGAAGCACTTTAGCAGTGTTTTTACCAGCGAACACACATTATATCCAAGTTTAATTGAACCAAAATGCATTGATAAATAATACTTTGTGGATTACAATAGTTTTAATGAAATTGTAGCTTTTTAATTATTATTTAATACTTGCACATACAAGACCACAAAGGGGAACTACTAGTAACAAAGATTTTGTGAAAATATCTATAATAACAACTGCTTTGTAAGTATTTCCTATGGGAATTCCAATGTAAAAATGTTCGTGCCTACCAGTTATGGTTCCCTGTAACCACTGTAAGTGGGTCCTCATCGCTTACCAGTATTAATGTGATCTCTAAACTGTTCAGCTCCTTGCAACACCACCACATGATGCTGTATTATGTTTTCGCAATAAATAACTCAAAATATATGTTCTGAAAACATTTTGTTCACCATTTTTTTCTCAGCAACTGAAATTTTTCGTGTCCAAAGTAATATTTCCAACAAATAAAAATGTAAATAATATGTTTCACAATAACATAATTAAGAAAATTATCCTTTGTGTCCTTTCAGCCTTCATTAACGTCTCAGTGTCTTCAGAAGGATGAGGGGTGATCTTATAGAAACATTTAAAATAATGAAAGGGATAGACAAGATAGAGGCAGAGAGGTTGTTTCCACTGGTAGGGGAGACTAGAACTAGGGGGCACAGCCTCAAAATACAGGGGAGCCCATTTAAAACCGAGTTGAGAAGGAATTTCTTCTCCCAGAGGGTTGTGAATCTGTGGAATTCTCTGCCCAAGGAAGCAGTTGAGGCTAACTCATTGAATGTATTCAAGTCACAGATAGATAGATTTTTAACCATTAAGGGAATTAAGGGTTATGGGGAGGGGGCGGGTAAGTGGAGCTGAGTCCACGGCCAGATCAGCCATGATCTTGTTGAATGGCGGAGCAGGCTCGAGGGGCTAGATGGCCTACTCCTGTTCCTAATTCTTATGTTCTTATGTAAATTGGTGGCCAATTTGTTTCCATTTCATTGCAACGATGACTACACTTCAAAACTACTTCATTGCCTGTAGAGCAATGAGGTTGTGAAAGGCACTATACAAATGCAAGTCTTTCTTTTACCGGGTAAGACCAGCCAGTGGTTTCAATATCCATCACTTACACTGGTTTTGCCCGCAGACGTGTGTGAAGCCCAGCTAAGCACGAGCGGAAAAGATTGAAACTTGCTCAAACTCAGGGTTTTTTTTGTGTATTATGGATGTTCACATATAGTTTTTCACCGAAGTCAGTGAATGGAAGCAAACAGACTGCCAGGCCTTCAGCCTGTCCTCCATTCAGAAACACGCTGCCTTCGTACTGCCCGACGGACCAGAAGGTTTCGAGACTTGAAACTGAATGAGGCACATACTCTTAGAGATTAAAATGAAGGCATCGGTTGGAGAACGCTCAGTTCCTGAAATTTATACCGAACAATGAAATTCAATTCTGCAGGGAGATGTGTCAGTCACACTTGTACACAAGTCTTTACCCAGAGAATGATGAAACTGGGAAACTCGCTGCCACAAGTGGAGGTTGAGGCGAATAGCATAGGAGCATTTAAGGGGAAGCTAGATCAACACATGAAGGAGAAAGGAATAGAAGGATGTGCTGATGTTTATATAGAGTAGGGTGGGAGGAGGCTCATGTGGAACATAATCACCGGCATGGACTTGTTGGACCAAATGGTCTGTTTCTGTGTTGTAAATTCTATGTAATTCAATGTACTTTCTGAGAAGGCATTAACCCAGTTTGTACCTGAGCGTTAGCATTTCCTATCAGACTAAATAGACAGTCGGATATATTTTCCTTCAGTCACGAATGAGACCGAAAAAGTCAGTTTATACAAAATTTATAAAACAGAGAACCAGTGTTAAGGAGGAATACATTAATGTATGTGTGACAATATGTATGAATATAAAAGGACTGCAGGAGGGGTCAAAACTAAAAATCATGGTTTAAAAACTAGTATTAAAACACTTTACCTAAACGCATGCAGCATTCGAAACAAAGTAAATGAGTTGACAGCACAAATCATTACAAATGGTTATGATTTGGTGGCCATTACTGAAACGTGGTTGCAGGGTGGCCAAGACTGGGAATTAAACATACAGGGGTATCTGACAATTCGGAAAGATAGACAAGAAGGGAAAGGAGGTGGGGTAGCTCTGTTAATAAAGGATGATATCAGGGCAGTTGTGAGAGACGATATTGGCTCTAATGAACAAAATGTTGAATCATTGTGGGTGGAGATTAGAGATAGTAAGGGGAAAAAGTCACTGGTGGGCGTAGTTTATAGGCCCCCAAATAATAACATTACGGTGGGGCAGACAATAATCAGGGCAATAATGGAGGCATGTGAAAAAGGAACGGCAGTAATCATGGGGGATTTTAACCTACATATCGATTGGTCAAATCAAATCGTACGGGGTAGCCTTGAGGAGGAATTCATAGAATGCATACGGGATTGTTTCTTAGAACAGTATGTTACAGAACCTACAAGGGAGCAAGCTATCTTAGATCTGGTCCTGTGTAATGAGACAGGAATAATAAACGATCTCCTAGTAAAAGATCCTCTCGGAATGAGTGATCACAGTATGGTTGAATTTGTAATACAGATTGAGGGTAAGGAAGTAGTGTCTCAAACGAGCGTACTATGCTTAAACAAAGGGAACTACAGTGGGATGAGGGCAGAATTGACTAAAGTAGAATGGGAGCACAGACTAAACGGTGGCACAATTGAGGAACAGTGGAGGACTTTTAAGGAGCTCTTTCATAGTGTTCAACAAAAATATATTCCATTGAAAAAGAAGGGCGGTAAGAGAAGGGATAACCAGCCGTGGATAACCAAGGAAATAAAGGAGAGTATCAAATTAAAAACCAATGCGTATAAGGTGGCCAAGGTTAGTGGGAAACTAGAAGATTGGGAAAATTTTAAACGACAGCAAAGAATGACTAAGAAAGCAATAAAGAAAGGAAAGATAGATTACGAAAGTAAACTTGCGCAAAACATAAAAACAGATAGTAAAAGCTTTTACCGATATATAAAATGGAAAAGAGTGACTAAAGTAAATGTTGGTCCCTTAGAAGATGAGAAGGGGGATTTAATAATGGGAAATGTGGAAATGGCTGAGACCTTAAACAATTATTTTGCTTTGGTCTTCACAGTGGAAGACACAAAAACCATGCCAAAAATTGCTGGTCACGGGAATGTGGAAGGGAGGACCTTGAGACAATCACTATCACTAGGGGGGGTAGTGCTGGACAGGCTAATGGGACTCAAGGTAGACAAGTCCCCTGGTCCTGATGAAATGCATCCCAGGGTATTAAAAGAGATGGCGGAAATTATAGCAGATGCATTCGTTATAATCTACCAAAATTCTCTGGACTCTGGGGAGGTACCATCGGATTGGAAAGCAGCTAATGTAACGCCTCTGTTTAAAAAAGGGGGCAGACAAAAGGCAGGTAACTATAGGCCGATTAGTTAAACATCTGTAGTGGGGAAAATGCTTGAAGCTATCATTAAGGAAGAAATAGCGGGACATCTAGATAGGAATAGTGCAATCAAGCAGACGCAACATGGATTCATGAAGGGGAAATCATGTTTAACTAATTTACTGGAATTCTTTGAGGATATAACGAGCATGGCGGATAGAGGTGTACCGATGGATGTGGTGTATTTAGATTTCCAAAAGGCATTCAATAAGGTGCCACACAAACGGTTACTGCAGAAGATAAAGGTACGCGGAGTCAGGGGAAATGTATTAGCATGGATAGAGAATTGGCTGGCGAACAGAAAGCAGAGAGTCGGGATAAATGGGTCCTTTTCAGTTTGGAAATCGGTGGTCAGTGGTGTGCCACAGGAATCCGTGCTGGGACCACAACTGTTTACAATATACATAGATGACCTGGAAGAGGGGACAGAGTGTAGTGTTACAAAATTTGCAGACGACATAAAGATTAGTGGGAAAGCGGGTTGTGTAGAGGACACAGAGAGGCTGCAAAGAGATTTAGATAGGTTAAGCGAATGGGCTAAGGTTTGGCAGATGGAATACAATGTCGGAAAATGTGAGGTCATCCACCTTGGAAAAAAAACAGTAAAAGGGAATATTATTTGAATGGGGAGAAATTGCAACATGCTGCGGTGCAGAGGGACCTGGGGGTCCTTGTGCATGAATCCCAGGGGGTTGGTTTGCAGGTGCAGCAGGTAATCAGGAGGGCGAATGGAATGTTGGCCTTCATTGCGGGAGGGATGGAGTACAGAAACAGGGAGGTGCTGCTGCAGCTGTACGGGGTATTGGTGAGGCCGCACCTGGAGTACTGCGTGCAGTTTCGGTCGCCTTACTTGGGAAAGGATATACTAGCTTTGGAGGGGGTTCACTAGGCTGATTCCGGAGATGAGGGGGTTACCTTATGATGATGGATTGAGTAGACTGGGTCTTTACTCGTTGGAGTTCAGAGGGATGAGGGGTGATCTTATAGAAACATTTAAAAATAATGAGGGGGATAGACGGGATGGAGGCAGAGAGGTTGTTTCCACTGGTCAGGGCGACTAAAACTAGGGGACACAGCCTCAAAATGTGGGGGAGCCAATTTAAAACCGAGTTGAGAGGAAGTCTCTTCTCCCAGAGGGTTGTGAATCTGTGGAATTTTCTGCCCAGGGAAGCAGTTGAGGTTAGCTCATTGAATGTATTCAAATCACAGATGGATAGATTTTTAACCAATAAGGGAATTGAGGGTTGTGGGGAGCGGGCGGGTAAGTGGAGCTGGGTCCACGGCCAGATCAGCCATGATCTTGTTGGGTGGCGGAGCAGGCTTGAGGGGCTGGGTGGCCTACTCCTGTTCCTAATTCTTATGTTTTTATTATGTTCTTACGGCTAAGGGGATCAAGGGTCATGGAGAGAAATCAGGAAATGGGTACTGAGGGAATGATCAGCCATGATCTTATTGAATGGCGGTGCGGGCTCGAAGGGCCGAATGGCCTACTCCTGCACCTATTTTCTATGTTTCCAGATTTGATATTTTTGCTCCGAGCCTAATTTTCCGAGTTCCGACAGTAGCATTTTGTCAACTAAAGAGCTTGGTTAATTTTAGCCAGCTTCTAGAAAGTTCTGTTTAGTTGGTTTTTTTCCCCCAAAATTATTTGAAAAAAAAGCTAAAAGGACACATTTCAAAAGCATTATTTATAGTTTATATTGAAGTTTTAACCTCTGGGATCCCCCCAAGGATCAATCCTTGGCCCCCTGCTATTTCTTATCTGCATGCTGCCCCTCGGCGACATGATCCGAAAACACAGGGTCCATTTCCACATGTATACTGATGACACCCAGCTCTACCTCGCCACCAACAAGTACAATGATGACACCTAGCTCTACCTCACCACCACCTCTCGCTCTCTCTCTCTCTCTCTCTCGCGAGCCCTCCACGGTCTCTAAATTGCCAGACTGGTTATCCAACATCCAGTACTGGATGAGCAGAAATCTCCTCCAACTAAATACTGGGAAGACCGAAGCCATTGTCTTCGGTCCCCGCCATCAACCCTGCTCCCTAGCCACGGACTCCATCACTCTCCCTGGCAGCTGTCTGAGGCTGAACCAGACTGTTATCAACCTTGGTATCATTTCTGACTCTGAGATGAACCTATGTCCACATATCCGCGCCATCACTAAGACCGCCTATTTTCACCTTCATAACATCACCCAATTCCGCCTTGCTCATCTGCTGCTGAAACCCTGATCCATGCGTTTTGTAAAATCTCTAGACTTGACTATTCCAGGGATGGTGTCGGTGGCTAGGGGACAGAGTTTGTGGCGGGGACTGAAGACAATGGTCTTCCCAATATTTAGTTGGAGGAAATTTCTGCTCATCCAGTTCTGGACGTTGGATGTTGTTCTACACTCTGTAAACTTGAGATCATCCAAAACTCTGCAGCCCGTGTCCTAACTTGCACCAAGTCCCATTCACTTTGTTGGTTTCAAACTCCTGATCCACCTGGGTCAAATTTAGCCGTCAGCTTGTCCAGCTTGTCTGAATGATGATTTCAGCTCTGTCTCCCCGCCAGCTGCGTTGTTGGATTATATCTGCATGGCACACTTGATCGGGTTCGGTCAGCAAATTTTGAAAACATCTCAAAAACATTCAGAATTAGAAAGCCGAACAAATTCTTCAAAACAGCAACCCTGATAGCGCACATGGTAAATTAACTGGATTGTTGAGATCTAATCGAGGGGTTTGAAATGATAAAAAGGAATTGAATGGGTAAATGCAGAGAAACTATTTCCACTGGTGGCAAAATCCAGAACCGGGGGACATAATCTTAAAATTAGAGCTTGGCCATAGGGGTGGAATCAGGAAGCATTTTTTCATGCAAAAAGGGTGTTATGTCTGTAATGCGCTTATGAATGACTCCACGAGGCAATGTGTTGTACCCAAACTGTAGTGACCTTGGTCCTTTATTCGTAACACCAGAGTGAGGCACAAGCATGGTGGGCAGCCTTTTATACTGGGCCCTGCACACCTATGCAGGTGACCCTCAGGTCTCCCACCGCAGTGCCCTCTGGTGGACAGCCTCTGCCACGGGTGCAGGAAACCCCGGTCTCTACCAGTTGCACCCTCTAGTGGTGCCAGCACAGTATATACACAGTGTAAACCTACTGATAGTACATCAGGTAACAAGTCTCCATCTTATGCAACTATACAGTGACTACACAGAGAGTGTATCTATAGCCAGCATATTTAACAAAGGGTAATGGAACTCTGGTACTCTCTCCACCAGAAGTGACATTTTTAAAACTGACATCGATAGACTTTGGTTAGGCAAGGGTATCATGCAATGTTCCTGCTAAGCTGCAGGGCCGTGCAGTCATCTGCAGGATCTGTGCAAGCCGCTCACCGGCTTTCACAGTGTAGATGTGCATGCGCAAAATTCTGAATAGGGCGCGCAGTGTGGGAAGGCAGGCCGTGCAGGAGGCAGTGCGGCTTACAGGAGACGTTTGTTTCGAGGGCTATGGAGCAAAGGTGGGTAAATGGAGTCGAGGTACGGACCAGCCATGATCTAACTGAATAGTGAACAGGATCAAGAGTATGAATAGTCTTCTCCTGTTCCAATGTTGCTAACTGCCCAGACTAGAACTAAGTGACGCAGGTTCGATTCCCAGTCTGGGTTGAGTTAGTGGAATTCAGCCACAGTAGCAGGAAGGGCACTACAATTGCCTTCATTACCTCTGGGCGAGTGAAAAATCAGCCGGGATTGCTGTTGGACAATTGGCCGACTATAAGGAAATCCACCTTGAAGAAGGTAAGTCTATTTACCCCAACACTGACACTTCCTACCCAGACACACGCATTAAGCATAATTATTTGAAAAGGTATCCAGGATGCCGGCTGATAGCCAAAGAAAAAGAAGAAAGACTTGCATTTATATAGCACAAAAGCAAAATACTGCGGATGCTGGAACCTGAAATCAAAACAGAAAATGCTGGAAATCACAGCGGGTCAGGCAGCGTCAGTGGAGAGAAACAGAGTTAGCGTTTCAGGTCAATGACCCTTCGTCAGAACAGCATTTTCTGCATTTATATAGTGCCTTTCACAACCCCCGGACGGCCCTAATTAAGTATTTTTTGAAGTATAGTCATTCTTGTAATGTAGGACATGCGGCAGTCAATTTGCGCACAGCAAGCTCCCACAAACATCAATGTGACAATGACTAGATAATTTGATTTTTTAGTGATGCTGATTGAAGGATAAATATTGGCCAGGACTCCGGGGATAACCCCCCGGCTCTTCTTGGAAATAGTGCCGTGGGAGCTTTTACATTCACCCGAGAGAGCAGAAGCAAGAGGGGAAAGAAAAGGGAGTGGGGAAGAAAGAAAGTTAAAGAAAAAATCTTTTAAAGGTCTAAAACTGTACCAAACATTTACAACTAGGGCCTGTTTTGTGATACAAAAATGACTAAGTCTATAGCGCTGAGAAGGAGCAAGTGGCCCTGCCCAGGTTGTCAGTACTTGAGTTAGTCTGGAGTTAGGAGTGGGCCCAAACTTTCTCCCCCGACAGACAGACAGTCTGACCATTGTAATAAAGGCAGGTTACATGGTGGTGCCTTGCGGAATTTTTAGCCAGTTTTATTGTCCTTCACTTTGATGAAATCGGCGAGCCACTGAGGTTCCATTTCTGAATGACACTGCTAAGTACAGCGGGACCTGGGGGTACTTGTGCATGAAACACAAAAGGATAGTATGCAGGTACTGCAAATGATCAGGAAGGCCAATGGAATCTTGGCCTTTATTGCAAAAGGGATGGAGTATAAAAGTAGGGAAGTCTTACTACAGTTATACAGGGTATTGGTGAGGCCACACCTGGAACACTGCGTGCAGTTTTGGTTTCCATATTTACGAAAGGATATACTTGCTTTGGAGGCAGTTTAGAGGAGGTTCACCAGGTTGATTCCGGGGATGAGGAGGTTAACATGAGGAAAGGTTGAGTAGGTTGGGCCTCTACTCATTGGAATTCAGAAGAATGAGAGGTGATCTTCTCGAAACGTATAAGATTATGAGGGGGCTTGACAAGGTGGATGCAGAGAGGATGTTTCCACTGATGGGGGAGACTAGAACTAGAGAGCATGATCTTAGAATAAGGGGCCGCCCATTTAATACAGAGATGAGGAGACATTTCTTCTCTCAGAGAGTTGTAAATCTGTGGAATTCGCTGCCTCAGAGAGCTGTGGAAGCTGGGACATTGAATAAATTTAAGACAGAAATAGACAGTTTCTTAAACGATAAGGGGTTATGTGGAGCGGGCAGGGAAGTGGAGCTCAGTCCATGTTCAGATCAGCCATGATCTTATTGAATGGCGGAGGGGGTTTGAGGGGTCGTATGATCTACTCCTGTTCCTATTTCTTATGTTCTTATATAATTAAATCCATCATCATCATAGGCGGTCCCTCGAAATGAGGATGACTTGCTTCCACACCAAAAAAGGATGAATTCACAGGTGTTTCAATGAAGGACCGAATATTCCGGATCCTGAGCTACATGTTGAAGGGTGGAAGATGCCTGTGTGTGGATGTTTTTAACGTGTGGTGGCTGTTGCACACCAGCCACCACACGGGCTTGACAGAGCTAGGTCTTAGTCCAGTGGCAAGGATTACCCAAAACGACTGGATACCGGCTCTGCTGCACGGACACAGTGCGCACACATATCGCAGTGTGGGCTGGGCCGTGCTGCCCCTGGGCCCTCTCCTCTCCTGGGCCCCGATCACATCCCTCTACAGTCTCTCGCCGCTCCTTCGCCCCGACCTCACCGCTCCTGTCCAGGAGTACAGTGACACCAGAAGACTTTAACTATAGGACAGCTACGCTGATGATGAAACTCATTCCGTCACAAATACTGCAGGCTTGGCTTGAAGCATCAAACTGGAAATAGGAGTTACATAACTATTTTGTGTGGGGTCAGAGAACTGCAGAAACATATTTCATTGCTCCACTCTTGTAATGTCACAAAAAAATAAATTAATTGAGAAGTTATAGTTTCAACATTTGCTATAGAGTACGTCACAGCCAGCAGCGAGCTGCGATAATATCTGCAATCATGAAGCTTAGCTGTAACTCAAGAAGAACAAAACTTCACTTGTGGTTAGGAAGTATTCAGCAGTTCTCATTACTGGCCCTGATATATCCTTTGTAGACTAGCTTTGTCACTTTAGTGAGAGAACAGAACTTGTTTTTTTCAAAAAGCACGACTTTGAACGTTTACTCAATGATGAGCCTTGGTTTGCATTTTCAGGTCGATTTGACCCAAGCCGCTGATCCCAGTCCTCTGAACGTGACGTCTCTCCCACCCCCACCCCCGCCCTGAGTCGAAAAGTTGAGTTGAAATCATCAGTTTAAGTAAAAGTTTGGCTCTTACTCAAGTCTTCCTTCATTAGATTTCTTCAAGTAAACCATGCCCTTTTTTGGAAATGCACTGAATTTAGCAGAAACCATTAACAATCAAAGCTAGGTTTTGACCTGGAATAATCAAGATAGACACAATACCTGTTCCTGATCACTGGGTAGTACTGTAGGTGTATGTGGTTGGGCGAGGACAGAATCAGGTTAGCCTTTGACATCGTTGTGGGTCAGCTGTGGCTCACTGGGTAGCACTCTGGCCTCTGAGTCAGAAGGTTGTGGGTTCAAATCCCACTCCGGGGACTTGAGCACAAAAAAAAATCGGGGCTGACACTCCAGTGCAGTGCTGAGGGAGTGCTGCACTGTCAGAGGTGCCGTCTTTCGGATGAGATGTTAAACTGAGGTCCCGTCTACTCTCAAATGGATGTAAAAGATCCCATAGCACTATTTTGAAGAAGAGCAGGGGAGTTATCCCCAGTGTCCTGGCCAATATTTATCCTTCAATCAACATAACGAAAAAACCCCAGATTATCTGGTCATTATCACATTGCAGTTTGTGGGAGCTTGCTGTGCACAAATTGGCTGCTCTGTTTCCCACGTTACAACAGTGACTACACTTCAAAAGTACTTCATTGGCTGTAAAGCGCTTTGAGACGTCGGTGGTCGTGAAAGGTGCTATATAAATCCAAATCTTTCTTTCTCTCCCCTCCCTTCCCCACAAGCATGAAACTATCCTCACCTGATGCCTACTTTCTAGCAGAGGTCAAGAGCAGGAACGTCGACTGATTTTTCCTCACTTAGCCCAGGGTCACTGAGGCTAAATATAACGCCACTGGCACTTCTGCTAGTTCTATTCAGAGGGAAGGATTTTAGTCACCGCTCTTATTTTAATTACCCCTACATGGCCATCACCAGACATTGGTGTCTCGTCAAGACACCAATATACTGTGCCAGCTTGGCTCAGTGATAGCGCTCTCGTTTGAGAGTCAGAAGATTGTGGATTGAAGCCCCACTCCAGGACTTAAGCCCGTATTTTAATTGACACTTCAGTGCAGTACGGTGGGGTGCTGCATTGTCAGAGGTGCCGCCTTTCGGATGAGATGTTAAACTTGGGTCGTGTTTGCTGGATCAGGTGCATGTTAAATGTCCCATGGCACTGTTCGATGAAGAGCAGGAATGGAAATTCTTTCCTTGCGTTGAAATGTCAACCGATTTCACGGAGACAGAGGTTGCAACTGCTGCAAAAGAAAATGTTTAACTAAATAACAATCATCATTTTGGTGATTTGTTTAGTCTTGTGTGTGAAGCATCTGTAGCTAATTTAGGAAAACCAATTTCCGTTTCTAAACCGCCTCCTACACGGGGAAAAAAGCCATTCGAATATCTTTGTTGTTCGTCGGTCAGTGATTGATGTCTTATTTTTTGCAGTAACAGTTTTTGAAAATGGATCCAAAAAAAAACAGGCTCACCTGCATTTTATTGTCGGCAGGAAAACACTAATTTCTGTTTACAATCTATATCGATGACTTAAGATAAGAGGACTGAGTGTAATATATCCAAGTTTGCTGATGATACAAAGTTAAGTGGGAAAGTAACTGCGAGGAGGACGTAAGCCAAGGGATAAGTGAGTGGGCAAAAATGTGACAGATGCAATATAATTTGGAGAAGTGTGAAGTTATCCACTTTGGCGGGAAAAATAGAAAAGCAGAATATATTTTTTAAAGGGTGAGAGACTGGGAAATGTTGGTATTCAGAGGGAGCTGGGTGTCCTTGTACACGAATCACAGCAAGTTAACATGCAAGTACAGCAAGCAGTTAGGAAAGCAAATGGTATGTTGACCTTTATTACAAAGGGATTGTTGTATACGATTAAATAAATCTTAGTACCATTATATTGGACCTTGGTGAGGCCAGACCTGGAGTACAGTGTACATAGAAACATAGAAAATAGGTGCAGGAGTGGGCCATTCGGTCCTTCGAGCCTGCACCACCATTCAATATGATCATGGCTGATCATGCAACTTCAGTACCCCATTCTTGCTTTCTCTCCATACCCCTTGATCCCTTTGGCTGTAAGGGCCACATCGAACTCTCTTTTGAATATATCTAACGAACTGGCCTCAACAACTTTCTGCGGTAGAGAATTCCACAGGTTCACCACTCTCTGAGTGAAGAAGTTTCTCCTCATTTCGGTCCTAAATGGCTTACCCCTTATCCTTAGACTGTGACCCCTGGTTCTGGACTTCCCCAACATCGGGAACATTCTTCCTGCGTCTACCCTGTCCCGTCCCGTCAGAATTGTATATGTTTCTATGAGATCCCCTCTCATCCTTCTAAACTCCAGTGAAATTACAGTTTTAGGGGGAGAAATTCGGATAGCTTGCACCTCCCGTTAGGGTCCCCAGGGAGCGCAAACGATTTCTTGCCTGGGGCGCAGGGCTGCTATCGCCTCCCTCAAAATTCCGCGGGAGTTAGCGGCCGCGCAATCCAGCAGCGACCCACTCTCGCTGGTAGTGCCCTGAGCCGCTGCGACGGCGATAACGCAGCGACCCGCTTTCGCCCCAGAGCGGAACTTCAGCAGCGCGCCATGACGCCGCCGCGGACGTTGTCTGTGACAGCCTCGCAGGTCGCGAACCGGGCCGCACCCTGCTCGCAGGGCGGAAATTAAAGGGGAGGCGCGTTGCGCCATTTTTTTTCCATGGCCGACTTACCGGTTGCGGCCTTGCGTTGTCGACTTTGTGGGGTTCGTGCCGCCATGTTGCAGCCCGGCACTCCACTTCTGTGCTGGGCTGCTGCCACGGCACCCCGCTCCCCGGTGGAGAAATGGTGATCTCTCGCCCCATTGCAGAGTTCGCAGCGTGCCCTTCCCCTTAACGACATTGCACTCCATTGCCTCTCGGATGAGGTAACTCCAATTTCGCTCCCAGGGCGAGACTTCCGCGCTGGCCGCAGGAAAGTCCCTCGTTGGCTCAGTTACCATCCCCAAACGGGGCGCAACTGAATTTTGGCCCATTAGTGCCTTACATAAGGAAGGATATACTTGCCTTCGAGGGAGTGCCACTAGACTGATTCCTGGGATGAGGAGAGATCGAGTAGACTAGGCCTATATTCCCGAGAGTTTAGAAGATTGAGAGGTGATCTAATTGAAACATATAAAATTCTTCAAGGGTTTGACAGGGTAAATGCTGGGAGGATGTTTCCCCTGGCTGGAGAGTCCAGAACTAGGGGTCACAGTCTCAGAACAAGGGATCGGCCATTTAGGACTGAGATGAGGAGAAATGTCTTCACTCAAAGGGTTGTAAATCTCTACCCCAGGGGCCTTTTGAGGCTCAGACGTTAAGTATATTCAAGACAGAGTGTGACAGATATTTGGATACCAAAGGAATCAAGGGATATGGGGATAGTGAGGGAAGGTGGAGTTGAGGTAGAAGATCAGCCATGATCTTATTAAATGGTGGAGCAGGCGCGAAGGACAAAATGGCCGACTTCTGCTCTTATCTTCTAATGAATTCTGCACCAAGCACCATCGTGGGAGTATCATCACCGCAAGGGCTGCAGCGGTTCAAGGAGAAGGCCCACCACTGCCTTCTCAACGTAGCTCGTTGCGCGAGGCCCCTTGGGGAAGAGTGACCATAATATGGTGGAATTCTGCATTAGGATGGAGAAGGAAACAGTTAATTCAGAGACCATGGTCCAGAACTTAAAAAAGGGTAACTTTGAAGGTATGAGGCTTGAATTGGCTAGGATAGATTGGCGAATGATACTGAAGGGGTTGACTGTGGATGGGCAATGGCAGACATTTAGAGACCGTATGGATGAACTACAACAATTGTACATTCCTGTCTGGCGTAAAAATAAAAAAGGGAAGGTGGCTCAACCATGGCTATCAAGGGAAATCAGGGATAGTATTAAAGCCAAGGAAGTGGCATACAAATTGGCCAGAAATAGCAGCGAACCCGGGGACTGGGAGAAATTTAGAACTCAGCAGAGGAGGACAAAGGGTTTGATTAGGACAGGGAAAATGGAGTACGAGAAGAAGCTTGCAGGGAACATTAAGGCGGATTGCAAAAGTTTCTATAGATATGTAAAGAGAAAAAGGTTAGTAAAGACAAACGTAGGTCCCCTGCAGTCAGAATCAGGGGAAGTCATAACGGGAACAAAGAAATGGCGGACCAATTGAACAAGTACTTTGGTTCGGTATTCACTAAGGAGGACACAAACAACCTTCCAGATATAAAAGGGGTCAGAGGGTCGAGTAAGGAGGAGGAACTGAGGGAAATCCTTATTAGTCGGGAAATTGTGTTGGGGAAATTGATGGGATTGAAGGCCGATAAATCCCCAGGGCCTGATGGACTGAATCCCAAAGTACTTAAGGAGGTGGCCTTGGAAATAGTGGATGCATTGACAGTCATTTTCCAACATTCCATTGACTCTGGATCAGTTCCTATCGAGTGGAGGGTAGCCAATGTAACCCCACTTTTTAAAAAAGGAGGGAGAGAGATAACAGGGAATTATAGACCGGTCAGCCTGACATCGGTAGTGGGTAAAATGATGGAATCAATTATTAAGGATGTCATAGCAGTGCATTTGGAAAGAGGTGATATGATAGGTCCAAGTCAGCATGGATTTGTGAAAGGGAAATCATGCTTGACAAATCTTCTGGAATTTTTTGAGGGTGTTTCCAGTAGAGTGGACAAGGGAGAACCAGCTGACATGGTATATTTGGACTTTCAGAAGGCTTTCGACAAGGTCCCACACAAGAGATTAATGTGCAAAGTTAAAGCACATGGGATTGGGGGTAGTGTGCTGACATGGATTGAGAACTGGTTGTCAGACAGGAAGCAAAGAGTAGGAGTAAATGGGGACTTTTCAGAATGGCAGGCAGTGACTAGTGGGGTACCGCAAGGTTCTGTGCTGGGGCCCAGCTGTTTACATTGTACATTAATGATTTATACGAGGGGATTAAATGTAGTATCTCCAAATTTGCGGATGACACTAAGTTGGGTGGCAGTGTGAGCTGCGAGGAGGATGCTATGAGGCTGCAGAGCGACTTGATAGGTTAGGTGAGTGGGCAAATGCATTGCAGATGAAGTATAATGTGGATAAATGTGAGGTTATCCACTTTGGTGGTAAAAACAGAGAGACAGACTATTATCTGAATGGTGACAGATTAGGAAAAGGGAAGGTGCAACGAGACCTGGGTGTCATGGTACATCAGTCATTGAAGGTTGGCATGCAGGTACAGCAGGCGGTTAAGAAAGCAAATGGCATGTTGGCCTTCATAGCGAGGGGATTTGAGTACAGGGCAGGGAGGTGTTGCTACAGTTGTACAGGGCCTTGGTGAGGCCACACCTGGAGTATTGTGTACAGTTTTGGTCTCCTAACCTGAGGAAGGATATTCTTGCTATTGAGGGAGTGCAGCGAAGGTTCACCAGACTGATTCCCGGGATGGCGGGACTGACCTATCAAGAAAGACTGGATCAACTGGGCTTGTATTCACTGGAGTTCCGACGAATGAGAGGGGATCGCATAGAAACGTTTAAAATTCTGACGGGTTTGGACAGGTTAGATGCAGGAAGAATGTTCCCAATGTTGGGGAAGTCCAGAACCAGGGGACACAGTCTAAGGATAAGGGGTAAGCCATTTAGGACCGAGATGAGGAGGAATTTCTTCACCCAGAGAGTGGTGAACCTGTGGAATTCTCTACCACAGAAAGTTGTTGAGGCCAATTCACTAAATATATTCAAAAAGGAGTTAGATGAAGTCCTTACTACTCAGGGGATCAAGGGGTATGGCGAGAAAGCAGGAATGGGGTACTGAAGTTGCATGTTCAGCCATGAACTCATTGAATGGCGGTGCAGGCTAGAAGGGCCGAATGGCCTACTCCTTCACCTATTTTCTATGTTTCTAACTAGGGATGGGCAATAGAATCGTAGAAGGATACAACACAAAAGGAGGCCATTTGACCCACCGTGCCTGTGCCGGCTCTTGAAGGAGCTGTCCAATTAGTTCCACTCCCCTGCCCTTTCCCCACAGCCCTGCACAATATTCTCCTTCAAGTACTTATCCAATTCCCATTTAAAATGTATTACTGAATTTGCTTCCACCACCCTTTCAGGCAGTGTGTTCCAGAACACAACAACTCGCTGTCTCCTCATCACGCCTCTGGTTCATTTGCCCCCTGGTTACCGACCCTTCCGCCAGTGGAAACAATTTCTCCTTATTTACTCCACCAAAAACCTTCATCCCAGCTTCTCTAGTCAAGTAAATAAATAAATGTATCCTTGCCTGAAGGCCGAGAACACATTTATAAAAATCTGACTGGCATAATATTTGCAGATGTTGACATATTTTGCAAAACAACTATGAGGTGAACAAAATCTTAAATACTGAACTTTTTATAAAAAAGTGCCTGATAACCAGCTTCGGCATATCCATTTTTTTATGCCACGCCTTTAGGAACTTTTCCCCCTTTTTCTTAATTATATCCTTTTTATCTACCTGGACTGACACTTGTGCAGTTGCATGGGCTTCTCTCAGACCACTACATATATCACCTGTAGCTTGCTGCCAGGGACCACCCAGGTGTGACTTTCATCTCTGACCCTCACCCCAACCCCCCCCCCCCCCGCCACAACCACCCCTCACCCCCTCCACCCTCTTCTCTTCTACGTGACAACACAGCCTCGGCTTGGTGGTTCTCTACCCAGATTAGCACTGAGCGGAGTGCAACTCTGGAGGGTACAGAGGAGATTTACGAGAACGTTGCCTGGACTGGAGAATTTTAGCTATGAGGAGAGATTAGATAGGCTGGGTTTGGAACAGAGGAGGTTGAGGGGAGACCTTATCGAGGTGTACAACATTATGTGGGGCCTAGATAGAGTGGATAGGAAGGACCTGTTCCCCTTAGCAGAGGGATCAACAACCAGGGGACATAGATTTAAAGTAATTGGTAGGAGGTTTAGAGGGGATTTGAGGAGAAATATTTTCACCCAGAGGGTGGTGAAGGTCTGGAACTCACTGCCTGAAAGGTATAGGCAGAAACCCTCACCTCATTTAAAAAGTACTTGGATGTGCATTTGAACTGCACATAACCTACAGGGCTACGGACCAAGAGCTGGAAAGTGGGATTAGGCTGGATACCTCTCTGTTGGCCGGTGCGGACACGATGGGCCGAAATGGCTTCCTTTGGTGCTGTAAATTTCTATGATTCTGACTCAAAGCTGTAAGCTTCCCTGGTCTGTATGTTAGTGCACTGACTCTCCGCACCACAGTGTATCCAGACACAGGATTGTCTCCTTAATCTGATTTTTTTTAAAAATAGCGATCCATGTACCTGTGACATGAGAAGAAGCGATGAGAGCAAATGCTCAGGCCCAGCTGGTAAATGAAACCCGACAGCTCAATCTATTTGGTACAGTTCAGCTGTCAGCAGCAACGACAAGCTCTTTCATCTAAAGCTCAGAGGCAATGCTTCTCTGACATTTTTATATTGTGGCAATAATGAAGGACCCATCCATCACTTTCCCAATCAGTAACCACGAGCCAAAGATCAATGCCCCGAAAAACAAATTAGATCCACGCTCTGTACCTATGTATCAACATGAGACTCAATTTATCATTGGCAAAATATCTGGGTACAGTACAAGGTCATCGCATGCTAACATCGAGCTGGTACAGGAAGGAGGGAGGGGGTCACTAGGAATAGGAGTGCGTGTTTGTGTGCTAGGCCCATGCAACAGAGCCTGGTCTCCAATCGTCTTGGATCCCCTTGCCGTTGAACCAAGACCTTGCTCCGTCAAGCCCGTGTAGTGGCTGGTGTACAACGGCCACCCGACTTTAAAGGAATTCACGCACAGGCATCTTCCACTCTTTAAAATGAAGTTCGGGACCTGGCCCGCATTGGTCTCATCAGTCACCTTCGAACTCATTTTGGTGTGGAAGCAAGTCACCCTCGGCTCCGGGGGACTGCCTAAGAAGGAAGAAGGAAGGTACGCTCGCAATCACAAGGTCATTACTGATGAGGAAAGCCATTCGGCCCATCATAGTTTAACCATCCAGAATGAGCCTCCATTGCAGCATCCAACTGGTCAGTAAATAAATCGAGGTTTTTTGCCTCCACTGCTCTTCATTTCATTCCATGTATTGATCACTCTTTGTACAAAAGAATAACTTGCTGATTAAAACAAGCTGAATCTGAATAATATGGGGAACTAGGTTGGAAGTCCCCAAATTTATTTCACACAGGATCTTTACAGCTAGCAGACACAGAAGACTTTCACCTCACCAGCCTCGGCTGGATCTACATCCTGAGATGAAAGGTCAACATTTAACCTATGGTTCCACCTACTTCCCTCAATGATTTAAATAACATAACAGCTGTCTTTCAGGTGGACAGAAAAGAGCCCATGTCAGCAGCAACAATAACTTGCATTTAATTAGTGCCTAGAACACAGGAAAACATCCCAGTGCATTTCACAGACAAAAGTTGACAGCAAGCAAACAAGGAGAGGCGAGTAATAGCTTGCTCAAAGGGTAGGTCTAAAGTGGGTCTTAAAGGATGAGAGAGGCGCGAGTGGTTTGGGAGGGAATTCCAGAGCTTTGGACCTGGATGGCTAAAGGCACAGCTGCCAATAGTGGGGTAAAGGGAGTGGGGGAAATGAGCAGGAGACCAGAGTTGGAGGAATGCAGAGTCCTCGGATGGATGTGGGGCTAGAGGAGGTTACAGCGATAGGGAGAGGCGAGGCCACCAAGCGATTGGAACATGAGAGTGAGAATTTTAACTCTGAGGCATGAGTAGATAGGGAGCCAATGTAGGTCAGCGAGCACAAGATGGGTGAGACTTGGTACAGATAGCAGGCTATAAATCTTCAACCAACAGTAATATAAACACATTAACTTGTCAATCGTCTCAACGCTATTTGTGGGACCTCGCTGTGTGCTAAGTGACTGCTGCATTTGTCTACATAACAGTGACTATACTTCAAAAAACCATGCAAGTCATTTGGCTGTGAAGCACTTTGCGATGTCCTGAGGATGCAAAAGGTGTTGTGTAAATGTAATTCTTTCTTCCCAGAGTATCTGGAAACTTATAACTCAATTAAGAGATTCGGAAGACAAGTCATGACAACTTATGTTGGATTTATGTCTTTCAGTGCTGCTCTTGTAATGCTTCGCCATAGGAGGTTGCTCAAGGTGGGATAGCATCATGTGACAAGAAGAGAAGAGTTGTGTTGATTGCTGGAGACTGAGGCTCCCTCTGCAAGCTGTTTATACTTTCTCTATTTCTCCATTCTTTTGACCTCCTCGCACTATATTCCATCCACAGCTATTTGTGATATTCACCAAGGTCTCGGTTAGTGCACTGTATAACCATCTGCACGATGGTACACAGGCTGATTCTCTTTTTCCCCTTGGGTGCCTCCTTATGGTGGGATACCGCAGGGATCAGTGCTGGGACCCCAACTATTTACAATCTATATTACCGACTTGGAAGAAGGGACTGAGTGTAACAAAGCCAAGTTTGCTGACAATACAAAGATGGGAGGAAAAGCAATGTGTGAGGAGGACACAAAAAAAGGACAAGTGAGTGGACAAAAATTTGGCAGTTGGAGTATAATGTTGGAAAGTGTGAGGTCATGTACTTTGGCAGAAAAATATCAAAGAGCAAGTTATTATTTAAATGGAGAAAGATTGCAAAGTGCTGCAGTACAGCAGGACCTGGGGGTACTTGTGCTTGAAACACAAAAAGTTAGTATGCAGGTACAGCAAGTGATCAGGAAGGCCAATGGTATCTTGGTCTTTATTGCAAAGGGGATGGAGTATAAAAGCAGGGAAGTCTTGCTACAGCTATACAAGATATTGGTGAAGCCACACCTGGAATACTGCGTGCAGTTTTGGTTTCCATATTTATAAAAGGATATACTTGCTTTGGAGGCAGTTCAGAGAAGGTTCACTAGGTTGATTCCGGGGATGAAGGGGTTGACTTATGAGGAAAGATTGAGTAGGTTGGGCCTCTACTCATTGGAGTTCAGAAGAATGAGAGGTGATCTTATCGAAACGTATAAGATTATGAGGGGACTTGACAAGGTGGATGCAGAGAGGGTGTCTCCACTGATGGGGGAGACCAGAACTAGAGGGCATGATCTTAGAATAAGGGGCCACCCATTTAAAACAGAGATGAGGAGAAATTTCTTCTCTCAGAGGGTTGTAAATCTGTGAAATTCACTGCCTCGGAGAGCTGTGGAAACTGGGACATTGAATAAATTTAAGACAGAAATAGACAGTTTCTTGAGCGATAAGGGGTTATGGGGAGTGGGCGGGGAAGTGGAGCTGAGTCCATGATCAGATCAGCCATGATCTTATCTTTAGGGGCCGTATGGCCTACTCCTGCTCCTATTTCTTATGTTCTTATAACTGGGCTGAGACTCAGATTACTGTGCTACTGTACCAAGTGGCTCTTTTCAGTGAATATTACAAAAAAGTAATGCATCATGTGCACAAAATTAAAGAAAAAATACTGTACTTTACGAAGGTGTCAATGGTTTATAAAGCGTAATGTGTGCACCACCATGAGTTACTGATGTCAATCTCCAGTGAAATTGCACGTGGGGAGCCAACACCACGCGTACTCTGCAGGTGAAGTGGGATTGGAGGGTGGGATGTAATTGGGACAGGGCATACCGACGTAATTCAGTCACCATTTTAAGGTCATACATTCTGTCCTACTTACCTATATTTCCATTATAGCTTTCTATGTCCACATTTAGAATGGAAACTTCCTATGTGTCTCACTGCAATTACAACCCTTTTCACCAGTGGTGGTGCGGCAGTGCCTCCGGTGGGGGGAGGGAGTAACTACAGTGTGACAAGTTTACATGGGCAATTTCCATTATATATATGGACATAGGAGTTTCTAACAGAAAAGTTGATAGATACTGCGTGCAGATGGAAGCTTTTCAATACGCATATATGTCAAAATAATTATATATTTGTTTATCTGAAACTCTTGAGCATATTAGATCACACTGAGCTGAAAAAACACTCTGTTGCCTTTTCCATTGACTCATTTAGCCAGCAGTCCTGGAGTGCTGCACTTACAGTCAGAACGGTCAGTAAATTTTCTCACAGATTTTTTACACATTCTTTTGATTAATACTAAATTTCACATCTGATTGCAATGAACTGCCACATTATTGATGGGTTTTAAGGCTGCTCTTCGGCCCGGAGTGTAGCGAGATCTGTCCAGCAGCTGCTTCCACTTCACTTTAATATGGCTAAAGTCTTTCTGCCAAACCCAAAGTCCCCTTCTTCTTACTCACGAGGAGCTGGCTCGTTTGTTAACCTAACTCAGGAACACTGCTAATTCTAAAGACATAAATAAAACCACAACATACATTGATCATATCTGCTTAACAATTCTGAGACTTTCTCAGAAAATAATCTACAGCAAAATCTAAAACTCAATAATCTGTCACTTAGTATATCGGAGCCCAAATTGCCCCTATTTTAAGGCCTGTTACCGGGTGGTAATGGGGCGGGAAGGGCTTTCTGACCGGGGGCAGGTGGGCGGTGGACCCATCCGAAATTGCCTCCGGGCCGGGGGCGGCAGAAACTGATTTCCACCACGCCCCGTGTTTCCGCACCACCGTGGCCGCCATTTTGTTTTAATTGTCAGCTGACTCTGCAGTCAGCCTGACAATGGCGGCTGCTGGTTCAGCTGGGCCACCAATTAGCAGTCCAGCAACCCTCCCTGATGGCCCAATGGGCACCAAGGAGGCCTCGCTAGACATCGCAGCATCCCTCCCTTTTAAGTGAAGGGGAGGGATGTTGTTCGGCATCGCGCTACCGCCCACCTCTCGCCCCACTCCCGAATCTCTTCCGCCCTTCTGCTGCCCCCAACACCACCCCGTTCACTTTTGTATACAAAAGGGCCGAAGTTCCCTCCAATCTCCGCCTCATCTGTCCTGGTGGTAGTTCATCATTTAATTCGAATTATCAGCCCCAGGAGGGCAATTTTGGCCCCATTTCCTTTTAACTTAACAACTGGCTTAAAAAAAAACTGTAACCGAATCGCTTAATAGCCAACTGCAGCAACTTGCCAAGGCTTCTTCGACAGCACACCTCATAACCTGCGACCTCTACCACCTACAGAGGCAGCATGGGAACACCATCACCTGCACACACCATCCTGACCTGGAAATATATCGCCATTCCTTCATCGTCGCTGGGTCAAAATCTTGGAAGTCCCTCCTCAACAGCACTGTGGGAGTACCTTCACCACATGGACTGCAGCGGTTCAAGAAGGCGGCTCATCACCACCTTGTCAAGGGCATCTAGGGGATGGACAATAAATGCTGGCCTTGCCAGCGACACCCACATCCCGTGAATGAACAAAAGAAACTTCTTACTGCCTTTTTTAATTAGTTAATTTAACTTTTAAAAAGTTCTTTAAACATAAATGAGAATAGATAAGCTGAGTAATTATCAATATTCCCTCACAAAAGGCATGTAGTTATTACTATAGGTTTAGTTTTGCTCTGTCCGCACTATCTTGCCTTACTGGGTGGGGGAGTGAAAGATGGAGCCTGCGGATATCTCTTGCATGATGCTTCCACAAGCAGTTTTGCCAAGACAAGCCGCAATTTTGCTTTTACATTTTTTTTTAAAGTCTGTGTAAAATAGATCCCTTGTTCATTGAGCTGGGGGGGAATTGCCCGTAATCATCCAAAAGGAAGCTTGTTTCGTAAAAGGAAGCTCTGGAACTCTTTCCTTAAACCTCTCTACATTTCCTCTTTTAAGCCGCTCCTTAAAGCCTACCTCTTTGACCAAGCTTTTGGTCATCTGCCTTAATTTCTTCTTCAATGGCTCGGTGTCAAATTTATTTGTTTTGTCTTATAACACTCCTGTGAAGCGCCTTGGGACGTTTTACTACGTTAAAGGCGCTATATAAATACAAGTTGGTGTTGTTGTAAGGCAGTTAATGTTAGTTTGCCTCTTCCAGTCTGCAGGACAGAGTGTTTCACTGCAACACAACATCCCACAGAGCAACCTGGCTCACAATTAGCAAAAAAAAAACCTCACAGAACACTCGGAACAGCTCAGGTCGGCCTGGGATTCAAACTCACTGCCCCTGGGTCAGAGCTGACGGCTCAACTGTTAAGACTACTGGGCTGGAAAAATACATTGTAGAACTTCGTGAAAGGGATGGTTTCATTGAATTACGAATTAGAAATTCCCTGCTCGGAGTTAGAGATTATCTTTGTTGTTGTTGCAAAGGACAAGTTTGGATGCTGCGCTCTGCTCAGCTGACAGCTTGTCCCAGATCAGCCTCAAGGCTACTGTGAAGTGCCAATATCCATGCAAATGAATGGAGCCTCTTCCAACACACACATAGGCTACAGCTGCCCCTGAGCATAGACTGCAAACCCAAAATGGCAGGTCTCTACAGGAGCAAATATGATTAACGGAGACAAAGATATCTCAGTCCAGGTGGGAGATACCACACCCACTTTAAACAATGCAGGTGGTGGAGTACCTTAAACTAAAACTGCTTTCCCTACCCTTTCCTTCTGGTTTAAAACTTAACAGGGTCGGTTTGAATAAATTTAGTGTGTGTTACCGTTATCAGTGAATCATAAAATCTTACAGCACAGAAAGGGGCCTTTTGGCCTATCGTGTCTGTGCCGGCCGAAAGAGCTATCCAGCCTAATCCCGCCTAATCCCACCCTCCAAGCTCTTGGTCCGTAGCCCTGTAGGTTACAGCACTTCAAGAGCACATCCAAGTACCTTTTAAATGTGATGAGGGTTTCTGCCTCTACCACCCTTTCAAGCAGTGAGTTCCAGACCCCCACCACCCTCTGGGTGAAAAAAGTTCCCCTCAAATTCCCTCTAACCCTTCTACCAATTACTTTAAATCTAGCCCCCCTGGTTATTGACCTCTCTGCCAAGGGAGCTAGGTTCTTCCTATCCACTCTATCTAGGCCCCTCATAATTTTATTTACCTCAATTAAGTTTCCCCTCTGTTCCAAAGAAAATATTTTATCGTTTAGGGAAATTGAATTCAACGGTAAAACCAGTCCTTTCACTTAATCACTTAGTCTCACATCATTTAATGAAACCGGACTTTCTTCAGAAATTTTTTATTCCCTTGACAAGTGCACTTATTTAAGCCTCGTCCATTGCCAAGCCACAGTTTTATTTTCACATTAAAACTTGAGGGGAAATCAATGTGTTTGTACCCTCAGGGTCTTGGGTGTATGTCTCCCCAAGATGGCTTTCATTATTAACGATGGCGGTTTCATGGGAGGTGAGATTCATATAGAAATGTCATGGTTGCTGGGTCAAAAACCTGGAACTCCCTACTGTAATGTATTTGCTTCATGGGTTCTTTGCTTAAGAATTCATAGCAACACATCACTGTTAAGAACTAGTGGTTTATTAGCAAAGGTTTAACAATCACACTACACATTACCAGTTCATCCACCAGGCTCACAACCACCTGCCTCATCATGGATACCCTGAACCCAACTGGCTGGGGTTTTATTGAGTCTTGTGAACATCACGTGATTGGCTAAGCCACTCTCAACTCAACAGCTCTACCAACCTGTGAGCACACTCGCAGGTGCATACATTACATCTACCTAACAGCATTGTGGAAGCATCTTCACCACATGGACTGCAGCGGTTCAAGGAGATGGGCCACCGCCAATGTTCCCTCCAGTTCCCGCGCAGCAGGCTCACGAACTTTTAACATGAGAGAGAAACCACGTGGGTGGGGTACTGTGAATGGGCAGCACGCCACAAAAAAATTACAGGGAACATTGCCCGCCAGCATCTTCTCAAGGGTGACCAGGGATGAGCAATAAGTGCGGGTCTTGCCAGCAACGCCCACATCCCCAGAATTAAAAAAAAACTGCCATATACTGTGGACACATTTTATGCAGTATCGTAAGAAACTGCACAGAAAGCACAGTAATTAAAATGGAGAAAATTGAGTAAAGGAAAGAAAAGCATGCCCTTTACTGAGATCCCCTTTCATGTGAGTTCTAAAATACTTTGGCAAAGAGTTAACCTTTACACAAGCTATCTGGGCACAGATGCAGAAGAGTACAAATATGATCCTTGTACACTCACATTCAATTGGGTGTAGATTATTAAGCCACAGACAGAGATTGATGGTCCATACCCACTCAGTAAAGTGTGGCAGATTTCAGCATTGAAGGAATTTTATCAGTTCTTAATCTCAGAAACAAGGCCAGTCAGTAAAAAGGCATCTGTTTAACATCTCATCACTAACAGTCTGCAGGTAGAATGACAGTTTGTAGCAGACAGTACCACTAGGACTTACAATTCATGACAGAGTGATTTACTGAATTAATATAGGGTGATTTCTCAAAAATCGAGAGGTAATCAGGGCAAATTTCAGAAAGCCATGTTTAGGACATCCAATTCTTTTGGTAATGAATCAATAGATTACTTATGGGTGGTTCGATCCAGACAGTGTGTGTGATCCAAATCTCACAGAAGAAGTCATATGACTGAAGAACCCCACCCACATGGAGGGTTCCTCATCAGATAAGCAGTATAGAGGTAAGATGTCCACTGATGCATCTTATCCCAGGTGTAAAATTACACAAACTGAACCCTGCAGCCTAGAGTGCTCTGGTACTTGGGGTATATCGAATCTTTCCAAAGTCACTCTGCAAGCCGAATAATTTTCTAGTTTTAATAACTAAAACAGTAATGTGCAAGTAACATCTCAGTGTTATATTTTGCTCTGTCCCAAATCCTTCGCTGCTTCTGCCTGCATTTCATGCAATGTGCCCTGAGGCAGCTCTGCCCCAGCATTGCCATTTGCTTGTTTTTTCTCCGATCCAGTCAATGTTGTCGCCAATTGCTGGTTAAAAGTTGTGATCAGCAACAGAGTGGCTGTTTTATTTGCTGAATGATAATACATCAACAACTGAGAAGGGAAGAGGGGCAGAGTGACTTTGAGAAGGGAAGAGAGACGGAGTGACTGAGAAAGGAAAAGAGGCGGAGTGACTGAGAAGGGAAGAGAGGCGGAGTGATTGAAGGGAAGAGAGGCGGAGTGACTGAAGGGAAGAGAGGCAGAGTGACCGAGAAGGGAAGAGAGGTCGAGTGACTGAAAGGAAGAGAGGCGGAGTGATTGAAGGGAAGAGAGGCGGAGTGACTGAGAAGGGAAGAGAGGCGGAGTGACTGAGAAGGGAAGAGAGGCGGAGTGATTGAAGGGAAGAGAGGTCGAGTGACTGAAAGGAAGAGAGGCAGAGTGATTGAAGGGAAGAGAGGCGGAGCGACTGAGAAGGGAAGAGAGGCGGAGTGACTGAGAAGGGAAGAGAGGCGGAGTGACTGAGAAGGGAAGAGAGGCGGAGTGACTGAGATGGGAAGTGACTCCAAGTGACTGTGATGGGAAGAGGGGAGGAGTGACTGAAGGGAAGGGGGCGGAGTGACGGTCATGAGAAGAGGCGAAGTGTGACTGTGAGAAGTAGAATGACTGCACAAGTAGCTATTGGGGAAGTGATGGGTCTGGTGGGCTTTAGATTACGGAGAAATAGAAATATTTATTTTTCTGATAACCTTATTTTAACTAAAAAGCCTGTGAAGTAAAAGTTAATTGCATGCAAAACATGTTGGGATGTCCTTCAGACGTGAAAGTTGTGTATAATTGCAAGTTCTGTGATTGTGAAGAGAGGGTGGCTCTGAAAAAGAAAAAGGGGTAGAGAGACTAATTTTTCTAAACTAATCAGAGGAATGGCACAGCATTTGCTCTCAAAGCAAATGCACTACTCGGAATTCCTGCACAGCAAGCGAGCCCCAGGTGGGCAGAGGAACCGTTTCAAGGACATCCTCAAAGCCTCCCCCATCAACACCTGGGAGTCTCTTTCATGATGCGCAACAAAAATATATTCCAGTGAAAAAGAAGGGTCGTAAGAGAAGGGATAACCAGCCGTGGATAACCAAGGAAATAAAGGAGAGTATTAAATCAAAGACCAATGCGTATAAGGTGGCCAAGGTTAGTGGGAAACTAGAAGATTGGGAAAATTTTAAACAACAGCAAAGAATGACTAAAAAAGCAATAAAGAAAGGAAAGATAGATTACGAAGGTAAACTTGCGCAAAACATAAAAACAGATAGTAAAAGCTTTGACCGATATATAAAACGGAAAAGAGTGACTAAAGTAAATGTTGGTCCCTTAGAAGATGAGAAGGGGGATTTAATAATGGGAAATGTGGAAATGGCTGAGACCTTAAACAATTATTTTGCTTCGGTCTTCACAGTGGAAGACACAAAAACCATGCCAAAAATTGCTGGTCACAGGAATGTGGGAAGGGAGGACCTTGAGACAATCACTATCACTAGGGGGGTAGTGCTGGACAGGCTAATGGGACTCAAGGTAGACAAGTCCCCTGGTCCTGATGAAATGCATCCAGGGTATTAAAAGAGATGGCAGAAGTTATAGCAGATGCATTCGTTATAATCTACCAAAATTCTCTGGACTCTGGGGAGGTACCAACGGATTGGAAAGCAGCTAATGTAACGCCTCTGTTTAAAAAAGGGGGCAGACAAAAGGCAGGTAACTATAGGCCGGTTAGTTTAACATCTGTAGTGGGGAAAATGCTTGAAACTATCATTAAGGAAGAAATAGCGGGACATCTGGATAGGAATAGTGCAATCAAGCAGACGCAGCATTGATTCATGAAGGGGAAATCATGTTTAACTAATTTACTGGAATTCTTTGAGGATATAACGAGCATGGTGGATAGAGGTGTACCGATGGATGTGGTGTATTTAGATTTCCAAAAGGCATTCGATAAGGTGCCACACAAAAGGTTACTGCAGAAGATAGAGGTTCGCGGAGTCAGAGGAAATGTATTAGCATGGATAGAGAATTGGCTGGCTAACAGAAAGCAGAGAGTCGGGATAAATGGGTCCTTTTCGGGTTGGAAATCGGTGGTTAGTAGTGTGCCACAGGGATCGGTGCTGGGACCACAACTGTTTACAATATACATAGATGACCTGGAAGAGGGGACAGAATGTAGTGTAACAAAATGTGCAGATGACACAAAGATTAGTGGGAAAGCGGGTTGTGTAGAGGACACAGAGAGGCTGCAAAGAGATTTGGATAGGTTAAGCGAATGGGCTAAGGTTTGGCAGATGGAATACAATGTCGGAAAGTGTGACGTCATCCACCTTGGGGAAAAAAAACAGTAAAAGGGAATATTATTTGAATGGGGAGAAATTACAACATGCTGAGGTGCAGAGGGACCTGGGGGTCCTTGTGCATGAATCCCAAAAAGTTAGTTTGCAGGTGCAGCAGGTAATCAGGAAGGCGAATGGAATGTTGGCCTTCATTGCGAGAGGGATGGAGTACAAAAGCAGGGAGGTCCTGCTGCAACTGTATAGGGTATTGGTAAGGCCGCACCTGGAGTACTGCGTGCAGTTTTGGTCACCTTACTTAAGGAAGGATATACTAGCTTTGGAGGGGGTACAGAGACGATTCACTAGGCTGATTCCGGAGATGAGGGAGATGAGATACCTTATGATGATAGATTGAGTAGACTGGGTCTTTACTCGTTGGAGTTCAGAAGGATGAGGGGTGATCTCATAGAAACATTTAAAATAATGAAAGGGATAGACAAGATAGAGGTGGAGAGGTTGTTTCCACTGGTCGGGGAGACTAGAACTAGGGGGCACAGCCTCAAAATACAGGGGAGCCAATTTAAAACCGAGTTGAGAAGGAATTTCTTTTCCCAGAGGGTTGTGAATCTGTGGAATTCTCTGCCCAAGGAAGCAGTTGAGGCTAGCTCATTGAATATATCCAAGTCACAGATAGATAGATTTTTAACCAATAAGGGAATTAAGGGTTATGGGGAGCGGGCGGGTAAGTGGAGCTGAGTCCACGGCCAGATCAGCCATGATCTTATTGAATGGCGGAGCAGGCTCGAGGGGCTAGATGGCCTACTCCTGTTCCTAATTCTTATGTTCTTATGTTAAGACCGCCCTAAGTGAGGGCACTGAGCACCTCGAGTCTCGTCGCCGAGAACATGCAGAAATCAAGCTCAGCGGAAGGAGCGTGTGGCAAACCAGTCCCACCCACCCTTTCCCTCAATGACTATCTGTCCCGCCTGTGACAGAGACTGTGATTCACGTATTGGACTGTTGAGTCACCTAAGAACTCACTTTTAGAGTGGAAGCAAGTCTTCCTCGATTTCGAGGGGTTGCCTATGATGATGATGTCAGCATTTGGAAGGAGTGTGTACAAATCTAATTTTGCTGCTTATGTCCCAGAGCAGTATAAGGGTGGATGCCGCCTGCTGGTCTCTTTCTCTGTCTAGAAGAAGGGTTAAATCTTGCATGAATAGCAGCAGTCGTTTATGGCACTACTCAAGGATAAACTAAGATTGTTTTCATTGCCTCACAGAGTTTGTTTTAGGCACCATTTTACTGTCTTTAATCTGCACAGCTGAAAAGAGAAGGCAATAAAAACAAACAAGTGTCGCTAAATATACTAGATGGATCTGGCACTCGTGATAACCACAATAGTGATTTCTTTTCACATTTCACCAAACCTTTCAGTGCAATAGAGTGTCTCTCTTCGCACTTGAAATAAACAAGTTCCAACATTTCCAGCCTTTGCCAGAGGGTAACAATTCATAGATCATGCTGCAAATGTAGCAGTCTTTTCACAGATTCTTTGTACTGTAAAATGCTATCTTCTGTTTCCCCTACATTTTTTATATTCACCACAGACTTTTTATAATCTTTGACTTCTGGGGCATTAATTACTTCTTCCTTTGGAACTGATGGGAACTTTTCAACTTCTTTCATCCTGAAGATTGTGTCCAAGGCATTTGTCTCAGACTGACTGTTCTCCCAAATATATTCATCCATGTCAGCTTCAGTTTTGTCCGATTCCAATTTTGACTCATTCCATGATTTACAGTACAAAACAGTGAGCAAATACATGGCATAATGGCCTTGTTTCCTGAATACATCATGAATTTTAACATAAATAGTTAATGACTGCCTATAAATAGTGCAGACAGACATCACATCTGAGATTTGCTGATCTGAATATATATCCCATTATTTCACGGCTTTACTGCGCTATTTGCAGCCTGCAATAAACACTTGTCTTTTCTCAGTGCGACTACGCTGTACACAAGACAGCCCACAAGCTGAGCTTGGGATTAATTATCTTTCACTGTGCATTTCTACCAACGCATCATTCCTTGAGGGACTACTTTGCCCGCCTAATTCTGTGGCGAAAACAGTGCGCGGCAGATCCAAAAAGCATATTAATGAGCTGATTTTCCTGGGTTTCCAGTGTGCTTTTAATCATAATTTCACATGGGCCTCATGTGGGAATAATAGAAATTCGATGGCCATTCTTCCCGGAGATGAAACAGGGCAAGATTTTAAAAGAATAATCAAAGTACTGCAGCCTGAGATTTTAAGTAAATTATTTTGCTCTAAGACAGTTCCAGTTACTTTAGGAGAAAAATCGAGCGAGGGTGAAACAGCACTGTGAGTTGGCTCAGCTATATCCAGTATCATGTAGTGTGCAGAGATGTAGATAAACTACTACATGCGGAAAATAGATTCACTCTAACCACTGGGATAAAATGACCATTCAGAGCTTGTCTCAACAAAGCCATTGTGGACTTTATCAACATTACTGTGCACCTGGCTGATCAGCTACAGAAGCTGCCATGTTTTCATTTGGGCTTATCTAGAACAAACTGTCAGCTAAGTGTTGTTGAGATTGTTTCCCTAGTTCCTGCAATCTACTTACCCTGTTAACAAATTGAACTTGCCACACAACAAGCCTGCAGGAAAACTGGGAGACCTGGATGTTTTCGTGCCAATCTTCTGTAATCCCTTCCCGCGAGGACACATGTACAGCCAAGTAACTGAAAGCCCTATTTACAGCCTTAGCCCCATAGAGATAACATTTAATACGGGTCAACTTCACCCCAACCGAATGGGATTCTTATCTCTTTCCCCCCCCCCCCCCGATTTGTAGAGGACTGAAATTCATGCGGTCCTTTTCAAAAAACCGTGGGAGATTTGCACTGGCTGCTCATATCTCAAATACTCACCTCTGCGATTAGCGAGCTGGGAAATTTACTCTGAAGTTTGAGTTTTGCTTTGTCCTGACCATTCACTACGGTCAATAAATTGAACATTAAGTGAATTAGGGATATGGGGACAGTGCAGGAAAGTGGAGTTGAGGTAGAAGATCAGCCATGATCGTATTGAATGGCGGAGCAGGCTCGAGGGGCCGTATGGTTTACTTCTGCTCCTATTTCTTTTTATGTTCTTATATTCATGGGTAGGGACACAAGAGATCCACTAATGCTTAGAGTAATAGAACAGACATGGGTTTAACAGTTAAAAAAGTAATCCACAAAAGCAAAACCAAGTCAATTCTTTAATTTGCATTTGTGGTTCCTTGCAGCTCCAAGCCAAGTTGATATTGTAAAGTCCTATCCCCTCAGTACAGATTCACACGAGGCATGTAGTGAAGTCAAGGTCACTCTGGACCTGCACCTTTATTTCACAGCTCTGGAATGCTGCACTTGCCTGAGACCTGTCCTTATATACCTGTCTCTTGCAAGTGCACCCCTGGTGGTAAGGTATGCTGGTGGTTACAGGTCATATCTTATTACAGTCATGTATAGCATGTTAGGATACAGTTATATATAATAATGTAGGATACATGACAGATGTGGTGTGCTTTCATGGTCTTTTTTCGGATGAGACGTTAAACCAAGGTCCTGTCTGCTCTCTCAAGTGGACATAAAAGATCCCACTATTTCAAAGAAGAGCAGGGGAGATATCCCCGGTGTTCTGGCCAATATTTATCCCTCAATCAACATAACTAAAAAAAACAGATTATCTGGTCATTGCTGTTTGTGGGAACTTGCTGTGCTCAAATTGATTGCCACGTTTCCTACATTATAACAGTAATTACACTTCAAAAAAGTACTTAATTGGCTGTAAAGTGCTTTGAGACATTCGGTGGCCGTGAAAGGCGCTATATTAATCCAAGTCTTTCTTTCTTTGGTTCCGATACAGATTTAGGCATCAAAGCTAGAGATTTATATTAACAGCTGGAAACACATTTCCAACCGGGGCCTGAATTTTATTCCACTTGTGTCACACCGAAAATATGTTTGCACAACAGTTGAAGACACAAATACATTTGGCTTCAAAGCAAATACATGGCTTTAATCCCAATTGATCCAACACATCTCTTTTGTAGAACGCTGAGAAGTGTGGAGGTGGGAGAGAACAGAAGAGCCTTAATGGACTGGTCAGCTACAAATAGCTTTAATCATTCGAATGTGTCACACTTGCCACGGCACCTGTGATGAAACAACAGCCCACTTGTTCATAGACCACTGGCAGTGACAGCTAGGAAAGTTGCTTGTAAAAGTGCACAAATAAACAGCAGATCTTTAGCGCAGGGTATTGCAGTATAGATTCAATCTGGGCTGCATGGTGCAATCCCACACATTGATGGGTTCCTGATATCAGACACTGCTGTGGGGACACACTCTCCTGTGTGGCTCAGGGGAAAGGGCAAGGAGGAGACCGAAGGAAAAGGCAGCTCCTTCCGGCTGTGACTTTAGTGTTGCCAACCCTCCAGGATTGTCCTGGAGTCTCCAAGAATTGAAGTATAAACTCCTGCACAATGCTGTGAGCAACCTGGGAGAAAAGTTACAGGGGAATTTAAAAACTGTGCTGTTTTTTTCCCCCCATTCTCTTTGAACACTTTTGTTTATTAGTTATAACACTATTCTTCTTCCTCTTCTGTCATATGGAGCAGCAAAGCAAATCAAACGTCAATATCCAAGCCAAAGCTTGCAGTGTAACAGCGTGGATACTTGCAGGCTGCCTGTGAATTCCCTCTGAGGGCAGTGCTCAATGATGTGCTCCAGGGTCTGATCAGGAGCTCCACAGTCACATGATGGGGGAGGCTTTAATCTTCCACCTATGGAGAAGGTGGCAGCATCGACCATGACCGGTTCTGAGGCGGTCGATGGTTGTCCACTGTTTGTGAGGAAGGTTTGATCCTTCAGGTTGTACTGTGGGGTCCTCTATAAGGAATCCATTCCATATGTCGCAGTTCTTCCAAGCATTTTGCCATCGGTCATCAAGGCCGAGGGGAGATTGCTGAAGGGCTTCGGCAACGGTCCAAATAGGCCGTCTAGATTTGAGACGGGTTGGAGGTAGGTTGTTCAAGTTGGCCTGGATCGGCACGTGTTTGCTGGTGTAACGGTTGTATTCTCTGGAGACTGCATATTCGCGGCGTAGGTTTGGTGGTGCGATGTTTGCAAACACGGGCAGCCAAAGTGTTGGTGGTAAAAGCGTACCGGTGATAATTCTCATAGAATTCAAATGGACATCAATGGATAACAATATTGAAGATGAGGGGGCGGGATGTGGAATAGAATGTTTGAGCCGGTCGGACAGTTGGAGGTGGAAGGTCAGATCATGAAACCTTCAGGAATATGTCCAACGAGAATTGCCAACCCGATGCGACGCACGTATCTCACTGCGACTCGGCGCAGAACAGCTTCAGCGGAGGTGTTGGAACAAGTCGCCCGCCAGTCCTCGAGAGTATCTGACATGTGGGCTGTGTGAACACCTGCCACAGGCAGAATTTCAGCAGCTGTCACTCATGTCAACACGCTCGGGAAAAGCCCAATTGTGCCCCAGTTTCAAACAAGAAAAAGCACGAGCGACTTAACACAAGGCGGAGAGGCTCTTCAGTGCAAGATCCTAAGCTTTGCCTGGTTTCCTGAGCAGCCTGTAAAGGCCCCCCGAGGCTCCGCAATCGGTTCAGGACATTGAACTAAGCCAAATGAGGTGGTGTGCAGCTGACTGTATAAATGAGGTGTGTGCCCCGTCATTAATTTTCAGTTAACTTCTGAATAAAACGCCTTTTCATGGCACATTCTTGTGGTAAACTGGCAGTGACAGCTAGGAAGGCCGTTTCTAAAAATACAGAAATAAGCAGCAGCGTGTTGGCACAAGGTACGGAAAGCTTCCAAAAAGCCTCTTTTGACCAGTGAAATGCTGTTTGTCAGGTCTGCCTTTCAAACAAGCTTGCCCCTTTAATTAGTTCCATTCCTATTAGTCTGGGACACATCCATTGCTTCAGACGATGGACCTTTTTGTCTTCTGTTCAGTTTTATTGCAGAACTGACTTCATACCAGAGTACAAATGCATTTTGATTTTGTAGGAATTAGTATCGTCTTAGAATAGTAGTTATTTTAGGTTTCAATTTAAAAGGCAGATACAGTCTTTCCTCTAATTGCGTCCCTTGGTGGTGTTTGGATCCACAGGCCTTTAAAGCTGCTCAATTTTCATAAAACCTATGGCTTACACATAACTGCGGTCCCACTCTACGGGATCCTGCCGACTATGGTTCCCATCATTTTACGGGGCAAGGGTAAGGGAGTGGGACTGGTTGAGAGTCGGCACGAATTCGATGGGCCGAATGGCCTTCTTCCATGCTGTAACCATTGTATGACTATGATTCTAGGTACCAGTAGCCCCTCTGTTACCTCGCCAAGTGGCCCGCGAATCAAAACGTGACTGAACTGCTCGAGTCTGTATTGGGGCTTAAGCGCACAAGTTTCTGACTCAGAGGTTGAGCGTGTTGCCAAGCTTACACTGGAGTAAAAGCATACAGACCATGGATCTGTTCTGTGTGTTTAACCTTCCTCTTAAACTGCTATTGGGCATGTTTATCGGGAGCCAGTGGAGAAAACTGCGCCTAGAGCGGGTCCCTCACAACTCCCTTTTCCTTCCTTTGCCCAGTCATCATCATCATCATAGGCAGTCCCTCGAAGCGAGGATGACTTGCTTCCACGCCAAAAAAGGATGAGTTCACAGGTGTGTCAATGAAGGACGTAATATTCCAGATCCTGAACTACATCCTGAAGGGTAGAAGATGCCTGTGCGTGGATTTTTTTAACATGTGGTGACCGTTGCACACCAGCCACCACATGGGCTTGACAGAGCTAGGTCTTGGTCCAGTGGCAAGGATTAACCAAGACCACTGGAGACCAGCTCTGCTGCATGGACCCAGTGCGCACACATATCGCAGTGTGGGCTGACCCGTGCTGCCCCTGGGCCCCTGGCCCCGAACTCACGCCTCTCCTGGGCCCCGATCACATCCCTCCACAGTCCCTCGCCGCTCCTGCTGTATCTGCCCACGCTCTAATCACCGACCTGGACCTTGATGACGTCACTCTTCGCTGCCGTCGCCCTCCTGCACCAGCTCGCACTGCTCCCTGAAGTGGCCGCCACACTGCTCCCAGGCCGCCTTTGGTCCGTAGTTCCCCGATGGACACCACTTTTTTGATTGGGGGGGGGGAAAGAGGGCAATCAGGGAGGCTCTGGAATCTCTCCCCATCAAAAATAAAGTCAGATCGTGTGCATTTTTATAAGTTGCAGATCACAAAGAGCGTAACAGTGAATTCAAACAAGAAGAAAAATGCTTAGAAGAGGCACCAGGATAGATTAAACATTCTGTTCTTCCACCTCTGCAACCTGAGTTACAAATTCAGCTCAGACTGCTGGGCTGGTTTCTTCAGCTAATTATAAGGATCCCATGTAATAGGAGCTGCAGCTGGTCTCGAGCCAATTCCTAGCGGGCACAACACCAAAGCGCTGGCCTTAAATGCTGCATACTGCCGGGAAATTGGCAATCCTGCCTGACAAGACAAGAATGAGCAGTGTGGGAAATGGCAATGCTGCACTGGTGGTACAGGGAGTGTTCTTCTGAGGTTTGGCATTTGAGGGGAAGCACATTCTACTGGATTATGCCATAACCATGAATGTAATAAAGGAAAGATACACTCCTGTAAAACCAGGAAATGACAGAAAGACAGATTATACTGTGTCAGTTAGTTACTTGAAAATAATGTGCATATGAGACCACAAAAAGATGAAAAAATGAATCAAACGTCAGCACTCTTACAGACAATGCCTTCATATATGACAATATAACACTATTGAGGCAAGTGAAAACCACTATTACAAGTCAACCAAATAACGTAAGCCATAGCTTAGGTAACTGGTAAGGCTGACAGATACTGCTAATGGTTAGCCATTCTTTGGTTCTCCTCATCCTATAGGGTATGGTAGCCTAATCAATATGGTACTGGACTATGAGGTCATGAGTTCAAATCCCACCTGGTCATTTGTGGACAAGTACCAGAAAATGGCATTTAAAGTTCAAATTTCATAAAACCCAACTGCCACCCTGAGCATGGTCTACATGTAACTCTAGTCCCACTTTTCGTGGTTGAGCCTGTTTTGAGTAAGAATAAGCCTTGTGAGTGTGACACAAGAGACACTGACGGAGCTTGCTGAATGTAGACAGGATTGGAAAAATTAGGTTGTCAACTGCCAATTCTTGCACTTAGGAGAGGAGGATCATTCGTGCAATTTCAATGCTAAAATGCTGTGGGAAGCCATTGCAATCCAATCTAGAGATAAATCCACGGTAGGAATTACTTAATTATTAATTAGCAATATATGTCTGTCTGTAATTGGAGTTACCTCGGCAATCAACTGCGAGCCAGAAAATTGTGGGTTCAAGCCTCACTACAGAATTTGAGCCCATATCCAGCCGAACACTTCAGTGCAGTACTGCACTGTCAAGAGTGTTGTCTTTCAGATGAGATGGTAAACAGATACTCGAGGGTCGAATTGAAGGGAGAGGTGGCCTCTACTAGGCACTCCTATTTACAAAATTTGGGGCCTTACCACTGTTACTCCGGGTCTACCACTACCGTTCACCAGATGATCCTGGGACAAAGCAGTAACATGGTGGGATGGAAAGGAAATGGGCTGAGTAGCCGCCCCTCCCAAGTATTTACATCCTGCAGGTGTGTAAGGGGCAGGCGGCAGTGGTTCTGGGGGGAAATGGAACTCGGAGCAGGGGAGATGTCAGTAGGCCTGGCCGCCCAATTTTACCCCTTTTTATAGTTAGCCCTACGGAGGAGAATCTAGTTCATCCCCCAGAACTATTTTTTGTCGATGCAGCCTTGCTGCAGATCAGTCAGCACTTTGGTCAAGAGAAACTACCATTTGTCAACTAGCTAAGTTCAACAGTGCCAATTGCACAATTTCATTAACGATTGATTGATTGAACTTGCGTCAAAAAAAACTCACCTAGAAAAATCGTAACTAACTCAGTTACGCTGGCACAGATCTCAGGGGGAAAACTTTGAAAAAAAATACGCCATAAAAAACAGTGCCACCAAAAAAAACGGCGCAAATGACTCGGGAAAATTGAGCCCTCAATGTGTGCATCTCTCTCTTCTTTCCATCCTCATAAATCGGCACACATTAAAACAATAGGAAAAAATTGCTAATGCAACGATGAGTGTTGCAAATGTAATTCTGTATAGATTTTTTTGACTTCTTGCTTCAACATTTGGTAGTGCACATTAACTCTTACAAATGCAATGAGAAATATTCATTACATTATCTGGGAATATAAGTCTTTACATTTGGGAGGAGCTACTCTTTGTAATTGAGCTGAAGTAACTCACAGGTGTAGGCAAGCTCATTCTAAAGATGTGAAACACCTCATAAAAAGTGTGAAGCAATATCCGCTGGGCAGAAGTACATTTTATTTTTTACAGGTAATGTTAGTTTTAGTTCAGCACCTGGTTCATGAAGTTAGAGGGAGCGAGGGCTCTGTATCCAGCACTCCCATGTCGCTGTGCATTATTTCTGAGGAGCCAAATGCTCAAATACTGAGTGGAGGAAGTTGTAATAGCTGCACTGATTCTGGCTGCAAAACTAAACCAACAAATGCTAGCATTTTAAACTTTTGTTTTTTTATCAACGGTGCATGTGGTCACAAATACAATTGCTGTCACCCATCCTTTAAATGAGGGTGCAACGTACCTTATTCTCCAACACATACATCACCGTGCCCATGGTAAATCTGTGAACTGGGGTCAGACTGCAAGTGTGCAGGAGCATGCAGCTGTGGTCTGCTGCTTTGCCCATCCAAATTTAAAATGGCAAGATGGTAGGAGTTTCCATTCTGCCGCAAATTAAATTAAATTCTGTACTGTTGTACATTAACTTTCAACTGAGAGATTTTTAGGGATAGAATCACATTAGCAGTTCTAACAAGCACTGAAAGAATTCCATTTGTTCAACTTACAAGCAAACTCAGAGCGAGCCTTTAAGTTTCCCTGGCCACTGTCTGAGGCTGAACCAGACTGTTCGCAACCTTGGTGTCATATTTGACTCCGAGATGAGCTTCCGACCACATATCACTAAGACTGCCTATTTCCACTTGTAAAACCCTCACCCATGCCTTTTTTAGCTCTAGACTTGACTATTCCAATGCACTCCTGACCGGGCTTCCATCGTCCACCCTCCGTAGAATTGAGGTCATCCAAAACTCGACTGCCCATGTCCTAACTCGCACTAACTCCCGATCACCGCAGTGCTCACTGACCTACATTGGCTCCCGGTGAAGCAACGTCTCAAATTTAAAATTCTCATCCTTGTTTTCAAATCCTTCTATGACCTCCCCCTCCCTACCTCAGCCCCACAACCCTCAGCGATATCTGTGCTCCTCTAATGCTGGCCTCTCATCATCCCCGATTTTTATCGCTCCGCCATTGGTGCCTTGACTCCAAGGCCCTAAACTCTGGAATTCCTCTCTAAATCTCTCGATCCTTAAAACCTACCTCTTTGACCAAGCTTTTGGTCATCTCCCCGGATATCTCCTTATGTGGCTCCGTGTCAAATTTTGTTTCAGAACGTTCCTGTGCAGCGCATTGGAATGTTTTACTACGTTAAAGATGCTATAGAAATACAAGTTGTTGTTGTTAAGTGGCAGTATTTACACCTCTAAGTCAGAGGGTGTGGGGTTAGAGGGTGCAGCGTTCGAACCCCACTTCAGACAGTCCCAACGAGTGGAGGTTGGAGCTCCGCCTCTCAATTCTGGCTCGTCAACCAGCAGGATTCTTCCTTCCGTGTGGGCAACCACCCCCTAATCATAGGGGTTGTGGGAGCCTCCTACCACGTAGGACTAACCACCCTATCGGCTGGTCATGGCCACGGAAGGAGCATTCACATCGTGGTCTGTCAGACTGTTAATCAGTCTGCAAATCCTTCCACTATTCTCCAGGAAAAATGTGAAGATACGAAAACAACTATCAAACGTAAAAGACAGAATAATTAGGACTAATCACGTTCACATATTCAGTAGATTTTGTTTCAACACATCAGTACAAAAAGATTTCCAATGAGAGCACACTGTAAACGTAGCTTTTCAGCCGCGCACACTGTATTGCTATGACGTGTAGAATTCTGTTCACAATCTCAGTAAATAAAACTAGAGCCTCACAACTCGAAGAATATCACAAACACGTCATCACCATTCAATTCACATGATGTGTTTATACATCAGTAGCTACGAGCCTCATTTGGTAAATAGCTCCTTCAGTCAGGAGTAAACTTAGCACGATAAAAGCTTAACCAAATTCTCTCAGTTTTCTCCCTCCCTGAACGACTGACCGTTCTGGTGTCCATAAGAACATAAGAATTAGGAACAGGAGTAGGCCATCTCGCCCCTTGAGCCTGCTCCGCCATTCAATAAGATCATGGCTGATCTGGCCGTAGACTCAGCTCCACTTACCCGCCCGCTCCCCGTAACCTTTAATTCCCTTATGGTTAAAAATCTATCTATCTGTGACTTGAATACATTCAATGAGCTAGCCTCAACTGCTTCCTTGGGCAGAGAATTCCACAGATTCACAACCCTCTGGAAGAAGAAATTCCTTCTCAACTCGGTTTTAAATTGGCTCCCCCGTATTTTGAGGCTGTGCCCCCTAGTTCTAGTCTCCCCGACCAGTGGAAACAACCTCTCTGCCTCTATCTTGTCTATCACTTTCATGATTTTAAATGTTTCTATAAGATCACCCCCTCATCCTTCTGAACTCCAACGAGTAAAGACCCAATCTACTCAATCTATCATCATAAGGTAACCCCCTCATCTCCGGAATCAGCCTAGTGAATCGTCTCTGTACCCACTCCAAAGCCAGTATATCCTTCCTTAAGTAAGGTGACCAAAACTGCACGCAGTACTCCAGGTGCGGCCTTACCAATACCCTATACAATTGCAGCAGGACCTCCCTGCTTTTGTACTCCATCCCTCTCGCAATGAAGGCCAACATTCCATTCGCCTTCCTGATTACCTGCTGCACCTGCAAACTAACTTTTTGGAATTCATGCACAAGGACCCCCAGGTCCCTCTGCACCTCAGCATGTTGTAATTTCTCCCCATTCAAATAATATTCCCTTTTACTGTTTTTTTTCCCCAAGGTGGATGACCTCACACTTTCCGACATTGTATTCCATCTGCCAAACCTTAGCCCATTCGCTTAACCTATCCAAATCTCTTTGCAGTCTCTCTGTGTCCTCTACACAACCCGCTTTCCCATTAATCTTAGTGTCATCTGCAAATTTTATTACACTACACTCTGTCCCCTCTTCCAGGTCATCTATGTATATTGTAAACAGTTGTGGTCCCAGCACCGATCCCTGTGGCACACCACTAACCACCGATTTCCAACCAGGAAAGGACCCATTTATCCCGACTCTCTGCTTTCTGTTTGCCAGCCAATTCTCTATCCATGCTAATACATTTCCCCTGACTCCGCATACCTCTATCTTCTGCAGTAACCTTTTGTGTGGCACCTTATCGAATGCCTTTTGGAAATCTAAATACACCACATCCATCGGTACACCTCTATCCAGCTGTAAGGGAGCCAACAGCCCATCTCTAACCTACCCCAAGTAAACATTCTTTACGTAAAAACATAACAGTGAATGTTGGTGTGCCATGGAGGGCACTGTGACACATATGAAGCATTTTTGTTAGATTATTTATTAAATTCCTGTTGCCGGCCAAAATTCACACAGGATTGTATTGTGAGGGGATTTTTTTTTCCAAGCCAGATTTACATTATATTCCAATACTCACACCTCAGGGCAAGGCAGAGAGTTGCGTAGTTCTGGAAGTGGTTAGTTGATTATTCACATTACAAGTGAACAGGGACCTGCTTAGCAAGTAATTCACAATATTTGACCCATGAATTAAGCCAGCCTGTTCATTTCCAAAAAACTTTAGGTGACTGACACCCTGGGGTGGTGGTCCTGATTGACAGCTGTGAGTGGGGCGAAGGTCTACGAGAGGAGCAATGCCATTGGTTTCTTTGTAGTCCTCTCTGATGGACAGTTCTGTGACTCGGAGCTTGCAACTGTGCGAGGCATGTGCTCAGCTCGTGCTCAGCTCACCAGTCAGTGTGCCTGAGGTCAACAGAAAGACTCACTAAGTCAGGCTCCGTAGTTTTGTTTGGCCGTATAAGGTGTGAGCGACCATAGGTCAAAGGTCAGTGTTATGCAGAAGAAGCTGTGATATTTTGAGAATATTAAAGGTTGTACCTATTATAAATGTATTGTCTGTACTTCAGGATTGTTTATTTGCCTGTTTAATGTTAAATAGAATGGTGTTGGTTTATAGGGCCCAATTTTCCACAACCCCTTTTTTCGGCGCACATACCCTAAATGCGGCGACTTTGCGTGCTGGAAACGGCGCCGAAAAAAAGTGGCCCCATCCTGCCCGCTCTACCGAGTCTCCCGTGTCCTAGCGCAGCGTACATAGTGCAGTCGGAGGCGGAGCAACAGCCCAGCGCAGAAAACACTGCCGGCAGCTGTCCGCATGCGCAGTGGAGTCTGCGCGCATGCTCCTCGCCCTCCCAGTGTGTCCTGCAGACTGTGAGCAGGACCCGATGCTCACAGCCCCTATCCCTGGCCGAAGGGATGCCCCGATGCTCGCCGCACCCTATCCCTGGCCAAAGTGCCGCCCCGGTGTTCGCTTGGTGATTGGGGAACATCCTGCAGTATTTATTCAGGGTCGCTCAGAGTTGTCAGAAACGGAGTGCAAAAGTCGGGAATTTGGTAAGTGGGAATTTGGTGCAGAGAGGGGAAGGAGGTTCTGTTTTTTTCGCTTCAATACTTGTAGTGGTTCATGTTACATATTTAAATATTTCATATAATCTACCTATAACTTAAACTAGATCAAGTAATGAGTTAAAAAACCATAAGCTAAGTTGATTAAATAGATGTTGAAAGGTTGTTTTCCCTGGCTGAGATTATCCACTCTGGACCAAAGAAAGATATATCAGAATAAATGGTGTGAAGCTCGGAACTGTGGTGCTTTAAATGTACTAACCTGCGCCGAATTCTTAACTGCCCGCAATGTTTTTCAGAGCTGGCCACATACGCTGACCTAAGTCGATTTGGAATAAGTTTTAGCTGGCCAAAGTGGAATAAATGGCCAAAACTGGCGTAAGTGGCTGGGAAAGCCGCCTTTTGAAAAAAACTCAACTGAAAAAAATCGTACCTAAGTTAATCTGGAGCAAGTTTATTGGGGAAAATGGCGTTTTTTTAAATTACGCCAGAAAAACCAACTTACTCCAAAAAAATTGGAGCAAGTCATGGCCAAAATTGGTCTCAGCCTCAGTCTCATACAGTGTACATTCATCCATGACCAAAGACAAGAGAATCACGTGGAAGCACGATACATTCCAGTCAGCCAGAATACAGTGGCAATGCATCTCGCTATATTACCTAGACACCAGGCAACTGGCAAATAAAGCACAGTCTGCTTTGTAAGGGACGTGAGGTCCACTTGCACGAGTGGTCACTGACAGTCAATCCAAGAAGTATATCTAGTATGAAATCCCAGAAACAGAAGCCATATCACAGCTGAGCCTGATCTTGTCCTCACCCAACATCCAGACGTGTGCCCTTTCCAGCAATGAGCACTGAATAGCAGCCAGGAGTATGCACCCGACTGATTGTTTCTTAAACACTTCCCTTACTCGGAGATGCTGATGCCAACCGTAGCTTCCAAATGCTGCTCCAGTTGAGATCAACTAATAGCAGAGACTGGGGATCAAACCCTCGATCTTCGTCTGTGTGGCTCAGTTCTATATTAGGGGTGTCTTTGGCCAACGAGGCTACTGAAGAAGTTTAGTTTAATAATTTTTATCACTCATGGCTCAGTGGTAGCACCCTCAGCTCCGAGTCAGAAGGTTGTAGGTTTAAGTCCCACTCCAGAGACTTGAGCACAACAATCCAGGCCGACACGCCAGTGCAGTGCTGAGGGAGGGCTGCATCGTCGGAGGTGCCCTCTTTCAGATGAGACATTAAACCGAGGCCCCGTCTGCTCTCTCAGGTGGACGTAAAAGATCCCATGGCACTATTTCTTAGAAGAGCAGGGAAGTCATCCCCGATGTCCTGGTCAATATTTATCCCTCAATCAAACATAACAAAAACAGATTATTTGGTCATTATCACATTGCTGTTTGTGCGAGCAGATTGGCAGCCGTTTCCTACATTACAACAGTGACTACACTTCAAAAAGTACTTTGTTGGCTGTTAAAGTGCTTTGGGACGTCCGGTGATTGCAAAAGGTGCTATATAAGTGCAAGTCTTTCTCTTATTCTTTTCTTTTCTGGTACAAAGCCCATAATAATCCTAGCCTCAGGTTGCTCAGAGGAAGAATTTTAGAAGTGGTGACATTTGATGGGAATTTTCCACATGTAGAAAATCCTCACTTCTACAAAATGAACTTGTCTTTGCCTTCTGCAGACCTCACCGGTTGCAGTCCTGTTCGTCTTTAAACAGCTTTATGGCCCTATCCCGGGGTAAGACCGATAACTTACTGAAGCAATTCATTACTTTGTCACTGAGGCTTACTACAAAGGTTTAATCAGTGCAAACATCAACCTTTTAGAACGCTCACTTTACCTCACATAGGAATTTGCTTTTGACATTAATCAGTGCAAAATGTTTCACGTGCAAAGTTTAATGAGTTCTTGCAGAAAAAAAAATGAGTATACCTTTACGCCCAATACTGCTACCTTTGGAGGCCCCTTAGAATGTAGGATGAATCATCGTAGCCCCTTGGTAACAGTTCTGCTTTGCACCACTCGCTGTTGAAAATGAGCTTTATGTCTGAGCTAATCTGGTCAGAACACCAGCATAAACATGAATTTGGACAGTGAAAGATTACAACAGACCTCCCTGTCATACCAGCTAAATTCAGATGGTTCATGGTTCCATTCTACACTAGTGTATAGTCACACACCTGTATTTATATATTAAAAAAGAGTCCCACTCCAGATCACAAAAAATTTAGGCTGACACTCCAGTGCAGCGCTGCACTGTCGGAGGTGCCGTCTTTCAGATGAGACATTAAAGCGAGGCCCTGTCTGTTCTTTCAGGTGGACGTAAAAGATCCCATGGCACTATTTCGAAGAACAACAGGGGAGTTATCCCCGGTGTCCTGGCCAATATTTATCCCTCAATCAACATCACTGAAAACAGATTAACTGGACATTATTGCATTGCTGTTTGTGGGAGCTTGCTGCGTGCAAATTGGCTGCCGTGTTTCCCACATTACAACAGTGACTACACTCCAAACATACTTCAGTGGCTGTAAAATGCTTTGAGATGTCCGGTGGTCGTGAAAGGCGCTGTATAAATGCAAGTCTTTTTTTACATATTGGCTTCAACTCTAGGTTCTTAACTCTCATGTCCCTATTACATTGCACCAAGCATTACAGCAGTAAGGGTACTGAGAAAAGCTGCTGATCAGAAACACTTGTGTTTACCAGCTAACAATTTTAAATAGCAGCTACTTTGTCATGGGGGGGATTAATATTGAGGCCAATGCCTTCAAGCCAGTGTCGTCAGGCAGCTGCGATTATGCTAGGTCCACGCACTGACCCTTTGAAAAGGAGAGCCCAGCACACACCTATTCAACTGCATATACTGATCGCTACTTGATTCAACTGGGAATTTCAAATAGAAAAGAGCTGATGGGGATTAGCTAGTTTCTATCATTTGAGATTTAAAGACAGGGTGGCAAGATGCTGGAGTTGCTTTTAAACTGTACATTCGTGCAAACTCCCCAATGTAGTTCACTGAGGTCAGTCAATCAAGTTCACCAGAATAATGCACTGCTTAATTCATGATAGGCCAGCGCTAGTGTGCAAAGCAAACAACTGATTATACAAAATACTGGCAGATATCCCAGACTAATTATACAGCTATTTGTACAACACTGTATCTGAGGCAAGGAAGTGATGTGATCAATTATTTTCACCACTGAAAATAGAGCAGGAAACTAATCACCAAATATGGTAAGCTTATCAAACTCAATGTAATGAAGGCTCGTTTTTATGAAGCATCTACTGTACACAAGTAATATTAATGTTGATAATGCCCGATGAATTGATCTGACTTAAATTCCTCCAATATAACCAAATCTTTGTCAGGATCCAGGGCTGTAATTGAGTCCCTTTGTGAGAATCAATGGCCCCGAAATTCACAGTCCCGGAAGGACCGTTACTGCCCGTTTGCAGCGGCCATTTGTCAAAATCGAATGGCCGCCACTTTGGGCTCAACTGGCTGCCCCGACATAGATTCGGCCCGGGAGGTCTTGCAGCGGAGTGGGCCACCACCGACTCTCGTGGCAGTGTGGGGCTTGTGGCAGTCGTGACGCGCTAAAAGTGCGCACTGCTGTCGCTCCGCCCCGGACCCATATTCAGCGTGAAGAACCCGGCCCTTAAGCTATCGGCACCCTTGCTAGCCTTTAGGGCCGGAGCAATGTGGCAGAGATCTCGGAGCCATGGGAGCGGAGAGAGACAAGATCCAAAGCTGAGGATATTCAGCACAGAATCCGTACTCAAGGGGATAGAGAGCGAGAGAGGGAGAGAGAGAGGGAGAGAGAGAGAGAGAGAGAGAGAGAGAGAGAGATGGAGGGAGAGAGAGGAAGCGAAAGAGGGGAAAAGAAAGAGAGAGGGTGCGAGAGAGAGAGAGGGGGAAGGGAGCAAAAGAGAAAGGAGAAAGAGATAGAAGTGAGGAAAGGGAATGAGTTTCAGAATGAGAACATTTGATTGGGAGAGAGAGAAAAAGAGAGAAATAGGAATAGAGAAAGAGAAAAGGGGGGGGGGGAAATGAGAGCGTGAGAGAGAGAGAGAAAGAGATCCTGAGATTCACAGAGAGAAAACTGAAATCTCAATCGAGGGACTCAGACTGGAAACGTTGCCCCAGCTCAGCATTCCGCGTGGTAACAAATGGGAATCTGTTCCACCTCCGCCGCCTCCAGGCTAGATCCCCAAGGTCGCCCCATCCTCTGTCATCGAATTACAGTAAGCAGACGATGCTTGCGTCTGTGCGCACTCGGAGGCCAAACTCCAAGCCATCGTCAACACCTTCACCGAGGCATACGAAAGCATGGGCCTTACACTAAACATCCGTAAGACAAAGGTCCTCCACCAACCTGACCCCGCCACACAGCACTGCCCCCTGGTTGTCAAAATCCACGGTGAGGCCTTGGACAACGTGGACCATTTTCCACACCTCGGGAGCCTACTGTCAGCAAGGGCAGATATCGATGATGACGTCCAACACCGCCTCCAGTGTGCCAGCGCAGCCTTCCGTCGCCTGAAGAAGAGAGCTTTTGAAGACCAGGACCTCAAATCTGGCACCAAGTTTATGGTCTACAGGGCAGTAGTGATAGCCACCCTCCTATATGGCTCAGAGATGTGTTTTATTTCCAGAAGATACCTCAAAACACTGGAGAAGTACCACCACCGTTGCCTCTGCAAGTATCCTACAAATCCATTGGAAGGACAGACGTACCAGTGTCAGTATTCTCGCTCAGGCCAACATCCCCAGCATCGAAGCACTGACCACGCTCGATCAGCTCCGCTGGGCGGGCCACATCGTCCGCATGCCTGACACGAGACTCCCAAAGCAAGCGTTCTTCTCGGAGCCTCGACATGGCAAGCAAGATCCCCAGGTGGCCAGAGAAAACACTTCGAGGACACCCTCAAAGCCTCCTTGATAAGGTGCAACACCCCCACTGACACCTGGGAATCCCTGACCCCAGACCGCCCAAAGTGGAGGAAGAGCATCCGGGAGGGCGCTAAGCACCTCGAGTCTCGTCGCCAAGAGCATGCAGAAACCAAGCGCAGACAGCAGAAGGAGCGAGCGACAAACCAGACTCCCCACCCACCCTTTCCTTCAACCACTGTCTGCTCCACCTGTGACAGAGACTGTAGGTCCTGCATTGGACTGTTCAGCCACCTGAGAACTCACTTTTAGAGTGGAAGCAAGTCATCCTCGACTTCGAGGGACTGCCGATGATGATCTTACGTGTGCCTAAACTGCAACTTCGCCTCAGTGTCTCCCCTATGGCTGCCTCATGGGTCTGGGAAGGCTGCTGTGTTCCCTGTGTGGAAGCTGCAGATGTCCTTCGAGGACGCCCTCGAGCAGCTTTGGGCCTGGAAGGGCCGGCTGGAGATTGGTCAACACCCTCCTGGGAGGGTTCAGTCTGGCTTGGCTTGGGCGAGGCCATGCTTGGAGGCACTGGCGGAGTGACAGGTCTGGGGCCAGGAATGCTGCGAGCCGGAGGGAGCGCATCATCCGTATCCTGGTCCGAGGAGCCTGAATAACTCACCGGGGGTGGCACAATAACACCACCACCAATCTGAGGGAGCTCAGGTCGGTGCTGTGGCGCTGCACCAGAAGGTCCCCCGTGGTGGACCCAGCCGCGAAAGCAACACTGAGGTCTCGGGGGACATCCAGCAGAGACTGCACGCGAGCAGCCACAGTCAGAAAGCCACCAGATATGACCGCACTTAGACGCTCCGTCGACTCTTGCAGAGCCGCGGTCATCCTCTCCAAAGCAGCACCGATACACTCGCTCCCTCGCGCCTGTGCTGCAATGGCAGCTGCCACATCGCCCTAAAGGTGAATTTCCCGTGGGAATAACGCCCCAATTAAGACTGCAAACTTTCAGGTTTGAAGGGCTGATAAGACTGGATCACTTTTTTGTGGTCAAAAAGCTGAATTTGGATCCAAACTTTATGCCGTTAATCAGGGAAAAAAGGCCTCAACACCACCAGCTTTCTGGCTGTACTGAATTTCGACCCCCGTGTCTTTTGGACATGTATTTCTTTAATCTTTCCACTGTCCGACTAAATTGGCACTGGCTGAGGATTCGTTTGAATCATTAAGCTGCTTTATTCTGCAGTCAGATGAATGTATATAGTTAAAAATCACATTCACCTAGCTCAACTTTTCTTCTGACAATAACATAAAAATAATGGGGGGAAATTCCGGTCTGAGGCTTTCTTCGGACGAACGCCTCCAACCCGACAAAATTTTGCGAAAATACCTGGTGGTCACAGAGGGACTTTCGATTGCGGTCGGAGGCCTTCATTCAACGTGCAGCGTACAGGGATAGGACTTCCCCATACGTAGGGAAATGCTGGAGTCACGTGGGCCTAGACCACCAATCACTAGGTAGTATTCTCATTGATAAAGGAGAGGTGAGGCCGGAATTTTCGACACAATGTATAAGCTACCCTACCCCACTTCAGTGGGTCACCTTGTTTGACTTAAACAGACTAACGACTCTGAATTCTGCCTATTTGAACCTGCCTTTGCTGGGGTCTTGCTGCCACAGCTACAGTTTTTGTTGCAAAAGCAAGATAGCATTTTCATTGTCAATAATTTGTTTTATTTCCCGATTGTTCATAGTTTTTTAAAAAAGCCTTCCAAAACAATGGGTGAGAGATGTTTGTCAGTGATGGAGAAAAACCAGCAAATTTCTGATTATTTACAGTCTATGAGGAAGCCATCATCATCATAGGCAGTCCCTCGGAATCGAGGAAGACTTGCTTCCACTCTTAGAATGAGTCCTTAGGTGGCTGAACAGTCCAATACAAGAGCCACAGTCCCTCTCACAGGTTGGACAGATAGTCATTGAGGGTAAGGGAGGGTGGGACAGATTTGCCGCATGCTTGATTTCTGCACGCTCTCGGCGATGAGACGCGAGGTGCTCAGCGCCTTCCCGGATGCACCTACTACAGTATTTCGGGCCTCATCTCTCACTTGCGGTAACATGTTACCCTTTTAAAACACAACATGACAACAAGCTCTTTTTTTCTGTGGAAAAGTGGCCATAAACATCCTGGAACATATGTCCCCATGGGCTTTAAAGGGACAGTATGATCACTGGCACGTGCCTTGGAAGCCATTTTAAATTTAACCAAGTTTGTAATTGTGCACTGTGTTGCTAATAGATTATAATTTTTTTAAATGAAGTTATGATTTTTTTTTAAATGCATACACAAATTTATCTGCAGCAGATACTACATGCGAACTTGCTGTTGGTGGGGTGGGTTGGTGGGACTGGAGGGAAGGGAAGCAAAAATGTGTGGTGCTGAAGTTGAGTTTTCACTGTGGGATGTTTCATGAACTGAACCTACTCAAAGATTTTCCCATTGGACGTAACATCCTTTCAAGAACTAGAAATAAGCATCATCATCATAGGCAGTCCCTCAAAATCGAGGAAGACTTGCTTCCACTCTCAAAGTGAGTTCTCAGGTGACTGAACAGTCCAATATGGGAATTACAGTCTCTGTCGCAGGTGGGACAGATAGTCATTGAAGGAAAGAGTGGGTGAGGAGTCTGGTTTGCCGCACGCTCCTTCCGCTGCCTGCGCTTGCTTTCTGCATGCTCTCGGCGACGAGGCTCGAGGTGCTCAGCGCCTTCTCGGATGCTGTTCCTCCATTTTGGGTGGTTTCTGGTCAGAGATTCCCAGGCGTCGATGGGGATGTTGCATTTTATCAAGGAGGCTTTGAGGGTGTCCTTGAAACATTTCCTCTGCCCACCTGGGGATCGCTTGCCGTGTAGGAGTTCCGAGTAGAGCGCTTGCTTTGGGAGTCTTGTGTCAAATAAACACACTGAATGAAGGCAGGGCGGCAAGAACTCAACCAGTCTTCCAGAGTCAGCTGGTAAATATTTGGGCTGGCCAGCATGGTGATGAGTAAATGCTCCGCAGTGGGAACAAGTGACACATGGTACTGAGAGAAGCAGACCTCGTTTTGTGCCGGTATATCTTGGCGGTTAAATCCAGCACAGGAAGCCTCTATTTAGTTTCAAAGGATATTGGCTTTTTTTTTAAAAAGGAAAAAGATCCTATGTCTTCTAACCAAAGAGAAGAGGTTACACAAATATGTATGAGGTTATAATACGAGGAGTTATCTTTGAAAGTACCAGTGGTTGGAATGAGCCCTCGGGCTGGCAGCCACAGCACATTTCCCAGGCAGGAACCACTGAAGAGAAACGCTGTCTTTACTGTGCCCTCAGCAGTAGATGTGTTCGGGAAAACAATTCGATCGACTCCATTGTTACAGGAAACAAAATAGATCATGGGGTAGATTTTCGGCTTCTCTCCGCTCTGTTTTTCGCCCCGGAGCGGCGGCAATGGCGGCGGTCAGCCTCTAGCGCCCCGTAGCGATCCTCGGGTTTGGTTTAGCGGTGACGCGGAGCAGCACCGCCTGGAAGAGCTGCGCCCAGTGTGCAACGCCCCTGGTTGTGACATCGACGCGAGTTTGAACTCGAGCGCCCAAAAGCGTGCCTCGCACTGATTAACCGCCTGGGAAATCTGGGCGGTCCAACGATGCTGACAGTGGAGAGGTAAGTAATAGAGTCATAGAAATTTACAGCACGGAAGGAGGCCATTTCGGCCCATCATGTCCGCGCCGGCCGACAAAGAGCTATCCAGCCTAATTCCACTTTCCAGCTCTTGGTCCGTAGCCCTGTAGGTTACGGCATTTCAGGTGCACATCCAAGTACTTTTTAAACGTGGTGAGGGTTTCTGCCTCTACCACCCTTTCAGGCAGTGAGTTCCAGGACCCCTACCACCCTCTGGGCGAAGAAATGTAATGGACTCCTAAGGCAAGTGTGATTGCTTTTTCTTTTAATTTTTTTTGCGATTTGTGTTGTGGTGGCGTGGGCAATGTTTTGGGAATGTTTTTGTGGGAGATTTTTTTTTTTAGGTTCTCCCCCCCGCCCCCCCCCCCCCCCCCCAGGCATTTCTTGGAGCGCTCCCGGCCCGGCTATTTAGCTCGGGAATTTCCCATCCTAGCGCCCCCTAACTCAGGGCTCAGCTGCCCAAATGGACTTAGTGAGCAGCAAACTGTTCCCGGGCGCAAACTTTACCACTCTGCCGCCATTTTCACCCCAAAAACATCAAGGCTGAAAATCCAGCCCCATGGGTCTTATTTCCAAAGTGTGGAGCTGAACTCATGCTGTTCCTTTCCTGTGAATTGATTCAAAAAAAAAAACATGAAAGAAATGTATTTCCAAGACTTGTTTTGTGTTTCCGGCTGCACTGTGGTCTGGTTTTGGCAGAACGTTCTGTCTTTTATGAAATCATGTTTGTATTTTCTTTGGCGTGTGATATGCTAATGTCGGGGTAAGGACTGGGTGTGGTTTTAAGCACCAAAGCTGTGTCTTTGAACTTCCTTCCATCACTATAGGTTGAGCAAAACAAAAAAATTTCACGGGCTGGATATTATGCTATTCTCTTTTCGGGGCAACAATGGCGGCGGGGCGGGAACGTTAGCTGCCGGGAATAGTTTGCGCTTTAGTATTTAAGTTTGGGCATCTGGACCCTGCATCACAGGGGCGCAGTACTAAGGGAGACGTTGTACACCTCTCGGCGCAAGGAAGGGAAACTCCCGAGCTAAACAGCCAGCCCGGGGAGCTCCGAGAGAGGCCGTGGGAGTAGGAAAAACTTCTAAAAACCCACAAAAACATCGCCCTCGCCACCACAACACAAATCGCACAAAAAATTAAAACAACAAACACTCGCAGTTACTTTTGGAGTTCATTGCCGCCTTCTTCGCCATCAGGATGGTTCGACGGCTCTGATTTCCCAGGCGGTCATTGCGGGCGGACGTGTCGGGCAGGAGCTCTGGGGGCGTTGCACACTCGGCGGTGCCTCTGCCCATCGGTGCTGCTCAGTGCCGCCGCAAAACCCCACCGGAGGATCGCAGCGGGGCGCTGGAGATCTCACTGCCGCCTTTCACGCCGCTCCGGGGCGACACCCGGAGCGCAAAGGAGCGGAAAATCCAGCCCAAATGTTTTAATGGTTGTAAGGCTTTAATCCTTAATTGTTCTTTCAGTGTCTTGGGCCACTGGTGACAACCATGAAGAATATTACAGCAACGGAAATAAACTCTGGTGGTGACTGTGCTGTTTTCTGAAAAGATTAATACACAATATGGTTAAGCTGGCTTTTATCATGTTCCAAGGGGTATGCGAATAGATTTGCGTTTTACGGGTATATAAATTTGTGCTGTTAAAGCAGTGGACATTATCGCTGAGAAACGGAACTCAGTATTGGTGTCAAGCACCAGCACAGGAAACGTGCAGCATAAGGTGCCTCCGCACTTTCAAAATAAAATGCATCAACCAAATCTTCTACAGGTACGACCTCCCAAATCCAGAAACCTCGGGACCGAGACCATTCCGGATTTCGGGCAGTTACGGATTTCGGGACATATTTCCGACATCCCAAATCCGGAAACGCCTGGGCTGAGATTCGGGTATTTGCGGATTTCGGAATGAAATCCGACGTCCCGAATCCGGAACCCTATTTGATTCAGCGGTGACCTATAGTTAGTAAGATAGAAAACGTCCGGGAAAAACCTGTGTTGCAGCCCTTAGGACAGCAGTCGGTATGAAGACTTGCAAAAAAGGTAAGTTAAAGTTTTTATTTTTGAATTATTTTTCAGCGATTTGATAGTTAAGTGTCTTGTGAATGTTTTGTGATTTTTAAATTTTTTTGTATTGTGCTGTTATTTTTGGTGTGTGTGTCTCTGCGTAGTGTGAAAAATTGTCCGGATTTTGGAACATTTTTATAGATTTCAGACAACTTCTCCTATGCTCTGTGCGATGTCCGGATTTGGGATTTGGGAGGTCACACCTGTACTACACTGGTGTGACTATTGTATTTGCAACACCAGCCATTTCTATGGCTGTGGTAAGGCTGCCAATCAGTACTGAATTATGGTCCATGTTGTGTAGTGGACTCAATTAGGAACTGGATTGGCAAAACTAATTTCACTTGCAGCTTTCAAAAACAGCGAACCTTCTTCCCATAAAAAAGTAAAGCAGGCCTGACTGTGGTCCTAATAAACAATCCATCTTTCAGTTTTACTTTTATTCTGTCAGGCTGGGCTGGATTTAAACCCAGGTCCTGGAGATGATAGGACAATGTGCTAATCCATTAGAACAATAAGGATTTTCCCCTGCCTTCAGCTGTCGGGACCCTCGGCTCAGGAATTCCGTCCCAAAACCTCTCCGCCTCTCTCTCCTCCTTTAAGACATTCCTTAAAACCTACCTCTTTGAGCAAGCTTTTGGTCACCTGTCCTAATGGGCTTGACTTTTTTGCTCTTAGTGGCCAACGAGTGGTGCCAGCCATTCGTTAAAGTTGCCCAAAATACTTTCTGTGAGATTTTGCACTCGAACTTACTGTAAAATAGAGTGCCAAAATGGCGTGCCACCCTCTACAGGGGATCTGGGACCTGTGTCAACAGGTGTATCGCCTTAACCAATCAGATTGAAGAATCGTTAATGAGCAGTGCAGAGTCTGATCCAGGAAGTATCAGTTAGAATAGTTACTTCAATGTCAAATCAGAAAGCGACAATAGAGAGGGGGAAAGAAAGATGGGATTAAGATAAGAGAGACAGAAAGAAAAAATAAATCTCCAACAATAATTAAAAGCTGAAGGAATGAGGCTCCACACGTGCAAAAGTTCATTTTCAGTGCCAGAGAGATTGCTTGGCAGTAATTAAGACTTATCACACCATTAAAAAGTTTACTTACACTGGAATGGACCAGCCCAAACTTTTTCTGCTGAGTTTAGAGGGTATCTATCATGTAAGTACAGCAGCTTCAGACCATTGCATGTATTTCAGTGCCAAGTCTCTCAGCGAGATACAGTTATAGCGCACCTTCTGGAGGATCAGGGCGACTCGGGACAGCAACTTATGGATTGACGAGTTTTACTGCACATGTGCGGTCACTGGAAGTTGCTGTCCGATTTACATTTTAATAACAGTGAGCGCTGTTAGTCTCACCGTTATTTCTACAGTAAAATCCGACCGAAAGGCTCCTCTTTTTGGCTCGGTGTTAATTTTTGTCTGATTACGCTCCTTGGAAGCACCTTGGGGCGTTTTACTACAGTAAATGCGCTATGCAAATGCAGATGTTGTAGTTGACCAGGATTCAAAATTAACACCTGGACTAGGATGAGCTTTTATGTAACAAAGGCATTTTCCTCATGCAGAAATGCAGTCTTCTCTGCACATTCTTTCGTTTCGACTTCAAGCCTGCTTTATCTTGCCACATATTCGATTATCTGCTCTCTTTCTTTTTCACTCAGATTTTAACAGAAATATTATAGTCTACCCGTACTAAGGCTTGAAACAATAGTACCAGATCCTAAATCAAAACAACATCTTTTGTGTAACCAGGATGGATTATAGAAACATTGCAGAAACTCCGTTTCCATTCCAACCAATGTGACAAGATATTTAAATTAAGTTTTTGTTGCTGCTTGCTGGTGGTCTGCACAGGCACCATGACACTCCTTGTACGCCTTATCTCCACTTCCAAGTTAATGCATGTCTGAATCTGCAGTTAATTTAAAACCAGTAGAAATGAGACAGACAAGTCACTTCATTCAAGGAGACCTCTGACACATACAACATCGGTGCATTCTAAACAGCTATTATGTACCTGGAATCTGAAGTGCTTTAAGCGTTACTGAATCATGGGACATTCATTGGGGAAGAATGTGATAGTTGTGTTTAATCTGCCTTTCAATCATAACTGTTGACAATTAATAATGGTCACTGAAATTACGAGCTAAAGTGTCAGTTCAGTAGTACATAAGGGGCATTGTTGCTCAATAGAGGATAGTCCATTTTGACTTAACAGTTAAGCTGCCAAGTTAGTAATGTTCTTAGTAAGATATTAGGCATATCTAATTTTGTCTGATAACACTCCTGTGAAGCGCCTTGGGACGTTTTACTACGTTAAAGGCGCTATATAAATGCAAGGCGGCTGTTGTTGTCATGAAACAATGTTCTAGGTTGGATGAGTTATTAGTCAATCTACTCCTGACTTGGTCTAACAACCATTTCACGAATGTAATGATAGCAGCCTAGCAACTTAAGCCATACAGCTTTTGGATGCCTGCCCCAGAGATCTGCAAGCCTAATTCTCGGCTTAACTGACATTCAAACTCATTAGGTGATTCTCGACAGTCCGTGACAAGGCTACCTGATAAAGCAATCAGCATTCGCTCAGCGTGTCACCTCCGGGGGTGAAGGGAATCCAACAGAACGAGTCGGAGCCTGCAGACGCAAACCGCCCATCCACCAATCATCAAACAAGACTGACAGTAACTTTGGCAAAGCTCGAAGTCTGAGCTTCCTCCTTCACAGTTCCAGAAAAGGACAGTGACAGGAGGTGGAGCAGAACGAAAATATTATGGCAAATTAAAACAATGGTGGCAGCAACCGGCTGATGAGGGGACATTACAACATCACTGCTCTTATTGTGATAAACTGTCTGTGGCATGTCAGGATCAGTTGAACTGCTCAGGTGAAGAGGTCACCAATAATGAAAATAAAACAGTAGTTGTAGGCTATCGGCTTTTTATTCTTTTCTTTTCCGAAAAAGTTTCCAGTTTTGAACTTTCTTCCTCTCCCTCCCTTTATGCCTCACACCTTTCCCAGGGCAAGTGGTGGAAGATGGTCCCAGCCCTCAGCCGAGACCACTTGTAGGCCACCCACCAAGACGCGGGCAGGAGTAATCGGACTGTCCCCTCTGCCCAATTTTCCATCCGAGGGATGTGGATGGGGGAAGGCATTGTTACTGGGAGATAGAAAGAACTTGCATTTATATAGCGTCTTTCACGACCTCAGCATGTCACAAAGCACTTTAAAGCAAATGAAGTACTTTTGACGTGCAGTCACTGTTTGTAATGTAGGAAACGCGGCAGCCATTTTGCGCACAGTAAGGCCCCACAAACAACAATGAGATAATGACCAGATAAACTGTTTTAGCGATGTTGATCGAGGGATAAATCTTGGCCAGGGCACCAGGCGAACTCCCGTGCTCTTCTTCGAGAAGTGCCATGGGAGCTTTTATGTCCACTAAGAGGGCAGATGGGGCCTCGGTGTAACATCTTATCCAAAAGATGGCACCTCTGGCAGTGCAGCACTTTCTCAATACTACACTGAAATGCCAGTTTAGAGGATGAGCTCAAGCCTCTAGGGTGGGACTTGAACCCACAATCTTCTGACAGAGCCGAGAGTGAACCATCACTGCACAGTGCAAATTTTTAATCTCATGAGCTCCGAATCCTGGGGTACAAATCCTACCACAATGCAGTGCAACGTGCGGCAAAACCTGCCGTGTCAGCTGTTTTGTTCTAAACCTGACTGAGAATAACATTTTATAAATTCTGACTGTAATGTTATAAATATTTTTGCCCCAAAAATCATTCATTATCTAGTTTTTATGGGGCAAGATGAAAAATTATAATCAACATTTCATAAATGGAGGAGTCAGCACATAAAGGTGTTAAATAAAAAGACTTGGATTTATATAGCGCCTTTCACGACCACTGGACGTCTCAAAGAGCTTTACAGCCAATTAAATACTTTTGGAGTTTGGGCACTGTTGTAATGTAGGAATATCATTTTGATCCCATATGCGAAGACCACATAACTTCGTAAGGGCTTTAATTTATATGATGTTTGTTGTGTTCAGAATAACTCCACAAGACTGTAAGCTCAAACTGTTGTGGCCTTGGTCTCTTCAATGTAACTCCAGAGTGAGGAAGCAGCATGGTAGACTGCCTTTTATACCTGCTTGCCCAGGGTGTGCAGGTGGGTCTTCAACAGGCGCGTCCCCTGATGGCAGTTCTTACACACTAGTGAAGGGGGCAAAATTCGTGGAACCCCCCACCCCCGCCCCCCAGGTAAATACAGGGAAGGTTGACTCTCGGGAAATCAGGAATTTTGCTCGCCTAGCATGATACTCAAGTATGTAGAGTGTCACAGAGGGGTCTGAAGGGGGCAAAATTCGTGGGAACTCCCCCCCCCCCCCTCCCAGTGTTTGGACTCATTGGTAACCTCGGGCGACGAGGGACCCCCAGAAGAGATAGTGGTGGACCAGCTACCAATTGGGAGTCCCCAGCCCGCAGCCCTCGACCAGGCAGAACCCCCAAATTAAGAAAGGAACCGGGCAGCCACCCCCCAAAGGAGCGGTGTGCTGCAGCACCGGAGGGAACGTTCCCCCAATAGTGTGGGAGTCAGGACACTCCGGGTCGTGCGGTACAGGCCAACTTACTACCGGCCCCGTTGGAAACCCAGAGGCCAGAGAAGAAAGGAGAAGGACAGGAATGAACCTGGCCACCCGGAGACGGGTGGCAGATGTACATATATAAGCACAATATCAATTTAAGTATGTTTGGTAAGGATCTAGCGTAGTGTAGGATTATCTGTGTAATGATAGTGACATATGTAATACCATTGGGGAAAATGTGTAAAAGCCCATCCAGGGGTAAGGGAAAGAATCCACTTGTGCAGCTATTAAAAGAGGCACAGGCCGGGTAACACCCGGGAGTAGGAAGAATCTATTGGTACAGTTGTTAAAGGAAGCACCGGTAAGATAAGAGTAAAACAGCTGTGTGACAAAAGTTAAAAGCAGACATCAGTTCCATAAAGAACTGAATAAGACAGCCGGCCGAGTAAAGACTGTATTGTGTGTCTGAGAAGAAATGAGCCCAAATTGGAACTCGGTCATCTTTGTCAAGCCAGAGAGCTTTTCTCAGGGCTGGACAATCTGTTTTATGTGCCCTTACAGGAAGGAGAACAACATGAGTAGGGTCCTGTTCCTGCTCACCCTGATAAGGATGAGCTGCGGCGGCTGAGGAGACGTGGAAGAATCCCTCATTTATGGGTGCTCGGGAGAAAGAGCACCGATCGTGACTGCAGGGGGTGACACACCAGGTGTGGAAGAGCTCGCCATTTACGCCTAGGAGGAAAGGTGGCCAGGGTGGCTGGGATCTAACTCCACCCACTACTCCAGCCAGGAAGGATTTACCTATGGGGAGGCGTCCGTTCCATGTCCCAGGATAAGGGCCGTTGCTGCGCGGGTCAGTATTACCGAGGGAAAACGGGTATGTTTGACTTGTAATGGAAAGATTACCCTGGGTAGATGGTGGTGGCTCAGAAAGCTGAGCAAGGACGCGGGAGACCAGGAATCTGACTCGGTAATGACACGTACCGTACCATCACGGGGACATGGGGAGGAGTGAAGGTGTGTTGGAACAAGTGGTGGGAGTCTGAACAGGGAATTTATGTTTGCATGTGGGGGTCAGAGGAGATCTGTCCCGCAGGCATATCAATCGTCTTCGCAAGGCAGTGGCAGGATGAGGGGGACAGGATGGAGTGGGATTCTAGCCTACACGGGTGTGCGGTCCCACACTCCCCACTCCCAATTAACGCCACCGAACTTAGATCACACATTAAGAAACCCCTGTCCACGACCCCGCCAATACTCACAATAACAGAAAGGTGTCCTACCAGCACCAAGGGACCTGGGAACGGATTAGTACTGGTATCGACCGAAAAGGTGTTACACTATGCAGTAGCTTCAGTTATTTTAAACCTTACCAAGGTGCACTTACCTGCATGGTGCCCGAAGGAAACAGAGCAGCTATACCAGGCCCTACTTGGAGAAATGTTCAGGAAATTTTACGAGTTAGACTTTGGGAATGTAGACAAAGCAGATCTATACACCCTACATGCTAGGGACACCATGAGCACAGGGAGACCTAGAAAGGGAACCTTGAACGACATTTTTACTGCAGAAAATACAGGGTCCTCTGCAATAAATAGCCTAGATGATATAGAACTGCAAACGCAGATAAATGTTTTAAAGAACCAACTGAGAAAGATCCTGAAACAGGAAAACACAGTAGTAGGCTCAGAGCGACATGAGGACCAGGTCCATTTAAAAGAAATTGTGGCTGAGCTGGAAAAACATGCACAGACAGTGCATGCACTCATACGGGAGGATAGAAACGTTTCCGACCAGGCTGCACAGAACGAGGTGTGCGTGCTGTATGGGGCATGGTTGTTGGGCGAGGGCCGCAACAACCTGGAGGATTTAAAACAAGGTTTAGTCCCCTCCTGGGTCAGTGACAAGCACCTCGCAGCCCTCCACCCGTACAGCAATTCACTAAGCCCGTGCCAGCTCCGCCTAGGCTCTGAAGCCTACTCTGTCCCAGTAGATTCTGGGAAATCTAACCACACCATCATGGGATAGTACTAAGGATGCCGGTCATGGGTAGGACAGCCTGACCCACATCGGTATACAGGGTGGAGAACATTGGAGTCATTCAAGGAGGTGCACACGTTCGTTTCGCAGCGGTCCCATGCTATGTCATAAAGTGGGAGCACGGGTACTGACCTCTCCGGGTGCCAGAGCCGGGGTGCACACATAATACTGTGTCTCCAGCACTTAAATGCCTATTCTAAATCACAGTGTGGGTTTAAAGCTGCTGGCGCACAGCCTATTAACTGCACCATGGAGGTAATGACATAAGCCCATGTCCCTCCACAGGTAGCATACATAGGGGCTGGGACATATTGTGTCACCACCAGTGTACCCCACTACCAGCATGGACACTTCTGGTGTCCGGTGAGTGACAGCAGTTTTTGCTTTAAACCTGAGGCATCAGTTCAAGTGGCCCAGGAACAGATTGTCCCCATTCCTGAACCCTCCACTGTCCACCTCACTGTGAAGGAAAACATTAAAAACCCGCAGGATTATTTACACATTTTGGCTATGAAATTCCCCCTCTATCCTAACATCTTACCGCTCTGCTAGCAGCTGTAGTAATCTCACAAAAACATTTCTATACTCTAGAACAGAAAACCATTGAAATAGGGAGAAGGATTCTAGGGATCACAATTCCGCCTTGGTGGGACATTTTCAGAAATATAGAAGTTCCAGCCGAGATCAGAATAGCCGCCCACATTTTGGTTGTCTGTCAACTCGCGATTATACTTTACTTATGGTGTCTCACTTGTCGAGTGAAACGCAGAGGCCGTCAAGTCAGGCACCAAAGAGCGCTACACGCTCCCTGGCCAAATTTGGGAATCGCACAGGGAGGGGTGACACCATGTTACCATGTTTGATTTGTTTTAAGTTTACCTGCTGTAAAATGCCGAAATCGAGTGTTGTAAGAATGTTACTTAAAAAATGTGTTTGACTATGTACCTTTGTTTCACTGTAAAAATGAAGTAATGTGGGAGTGTCGGACCCCCTCTATGCTGTAATAGAATTGAAATGACTGTATTTGCCTGTAAACTGCATTGCATTTCAAAGGGGGATGCACGTTAAAGTTTTAGCTAGGTAAATAGAGGGAAGGTTGACTCTCGGGAAATCAGGAATTTTGCTCGCCTAGCATGACACTCAAGTATGTAGAGTGTCACGGGGGGACTGAAGGGGGGCAAAATTCGTGGGAAACCCCCCCTCCCCCTCCCCTTCCCCCCAGTGTTTGGACTCATTGGAAAGGAAATTTAATTTGGAACTATCTACCAGAAAGTTTGAAATCCTAAAGTGCACATGGAAGAAACTACGAACTTTAATCGAATTTGGAATTTTACGAGACAAATTTAGTCTGTGTGGGCAGGGCTAGAGAACTAAAGGATGGCTATCCTACAAAGAAACCAGTTTGAGTATTGAAGCTGTCTGGGGTATTGAAACTAAAGTAAACTGTCTGGAGAATTATGGATACTCGAAAATCATTCTCCACAGGAGACATTAACATTGCAAAAATCAACCCAGAGATAGCTAACCATCAGCCTGAATCTGGAAAGCCATTTCAGCATATGCATAACAAAGAAAGGCCCATCCAGCTCGCATGGAAAAACCCAAGCACAAACAGACATTACCAATACCAAGCTAATATTTGCATCAAGAAAGAGATTTAGAAGATCGACACACCCGAAACAAGTTAACATTTTAATGAGCCCGCCAAAATATGACAAAGAAATACCAAGCCCACCAAAAATTAAACAAAGAATCCGGGCTGATTTGGCGCGAAGATTAGAACAGCTCCAACAGTATAACTGGGCCCTGTTTTAACAAAGGGTATGCTACTGCCTCAGAAAACACTGCTAGGGATGCTTAGCATCAAGAAGGGAGAGAGACCACCATAGCAATTGTAACTAACTTCTCCAGCCTCGACGTCCTGAAATCGGAAAAGGAAGAAAGAACATCACCATCGCGGCAGCAACCGACCACAGCCAACGTGGTACCACCAAAACCACCGCGATCGACCAACTTCGAAACAAAACTCCACAAGGAAGAAACTGAAGAATCGAAAGTTTCCACTCTACAATCTAAGTCCTGACTACCAACAGGTGAAAACATTACCTAAAGAGATTTTAAACCTATTTCTAACGAAAGAAAACGGGTACTTACCCCATAAGTCCAAAATGCGCCCTACCGCATCAGCGGACACCACCCAACTGAAGATTGCGCAGTAAGAAGTCTTCTCCGATGTTCGGGGTATGGAAAGCAGAACCTACAGAATCCAGCGAACCCCGAAATCGCGAACTACCGCCAACTGACCATAAAGGATTGATAAGCATAGTCCCTGTTTGCCCTGGAGTCTAATCTAGTCAGTGTTAGGTATTGGGAGGCGGGAGGTGTATTATTCACTGTAACCCCTTTGAATGTGTGATGTACTGTTCTTTATTAGAGTAATTATAAGTTTGACATTGTACTTTCTTGTCTTTAATAAAAATCAAAGTTCTTTTGCACCAAATCAGTTGTCTCTTGCACTTTATCACATCCCCCAAATAAATCCAGAGTCTAGAACCCAAGGGAGTGGGAGCAATTCGAAGGTCAGAGGTGAACCTGATCCCCGAGAACACCTCTTACACAAGTAAAGTTTACATGCATAACAATGTTCACACATAACTTTTGTGCAGTTAAAAATTAAACAGCAACAGCTCACGTATTGGAGCTTCAACAAGCTGCACCATGGAATGGTGGGATGTGCAGTCAGGTGCAAAATTCCTTACACGCCGAGTTCCAATCGAAGCCACAACATTCATTGTTTGGGAGTTGCCAAGTTATCCAGGTACTTTCTCACAGGTGGGAGGGGAGGGAGAAATAGAAGGGCTCTTGTACACTTCTTCATGGCCAATTATACGGCAGTGTGGAGAAAAACTTAGAAGCATCTGCCCCAGGCCCACCTCCTCAGCTGGGGAGACTGTAGAGTAGGGGGAAAGCTTCAGAAGAAAAGAGGCAAAATTAAATTAGAAAGAACTTTAGGTGCTATGTGAGGAGTTTTCATCTGCTATGAGGGTCTTTTCTGTTGTCCAGTACAGAGGAGTATTTAATATAGCCCTAATACACTTAGAGCCAGCCACCATCACACAGCCGTGTGTGTGTGTATAAGTTGAAAAAATGTAACATTCCCACTGACTCTTCGGAATCCCTGGCCCAAGACCGTTCAAAGTGAAGGAGAATCATCCGAGAAGGCGCCAAATACTTAAGAGTCTCTTCGTCAAGAGCATGCGGAAGCCAAGTACAAATAGCGGAAGGAGCGTATGACAAATCAACCACCCCATTCAAGCATCCCTTCAACCACCACCTGGCCCATCTGGGACAGAGACTGTAGGTTCCACATTGGACTCTTTCGTCACCTTAGTACTCATATTAGTGTGGAAACAAGTCATCCTCGACTCCGGGGGACTGCCTAAGAAGAAGAAGTATAAGTATATGCATGGACACACGCACATGTGCATTATTAGGAGTTATTACTTGGGCTTGGCCCTTGAAGGAAGGTTTATTGGGTTCCATTTTACTTATCTGGGTGATGGTTTAAGTTAATGGGTCAGCTTTTAAGAGTGAATTAGTTTCTTTTGCATTGCTGATGTCCCTCAATCCTTCAGGATAGTCAGGATGAGAGAATTTCCATGGCTTCAACCATAATTCATTGATGGTGACTGCGAGGTTATTTCAGATATGAAAGACAAATTCTGTATGCAAGATAAATCCACATTACACTGGGCTGTAAACATTAGCAGAAGCTTGAATATCCATCCCTGTCTTCACATCATTTGCTGAGGATTAAGAAAGTGTTATCCTAACCTGAAGAACATATTTTTGTTGTAAACCAAATTGTTTACATTGAACTTTTTTCTACAGGTGTTATAAGTACAATATATCAAATATCTAACATCTGCACCCACTTCCTGTCAACATTTCCATTATAAATTACAGTGTTTGCATTTATAACAAAACTTCCTGCGTAAACTTGTCACGCTGGAGTTACACCAGGAAGGTGTAATTACAGCAAGGCCCTTTCCATTATAACTGTGGACTTGGCAATTTATAACGAAAGTGTAAAAATAAAAACCAATAAGGACTGAATTAAATCTGCACTGGCCCAATTATCTCCCCTTTCACCTGAAGCATATACTTGATCTTGACACCCCATGTGCAATACCACTCGAGATTGACTAGTATTATCTACCATTTTTTAACCTTTTGCAAAATATCAGCAGTGTAGAAGCGAAGGCACTTGTCTAGATAATGGTAGCGCAGTAAAAAGACTCAGAGCACGAAAAACATGGAGCTGTATCAAGTTGTGGAGAGGCAGTCACGCACCTATAGACTTGAATAGGAAATGGATGAGCAGGCAACTTAAAGGTTTGAGCCACGTGTTGTGTCTGTATTCAAATATACCTGTTTACATTCCTGTCAGAAAACACTGGTGTGGCTGTTTTAAAATGTAGAAACTGAAATAAGACACTAAGAAATAAAATATTTCCTGTCTATCTTGTATCTGTAAACATTATAATGTTCGCTGAAAGAAGCAGATTGACAACCTTGCTGGTTTCAGTTATGACCAAAAAGGATTGATCACAGTTAAAAAAAGGAGTTCTAAGTGTTTAAAGTAAAGTTTCTATCATTAACCATTTCCCAAGGCTTAGACACAACCATTCCACCTTAGCTTCAGCATTAAACAAACATAACTGTCAAACTACTATTGTGGCTTTCAGTTACATTTTGTACACTCTACCCACCGGTATTCAGACTTGCAGATTGTGGGTTCATCCCTTCTGGTACAAGATTGATTATTTCAAACGAATAACTCCGTGGCTCAGGTGGTAGCACTTTCACCCGAGTCAGAAGGTTGTGGGTTCAAGTCCCACTTCAGAGAGTTGAGCACAAAAATCTAAGCTGACACAGAAATGCTGTCTTTCAGATGAGACGTTAAACCAAGGCTCCGTCTGCTCTCTCAGGTCGACATAAAAGATACCATGGCACTATTTCGAAGAAGAGCAAGGTAGTTATCCCTGGTGTCCTGGCCAATATTTATCCCTTAATCAACGTTGCTAAATCAGATTATCTGGTCATTATCACATTGCTGTTTGCGGGAGCTTTCTGTGTGCAAATTAGCTGCTGCATTTCCGACATTACAACACTGACTACACTTCGAAATGGACTTTGTTGGCTGCAAAGTGCTTTGGGACATGTGGTGGTCGTGAAAGGTGCTATATAAATGCAAGTGTTTCTTTTATATATCTGGCGGAAATTTCTACATAACATCTATGAAAACATCAATGCTTCAGACATGAATCTAGGCGCAGAGCTCCAGTATACTTACCTACATTAGGTAGGGCATTTTTAAATGTTAATATGTGGAGACACAATACTAATCCTCACCCGCAACAGCATTTCTCCCCCTGCTGATTCAGAGAATGCACAAGTTGAACCGTAGGCTGTTTATGTTGGGAAGGTGGGTCCCTTGTTCTGTCTATTTTCACCTCTCATTGCCTAAAGGCAGGGACTTGTTACAATATGATGCCCTGAGCATCAGCAGCTCTTGGAGTGTTTTAAGCCCAGGTTGCCATTCTTCACGTGTGAGCCTAGACGCTAAGTGCAGCAAGCTATCTGACCGTGAAGGGCATCACGGTTGTGCCCAATCCTGCCTTCAGCTTATGTCTATGCAATTTCCCATGGAAGTGTCCCTGGTTATCGATCGGGGCAGGGACCGTGGATGAATTTGCCTCTTCCTAGCTCAGGAGTGCCGAGGCCAGTTTTAACACCAAAACTGCTAGAGAGTGGCTGACTCAGGATAGACTGAGCATAGTACCAGGTACCTTGTACCTTGCACTCCTCAAATTCTGCCCTCTTGAGCATCTCTGATTATAACTGCTCAACCATCGGTGGCCGTGCCTTCCAACTGCTTGGGCCTTAAGTTCTGGAACTCCCTGCCTAAACCTCTCCGTCTCTCTTTCCTCTTATAAGATGACACTCCTTAAAACCTCTCTCTTTGACCAAGCTTCTGGTCATCTGTTGTCATTTTTTCTTTTGTGGCTCGGTGTTAAATTTATCTGTTTTGTCTTATAACACTGCTGTGAAGTGTTAAAGGCACGATATAAATAAAAGTTGTTGTTGTTGTTGTTGTCATCGTCATCGTCTGTATAATTTAATAAGCCAGGCAGCGCCTTTACCTTATTTCAGTGGGAGTCTCCCTGGCTATGTAGAGGGTGATGTCTAGCCTGCTACTACAAAGGAACAATTAAGTACGGTTAGGATGCAATGGGACGTATAAGCAGGAATCAGGCAATATGCCATAACTGAAGCCTGGATGAAAGATATCATTGCATATAAGCAGCCAAAGAAAGACCCGGTCTTTTGATAGTTTGAAGTCATAATGATCTCTACTGATTTACATTACTGCAAAATTGTATCTCAAATTTCTTCAAACTATTTGGAGAAAGTTTAACCATTTTTTTTGAAGTATCAGTTATCATGCAATCAGGAGGTCTAAGTAACCCAATCACTATTCTGATGACTCTATTGGTATATCAAAATCTACATAGGTATTTATAGGCAAGATTATGGGATTAGGCACAAGAATTGTGCTCATTTAAAATCTTAAAGCAGATGTTAGGAAACCTTTATACTATGTTACTGCTTCGAAAACCATTAATCTGATCTTTCACTCGAAATGGATATTTTTATAGCACGGTTTCTGCACTTCTACTGAAGGAAAACAATGTAATCTTTTTGTAGGACAAAACCCTTCTTGTGTGCCTGATTTAAAACAACAGCATTCGGAACCGAGAAAAATCATTTTTTTCCCCCTGGAATAGCCGGCAGATTGTTTGTTTTCCCTCAGCAAGATACGGCACTGAAGTGAAACTTCAAGCTACTGGTGGTTATTGCAGCAATGATTACATTGCAATGTATTTTTTCTACAGAAATAAAAAACAATATGAACAATGCTGGAGATGTGAAGTAAAAAGCCAATGTTGGACGTGCATGGTTTGGTCAGAAAAGAGGAAAGTGGGTCTATATTTTGCATTCTATTGAAGATTAATAACTAAAGCATCAACGATTTTTCTGCTACTGCTTCCCCCGTACCCCACCCACCCCTAGTTGTTTCTTTTCTGAAATATTTCTTGGTAATTACACTCATGTTCAAAGTTGCTCCTTGCTTGAAAGAACAATTATCTAGTAACTTGAATTAATCAATTTAAATATAACAGCAAGGAAGGCACATTTTGCACAATTTCAATTCTAATTAACTTCTAATTCAAATTAAGCAACTTCAAATGAAGAGGATCAGACTGTGGTCCTATAGTTTAGAGTTCAAAGGGCTATGACTGAAGTTTTTAAATTGATGAAAGGAATAAATTTTTTTAAGATGGGCAAGTTATTTAAGCCCGATGGGGAAGGAGGGTCTAGGGGCCATTGGTATAAAATACAAAAGCACACAGAGTTAGGTTATATGCAAAGAAGTATTTCTTTCTACAGAGAGTCACTGACCTCTAGAAATGGATTGCCGGAATTCACGGTAGATATGAACTTGTTACTGACCTTCAAAAGAGAGCTGGATGAGTTCTTGAGAGTGAACGACATCTCGTTATAGAAGGTAGGTTAACGATAGCTGAATTAGTAATATCAGTTACTGCTGTCTTCCGGAGCTTGACTGTCTTCGGGCCTGAGAGAGAACTTTCCCAAAGGTTTTTTTCCTAAATTGGCCTCGGTTTTTTCCCCCTCTCTCAGGAGATTGCGTGCCTGGGGGTGGGTGGGTTGACGGTGTGTGCTGGCTGCATCACGTCTGGATGGGACAGGTTGGATGGTCCAGTTGGCCTTATCCTGTCCTTTTCCATATGCATGTAATACAAGTAACAAATTCTGGTCTTCCATTAAACGTCGTGTGTTTGCTCATGTACAATGGGATCACTAATGAACCTGTCCACTTCCTGCTGTTGTGTGAACCACATGAAGTGCCTTGTTCAGCTTTGTAGACTGGAATATCGGATCCATCATTGAAACATCAGTGAACTCTTGTGGAAGCAAGTCATCCTCATTCGATGATGATGAGTAGTCTGATTTGTAGCTTTACTGCACCATTACCACAAGTGGTGTGGTTCTGTTTATAGTCTGATACAGTGGACTCTCTGACGCCAAAATTAGCTGCGAGCTTCTTCTGCGATTCATCCTTCCATCGTCTCCCAAGTACCTCCAGCCTCACTCAAATGACACATCATTGATGTCAAGCTGAATTCTACCATGAGAATTATCACCGGTACACTTTTACGACACCAGCACCTGTTTGTAAACATCGCACCACCATACCTACACCGCACCTACGCAGTCTCCAGAGGCTACAACCGCTACACCAGCAAAGACATGCTGATCCAGGTCGACTTGAACAACCTATCACCAATCCAGTCTCAAATCTAGATGGCCACTTTGGACCATCGCTGAAGCCCTTCAGTGATCTCCCCTCAGCCTCGATGACCGATGGCAAAATGCTTGGAAGAACTGCAACATATGGAATGGATTCCTTATCGAGGGCCCCGCAGTACAAACCGAGGGATCAAAACTTCCTCGCAAACAGTGGAAAACCATCAATCGCCTCAGAACCGGTCACATTCAATGCTGCCATCTTCGCCATAGGTGGCAGATTAAAGCATTCCCATCATGCGACTGTGGAGCTCCTAATCAGACCCCGGAGCACATCACTGATCACTGCCCTCAGAGGGAATTCACAGGCATCCTGCAAGATATCCATGCTGTTACACCAGAAGCTTTGGCCTCGATATCCAACTTAAATATTGACATTTGATTTGCTTTGCTACTATCATACAAAAGATTCTGTTCCTCTCAAGAGGAAATTGGGCAAAAATGCCAAAGACTGAGAGAGTAACATCTTGTTGCACTAGAGTTATGCTCCATAATGAGGTGCCATACATATATAATGAGTGAAGGGAACACTGCGAACGCCAAGGTGCAGTTTGGTAAAGTGTAATCTTACTGTAACGTAATCTTATTTTCATGCACATGTATATTTTCTCCACTTTTTTGCTTTCAGATCGTTTCTCTCCAAACTTTATTCCCAGTGTTTAGTACTTTAGCATTCACATGCTGGATATGCAATAGCGAGTTGCACTTTTTAATCAGATTCTAAAAGACACTCTGCCAGCTAGTTCACCCAGAAGAAAATACGGAATAGGAAAAGGTCAAGCAAGCTCCTCTCACAGACTAGACACAATCTACTCTCCCGTGGATCCGACCCCATCTATTCCGGAGGGAAAGTTCCGCATAAATTCTACCTGATCTCCGAAGATAATCAAGCAAAGCTCCAGAACATCGATCTATCCCATTTCTACAACTCAACCCGTGGGTACTGCCCTCCAGATGGATGACAATCCATCCCTCTTTCTCACCCCAGCAGCACCATGGAATATTGGATCTTGGTTCACTTTATCTTACAATCTTAACTTGTATTCCTAATTAAATCGGTGTCAGACAGAGTCTCAACTAACTTGGACATTAAGTGAAGAACTGGGTTAAAAGCTCAACTTGTGCAGGTAATGAACAATGGGCTGGAATTTGCGGTGGATACTAACGGCAAATTAACAGCGTTCGGCGTTATTGTAATCTACCAAAATTCCCTGGATTCTGGGGCGGTCCCAGCAGATTGGTAAACCACAAATATAACACCTCTATTTAAAAAAGGAGGCAGATAGAAAGCAGGAAACTATAGGCCAGTTAGCCTAACATCTGTCGTTGGGGAAATGCTGGAGTCCATTATTAAGGAAGCAGTAGCAGGACATTTGGAAAAATATGATTTAATCAAGCAGAGTCAGCATGGTTTTATGAAGGGGAAGTCACGTTTGACAAATTTGCTGGAGTTCTTTGAGGATGTAATGAGCAGGCTGGATAAGGGGGAATCAGTGGGTCATTTTCCGATTGGCAAACAGTAACTAGTGGGGTGCCGCAGGGATCAGTGCTGGGGCCTCAACTATTTACAATCTATACTAATGACTTGGATGAAGGGACCGAGTGTAATGTAGCCAAGTTTGCTGATGATACAAAGATGGGTGGGAGAGCAAATTGTGAGGAGGACACAAGAAATCTGCAAAGGGAGATGGACAGGCTAAGTGGGCAAAAATTTGGCAGATGGAGTACAATGTGAGAAAATGTGAGTTATCCACTTCAGCAGAAAAAAATAAAAAAGCAAATTATTATTGAAAGAGGGAAAAATTACAAATTGTTGCAGTACAGAGGGAGCTGGGGGTCCTTGTGCATGAAACACAAAAAGTTAGTATGCAGGTACAGCAAGTAATCAGGAAGGCAAATGGAATGTTGGACTTTACTGCAAGGGGGATGGAGTATAAAAGCAGAGAAGTCCTGCTACAACCGAACAGGGTATTGGTGAGGCCACACCGAGAGTAATGCATACAGTTTTGGTCTCCATATTTAAGGAAGGATATACTTGCATTGGAGGCAGTTCAGAGAAAGTTCATTTGGTTGATTCCTGAGACAAAGGGGTTGAATTATGAAGAAAGGTTGAGCAGGTTGGGCCTGCACTCATTGGGAGTCCAGAAGAATGAGGTCTGATTTTATTGAGACATATAAGATAATGAGGGAGCTTGACAAGGTGGATGCAGAAAGAATGTTCCAACTCATGGGGGAATCTAGAACTAGGGGGCATAGTTTTAGAAAAAGGGGCTGCCCATTTAAAACTGAGATGAGGAAGAATGTCTTCTCTCAGAGGTTTGTAAATCTGTGGAATTTTATGCCCCAGAGAGCTGTGGAGGCTGGGTCATTGAATATATTTAAGGCGGAGATAGACAGATTTTTGAGCGATAAGGGAGTACAGGGTTATGGGGAGTGGGAGGGAAGTGGAGCTGAACCCAAGATCAGATTAGCCATGATCTTATTGAATGGCGGAGCAAGCTCGAGGGGCCAAATGGCCTACTCCTGCTTCTATTTCTTATGTTCTTATGTACCCCTTTGAAACTGATCGCAACTTCAGGATGTAGCGCATGCGCACCTAAACGTGGAAATCCTGAAGTTGCGGTCAGTCATTTGCTGCTCCGACACTGTGCTGTGCCGACACCGCTTCTCTGCACCGTCCCTCCCTAGCTAGCAAACCAGCGAAATCAGTGAAACTGACAAAAACTTAGGCTTTTCTCTGCTAATTTCACTGGTAAATACCCCATTAAAGTTAGGCCTTGTTGAATTAGATGTAACTGGGGCTTTAACAGCATATTGACTGCTAATGAGAAATCACTATTGGAATCCACATGCTACTAATCCATTCTCCCAAACAGGGTAGGAAAGTTTGTGAAGTGGGTACTTTTTATTCAAAGAACTTGATGTTAAAAGGATTTAGTTATAAAAATATTCAGTGACATACTTTTGAAAACTCAAAATCTTTACCTCCAACAGGGACCTCCTTATGAACAGATGATTGAGTAACTGTGTGCGATTACAGTCTGTGGCACTGATCAGAAAGCACTCGGAAAAGACTATGGGGACTGGGACATCAAACCAGCCTTATACATACATTGAGCCACCCAACCCCAGGAAAGGGTATTGTTTTAGTGCAACGGGGTGGATGCTGAGACATCGGAACAACTGCAGCAGCTTAAAACAGTGGCTTTAGAAGCTGTCTGTGCGGGGCAGACTCTGCAAATATTGACATCCTCACTGGGACTCCTGTCCTCACTCCTGATTGATAGTATCAGCTACCCAAAGAAAACACTGCTATCATTGCAGAAAACCTGCCTTTTATTAGCATAGAGCAACAGAAATACAGAAACATATGTGGAATTCTAGCTTGCTGCCTGGTGTAAGACAGTCATTGCTGATTGGACGCCCGCTACATAAACCCCCGGATTTTCATTTGCCAATTCACATCACCAGTTTTACAACGGGGCACATAAGTTGAACATTTACCTCCTGATGTACTTTCAGTGCATTGTGTGCCCAACCACAGACATCATCATCATCATCATCATCATCATAGGCAGTCCCTCGGAATCGAGGAAGACTTGCTTCCACTCTTAAAATGAATCCTTAGGTGGCTGAACAGTCCAATACGAGAACCACAGTCCCCGTCACAGGTGGGACAGATAGTCGTTGAGGGAAAGGGTGGGTGGGACAGATTTGCCGCACGCTCGTTCCGCTGCCTGCGCTTGATTTCTGCATGCTCTCGGCGATGAGACTCGAGGTGCTCAGCGCCCTCCCGAATGTACTTCCTCCACTTAGGGTGGTCTTTGTCCAGGGACTCCCAGGTGTCGGTGGAGATGTTGCACTTTTTCAGGGAGGCTTTGAGGGTGTCCTTGTAACGTTTCCTCTGCCCACCTTTGGCTCGTTTGCCGTGTAGGAGTTCCGAGTAGAGCACTTGCTTTGGGAGTCTCGTGTCTGGCATGCGAACAATGTGGCCTGCCCAGCGGAGCTCATCAAGTGTGGTCAGTGCTTCAATGCTGGCCTGATCGAGGACGCTAACATTGGTGCGTCTGTCCTCCCACGGGATTTGTAGGATCTTGGAGACATCGGTGATGGTATTTCTCCAGCGACTTGAGGTGCCTACTGTGACAGAAATCTGATGACTTCCTAGACTCCCTGGGACCCCTCGCTTCCCTCCTAAGGACCATGGACCCCAGTGTGGAAACCTACGCGCTAAAGTCCAGCTCAAACTTGCTGGCCATGCGGCTGGAGTTGGGGCAAGGTCCATCCATGCCAGCAATGTCAAAATCGTGCTGCAGGCCTATAACGATGGACTGAGAGCTCAGCCTGCCTGCAAGTGGCAGACCCAACTGTAAGCCGTACCAGCAACTGCAATGTACCTTTTGGCACATTGCCTTCGGAGACGGGGAACAAACCCACCTTGTGAGTTTTCCCAGCCTTTGGAAGCACACACTGCACCTCATCTATACCCATCACTGGTTCCAACGATCAGCTGCAATATCATAGAATCATAGAAATTTACAGCACAGAAGGAGGCCATTTTGGCCCATCGTGCCCGTTCTGGTCAACAAAGAGCTATCCAGCCTAATCCCACTTTCCAGCTCTTGGTGCGTAACCCCGTAGGTAATGGCACTTCAAGTGCACATCCAAGTGCTTTTTAAATGTGGTGAGAATTCTTGCCACCCTTTCAGGCAGACCCCCACCACCCTCTGGGTGAAAAAATTCCCCTCAAGTCCCTTCTAAACCTTCTACCAATTACTTTAAATCTATGCCCCCATCTAGAAATGGGATATGAGCATGTGGCATTGTGATTAGTAATTCTGCATCCACTTAAACGTTTCTTGGTGTTCCAGTCATGAAAGATTACATACTTGTTTTCCAATGGTTATAAAGGTCGTCACAGTCTGAACCAGAGTACGGTGTCAGGCCGACTGTTAAGCAATCATTTGTCATGATTATGATAATTAGATTAACTGGATGTGCCAGAACCATTCAAGCACAGAAAAAACATCCAGACTTGTGTTAGTTTTTGAAGTCAATACTCATGCTGTTCTCTGGTTGCCTTCCTGTGAGACTTCAACGCAGAAGTGCTCTGCTCTAATTTACTTGGTTTCAGGCTTATGAAGAACTGGCAATAAAAACGTCACACAACACTTAAAACCAAAACAAATCAGAACAAAGTCTAAATGCAATCACTAAAGAAAGCTAAAAATGTTGATTTGTGATGTCAATTAGATTAGAAAAGCTGTTCTCACTTAGCTCTACATCTTACTGTACCTTTGTGGTTTCAGTTTTTTCTCTAGCAGGTTAATGCTTACATTGTAGATTTTTGTAATCTGTCCTATCCCTCGCTGGATGAAGGCTGGAAACAAACTAATGAAATAGCAGCCCCTGCACGTACATTACATTCTGCAGCCTTCACACATTCCTAAACACTCCCATCGACTGAATGGATAATGGGAAAACTGATCCTTTGAAGAAAGAAAGAATTTACATTAATATTGCGCCTTTCACGACTTCAGAACACCCAAAAGCACCTCACAGCCCAATGAAGTTTTAAAGTTAGTCATTTGTAATGAAGCTGATGTGCGCACAGCTAGGTCACACAAACAGCAATGAGATAAATGACCAGATAATCTATTTTACTGACGTTGGTCAAGGGGTAAATATTGGTCAGGACTCTGGGGAGAACTACTCCTGCTCTTAGAATCATAGAAAATTACGACATAGGATGCCATTCGGCCCATCGTGTCCATGCCAGTCGAAAAATAGTTACCCAATAATTCCACTTTCCATCATCATCATAGGCGGTCCCTCGTATAGAGGATGACTTGCTTCCACGCCAAAAAGGGATGAGTTCATAGGTATTTCAATTAAAGACCTAATATTCCAGGTCGCAAACTACACGTTGAAGGGTGGAAGATGCCTGTGCGTGGATATTTTTAGTGTGTGGTGACCGTTGGCACATCAGCCACCACACGGGCTTGACAGAGATAGGTCCAGTGGCAAGACAACTGGAGACCAGCTCTGCTGCATGGACCTAGTGCACACACATATGGCCCCGAATTCACACTTCTCCTGGGCCCCGATCACGCCGCTCCACGATCATTCGTCGCTCCTGTGCCCCATCCTTACCGCTTCTGCTGTACCTGCCCACTCTCCAATCAGCGACCTGGACCTTGGTGATGTCCAATCCAGTCGCCCTCTTCATAGCCGTCACTCTCCAGCATGCGCTGTACCTTAAAGTAGCTCCTTTGAAGGCCCCGACCTGCTGACTTTCCAGCACTAGGTCCGTAGCCCTGTAAGTTACGACACTTGGAAATGTGATGAGGGTTTCTGCCTCTACCTCCCTTTCAGGCAGTGAGTTCCAGACTTCCACCACCCTCTGGGAGAAGAAATGTTTCCTCATCTCCCCTCTAATCCTTCCACCAACTACTTTAAATCTATGCCCCCTGGTTATTGACCCCTCTGCTAAGGGAAATAGGTCCTTCCTATCCACTCTATCGAGGCCTATCATAATTTTATACGCCTCAATTAAATTCCCCCTCAGCCTCCTCTGTTCCAAGGAAAACAACTCCAGCCATTTCCAATCTTTCCTCGTAGCTAAAGTTTTCCAGCCCTGGCAACATCCTTGTAAATCTCTGCACCCTTTCTAGTGCAATCACATCCTTCCTGTAATGTGGTGACCAGAACTTCATGCAGTACTCAAGCTGTGGCCTAACTAGTGTTGTATACAGTTCTAGCATAACTTCTATGCCTCAGCTAATAAAGGAAAGCATTCTGTATGCCTTTTTAACTTCTTCTTCAAATAGTGCCACGCAATCTTTTACGTCCACCTCAGAGGGCAGAGGGGGCCTTGGTTTAAAGTCTCAGCCGAAAGACTTCTGACAATGCAGCATGTCCTGCAGCACCGGTGTGTCAGCCTAGATTAAGTGCTCAAGTCCTGGAGTGGGGCTTAAACCCCTGACCTTCTGACTCAGAGTGTATGAGCCAAAACTGGCATCTGTAAGAAGCTAAGAGGGTGGGCATATGCCACAATAATTTGAGACTAAATTGCAAGGATTTAAAAATAATTTGTAAATGACTTTTCAGAGACAGCACATAAAAACATTTACATTTAATATATATTCTTCTGATGTGGGTGACACAGGCAAGTCAACATCTATTGCCTATCCTTAAACGCTGTCAGGGGCATTAAGAGTTAACCAAATAGTGTAGATTGAGTCACAGGTAGGCCAGACTGGGTAGAGATGGGCAGGTTCCCTTCCCTGAAGGACATTAATAGATCAGTTGGGTTTTTATGACAAAATGGTAGTTTTCATGGTCATTTTTGTTGCTGGTGCCAGCTCATAAATGATCAGATTTTTTGAATTGAATTCCACAACTTGCCATGATGGGAATTGAGTTCATGACCTCTGGGTTGCTATTCTAGTACGGTAACCACCGCACTACCGTAGCATAATGTTCCTACATTTGGCTCTCTACAAATCTTTAAAAATTATTTCTGGAGCTTTTTGTCAAAAGGCACTTTACCGTCTCATTTTTCACCCCTCCAGTCTCCCTACTCCATTCACCACCTGCAGCTGCAAGACATGAGCTGTCTGCTTCGAGCCTCCGCCAATAACATTCCAGGTTACCGTGCATGATAGCCCTAGGGGCGATTCTCCCCATCTCCCAGTGAACATCTCCCAGTGCCTCTCCTTCAGCCTGTGTCTTCAGTCTCAGTGGGCTGAGTGAGGTGTCAGTTAATGGCGAATCTACAACTAATCACTAGGCGTTAGGATTATTTTATTAAACACTTTTTCAAACCATTCAGGCTAGCAATACCCTACAGAATAATTGGGTGTGCTATTCTAGAAGATAAAAGCTTTGTGGCTTCAGAAGCTGATCACAGATTGAACTTTTTGCTCTCTTATATGATCCGTCGGCTATAAACTATTAAAGGATCAAGTTTAAAATGGCCTGTGTTAACATTATGAACCAAAAGTCACTGCAGCATTTATCCCGTGGATAAATCACCCACCTTTACATTCATTCTTACACCCATATCTTTATTCTCTATGACTAGTGTCAGGGACTCTTTGCTGATGCCTACAAACTGCTCAAGACAAGACATTTATGAAGCATTGAGGGAAAAAAATGCCATGGAACTTGAACCTGAATGACAATAATCGATCACACACTGTGAAAGTCGGGGTTTGTTAAGCCAAAGACACTTGCTTTCTTTCTCCCGCAACTGCAGGAAATATGAAACTAAGATAAGTTTTGATTCTGTACATTCCAGTAAGTTGAGAACTTGCTGCAATACTGCAGAAGCAGTTTAGTACCACCTGTGCCCCTTTTATTAACAGCAGCAATAAGCCGAGTTGGGAGTGCTGCTACAACATGCACGCAGCAGCCTCCTGAATGGACAATACTGCCACTGAACCTTTGCCCCTGACCATAAAAGCTTAATAACCAAAACTGAGGTCATGTACATTTACCATACCAAGACTGTGAGGGGGATCTCGAAACTGTGTTTAGATTATCATTCTCTGTTGACATCATCATTCCAGCAAAATGAACATTTTACAACCCTAACATTACATAAGAGACCATCATTATCTTTGCATGGGTGTTAGTAATCCTTGGTGAACACCACTACTTGTCGTCTGACACTTATTCTGAAAAGGATTTAGCCACCATCTGTGCTACATAATTTACTCCCGTGTCTGTGGCAATGGGAATCCATCCAGAAATTCTCAGTTGTTCACCTAAATAAATCTAGTTATTTGCATATAAAAAGCTTAGTGTCAGTGTCAGTTGTGGCTCAGTGGGTAGTACACTCAGCTCAGAGTCAGAAGGTTATGGGTTCAAGTCTCACTCCAGGAACTTGAGCACATAAATCTAGGCTGACACTCCAGTGCAGTGCTGAGGGAGCGCTGCACTGTCGGAGGGAGGTGCTGTCTTTCGGATGAGACATTAAACCGAGGCCCCGCCTGCTCTCTCAGGTGGACGTAAAAGATCCCATGGCAGTATTTCGAAGGAGAGCAGGGGAGTTATCCCCGGTATAATAAAAGCAGAAAATGCTGGAAATCTCAGCGGGTCAGGCAGCATCTGTGGCGAGAATAGAGTTAACGTTTCAGGTTGATGACCCTTCGAACTTTCGCCAGTTCTGACGAAGGGTCATCGACCTGAAACGTTAATTCTGTTTCTCGCCACAGATGCAGCTGAGATTGCCAGCATTTTTTGTTTTTATTACACCAGGGATGCCTCCCCTGCTCTGCTCTTCTTCGATATAGCATTTTCTGTTTTAATTTCATATTCCAGCATCGGCAGTATTTTGATTTTATAATAGTAATCCCCGGTGTCCTGGCCAATATTATCCCTCAATCAACAGAACAAAAACAGATTATCTGGTCATTATCACATTGCTGTTTGTGGGAGTTTGCTGTGCACAAGTTGGCTGCCGCGTTTCCAACATTACAACAGTGACTACTCTCCAAAAGTACTTCATTGGCTGTAAAGCACTTTGAGACGTCCGATGGTCACGATAGGTGCATGGTTTGTTAAAAAAAGAATCCTATTCTGATTTATGAAATTCTGTTATCGTTCATATATGCTATAGACAATAAGTCATTAATATTTGGAGATGTATTTAAGCTGTATTAGAGGAGTGAGTTGAGATGGTCTAATGAAGAGCCTGGCATACTGGACCACAAGGTGTCTGCTATCATCAGCTTCGAGGGTTTTTGGCGTCTCTTCGCAGTTATAAAAAAAGGTCTGCATTTATATCGTGTCTAATCACATCTCTGAATAACATCTCAAAGCACTTCAACCTATGGCCTTTGAACTGCAGTCAGCGTTATGTAAGCAAATATTGGTAGCCAATTCACTCACAGCATGTGTACAGACATACTAGAATCACATAGGACAAAGGGCTCCTGTTGCAGTGCCTATTGACTAACCCATTCTATTTGCAGGCTGAAGTTGGGATTAAGAACATAACAATTAGAAGCAGGAGTAGGCCATACGGCCCTTCAAGCTTGCTCCTCCATTCAATAAGATCATGGTTGATCTTTGTCCTCAACTCCACTTTCCTGCCCGATTCCCATATCCCTTGATTCCCCTGGAGTCCAAAAATCTATCTACCTCAGCCTTGAACATACTCAACAGCTCAGCATCCACAGCCCTCTGTGGCAGAGAATTCCAAAGATTCACATTCTTCTGAGTGAAGAAATTCCTCCTCAGCTCAGTCTTAAATGGTCAACCCCTTATCCCAAGACTATGCCCCCTAGTTCTAGACACTCCAGCCAGGGGAAACAACCTCTCAACATCTACCCTGTCAATCTCACTCAGAATCTTTTATTTTTCAATGAGATCACCTCGCATGCTTCTAAATTCCAGGGAGTATAGGCCCAATCTACTCAATCTCTCCTCATAGGACAACCCTCACATCCCAGGGATCAATCTAGTGAACCTTTGTTGCACCGCCCCTAAAGCATGCATGTCCTTTCTCAGGTAGAGAGACTAAAACTGCACAGTATTCCAGGTGTGGTCTTACCAAAGCCCTGTACAATTGTAGTAAGACTTCCTTACTCGTGTACTTCAACCCCCTTGCAATAAAGGCCAATATGCCATTTGTCTTTCTAATTGCTTGCTGTACCTGCATGCTGACTTTCTCTGTTTCCTGCACAAGGACACCTAAATCTTTCTGAACACCAATATTTAAACACCTTTAAAAAATATTATTTTTCTATTCTTCCTACCAAAGTGCAAAACCTCACATTTTCTCATATTATACTCTGCCACCTTATTGCCCACTCATTTAACCTGTCTATATCCCTTTGCAGGCTCTTTATGTCCTCATAGCTTACTTTCCCACCTAGCTTTGTCTAGTCAGAAAACTTGGATACATTGCACTCGGTTCCTTCATCTAAGTCATTAATATAGTTTGCAAATAGCTGAGACCCAAGCACTGAACCTTGTGGCAGCCCACTAGTTACACCTGAAAATGACCCATTTATCCCTATTCTCTGTATTTTGTCCCTTAACCAATCCACTTTCCATGCTAATATTACCCCCAACCCCATGAGCCCTTATCTTGCATAGCAACCTTTTATGTGGCACCTTATCGAATGCCTTTTGGAAACCCAAATATACTACATCCAGTGGTTCCCCTTTATCTATCCTGCTACATCCTCAAAAAAACGAATACATTTGTTAAACATGATTTCCCTTTCATAAAACCTCATTGACTCTGCCTAGTCATATTATGATTTTCTAAGTGTCCTGTTACCTTAATAATGGATTCCAGCACTTTCCCAACGACTGATGTCAGGCTAACTGGCCTGTCGTTCCCTGTTTTCTCTCTCCCTCCTTTCTTGAATAGTGGGGTTACATTGTAAAGTAGGATTGCCTTTTAGCATCTGCGCATGTCCTTACAGAACTCTCCCCGACACGGCTGTAAAGTCACTTTACAAGACAGATGTTTTTATGCTTCTCCAAGTCTATTGTTACTACACTGTTTATAGAACTTTCCGAGAGTTCATAAATGTCTTCAACACCATAATAGGTCAAGCAGACACTCATATCAATTACTTTGTTATGCCAAATGAATCACTAGAACCGTGGTTTGACAGCTCGACCTCATGAACAAACGCAGGCTTCCAATTCCATTTCAATAGCTTTCGGTTAACGCTTTACAAGTTGTTGTTGTTACGCCTACCCTACGCGGCAAGCGAGCTCCAGGTGGACAGAGGAAACATTTCAAGGACACCCTCAAAGCCTCCTTGAAAAAATGCAACATCCCCACCGACACCTGGGAGTCCCTGGCCAAAGACCAACCGAAGTGGAGGAAGAGCATCCGGGAGGCACTGAGCACCTCGAGTCTCGTCGCCGAGAGCATGCGGAAAACAAACGCAGGCAGCGGAAGGAGCGTGCGTCAAACCAGGCTCCCTACCCACCCGTTCCTTCAACCACTGTCTGTCCCACCTGCGACAGAGACTGTAATTCCCGTATTGGACTGCACAGCCACCTGAGAACTCACTTTTGGAGTGGAAGCAAGTCTTCCTCGATTTCGAGGGATTGCCGATGATGATGTTGTTGTTAGCAATCATCTTGGTCTTTGGTGACACCTTAAAACATCAAAAAGTAACTGCTGTTCCTCGCGAGGAACTTTCCTCCACTTAAATACTACAACTATTTGACAATATAAAGACAGTCACCAATAAAGCCAGTAAGGATTTCAAGAGATACTTCTTTACTCAAAGAGTGGTGAGAATGTAGAACTCGCTACCACATGGAATTGTTGATGCATTTAAGGGAAATCTAGATAAGTACATTAGGGCGAAAGGAATAAAAGAATAAGTTGTTAGGGTGAGATGAAGTCAAGGAGTGGGAGGAAGCTCGTGTGGAGCATAAACATCGGCAAAGACCTGTTGGACTGAATGGCCTGTTTCTGCACTGTAAATCCTACGTAAGAATAATTTCCAGGCACGTGCATGCACACACAAATAACAGTGTTTATACAGTGCCCTTAATGAAGAAAAACATCACATGGCACTTCACAGAGGTTTAAGAAAAAAAATTCAACTTTGTTGCAATAATTTAGACTAAGACTGTCCGTGAGCCCTTACTGGGACTGATTAGTGTGCAGACAGTTGGAACATGATGCGTGTATTTGGATTCCTCACCGAAATGTGTTTTATAATATTATCTTGCATCCAAAATTTTGTATTTTAAAAATCTTGCACGCTGAAAGGAGCTGTCACATTTCTGGATTAGGAAAGTAAATTATAAACCTTGATATTTGCATAATCATCGTAAGAAATCTCTCGAGACCGCTGCACATAATTTATGCTTCAGATTATTCATTAGATGTGCTTTTGCTGTAGTGCATCGAAAACAGAGCTTATTGCAGCAGCTGAATAATTTGTTTTGCTTTTTTCTTTCAAGATTAGCAGCAGATTCTTCGGTGCAGTGAGTATGCTAACAGTTAGTTTGGGAGTATTTGATGGAATGCAAATCTCCAGCATGGTTTAAGTTACTGGATCAGGCCCTCATATCAAGCGTCAATGTAGAAATAGGATAATTTCGGGACTGGGCGGCACAGTGGGTTTGGTATACTGTCCTTTTATCTTTGAGATCAAGGCTTGAACCCGTCGTTGATGCAATCACAGGATAGTTATGGATGAGGAAGGCCATCTTAATTCATCATCCAGAACAAACCTACATTACCTCCAACTCAGCTGGATTCAGAATTCTTGGGGCACCTACAACCCCTCCGTTCCATTAAAAACAAACGCACTTTACTGGGGGCTCCTGGGCATAGGTCCAAAGGACCCGTGCACTGTAGCATCCAATTGTTTCTTAAATGGTTCCAGGGTTTTCGTCTACATTACTCTCACTGGGAGTCCAATCCACATGTTGATCACTCTGGGGTGGAAATTTGTTCTTGCCTCTGTTGGGGCGTTAACCCAGGCGGAGCGGTAAGTTTTGCGGCGGCATATGGTCTGCCGCCGCAAAATTCATCACTTAGCGCCTTGAATGTGAGACAGAGCGCTAAGGGAGGCGTCACACACCTCTTTTAGGGCGCTAGGCCGGCTGAGCAAATGAAAATTCCAAGCTAAACTGCTCGCCTTGCAGCACCCCAAGAGAGGTTTCCCTGGAAAAAGCACCAAAAACATTCCCAATACATTACTGATGCCACATAAATCGCAAAAGTAATAAAAAACCAATCACACAACTCAGGTCCACATTACTTCGCTCACTGCGGCCGGTACAGCTTGGACCGCCAGCTTTCACAGGCGGTCCCACTAGGGGGCGCTATGCAGTGCTACGGATCGGGCGAGTTTCAAGTTTCGAGCCGGAGTCGCAACGAGGGGCGTTGCACACCGGCTCGCCTCTCTCGGGCAGTACTGCTCCGCGCTCCCTCAAAACCGGCACCGAATGTCCTGGCAGGGAGCTGGAAGCTGGCCGTCTGCCCAGAAACCTGAAAGACCGAAAATTCAGTCCTTTGTGCTTAAATAACCTCCTGATATCAGTTTTAAATTGATCTTTTACTAGTTTGAGCCTGTGTCACCTTGTCCTACTCCTGCAATTTAATTTAAGGTAATATTCTGGATTTACTTTTTCCATAACTTTAACTATCTTGCATACCTCGATAAGAACACCTCTCGGGCACCTCCCTCCCAGACTGAAAAGCTCTTGTTTCTCCAGCAACTGAAAGTCTCTTCCCTCCGCGAGCTCGGAGGACTCTCTCAGGTTGTTTAGGTTGGGGACAGAATCACAAAACAAATCTGCCCATGAAATGGAAATCCTTTTCAGACATAACATAAGGGTAGTTAGTCAGTGAAGAAGGATGCCATCGTAGACAGATTTATTCATTGATAAATATTTGAATCTCATGAAAATGTTTCGTAATAGAGGTGTTCTTAAAATTGTAGGCAGCGAGCGAGTTAAGGAAGGCTCCTGCGGACACTTCAACTCAGCCAGAGAGAAAGATGAGAATGTGAAGTGAGCTTTCATGGGAACACTACCCTCTGAGTAAAATAATTTCTAACTAATACAAGAGTGACATCAAAGAGGTTTATAGCATCATCCAGAAAGCGGTAACCCATACCTGATGCACTGTGAAAAGCCACATACCAGGACAGACTGAAATGCAATCATAGCGTAATGGTACAAAATAACGTAACCATAACCTAATGCATGTTGACTGCAAACCCTGACATGTCAATCCCACACTGGTGAGAGTAGGTCTGAAACAGAAGCAAAATCCACTGCATCGTCCTGTTGGGGGTAATTCCCTCGAAGCACAGAATCTTACAGCACAGAAGGAGGTCATTCGGCCTATCGTGGCTGTGGCAGCTCTTTGAAAGAGCGATCCAATTATTCCCACTCCCCTGCAATTTCCCCAAGTTTTCCCTTTTCAAGTATATATCCAATTCACTTTCGAAAGTTACGACTGAATCTGCTTCCACCGCCCTTTCAGGCAATGCATTCCAGATCCTAGCAACTCGCTGGGTTAAAAAAAAAAATTGCAGCAGGGAGCTGTGCACATAGGGCATGCAGATTGGAGAATCAGTCCCATCTCCAACCGACGCTTCCTGTGCACACGGCCTCCCTGCTGGGATCATGGAATTACCCCATAAACTCCAATATGCCCCAGTCACTTGACGTACAACGACAACAACTTGCATTTATATAGCACCTTTAATGTAGTACAACATCCCAAGGCGCTTCACAGGAGCATTACCAAACAAAATCTGACACCGAACCACAGAGATATTACGACAGGTGATCAAAAGCTTAGTCAAAGAATTAGGTTTTAAAGAGAGTCTTAAAGAAGGAGAAAGAGATAGAGATTTAGGGAGGGAATCCCAGAGCTTAGGGTCTACGAACGGCCAGTAATGGAGGAGCGATGAAAATGGGGATGTGCAAGAGGCCAGAATTGGAGGGGTGCAGAGATCTCTGGAGATTGTAGGGCTGCAGGGGATGAGAGAGATAGGGAAGGGTGACACGATGGAGGGATTTAAAAACAAGGGTGAGAATGTTAAAATCGAGGCGTTGCCGGATCGGTAACTGCAGAATCGCTGGTTAGGTGCAGTCTGGAAGCAGATATTGTGTGTAGAACTCCTCCTCCAATGACACCTTGAATGAGGACTGTTGTCCTGAGGGGGTATTCCTGTTTGTGTCATCACAGGAGCAGAATGTCACAGTATCACATGGGAGAGGAAAGAGTTCTATAATTTCCCTCAAACCAAGCTGAAGGAGCGATAACACAGGCGCAAATGTATAAGATATTTCACTTTACAATCGAATAATACCATATAACAATTCAGCAGCATTGCAGGAAATCTTTAAACCCAAAGAAATTGCAAATTTTAAAAGAAATAATGATTTTATAAAAGAAATACTTGTGCCAGCTCAGCAGACACAGAGAGTTAAGGTCAAAACAGAAAAACAGGCCTTCAAGACAGAAGCAAGAGTTAGGACCAATAGTCACCGATTCCGCCCCTCCAGCACAATTTACACTAACCCTTATCTGCGCATGTGTCCTCCACCGCATCCCCACTGACGCCCGATCCGGAACCAGCCCCGAACACCACGTTGCAGGCCCGAGAGAGAAGCACGGCGGCGGAGATAGAGAGAGAGAGAAGCAGGGCGGCGGGGAGAGAGAGAGAGAGAAGCGGGACGGCGGGGAGAGAGAGAGAGAAGCAGGGCGGCGGGGAGAGAGAGAGAGAAGTGGGACGGCGGGGAGAGAGAGAGAGAAGTGGGACGGCGGGGAGAGAGAGAGAGAGAGAGAGAGAGAGAGAGAGAGAAGCGGGACGGCGGGGAGAGAGAGAGAGAAGTGGGACGGCGGGGAGAGAGAGAGAGAAGTGGGACGGCGGGGAGAGAGAGAGAGAGAGAGAGAGAGAAGCAGGGCGGCGGGGATAGAGAAAGAGAGAAGCAGGGCGGCGGGGAGAGAGAGAGAGAGAGAAGCAGGGCGGCGGGGATAGAGAGAGAGAGAGAGAGAGAAGTGGGACGGTGGTGAGAGAGAGAGAGAAGTGGGATGGCGGGGAGAGAGAGAGAGAGAGAGAGAGAAGTGGGACGGTGGTGAGAGAGAGAAGTGGGATGGCGGGGAGAGAGAGAGAGAGAGAGAAGCGCGATGGCGGGGAGAGAGAGAGAGAGAGAAGTGGGACGGTGGTGAGAGAGAGAGAGAGAAGTGGGATGGCGGGGAGAGAGAGAGAGAAGTGGGACGGCGGGGAGAGAGAGAGAGAGAAGCGGGATGGCGGGGAGAGAGAGAGAGAGAGAGAAGCGGGATGGCGGGGAGAGAGAGAGAGAGAAGCGGGGCGGCGGGGAGAGAGAGAGAGAGAGAGAAGCGGGATGGCGGGAAGAGAGAGAGAGAGAGAGAGAGAGAAGTGGGACGGCGGGGAGAGAGAGAGAGAGAGAGAGAGAAGTGGGACGGCGGGGAGAGAGAGAGAGAAGCGGGATGGCGGGGAGAGAGAGAGAGAGAGAGAGAGAAGTGGGACGGCGGGGAGAGAGAGAGAGAAGCGGGATGGCGGGGAGAGAGAGAGAGAGAGAGAGAGAGAGAAGCGGGATGGTGGGGAGAGAGAGAGAGAGAGAGAAGCGGGGCGGCGGGGAGAGAGAGAGAGAAGCGGGATGGCGGGGAGAGAGAGAGAGAGAGAGAAGCGGGATGGTGGGGAGAGAGAGAGAGAGAGAGAGAAGCGGGATGGTGGGGAGAGAGAGAGAGAAGCGGGATGGCGGGGAGAGAGAGAGAGAGAGAGAAGCGGGATGGTGGGGAGAGAGAGAGAGAAGCGGGATGGCGGGGAGAGAGAGAGAGAGAGAAGCGGGATGGTGGGGAGAGAGAGAGAGAAGCGGGATGGTGGGGAGAGAGAGAGAGAGAGAGAGAAGCGGGATGGCGGGGAGAGAGAGAGATAGAGAGAGAGAAGCGGGGCGGCGGGGAGAGAGAGAGAGAAGCGGGATGGCGGGGAGAGAGAGAGAGAGAGAGAAGCGGGATGGTGGGGAGAGAGAGAGAGAAGCGGGATGGTGGGGAGAGAGAGAGAAGTGGGATGGCAGGGAGAGAGAGAGAGAGAGAGAGAAGCGGGGCGGTGGGGAGAGAGAGAGAGAAGCGGGGCGGTGGGGAGAGAGAGAGAAGTGGGATGGCGGGGAGAGAGAGAGAGAGAGAGAGAGAGAAGCGGGGCGGCGGGGAGAGAGAGAGAGAAGCGGGGCGGTGGGGAGAGAGAGAGAGAGAGAGAAGCGGGGCGGTGGGGAGAGAGAGAGAAGTGGGATGGCGGGGAGAGAGAGAGAGAGAGAGAGAGAAGCGGGGCGGCGGGGAGAGAGAGAGAGAGAGAGAAGCGGGATGGCGGGGAGAGAGAGAGAGAGAGAGAAGTGGGGCGGTGGGGAGAGAGAGAGAAGTGGGATGGCGGGGAGAGAGAGAGAGAGAGAGAGAAGCGGGGCGGTGGGGAGAGAGAGAGAGAAGCGGGGCGGTGGGGAGAGAGAGAGAAGTGGGATGGCGGGGAGAGAGAGAGAGAGAGAGAGAAGCGGGGCGGCGGGGAGAGAGAGAGAGAGAGAGAAGCGGATGGCGGGGAGAGAGAGAGAAGTGGGGCGGTGGGGAGAGAGAGAGAGGGGCGGCCAGGAGCAGTACGTTTCTCATTCGGCGGCAGGTTGTGAAGAGTCAAGCGGCAGCGTAAAGTGCTACGTGAGGAGAGAGACACGGGGTAGAGAGAGAGAGCGAGCCTGGAAGAGAGAGAGAGAGAGAGTCTGGGGGGAGAGAGCGCCTGGGGGGTGAGAGAGAGAGAGAGAGAGCGAGCGCCTGGGGGGTGAGAGAGAGAGAGAGAGAGAGCCTGGGGGGAGAGAGATTCTGGGGGGGTGAGCTAGAGAGAGAGAGAGAGAGAGAGAGAGAGCCTTGGGGGAGGAAGAGAGAGAGAGACTGGGTGAAGAGAGCTTGGGGGAGGAAGAGAGCGCCTGGGGAGGGGAGAGGGGGGAGAGAAAGCGAGACACAAGTCGGGGGGGGGGGGTTGGGGGTCAAAATCGGAGGGGAGAGAGGGTACTCAGAGAAGACGGATCATGTTCTTCCAACCCAATGGTGCATTCAAGCTCGATGTATGTGATACAAGGGACATCATTGAGCTGGATGAAATCCAGAAATCACGATACTGTCATTATTCTCTATATACCCAATAAACCTGTTAACAATCCGCACACAATGCCCCATCTATGGCAGGTGGGGGTGGGGGGGGATAAGGTCATGCACTTGCGCTTGGTAAGGGACTTCAAGCGTGGGAGGCAGCACATGCGGTAGGGTAATGGACTTCGGCTGGAACTTGGTGGCTTTTGGAGAGATCTATTCTGTGGCTTCTGAAGTCAAAATGGATCGAATTACAAATTGGAAAGTCACTCAGAACTGCGGCTGGGCTGTTCCAGTTACTCATTCCAGAGGAACTTCAGAGTGTGGCTTATCCTCCAAGATCTCAGCACATCCCAAAGCACTTTACAGCCATGAATTACTTTTGATTTGTAGTCACTGTTGTAATGCAGGAAATGCAGCAGTCAATTTGCGTATAGCAAGCTCCCACAAACAGCAATGTTATACTGACCAGATAATCTGTTTTAGTGATGTTGTTGAGGGATAAACATTAGCCAGGGCACCGATGAGAACTCCCCTGCTCTTCTTTGAAATAGTGCCATGGGATCTTTTACATCCACCTGAGAGGGCAGTTGGGATCTCGATTTAATATCTCATCCGAAAGGTGGCACCTCCAACAGTGCAGGTGTGTCAGCCTAGATTTTTGAGCTTAAGTCTCCAGAGTGGGACTTGAACCCACAGCCTTCTGACTTAGAAGTGAGGGTGTTACCAACAGACACAGCTGAAAAATTGATAAATATTGATTTAAGCATCAACTCAATGTCTCTCCAGTCTATTCCACACATGCCTTGGGAATGAGAATTCTAACATTTCAGTTTGTATTTTTTTTGTATGCACTGCTCCCTTCTCTAGCCTGGGGCGTTGAAGCAAAAGGTAGCGGCCATGCCGACACTGGCCAAGTCAGTATAGTCCTGTCACTGCGCCGACCAGTATAGAGCCACACAATACAGCACAATTAACCCACTGAACCATCGGGAGGCTAGAGTTGTGGTATTAATCAAGAAAAGTAGCGCGTGGTGTTTATTTTTGAGATGCTCAGATAATTTCAGCATGCTGGGAGCCAGAATCTAAACAAGCCTATCATTGTCAAATTAGCATGCCATTTAGTCATGAAAGCATTAAATAACACAGCAGAACCGACCCAAGCCAGCTCCTATTCCGTGCAATCTTGGTAAAGAATCAAAAACATTGTTCAGAGACGGACGCAGGAGGTACCACACCTTTACAGAGGATTTTGAATGGCTAATCACCCGACTGCCTAAGGCATTTTCCAATATAAAATACGTCATAAAGACTAAATATCGCTGTAGTTAATTATAAGACTCTTAAACATTAGTGTTTTCTTTGAAACGGTCAAAAATGGTGTACACTTCAAACCAGTCGTTAATAATCTCAAAATATGAACACAAAGCAATAATTAGCCTAACATCAGGGCATTTAAAAATAATGATTCAAATGTTAACTTGATTTATGTATGTATTGTGACAACAAATCTAATGATAATTATAATTAGAACATAAAAATGACTGGCAAACAAACAAAATAACCCAAGTGTCAAAACGAATATTAATCATTCATTAACAGGCCAGTTTTAGTGTACGTTTTGGGTAGATTAAAAACAATGCATTGTAAAATGTGTGGTACAATTTCAAATTGGTGAATGAGGTGCAAATTGAATTTGGGGAAGAAGTTGTGAGGCATCCTTGAGGAAGTGCGTTCACATCACTTCAGCTTTATAGCTGCTGCAGTGGAACAACTGTAGTGAGCTGAGCTTTTATCTTTATAAATCACTGGTTAAGCTTCAACAGCAACAATTTGTGTTTATATAGCGTCTTTAACGTAGTGTGCTTCACAGGAGTATTATGAGATAAAAGTTTGACACTGAGCCGCATAAGTAGAAATTAGCGCAGGTGACCAAAAGCTTGGCCAAAGAGCTAGGTTTTAAGGAGCGTCTTTAAGGAGGAAAGAGAGGTAGAGAGGCGGAGAGGAGGGAGTTCCAGAGCTTGGGGCCTAAGCAACAGAAGGCACGGCCATCAATGGTTGAGCGATTATAATCAGGGATGCTCAAGGCAGAATTAGAGGAACGCAGACATCTCGGAGAGGTGTTGTGGGGCTGGAGATTACAGAGATAGGGAGGGACGAGGCCATGGAGGGATTTGAAAATAAGGATGAGAATTTTGAAATCGAGGCATTGCTTAACCAGAAGCCAATGTAGGTCAGTGAGCACAGGGGGTGATGGGTGAGCGGGAGTTGGTGCGAGTTAGGACACGGGCCGCCGAGTTTTGGATGACCTATAGTTTACATAGGGTAGAATGTGGGAGGCTGGCCAGGAGTGCGTTGGAATAGTCAAATCTAGAGGCAACAAAGACATGGAGTAGTGTGTCCAATTCTGGGCACCACACTTTAGGAAGGATATCAAGGCCTTAGAGAGGATACAGATGAGATGCGATGCCATTGATACCAAGATGAGGGACTTCAGTTATGTAGAGAGACTAGAGAAGCTGACTAGAGAAAAGTTCTGACGAAGAGTCATCGGCCTGAAACATTAACTCTGTTTCTCTCTCCACAGATGGTACCTGACCTGCAGAGTGTTTCCAGCATTTTCTGTTTGTATTTTATATTAGAGAATCTGGGATTGGTCTCCATAGAGTAGAGATGGTCAAGGGGAGATTTAATAGTGTTCTAAATCATGAAGGGTTTTGATAAAGAAGCAGAAACTGTTTCCACTGTCAGTAACTGGAGGACACAGATTTACGATAATTGGCAAAAGAATCAGCGGGGAGATGAAGAGAATTTTTTATTTTACGCAGCGAGTTGTTATGATCTGGAACACGCTGCCTGAAAGGGCGGTGGAAGCAGATTCAATAGCAACTTTCAAAAGGGAATTTGATATATATTTGAAAAGGAAAGATTTGCAGGGCATTGGGGAAAGAGCAGGGGAGTGGGACTAATTGGATTGCTCTTTCAAAGAGCTGGCACGATGGGCCAATGGCCTCCTTCTGTGCTGTAAGGTTCTACAATTCTAACCAGTCCAACTGACCAGCTGGAAACTTTCCAAACTTTCTTGTTCGCTTTTTAATTAGTTAGCAGAGAGGTGACTGTCCATCAGTTCTTTGGACTTGGTGCTCCCTGGTCATAGAGCAATGCAGTGCTGGCAGTATAATTTGGGTCTGCCCAGTCCTGTTTGCTCTAAATAGATGCTCATCTCAAACAGATACTGGCAGTATAAAAGTGTGATTTAAGAGAGTTGTCATTCTTGTCGAGATAAATTCCATAGTAATAATGAAACTGGGAAAATTTAAAGAAGGTGCAAGTAGCCTCTGACATAGAATCTACAGCACACAGCCTCTGACATAGGGCTCAATTTTGCCCAAAGCCGGTTTTTGGCATATTGCCAGAGTTACGCCCGCTTTTCTAGGCCAGAACTACTCCAAAAATAAACGTGCCAGGTTTCCCCACTCTATTTTTCAAAATTGGCACCACACAGCCTGTCCTGTATCGGGGGGTGGAGCCTACTGTCTGCCACGCCTTCTGCGCATGCGTGAAAAAAAAAGGACGTTTTTGACGTTATTCATATGGGCGCGCATGCGCAGTACAGCTCCCAGTCTGCAATCGGCCATTTTTAAAAGAGCCAGTTGTGTGTGAGAACTTTAATTCTCATTGGAAAAATCGGAGCTGCAATACAAGATGCAACGAGGCTCAAGGACCAAGAATTTCTTGCAGGATGAAATGGAGGCACTAGTGATTGTGATTGAGGCCAGACAGCAGGAGCTGGACACCAGCAGAGGGCACATAAAAGTTACACCCAAAGAAATGAAGAAACGCTGGAACCAATTTGCACAAGATTACTGGAGGTCTGGAGGCCAGTGCAAAAAGAAGTGGCAGGACCTTGGTCAAGTAATTAGTGTAAGTAATATTTTCATTTTTCAATGGAATTGCAATTGTAAATGTGACCATCTGTATATGTCCCATCCAGCAGAAAGACACCCTCTCTAAAAAGTTATATTTTCATCTATGCAGAGGAAAGTGGCACACAACAAACAAGAAAGAACTCGAACAGGAGGCCCGGCAAATCTGCAGCCACTGACAACCCTGGAAGAGAGGGTCGCTGCTTTGATGGGTCCTGCCTGGAGAAAAGCAACCACCACTGGACAAGCTGGGCCTACACTCAAGGAGAGGGCAAGTCCTGCAAATTCCACAGTCTGGCTTTCCGAAATGTTAAGAACTGCGCGGGCTAGCTATGCTGCGGTTCATGGGGATGTCTCCCACAGCTACGCTTCGGTTGATGCAATGTGCTATAATTCATCGTGGTCCTTCAAATCATTCCCTCCCTCATGTTCCTGGGCAGTGTTCCCATTTCTCGTGAGAGTGTTGTTACTTCTCCCGACAGTCCCGATTCCTCATCACCCACTCTACTGATGGTCCAGGAGTGATTGCGCAAGGTCAATCCTCTCTGCACTCATTGCCACATCAAGAAGTGCACATTACCCGAGATGTTCGAAAGAATAAGCTTGGTACCAACCCGAGAAACGCTGCACCACCGCCTGCGGGCAGGGGTGGAGTCACCAAGACCAAGCGCAGCAGGCGGTCTTAGAATAAGGGGGAGGAGAGATGAATGCAGCCTTTCTTTGTTGTTGTTGTTCTTATTATTTTTATTGTTACTGTTGTAACTGTTCTTAAATTAAAAATATTTTGTAAGTTATGTAAATGTACAGATTTAAAAGTTTGTAAGTGATGTTAAAGTCTCTAAGTGATCTTAAGTGAAAACTTTAAAGTTTGATACAAGAATATTATTAAAGTTAAGTAAAACAAATATTTGTTAAACTTTTGAATAAAATGTATTTGAAATTATAACTGAATCATTTACATTATTTGTTCGATTGTGAACACAACTTTTGAAGTAAACAAGAATCATTTCCATCCTTTGTTCCATTAATACAACACAACATTACGAAACAGGTCCAAATAGTAAACATGGTCCATTTGGAATAGTTGCCACTGAGCCTTCATGCAGCGAAGTGTTCACGGATGAGCTGCTGGCGCAAGGCTTGAGCAATCCACTGTCGTGCTCCGGGTTCAGGTAGTTGCATGGCTTCCTCGTCTTCCTCCTCCTACTCCTCCTCGTCATCTGCATCTTCCTCATCATCATCATCCACTCTCACCTCAGGTGGGTCTTCTACTACCATCTGCTGCTGCCTCATGATGGCACACAACAGTAAACTGACCGACAATCTCAGGGGAGTATAGCAAGTAGCCTCCGGAATGGTCCAGGCATCGGAAACGCTGTTTCAAGATGCCAATGGTTCTCTCTATTATGCTGCACGTCGCAATGTGCGTCATGTTGTATTCCCGGTCAATTTCTGTCCGGGTTACGTGTAGGGGCGGCATGAGCCAGGTGGCGATGCCATACCCTTTGTCTCCCAGTAGCCAGCTCTGCCCTTCTGGCTTCTGCTGAAACATGGCAGATATAACACTCTCGCGCAGGATGAACGCATCACGGGTGCTCCCAGGGTATCTTGCATCAACTGACATGATGTGATGCATATTATCATACATGAGCTGCATTAATGGAGTGGAAGCCTTTCCTGTTCCTGTACATCTCAGAATCCTCCAAAGGTGCTCGCAAGGCGATGTAGGTACAATCAATACAGCCCTGTACCTTTGGGAAGCCAGCAATCCTGGAGAAGCCCACAGCCCTTTCATGCATTGCCTGGGCGGTCACGGGAACTTTATATAGTTGTCAGTATTGCTCCCAAGCTAAAATTTTACATTTGCAAGAAGCTCAAAACGGCAGGCAGGCAGGCAGGACAAGGTTCTTTGTTCTCTCTCCCCACAGGTCTGTATGGACCACCCCCAGGTCTGAACAGGCGCAATAAATCGGGAACCCCCCCCCCCCCCCCCACCTACCTGGGCTTGATTTGATGGGTAGTGCAGGCTTCTGATGCCTAACCCTAACCCCCCGGGCTTCTTTTACAGCCGAGCCCCGAACCCGTGTCCGGACGCGGGACCGATTCTGCCGGCCGACACTCCGACCCTCCAGCCCCGTTTGCAGACGTTCGGTGGTGGCGTGTCAGTTGAAAAAATATGAAAACTTACAGAATTCTATCAAACTTCCATTTACTGTGTTATAAAAGCTAAAAAAATTTAATCTTTATTATGCATATTTAAGTCTTCTTGACTCCCTCCAAAACTTCGCTGGCTGAAAAACAATGGCGTCGATTTTTCAATGCACGTTGCTTTTTCTAAACTCACCAAAAGGTTTTTCGGGAGTGGTCACATATGCCGACCTAGGAGAAATTTCTGGGGGGCAAACTTACATAATTGACAAATACTGACGCAGACATCAGGTTACGCCCTCTACGACGCAAAAAAAAACGCACCTAAAAAACGTAACTAACTGAGTTATGCTGCCGCACATTCCTTGGGGAAACTTTAATTTTTTTAATTTACTCCCAAAAAAAGCGGTGCGCACCAAAAAATCAGCACAAATCATTGGGGAAAATTGAGCCAATCTTACTTTCCCCAGAGTTTATACTCCATACAAACCACTTCCCACTCGAATTACTTCTTCCCACCTTGTCTCCGTATCCCTGAATGCTCTTCTCTCTCATGTATGCATCAAGCCTACATGTATACATGTGTCAATGCTATCTGATTCAAACAGTCCATGCAGCAGTGAGTTCCACATTCTCACCACTTTCTGTGTCGGAAAATTCCTCCCAAGTTCTTTATTTGATCTGCGCATCTTAAATTTGTGCCCCATTGTTCTGTACTAACTCACGTGGAAACAGTTCCTCCGCGTACACCCTATCGAACCCCTTCATAATTTTAATGATCTCTATCAGGTCTCCTCTTAGTATTCTCTGTTCCATAGAACTGAGCCCCAGCCTGCTTAACCATTCCTGATAATTGCATCCTCTGGGAATAACATCTACAGAGAGTGCTAACCAGCTCAATTTGTATGCATATAGTACGCTCTATAGGTCTTTTCGATGCCCAGCAGCTATGTGGAGTGACCATTCAGAATGGCCAATATCTCTAGGACCAACATTTTTCTAGCAACAGGACAAAGTGAAATGCATAGAAGTATTTTTTTGCAGCTGAGAGACAGCGCTGTACGAGCCATTAGGAGGTGCCAGATCACCAAGGTATAACTCATCACTCTGATTCACCTTCCTCCCATAGATAGGTTTTACTCTGTACGTCCCCACGACATGTCCAGACCAAGAAGCGAATGACGTGGGGCTGGAACCTGTGCCCATGCCTGCTCTGTGGTTTGTTCAATTCCACCCCACACTGCCCAGAATATTATAAAAAGGGGAAGAAATTAAGTATCTCTTCTAATTGTTCTTTCTGTAGATTCCTTTCGATTATTTCTTTGCACATCCGATTCTGAACTGCAGTGCGAGTCAACTCCAGTGTGTTCAGGTCAAGCAGATTTATCTGCCTTCCATCAGCTTTATGTTCACATAAGAGATTATTGTAAGGTCCAGCCCTATGAACTATTATATATTTTTTTTAAAGCGATCTCAGCTTCCCCAAGTCGTGTTCAGGGCTCCATGGGCCACACACCACTCGTCAGTTGAGAAGACAGATTGGTGACCGGATCAGAGCCCTCAGCCCCGCCTATGATAAGAAGGTAACAAATGGAGTTCAGATGTTTACCCACAGAAAGGGAGGGTTTAATGGAGAACTGAAAGGACCCCAGTCTGTTGCTCCTGGCAGCCAGACACAGATTGGTATTGGCAGGGACCCAGAATCATTACCCCCTCCGCCCCTAATTAGTAGAAGAGTGGAAACATTAAAAAAACTACCAAATGTCATTCTGTGTTTACCACCGGTAATTACATACTTTTTTTTAGCCACGAGCCTATTTGTGCTGTTCATTTATAACTCATTCCATACACCAGGACAGTGGCCTACTGTGAGTAGCATGTTGCTATTTTTAAAATTCGACAATAAATGGCAAATATGGAAATATTCTGTGTCCTTACTTTCTGCAAATCATATCCAACAAAGCCTCTGGCAACTCAAGGTGGCGTTGGCACAAATTAACCATTTAGTGTCATTTTAGCAACCGTGGATGGGAGGGTATCACCATACCCTGTCACATTCAGCTTTCCAACATTTGCGTGGCTGTCTTTCTAAATAAGGGGAAAGAGGACCGGTCCCGGGCAGCCTGTCTTGCCAGTTTGCCCTTTCACAGAGTATTCCGTGTCCAGCGAAAGTCATTGCTGCCGTGGTGCTGCTCCAGAGCTGACGTTTATGATGTGCTGCTCTGACATGCCTATCTTTAGCAAACTGCCTGGCTCATTGCTGGAGGCAGCCTTTAGGTTGGTGTCTCTAGGGGTGTCTTCAAAACAAGGCGTGGAGAGTGGGAAAAGGGCAGACACAAGAGCCAGAATAGGTTCAGGATTTTTAAGAAGAATGGGAAGCGCCGTGAGTAGAGCCAAGTCATAGAATGAAAAATAGGAGGGGTCGAGAGTAGTCCCAACAAGAAGTAAAGAGGGAAGTGATAACAGTGGATCGGAGACATGGGATGGGGGTATCGATAGGGGCAAGAAGAGCTTGGGGAGCAGGACTGATATTAACTCAGGACTGCTTGGAGGGCAGGAAGAGCGGATATTAACCAGCTGATATTAACCCAGGGCAAAGCTTGGGGAGCAGGAAGGGGTACCATTAAACCCAAGACATAGTTCAATGATTAGGAAAGCTGACAGGAAATCTGAGACTCAACGCTACGAGTTGTAATAGTACACCTGGAACATGGGATGGAGAGTAGTAAAGGGGATAAAAAAAACTAAATGGGGGGAGAAAGGGGTGAGCGTAGATGCAGGATGGGGGATGGAATTAGGTGAGGGCGAGATTCGAAAATTCCCTCCTGCACTGAACCTACAATTGTGTGGCTTTTAAAATGACTACATTGGTATTCCATTCAGGAGGCTCTGTGTTAGTGGGTCCCCAGCGTCCACAGTAAGACATTATCTCACCTAATGCGACTAGTCGAGCAGATTACTGACACTGCCTTCAAAATGTATCTGAAACCAGGGCTCGGGTTGAGATCCATTTCCCCCACAGATAAATGGCATCATATTTCTTCTCATTACTGCCGTTTTGCACATTCCCCTCCCCGCCACTACCCCTCTCCCCTCCAAAGATTAGAACCAAAGTGAATTGAATCAGAATGACAATGTAAAGCCTGATAATTGGCATCATTATTTATAGGGGCTGGGAACTTCATTCACAAAAAAACTTGCCTAGTAATAAGAACATAAGAAATAGGAACAGGAGTAGGCCCCTCGAGCCTTCTCCGCCATTCAATCTGATCTTGGCCTCAACTCCACTTTCCTGCCCGCTACCCATAACCCTTCACTCCCTTATCGTTCAAAAATCTGTCTAGCTTCACCTTAAATATATTCAATGACAGCTCTCCAGGGCAGAGAATTCCACAGATTTGCATCCCTCAGAAGAAATTTCTTGTCATCTCAGTTCTAAACTATGCACCCTAGTTCTAGATTAATCAGTGCTGAAAACCAAAAATTATATATATATTTATCCACCCATCCAACTTCATAAATTTCATATCTTTTAACTGCCGCACACAAGTCAAATAGATTTAAGGACAAAATTATCTTTTGCTTAATCTTATATAGGTACCTGCATTATTAGATAAGAACATAAGAATTAGGAGGAGGAGTAGGCCATACGGTCCCACGAGCCTGCTCCGACATTCAATAAGATCATGGTTGATCAGCGTCCTCAACTCCACTTTCCCGCCCGATCTCCATATCCCTTGATCTCCTTAGCGTCCAAAAATCTATCTATCTCAACCTTGAGTATACTCAACGACTCAGCATCCCCAGCTCTCTGGTGCAGAGAATTCCAAAGATTCACAACCCTCTGAGTGAAGACATTTTTCCTCATCTCAGTCTTAAATGGTCGACCCCTTATCCTGAGACTGTGCCCCCCCACCCCCGCCCCCAGTTCTAGACACTTGAGCCAGCATCTACCCTGTCAATCCCCTTCAGAATCTTATATGTTTTAATGAGTTAATTCAAGAGAAGCTCGAGTGATGTTCTACCTACTATTTCAAGTGTCATCTTGGCTCAGTGAGTAGCACTCTCGCCTCTGAGTCAGAAGGTTGTGGATTCAATTCCACTCCAGGACTTGAGCACAAAATCTAGACTGACACTCCAGTACAGTGCTGAGGGAGCGGTGCACTGTCGGAGGTGCCATCTTTCGGATGAGATCTTAAACTGAGGCCCAGTCTGTCCTCTCAGGTGGATGTAAACGATCTCATTGCGCTATTTGAAGAGCACGCCAGCATTCGACCCTCAACAAATAGCGCAAACATACTTTAACTGGCCATTCATCTCAGTAGCTAATTGTGGGAGTTTGCTGTGCGCACATACTACACTTCAAAAAGTAACAGAATGAATATAAAGTGCTTTGAACATCCTGATAATGGGCTATATAAATGCTTTTTAAAAAAAAAATCACACCTCTGTGAAGTACTTTTTTCTACTTTTATCTGTGAAGTACTTTTTTCTACTTTTAATGTGCTATATAAATGCAAGTTGGTGTATGTAAATGCGAGTGTTTTAACTGCAAGCCACAATCCAACAAGTGACCACAGGACATGGGGAGACCAGCATATTGCACCAGTGTGCAAATATCTCTCAAATATCTGTGACAGTATAAAACCAGTGAAGCAGATGTCAAGACTTAACACAACAGATGCAAACCTTAGAGGCCAGGCACTACATTTTTGATTATCCCCCAAATAGCTGCATCTGGGCTTATGTATTTCCAGGGGGTGTGGGGAGGTTCTTTTCATTCCTCAGCTCTTATGATTTATCACTTAGTTAATTTCGGAGATGATCATAATTAGGATGTGATACTTGGAAAATGTGGTTCTAGCTTTTCTTTTACAGTAAAAAAAAGTCACATCAGAACGTTTCCACCTGTCGAGATAATGAAGGCATGTGGAGAAAGTAGCAACAGTGTAACCTGTCACATCTTATTCTGATGGCAATTATGATAAAAACAACAAATATCCACCGAAAGGGAAAAGGTTCCCATCGATGTTGATCTGCATATCATCAATTCATAACCAGCCAAAAGCAGCTATTGTAGGGTTACAACGTGGCAGCCTGGTCATGTCCGAACTGGATACAGGATCTGCTTCAGTATAAAGTTGTGAAAATGTACACGGAAATAATTAATAGCACTGGAATGTGTGCGTGTGTGTGTGTGTGTGTGTACACGCGAGCACGCGCGTGTGTGTGTGTGTGTGTGTGTGTGTGTGTGTGTGTGTGTGGACATTTAGTTAGGGCAAGTTCAGGCTGTGATGGCCCTCACGAGTGAACAACTTGCCAACCAACATTCAGCCCAGATTTACGTATAAAGAATGGCCACTTGGGGGAGGTGCCAGGGAGCTGCCAGTGCCCATGGAAATATATATCCCTTTTTGGTGTGGAAGCAAGTCATCCTCGATACGAGGGACCGCCTAAGAAGCAGCTATATCCCAGCTGAATTACTGTCTTCAGGAAGGCTGAGGCAAGGGTGAGCTAAGAAATAGGAGTAAAGCTGGAAGAGGAATGAAAAGTACATATTGCCTGGAAGCAAGGCAAATGCACATCGTTCACTGCATTCACTCCGAGCGTTACCTTCCTCTTGAAAAGGGTAAAAGGCAAAGCTGTGCGGATGAACCACTAACATGTTTAGTGCTGTAAAGAGGTGCTGAATAATCCCTGTTAGGCTGAATCAGTGTTAGTAAGGTTACATGCGGAGCTCTATATCACCAACCTGTCACATCTTCTGATGGCAATTAAGATAAAAAAACAACAAACACCCACCGAAAGGGAAAAGGTTCCCATCGATCTTGACCTAAACTATGCTTGGCAGCAAACACACATTGATCTTGGCCAAGTATATCGTAAATAATTGTATTGATTGTATCTTCTGGTGCTGGAGACAGAAAATAGATATACACACACACAAGGAAATTAAAGTAACTCTGTTTGGATCTTGGAACAGTTGCACACAGTTACTTTATTTAACTTTTATTTAACAGAGAAATGAGCAGTGTTACAATCATTGGGTTTGTGAGGAAAATTAATTCACGGGATGTGGACGATGCCGGCAAGGCCAGCAGTTATTGAACCGCTGCTGTGGCGGTTTGGTGGAACGGTGTCGCGTGTTAGGCCATCTCAGAGGGCAGTTAAAAGTCAACCACATCCAGGCTAACATCTCCAGCATCGAGGCACTGACCACACTCGACCAGCTCCGTTGGGCGGGCCACATTGTTCGCATGCCTGACACAAGACTCCCAAAACAAGCGCTCTACTCGGAACACGGCAAGCGTGCCCCAGGTGGGCAGAGGAAACGTTTCAAGGACACCCTCAAAGCCTCCTTGATAAAATGCAACATCCCCACCGACACCTGGGAGTCCCTGGCCAAAGACCGCCCCAAGTGGAGGAAGTGCATCCGGGAGGGCGCTGAGCATCTAGAGTCTCATCGCCGAGAGCATGTAGAAATCAAGCGCAGGCAGCGGAAGGAGCGTGAGGCAAACCAGTCTCACCCACCCCTTTCCTCAACGACTGTCTGTCCCACCTGTGACAGAGACTATAATTCCCATATTGGACTGTTCAGTCACCTAAGAACTCATTTTTAGAGTGGAAGCAAATCTTCCTCGATTTCGAGGGACTGCCTATGATGATGACGATGGCAACATCGCTGTGGGTCTGGAGTCACGCATAGGCCAGACCAGGTAAACATTAGTGAATCAGATGGGTTTTTACGACAATCCGGTAGTTGCATGGTCATTTCAATTCAATTAACTGAATTTAAATTCCCCCAGCTGCCCTGGTGAGATTTGAACACACGTCTCCGGATCATTAGTCCAGTAACATAAGCACTATGCTACCGTGCTTAAAAATACCTCTATTTTGTTGTATAACTGGTGCAGTTTGTATATTAAATACTGAAATCATATATTCTTAAATATTGCAATCAGCACTCAATCGAATAAAGGAACCCGGAAGAAATATTAATCTTCCCCCCCATGACATCAAACCCTAAAATATTCACTCAATGTTTTCTCAGTCATCTGGGATTACATGCGACCCTTCAGAAAATTAGCGACAATTAATATAAAGACATTTAATGACAAAAGTCCACTCAGAGTTAACATAGCTGCACAGAAAATGTAAAATACCTTCCAAAGGAAAGATATTATGTTGACCACTGGCTGCCAGAGGAAAATGACAGGTACCTCCCATAACCAATTGAGGAGGATTAAAGCTTGCAGCTGCCCATAGAAATACATATTTCTCTTAATTTGTTTTCTTTTTTTATAAAACTTATTCAGTTGTGGTATTAATAGAATGCTAATGGGGGAAAACTATGAAATGCAGAATTTATTCTACTTAGAATCGTACAATCTTCGAATGGTTACAGCGCAGAAGGAGGCCATTCGGCCCGTCGAGCCCATGCTGGCTCTCTCCAAGAGCACTTCTGCTAGTCCCACTCCCCCGCCCTTTCCTTATAGCCCTGCAAATTTTTTTTCTTCAGGTACTTATCTGATTCCCTTTTGAAGGCCACAATTCAATCCTCCTCCATCTGCCTCTCAGGCAGTGCTTTCCAGATCATAACCACTTGCTGTATAAAAATGTTTTTCCTCATGTGGCCTTTGGTTCTTCTGCCAATCATCTTAGGCGGATAATTCTTAATAGCTCATTCATCACATTGCGCTTGTGAATTACGAGTTTGTAATAACATGCGGAATGAATTCTGGGATCCACCGTTCCCCGCTGAGTGCCCCGTGTATCTACCATTGAGCTGTTCGGGAGTTGGCACCAAGAATGAACAAGGTCCATCAGCACAGCTAGAAATGGTCGGACCAAAAGGAGACCACAGGTCGTTGATGTACTCCTGTTTATATTTGTAAATCAGTCAATCCACTCGTTAGACATGGTCAATAAATCAATAAATGTGAATCCTGACCAATGAGAGCAACACAACAGATTTAGTGAGTTCTCCTTTCAAACACCACAAGCCCTCTGCACATCACTGACATTTAATCAATGAATGCCGAGCCACAGGGTGAAAACATACTTGAGAATCGTGTGCAAGCAGCCCAGGGCATCAGGAGAATGAAGCATTAAAGTGTCCATGGCACAGAGAGAGAGAGAGAGAGAGAGAGAGAGAGAGAGAGAAAGAGAAAGGGGGGGGGGGTTGGCATGGCCGTTATTTTCCTTCTCTCATATCTGACTAAGTGTTATACATTTTGTCTTGTCCTGCGTAAATTAAGACCTCCACCACCCCCCCTCCCCACCCTCCCCTTCCCTTCCACCCCCGCACAACTCCCCCCCCCCCACCCCCCACACACACACACAAAGTAGAATAAAGAACTGCGCAAGAGCAAGATCTTTAGTTTTTAGCACGTAAAGTTGTGGACTTAGAAATAGATTTTCAAACTGAATAAGTAAAACAATGGTTCTCATCCCGGTTAAATAAGAATGAACATTCAGAGCTTTCTGCCCATCTCTTCCATTCAGGAAAGCACCTCAGATATTGTTTTTGTAAAACCTTGATGCCCCAAAAAGATGTATTATGTAGTGCCTTTAACGTAGTAAAACATCTCAAGGCACTTCACAGGAGCATTCATTATCAAGCAGAATTTGACACCGAGCCACACAAGGAAATATTAGGACAGATGACCTAAAGCTTGGTCAAAGAGGCCCCATCCTTTATCTCTACTGAATCTACAGCATTTTTTTTTCCCTTATTTCTAATTTTCACCTAGAACATTTACAGATGTACATATAATTGGGCACAGTTGGACAACTGAAGTTTGGGGCCCGAAATTGGTGGCCTTACGGCCCACTGCCGCTGGTTGCCGCCGAATTTTTTAGCCACTCTCCCCTCCAGGTCTGCATCCGGCGGGAGGGGTGTACCGCCGGGAATCGCCCGCTCACGGCCTCTGATGGCCAAGTCGGGTAAGTGACCTCCCACCCGCCGAGCTGGCACATTGGTGCGGGCGGGAATCGGTGGCAGCAGGGGGAAGGACCGCTGCGCAGGTCTCACCCCTACGGTAAGTAAGAAGACCTGCAAAAAAAAGGTTAGTGAACATGCAACATTTTTTTTCTTTCACGTATGGGGTCACCTGAAGGTGTTCCAGTGTTTTTTTTCTGTGAAGATTTTTATTTTTCAGTATTCCCCCCTCCCCCCTCCCTGGGCCCGACTCAATCCTCGGCGGCACTTTGGCAAGGATTGCATTTGAGAACTTACACCCAGATTGACGGTGTAAGCCGTCATTTCGCCATTGCTTTTTGAGGGATCTTCCTGGCAAAGTACCACCCGGTCTCTCGGCGGCCATCGGCTGTCGTTTGGGCGGGCCTTGGCTTCCATCAAGTTCGGACCAATGGTCCCTTGGATTTATCTGGGCCGAGTGGGGGGGAGGAGGAGTTTTATCAGGCGGTCCCTGACTACATCGAGAATTCAATAATCTTTGCAATGATTTTCGCTAATGCAGCACAACAAAGCATATGCATGCTGTATTTATTTTGATGGTACCTCAGCGCTGCATTAACACCGCATATTTTATTTAGTCTCGGGATGTGGGTATCACTGGTAAGGTCGGTAATTACTGCTCATCCCTAGATGCTGGTTTGATACAACTTACTGGTTTGTTTCGGCCCCTTCAGAGGGCAGTTGAGGAAGATATAGCTTAGATCAGTGATCAGTGTCCTCGTCCAGGTTAACATCCCCAGTATTGAAGCACTGACCACACTCGATCAGCTTTGCTGTCAGGCCATAGTTCGCATGCCAGATACGAGACTCCCTAAGCAAATGCTTTATGCGGAGCTTCTTCATGGTAAACGAGCTAAAGGTGGGCAGCGGAAACATCACAAGGACACCCTCAAAGCTTCCCTGGTGAAGTGCGACATCACCACTGAAACCTGGGAGACCCTGGCCGAAGACCGCCCTAGGGGGAGAAAGTGCATCCGGGAGGGCGTTGACCTCTTCGAGTCTCAACGCAAAGAGGTCAAACGCAGGCAGCGGAAGGAACGCGCGGCAAACCAGCCCCACCAACCCCTTCCCACGACGAATGTCTGTCCCACCTGTGACAGGGTCTGTGGCTCTCGTATTGGACTGTTCAGCCACCGGAGAACTCACTTTGGGAGTGAAAGCAAGTCTTTCTCGATTCCGAAGGACTGCCTATGATGATGATGATGAGATTAGACCGGGTAAGGACAGCAGGTTTCCTTCCTTAAAAAGGACATTAGTGAACCCATCCGATTTGAAGACAATCTGACAGCTTCATGGTCACTTTTACTAGTACCAGCTCTTTATTTCCACATTTTAAAAAAAATGAATTGAAGTTCTCAAACTGACATGGTGGGATTTGAACTCACATTCTCTGCATTATTAGGCCAGCCCTCAGGCTGCCTAGTCTAGCAACAGAAAGACTATACCACCATACCCTTAGCTTCCACTATTAATTCAACTTAATATCAAGTACATTAAAGACTGTAGCCAAACAAATGCTCAGGTATTTGACAGCATTCCAATATGTATGCTTGATCCGATAGATCCAATCTGTCCCCGAGAATAGATGGACGTGATTAGTTGGGTGGAGGAGATGTTAAGGGGGTCTGCTTCAGATTGGTTTTTGCTTCCCATTCTCTTTTGAGAATCTAAAGCTTGCTCTCCATTCAGACTACTCACAGACTCTAATTGCTTCCATGTTGCTTAGCACTTTTTTAAATACAGTACAGCGAAAGTGTGGAGAGACTAAAGAGGGTGTCTGTCAGCTGTGTTCTCCTCCACCTCAACGGCGTCTCTCCTTGGGCCCATGATGGCTACCACATTGCTACCCAAATATAATAATCATTAAACTAAGATACAAGAATCACCACACCTCCCCCCCACAATCTCCCCTCCACTGGCCACACACAGTGTGGAACTCGAGAGGTTAGGCAGCAGGTGAAGTTAAACCTTGAGGTAGGAAGGAACCTTTTTTTTTCAGATGGTATCAGAGCCTGCAGCAAGTGGGGCAGGTTCCTTGTGCCCAAGCACATACTGTGAACGTTTGCCGTAGAATCCAACTGTAGCAATAAAATATCTGCAGAGGTCAACGGGTCAAAGAGCCACCGTGCGTGAACCATTCCTCGGGGTCTACAACTGGCTGAGCTATGCGGCAATCACGGGAGGTATAAATCAGAGACGCCTCCAAAAGTGCGATACAAGCAAAGCATTTAACCTCAAATCAGATTACAGAAAACTGGCATTTCAGGCCGAGTGAACTGCACGACATAAATCAACATTCTTGGGCTGATTTTAATCCCATGGTGGTTCAAAATTGTGGCTGAACACTTCCCACCGCGTCCGTGACACATCCACGTCCGCGCCCGCCGCCATTTTAACTGTCAGGTTTTCGATAACGTTGGAACCTGCAGCAATGGAATTTCGCTCGCAGCTTGCTTATTACAGAGGAAAACAGGCCTATCATTGATCGTTATAAGGACGCTCTACACATCAGTGAATGTAACTGGGGATTGTATATGATTGCAATCCACACTACTTCTACAGTTTCCCATTAATTAATACCATTGATGTAAAAATATTGACAACATTTTTTTTATTGAAAAACACACACACAAAAAATCAGGACTTAATAGTGGGACAATAGTAAGGCACTGATAGCAAAAGCTGGCTATTTCTTTCAGTGTTGTGCACTCAGCCGTGGCTCAGTGGGGAGCATTCTCGTCGGAGTCAGAAGGTTGTGGGTTCAAGTCCCACTCCAGAGACTTGAGCACAAAAATCTAAGCTGACACTATCAGTGCAGTGCTGAGGGAGTGCTGCACTGTCATGGTACAGTCTTTCGGAAGGAGACGTTAAACCGAAGACCAGTCTGTTGTCTTAGGTGGACATAAAAGATCCTTACGGCACTATTTTGAAGAAGAGCAGGGGAGTTATCCCCAGTGTCTTAGCCAATACTTATCCCTCAATCAGCATCACTAAAAACAAACAAATTATCTGGTCATTATCGTATTGCCGCATATCCTATATTGCAATAGTGACTACACATCAAAAAGTACTTAATTGGCTGTAAAGCACTTTAGAACAATTGGTGGCCGTGAAAGACTCCATTATAAATGCAAGTCTTTCTTTCTTCACATTGCAATTCATATCAAGTTCTAAAGCCAATGCACTGGAAATGAAATCTGTTGTAATTACTGAAGCTTTGTTTAGAAAGGTTTTGTCTTTCTTTCAATTATCACAAGTTTTGAGAGCTGAGCTGTGTAAAATGTTGGAGGAGTTTCATCTTGTTGTTTATGCAAATAGTTGCCCTGCGCTGACGATTAAAACAAAGGCAAAAGAAAAAGTGCACACGGTTTACACAAAGCATCTAGAGGCGCTAGTCCTAGCTGGATGCTTAGACCTCGTTTATAACCGCTATCACCTCTCGTTCCTCCTTTAAGACGCTCCTTAAAACCTACCTCTTATTGCCTTAATTTCTTCTTATGTGGCTCGGTGTCAAATTTTTGTCTTATAACACTCCTGTGAAACGCCTTGGGATGTTTCACTACGTTAAAGGCACTATATAAATACAGGTTGTTGTTGCTGAGATCAGGTGGGGCATGGAAAAGGTAATGGGGGAATACGGCCACAACCCGCTTGAGAAACGAAGAGTGAAGTCTGGAGCTGAGTGGGTAAAAGCATGAACAACCACCAACTCTACACCTACACAAGGTCCTTTGGACACACAATGGATTTCTGAGCAGGTCCAAGTAGTGCACAACTTAACAGATTTAAAAGAAAATTAATGAAAATTTGGATATCGTATGCATGCCTCCAAATCAATTAAAGTTAATAAAATGTGCAAGACCTCGCAGAACTGTCTGATAGCAAAGCAACTCTCCAGATTTTACGGGGAATATCGGACTCTTTGAAGAGGTCAGCAACAGTGACAGAGGTCAATGGTGGCACAACATGACCTGGAATCAGGAGGGCCCCCGGGACAAGTCGCTTATGTTGGGAGGCCAGAGAGTTCAAATACTGTCGAAGTGATAGGAGATGCACAAAGACTGTTCTTACCTTCTATGGGATTGACAGTTACTGGAAGGTTGCTCCAGTCCAGGCTCCATGAGGGACAAGGGTGTGAAGTGAACTTGGCGGAAATTCCATTCTCCTGTTTTAAAGACAGGAGACATTCATTAGTTTTTTTTCAATAGGTCCCTTGTCACCTTTAATACCTTGAAAGATCACTGCAGCTTTTACAGGAAAATTGCAGAAATATTTGAAGCAGAGGAAATTAGTTTTGAATTGCACTAACATTGAGTCAACACAGACACAATGGGCCGAATGCCCTCAATTTGTATGGTTCGAATTACTACAACCAAGAATTGGCTGAACTTACTCAATGGATGAGGTGAGCTGAGGGCCAGAATTAGCAAAGTTAGGATTCTGAAATCAGGCCTTGTAGCTGCCTGTCTACACCTCATCCCTAGATGATGAGCTCCATCTTAATGAAGCATAATTTCCTAACAAAGAACTTCCAGTTATATAGTGCCGTTCACGATCTCGGGGCATCCCAAAATGCTTCACAGTCAATGAAGTACTTTTTGCAGTGTAGTTACTGCAAGGAAATTCCCCACTAACAGCAATGAGATAAAAGACCAGGTTGTCTGCTTTAGTGAGGTTGGCTAAGGGATAAACATTGGCCAGGACACCGAGAGAACTCTCCTCTTCTTAGAATAGAGCAATGGGATCCTTTATGTCTACCAGAGAGGACAGATGGAGCCTCGGTTTAACCGTGTCCAAAAGACCTATGACAATGCAGCACTCCCTCAGTACTGCACTGACATATTAAGCTGGATTACATGCTCAAGTCCTATTGTGAGGCTTGAACCCACGACCTTCTGACTCGGAGGCAAGAGTGCTACCACTTAGCCAAGGCCGACAATGGAAAAAACAAACTTACTACAGATTGTCATATGGAGAGTTGACACCAAAAATTAATAGATTTTTGTTAACCAAAGGTTAAGCTATGGGGCAAAGGCGAGTATATGGAGTTAGGTTACAGATCAACCATGATCCCATTGAATGACAGAACAGGCTCAAGGGTCTATCCTGTTCATGTTCCTGTTCCTGTTTCTCTAAACCCGCCACCTACTGAGGTTGATTTTCATTGTAATGGGGGGGGGGGGGCTCTCTAAAATCCCAGACTTTGCTTTTTCTTTCCCAATTCATTTCAGACAAACCAAGAGAAGAATTTCCATGCAGCTAAGAGAAATTGATGCATGGACAAAGCATTTCACGGCAAGTCCCACAATTTTCAATCCTAGCAGTTTTCCCACTCACCAGCACATTTTAATCAACAATCTGTTAGAATGTGCTGGTGCTCTGCCTCTCTCCACCCAATGAGCAGCGAAGGAGGTTTCCAGCTGATAATCGGTTGGTCCAACAGTCAGCAGGCGGGCAGCGGGCTGTTTAGAATTAGTCTGAACGAAAGTAGCCAGTAGATGGAGTAGAGCTGGAGGCACAGTGACTGTAAGAGCAGCTGGTTACTGCGACAGCTGATCTTAGACTCAACGCACTGCCTGCGCCATTCACCAGCACTTTCACTCAAACTCTCATGTTAAACAATACTTCTGAGCAGAAAAACACAGGACGTACAGGGTGAGCAGGACTATAGACCAATACCCCAGCATGGGATATAGCATGCTGTCAGGAAAGGGCAGGGGGAAAATCGGCTTTGGAAAGTGAGGGTCAATGATTTGGAATTGCTGGGGAATCACTCTGCAGGAGAAATGATCAAATGATGGTGCTAATAATGTGAATATTAATTCTGAATTACTTGGCATTTGGAAAACCTGCTCAACTTTTAACAGCAGTTTAGAGGTTAAAGTGGAAACCCCCGGCCTGCGAGCACCATCAGAGTAGGCCGGGGAGCAGAAGGAGCGGCGTGGCAGCGTACCACTCCAGGGAGCAACACGTGATGGAGCAGGAGAGCAACGGCAGTGAAGAGTGACGTCACCAAGGTCCAGGTCGGTGATTGGAGCGTGGGCAGGTACTGCAGGAGCGGTGAGGTCGGGGTGAAGGAGCGGCGAGAGATTGTTGAGGGATGTGATCGGGGCCCAGGAGAGGCGTGAGTTCGGGGTCCAGAAGAGGCGAGGGCCCAGGGGCAGCACGGGCCAGCCCACACTGCGATATGTGTGCGCACTAGGTCCGTGCAGCAGAGCTGGTCTCCAGTCGTCTTGGGTAATCCTTGCCACTGGACCAAGACCTAGCTCTGTCAAGCCCGTGTGGTGGCTGGTGTGCAACGGTCACCACACGTTGGGAATAAACCACGCACAGGCATCGTCCATCCTTCAAGATTTGGTTTGGACCTGGAATTTTAGGTCCATCATTGAAACACCCGTGAACTTTTTGACATGGAAGCAAGTCATCCTCGATTCGAGGGACTGTCTATGATGATGAAAGGAGAAAATATTTAGCAGAGTTAAATTCTTCTTTTGACTTGGGATGTTAAAGAACTCTAAAGACTGTGAGATACCAGCGTGGGAGAACTGTCAAACAAAGAGATGTGGAGAGAGCAGACACTGTACTTCAAGAGACACCAAAATACAGTTTAGTCACTGCTGGATATCGAATATTTGAAAACGGTAAAAATAAAATCAAAGTATCTGGTGCAGGGATGAAAAAGCCTCGTTAATGCACAAGTGAAAAACCACTGGCAGTCCAGAAGCACAGTAGTTACACTTCAATACTTTTTTTGCTGTTTAGTCTTTGTAACTTGCTTCTGACAATTGCCACTGTAAAAAGCCTTCAGAATTGCTGTGCATTTTAATCAATCACTGGGCCTAATTATCACCCGGCACAAATGACACTCTTAGACACCTCTGCATGCTTAGGGAGTTCACTGAAATAAGGTTAACTGGAAGTCTACCAACTTGTAAGATATTTTTGATCTATTTTGTTGGATATTGCAGATTTCTGGAGAGACTGCAAAGTGAACATATTGTCTGACGGTGTGAGTTCATTCACTGGAACTAGCTTAATTCTGAGAATTGTGGAACTAAATTTCTCCAAACCGCAAGTGTCATTTTCCACTTGTGGGTCTGCTGGGCTGCTTCTCCCCGAACCAGGTCTACCAGTGCATTTTGATCTGTACAACAATTTTTATGGGGATGGAATTCAATATGCCTTATTCACTCGGCATCTTTAGACAAGAACCACCCTCTCTCTATCTCTCCATTGCATCCTTATCTTTATCCATTTTATCACTGTGGCCATTGCTGTTGAGATTTTCTTTCTTTACTAGACTCATTCCTGGGATTCCCCCCGCACCCCTCCCACCCCTCCGCCCCCCGCCAATCATATTCTCTGGAGTTTAGAAAAATGAGAGATGATCTCATTGAAACATACAAAATTCTTCAAGGGATTGACAGGGTAGATGCAGGGAGGATATTTTCCCTGACTGGGGAGTCTAGAACCAGGGCTCACAGTCTCAGAATAAGGGGTCGGCATTTAGGACTGAGATGAGGAGAAACTTCTTCACTTAAAGGGCAGTGAACCTTTAGAATTCTCTGCCCAGGGAATTGTGGAGACTCGGTTGTTCAGTATATTCAAGACATAGATTTTTGGATACCAAGGGAGCCCAAGGATATGGGGGACAGTGCAGGAAAGTGGAGTTGAGGTGGAAGATCAGCAATGATCTTATTGAATGGCGGAGCAGCTCGAAGGGCTGAATGGCCTACTCCTGCTCCTATTTATTATGTTCCTATTCCTCCTCAGCTACAGATAGCCCCCAACACACTCCTCCACCCAGCTGTCCTCAAATTCATTCTTACCAGGAACTCAAAACTGTGACTCTCCATTCCTCTCTTAGTTTTGTGTAAGCTAAATACGAGTTAACTACTGACGTACAGGTATCTGCTGTTCTGTCCTGCCCACAAATTAACCCCTAGTGTGCCCAGGGCTCCATCCTTGGCCTCCCATCTATTCAACGTTTACAACCTGCCCTCGAACAACATCATCCACAAGTACAAGGTCAGTTTTCACGGGTGTGTCGATGTCATCCAGCTTTCTCTCTCCACCAAATCAGAATTAAAGTAACAGTGAATGGAGCACATTGACTGCAAGACGAGTTTGTTACTGCAACAGCTGGAAGTTGGCAAAACCATCATCTTTGGCTCTGGCCAACACGTCAACAGCTCTTGCTCCAGCTGTCCATTCATGCTCAATCTGGTAGTGCGCAATCACTTGATCCCAAAGTTGAGCTTTTTACTCCACTAGTGCAGTGCCGAGACTGTACTTTGCCCACTTCCCTGTAACTATCTCCGTCCCATTTCTACTGAAATCCTAAACCACGCCTTCATCACCTTTAGGATTGATTTCTCAAAACATTCTCCTCACTGGCCTCCCTGCCTCCAAATATCAGCTTCACAGAATTCAGCTAATGCAGAACCCTGTAGTCCAAGCCCGCCCCCATACAAAGCCCTGCACACCCTTTATCAATGTCCTTGTCGAGCTCCACTGTCTCCCTGTAACCCCACTGAACCGATCTCAAAATCCTGGTCTTCAGTTTCAAATCCCTCCAGTGCCTCACTCCTCTCCGTCTAAGCAATACTGTCCTGCCAGATGTCCCAGCTTGTATCTTCTAACTCTGGTTTATTGCTTGTTCCCCCATCTGCACCACCATCACAGCTTGATCCTTCCACAATTACACCTGCTGTCTAGAATTAGATCCCAAATCTCACTGCCTACTTGCCTTTTAATAACCCATCGCTTTATACAGCATTCCCAACAGAGGATATGGTGGCATAGTGGTTATGTTACTGGACCAGTAATCCAGAGGCCTGGCGAAGCGAGTTCAAATCCCACCCTGGCAGCTGGGGAATTTTAATTAAGTAAATCTGAAATTTATTTTTAAAAAGCTAGTATCAGCAATGGTGGCCATTAAACTATCGGATTGTCGTAAAAACCCATCTGACTCACTACCACCAAGAGCAACTAGGGATGGGCAATGAATGCCAGCCTTGCCAGCGACACCCACATCCCGTGAATGAATAAATAAATAAAAACTCCCTCTTTGAAAAAAGTGTGCTGCAACTATAAAGAGAAAAAACATTAAATTCTCAAACAGAAAATACTGTCGGCTTTACCATTGAAGAATTATTATTTGTGGCTTGAGTCTCAAATCCTTCCGATGTTCCCTGTGGGGTCTGTATCAATGTCAGTCAATAAACAGTCATTGGCAACCACCCAGCGGTCAGTTGTCAGACTGATCGCAAAAGAATCTTTTCCCGCAGAGCAAGTTTACAAGGTAATAAATATCGTAATGCTTTCTGTCTCTGCGGTACAACGGAAAAAAGGCAGCAAGGATATCCTAAAACCATAAAAAATATTGAGTTACTTCTAGCTTGCTCATGGTGGGCCTTGGGCCACCTCGGAAATGGAGGTCTGTGGTTTTGGCCTTTTCGTCCTGAAGGCTACAGGAGCTCGGAGTCAGCACGGCGGAGGGCGGCAAAGGAGCAGCGAGGTTGAGAAGATGAATGCCACAGTCGGCAGCGGGTCTCTTCACTCCAGATACTTCCCCAACGCGTTGGTACCAACGGGACAGCAAGGGCAAGGCTTTCAGCGTCTGGTCTCGACGGTCTCCAAGAGAAACCTGATCAGGAGAAATACAGAAGAAAAAAAATGTGATCATCCATCAATCAAAACGTCCTCACAAGTAAATGGCGTGACTTTTCTCTTTGTCAGTAGGTCTCTCGGGCGTGCAAGTGATGGTGCCGCACTGGGAACTCTGCTTTCCTCAGCAGCTGTGATGTGAACTATCCTCCTGCAATCACAGAAACATTCAGTTCCTATTTCCAACACCTCCAGATTTACACAGAGCGGCATGCGATTGCTAAAGAGCGAAACCCAAAACCAAGGCAAAAGGCCCTCTAATAACTGACCCTGAAAACTTCGCCGCCGTGCCAGATTTTAACTTGCTTCCTCTTCGATCAGAAGTGAGATGCTTGTTAAACACAAAGTAGGTAACAAAATCTCCGAGCAGACGCAACATTTATCTGATGTGGCCCGAGCAAGGCACGTCCAAACCACTCACCGGCAAGACAGCTATCGTCTGACATCTCATGTCTAAGGTGCATGACGGTGTCTTGAGAAGTATTTCAGCTATCGCTCACTCAAACTGATACTCATTCTGTATCTGATTCTTTGCAATTTATTAGACATTCAAGAGGAAAATATATGCTAAACTAAAGCTTTTCCAGACTGACTCCCTGCCCTCTGGTTCATGGTACCAGGACATTACCAGGTTCAACTATTTTTTCTTTAAGGGTTGTCCATTTTGCATCTGTCATTTAGCTCACAGTGACACGAGCTAAACCAGACGCGCTGAAAATTGTGACGGCAATTTATTGTTCAAAACGAGAAGGAAAAAAAACGTACATTTATATGGCGCCTTTCACATCTTCAGGACATCCCCGAGGGAACAGTCGTGCTCGCACTCTCGCCTCTGAGTCAGAAGGTAGTGGTTTCAAGCCCCACTCCGGGGATTCAAGCACATAATCCAGGCTGACACTGCAGTGCAGTACTGCGGGAGTGCTGCATTGTTGGAGGTTTGTGGGACTTTGCTGTGTACAACTTGGCTGCCATGTTTCCCTCCATTACAGCAGTGGCGACACCTTAAGTGCTTCATTGTCTGTAAAGCGCTTTGAGACGTTCGGTGATCATGAAAGGCGCTATATAAATGCAAGTCTTTCTTTCTTTTACTTAATTGGGTGTAAAGTGCTTTGGGATATCCAGAGGTCATAAAAGGCACTATATAAATGCAAGCAGAGTACCCTGTAAGCTGCGCTTTGTTCGGCGTAGCCTGTTCCTTTTAATGCCCGGTCCCTTTAAATGTCTGCATATGTGGGATATTTACAATGTAAAAGACAGCGAGTGGCCTGAGCGGGACGTTTGAGATGACATGCGGCTGCGCACCTTAAGAGGAACATTGAATACAAGATCATCTTCTTCGCAAAATGCTTTACAGCCAATGAAGTGTATTCACTATTAGGTAGGCAACGTAGATGTCAATTTACACACAGCAAGGTTCCACAAATAAAAATGAGATAAATGACCTTATAATCTGTTTTTGATGGTTTTGGTTGAGGGATAAAAGCGGCTCAGTGTCAAATTTTTATCTCATAATACTCCTGTGAAGCGCCTTGGGAAGTTTCACTACGTTAAAGGTGCTATATAATTGCAAGTTGTTGTTGTTGTTGTTGAAATCCCATTCAAGGAACGTTAGCATGGTGGTTATGTTACTGGACCAGTAATCCATAGGCTTGGACTAATAATCTGGAGACGCGAGTTCAAAAACCACCACAGCAGCTAAGGAGCTTAAATTAAGTACACAAATAAATCTGGAATTAAAAAAAACAATATCAGTAATGGTGACCATGAAAGTACAGGATTGTCGTAAAAACCCACCTGGTTCACAAGAACACAAGAAATAGGAGGCCATTTGGCCCCTCGAGCCTGCTCTGCCATTTAATAAGATCATGGCTGATCTGATCATGGACTCAGATCCACTTCCTTGTCCGCTCCCCATAACCCCTAACGCTCAAAAATCTGTCCATCTCCGCCTTAAGTTACAATTAAATACACAATCACTTCACTTTCTCGTTATTAATGGAATAGTTCAGGGCCGCTGGTGCGACTGGGCAACCCGTGACTTAAAGTGCAAGAACGCACTCGAATCTTTGTCACTTGTGCTGTGCTGCTGGGGTCACTGTCTACGAGAGACTCCACCATCGACCTTCTCAGGTCTACCACTAAGTGAAGAAGCTTACATCATCAGATTTAAAGGAATGGAATTAAGAATCGCCAGAAAGATACATTGCAGTCAGCGGATTCTGAAAATCCTCAGAGGGCAATATATTCGGCTTATACAGCACAGAAAAATGGTATGTATGAGAGGTATCCAACTGAGATACGTCCAGTCCAAAGCAGGTGCAGCGCAATAGTCCCCTAATACCACAGACTGAATATAGTATGGTTCCCTAGAAGGATCATCCAATTATTCTACACATTCTTTCTTATTTTCCACTATTTGTTCGCATGACAGCTGCAACTTCTCACCCCACAACCAAGGGCCGTGTAGCCACAAAGATGACTTTTTTCACATTTACTAAAGATCTAATGCATTTAAAAAAATGCGAACCCTTTACTTTTACTCCAAATGACCTCTATTTTAATGGCTGACCTTCCTCTGTGAATTATTTTACTGCACTATTATCTGTGCTGGGCGCGTTTTCAACAGAGACTCGAGCGTTCAGTCATTATGCGAGCACTCAGCTAGTTTGGAATCCACAAAAGCTGTAAAAAGGGCTAAAGGGTGGTTAACCCAGTCCTAGCACGGCGCACAAACGAGCTGACTTTGCGCGATAGTACGAGGTCAATTTATTTGGCCGGGCTCCCACAGCACAACGCATTGTGTGTTTGGGAGCACCGCACAGATCGGGGGAGGTCAGAGGCCAGACAACAGCAGCAATGGAAAGCCAGCTAACAACCTCTGAAAAACTCCTGGGGCACGAGGGAGGGGAGGGAGGGAGGAAAGGAGGAAAGGGAGTAAGGGAGGAAAGGGAGGGAAGAAGAGAGGAAAAAGATGTCCCAAAACTCTTTACAACCAATGAAGTTTTTTTTTTGGTGTAGTCACTGTTGTAATGTCGAAAACACAGCAGCCAATTTTCACAAATGAAGCAAGGATCTTCAATGAAAGTTGATGTCCAGGACTGATCCAAACATTTTTGGGGGGTGGGGGGGGGGGAAGGGGGCAGACCTCCCTTTGAAGGGCCTGTTTGGACTACGTGCTGTGCAAGTGCTCCACCCACATTATGGGAAGGCTCCCCAATCTGTACAGAGCCTTGTACACGGCATTCTGCAGGCTCACAGCGCTCTACGCATTCCACCAGCAAACACATTGGGCGCGTAGTGTGCCTCAGGCCTTCGACCCAATAATTCATTGGCGTTGAACGTGGGATTATCGGCCCCTTTGTGCTAGCAAAGGGAAAATAGCAACAGGCGGCCTGTACATCTCCAAGCTCAGAACAAAGCAGCCTGGCTATTTATCTGTACTTCATCAAGCCAAGAGCACAATAACCCATCAACATGTCAACCAAGTTAGGACATACTGTGCAGAGAAGCTTGGAGGGTAGGCTATCCTAATTAATGCACTTTAATCCTGAGAAATGAGGGAATAGTGTGGACTCAAAATGTCACTGCTGCGATTCTGAATGAACTTTAAAATGTTTATGTCTTTAAAAAAAAATAACTAAAACGAGAAAAGTGTCAAACTTCATCAACATTCTCGAATGGAGATTAACTGTTTGCAGCCGCTTCAATACAAGCTCATATAAAATACCTCCTCCTGAAGTACCCTTTCAGCTGATTCCCAACAACAGCTTAATAAAGGGCAAGGTGGAAGGGACAAAGTTGTGGTGACTGCATCTTCACACAAAGAGCGATTATAGCACAGCTGCTAGAGTTTACAAACAGCCTGGCTTCTCAATGAGAACCAAAATCCTTCTGGTTTACCTCATTAGTTTTTTTTTTGTATTTGGTTACATTAAAAAAAAGACTTAGAATCACAGAATCATAAAATGGCGGCAGCAGCACAGGAGGCCATTCGGCCCGTCGAGCCCGTGCTGGCTCTCTGCAAGAGCACTTCAGCTAGTCCCACTCCCTGCCCTTTGTTTCCTTCAGGTACTTAATCAACTCCCTTTTGAAAGCTATGGTTGAATCTGCCACCACCAGCCTCTCAGGCAGTGCATTTCAGATCCTTACCACGCGCTGCGTAAAAGAAGTTTTTCTTCATGGCGCCTTTGGTTCTTCTGCCAATCACCTTGAATCTGTGTCCTCTGGTTCTCGACCTTTCTGCTAATGGGAACAATTTCTCTCCAACTACTCTGTCTGGACCCCCTGCATTTATATTGTGACTTTCATGATCTCAGGACGTCCCAAAGCGCTTTACAGCCAATGGAGTATTTGTGAAGTGTAGTCACTGCTGTAACATGGGAAACGCAACAGCCAATTTACACATAGCAAGCTCCCACAAACAGCAGTGAGAAAATGCCCAGATAATCTGTTTTAGTGATGTTGATTGAGGGATAAATATTGGCCCAGGACACCAGGGATAACTCCCCTGCTCTTATTTGAAATAGTGCCCTGGGATCTTTTACATCCAGCTGAGAGAGCAGACAGGGCTTCGATTTAACATCTCATCTGAAAGACGACACCTCCGACAGTACAGCACTGCACTGGAGTGTCAGCCTAGATTTTAGTGCTCAAGTGCCCACTGAACCACGCTGACACTTATTACAACGAACCATACCTTGCACTTAGTGACAACACAAGATATTCGGTGCTTTCACGTAAATCACAGGGAGCTGGTTGATCAAGGATCTGAGTCAGCAGGAGTGAAACACATGCAAACTACTTGAAATCTGTTGAGCTTGTAAGCTAGATCTTTAACATTCCAAGCATTTCTAGTTCCCCGCAGCCAACGTTCGAAAGAGACGTGAGGTTCATGCAACTCTAACCTACAGAATAAGGATAATTGAACACAAGCAGCCCTGGTCCTAGCTCCGATCTGATCCTACTTAACAGCTTCCAAGTCCTGAACATTCTTTCAGTGCAAATCAGTGGCGGATATATGGAACAGCGATTAAGTGACCACAATAGAGAGCACGGGCACTACACCGTACAGGATAACCCCCAGTGACTTGTACTGGGATCCAGGCAAACTGTTCATAAGAACATCAGGAGTAGGCCATACGGCTCCTCGAGCCTGCTCCGCCATTCAAGAAGATCATGGATGATCTGATCCTGGCCTCGACTCCACTTCCCCGCCTGCTCCCCATAACCCTTGACTCCCCTATAGTTCAAGAATCTGTCCATCTCCACCTTAAATATAATCAATGACCCAGCCTCCACAGCTCTCTGAGGTAGAGAATTCCAACAATTCACCACCTTCTGAAAGAAGAAATTTCTCCTCATCTCTGTCTTAAATGGGTGACCCCTTATTGTGAAACTATGCCCCCTAGTTCTAGATTTCCCCCACGAGGGGAAACATCCCCTCTGCATCTACCGTCAAGCTCCCTCAGAATCTTGTACGTTTCAATAAGATCACTTCGCATTCTTCTAAACTCCAATGAGTATAGGCCCAACCTGCTCGACCTTTCTTCATATGGCAACCCCTTCATCTTAGGAATCAAGCCAGTGAACCTTTTCTGAACAGCCTCCGATGCAAGCATATCCTCCTTAAATACGGAGACCAAAGCTGTACATAGAAACATAGAAAATAGGTGCAGGAGTAGGCCATTTGGCCCTTCGAGCCTGCACCGCCATTCAATGAGTTCATGGCTGAACATGCAACTTCAGTACCCCATTCCTGCTTTCTCGCCATACCCCTTGATCCCCCTAGTAGTGCACAGTACTCCAGCTGTGGTCTCACCAACGCCCTGTACAGATGTAGCAAGGTTCACACTGGCAAACGGTCCAGATCCCAAGGGACACAAATGTCCTAAAGGGTGCTTGTGGAATCTGTCACATTGAAGAAGACAATGTAAATGGTTTCAAGAGGCAACTGCTTTTTTGCTTTGAGCGGAAGAACAGACTAAATGTTTTGATGAGAAAATAAGACGGTTGTGGTTTTCTATGAAAACGGGACAGTGTTCAGTGGGCCCTGGTAATCTGATCCTGGTTCTGAACTTACGCCCCTATCATTAGGCTACATTTTTTTTTAAATAAGAATAGCCAGTCTGACTTGATTATAGTATTGTCAGAAACATGTATAGTAGTAGCCATGTTTCTTCAAACGGGGAAACAATATTTTCTAAAAGATCAGTACCACAATACTAAAAAAATAAAAGCTTTACAGAGCAGAGATTTTTCTTCAAATTCATCTAATGGACCACCGTTACCAAATAAAAGCATTGCGGAAAAAAGTCAATTATCTTTACGATTAATTCCAGCCTTTCTTCAGTTGTAAATGCTTGAGGGCAGGGCGAAGGACTTGGGCAGCATTGCTAGTGAAAGATAATAGAACGCAGCAAAGCTGTTACTAGACACTGCACAATCATTGCTCTGATAGTCTGACATCATCGTATAACTTACATTTATTCCAGCCCCTCGTGGCTCTCTTTCCATCTATGGGGTATATTTTCTCTGGTGTGTACAGTAGTGGAGAAGTGATTTTGCTAAATTGTTTGATAATGGCACACTCGTGAAAGAATTATCGACCTTTTCGCTCGCATAAGCAGCTATGGCTCAGTGGGTAGCACTCTCGCCTCCGAGTCAAGAAGGTGACTGCACTCTAAAAGTACTTCATTACTCCGGTGGTTGCGAAAGGCGCTATATAAATCCTCGTCTTTCTTTCTTTCTAAACATAAGCAAACGAAGGAAATTTATATCACATTGTGGCAAAATAAAAGTCAACATTTAAAATGGGACATGGCACAAATAGCTTCTGGTGAACAGGTGCCAGAGCAGAGTGTATCCCTCTGACTGTCATTCTATACCTCCAAGAAAGGTGCTACAATGTCCCTCACATTACAACACACTGTTAGCCTACTGTCCTACGTAAATTTATTAAGTTTCCGTAGGGGGTGCCTCAATCCTGGCGGATGGTCGGCAGAAACCAATGTTCCCTGTAGGCTGCGCATTGTTTTGCACCGCCTGTTTCTTTGAACACGCGGTCCCTTTAAATTTCTGCGGACGGAGCGTTATTTCCAATGTAACTGTTTGTGAGCGGCCTGCGCGAGACCTTGCCGATTACTGCGCGGCCACGCACAGCTCAACGGGAACATTAGCAGAACCCTCACCCCCCCTCCCCCCCCCCCCCCTCGGAGAAACGACCAGAGACGATGTTCTTCCACCAAAGTTACAGCGGGAGATCGGAAGGCCCCCCCACTGTGTGGTGCTGAATCTTACAGGACAGGCAGGTTGCGGATTTGAGCTCTGGTCTGCCCCGAGGCTGAGCAACAGGTGCAGCGGTGACAGTAGGACTCATTACCGTGCCTCGAGCTAGGCCTAAAGCAAAAAAAAGAAAGACTTGCATTTATATAGTACCTTTCACGACCGCTAGATGACACAAAGCGCTTTACAGCCAATGAAGTACTTTCGGAGTGTAGTCACTGTTGTAATGTTGTGATCACTACTCCAGATTCCTGAGCCGACTGGAAAGTCTACACGTGTGGCCGTCGGGTGAGGATAGGATTGGGCTCGACTGTGACCCTCTTTCTGCTCCCAACTTCTCCCCAGATCAAACAAGCTCCCAAAACATTCTGCGTTTACTCACACACAAGGAATAACCACTGGACAGGTTAGATGCAGGAAGAATGTTCCCGATGTTGGGGAAGTCCAGAACCAGGGGTCACAGTCTAAGGATAAGGGGTAAGCCATTTAGGACTGAGATGAGGAGAAACTTCTTCACTCAGAGTTGTGAACCTGTGGAATTCCCTACTACAGAGAGTTGTTGATGCCAGTTCATTGGATATATTCAAGAGGGAGTTAGATATGGCCCTTACGGCTAAAGGGATCAAGGGGTATGGAGAGAAAGCGGGAAAGAGGTACTGAGGTGAATGATGAGCCATGATCATATTGAATGGTGGTGCAGGCTCGAGGGGCCAAATGGCCTACTCCTGCTCCTATTTTCTATGTTTCTATATTTCTATTTCATCTGGTGGGGGAATCCAGAATAAGGGGCCATAATCTTTAAAATTATTTTAAAAGTATTAAAAGTATTTTGCATCTTAAAATTAGAGCTGGGCCATTCAGGAAGCACCTTTTCCACACAAAGCAAAGTGGAAATCTGGAATTCTCTTCTCCCCCTAAATGCTGAGAGTCTTGGGGGGGCCATTGAAATTTTCAAGACCGTGATCAACAGATTTTTGTAAGGCAACGTTATCAGGGGAATATGGAAAAAGGCGGGTAAATGGAGTTGAGGTACAGATCAGCCATAAGAACATAACATAAGAAATAGGAGCAGGAGTAGGCCATTTGGTCCCTCGAGCCTGCTCCGCCATTCAATAAGATCATGGCTGATCTGATCATGGACTCAGCTCCACTTCCCTGCCCGCTCCCCATAACCCTTTGCTCCCATATCGCTCAAAAATCTGTCTATCTCCACCATGATCTAACTGACTGGAAAACTGGCTCATGGGGCTGAATGGCCTCCTCCTGTTCCTATTGAACCATAGGTCAGACTTCATGCACAGGAGCAGAGAGAAAAACAGGACCATAAATGTAAAACATTGAAAAAAGACTTGCATTTCTATAGCGCCTTTCACAACCACCAGACATTTCAAAGCACTTTACAGCCAATGAAGTACTATTGGAGTGTAGTCACTGTTGTAATGTGGGAAAATACATTGCCAGAATATCCTGACCTTGAACTTTTCATAAAAGTGATGTGAAGTACTTTTCATATTAGTATTGGCTCCGTGCTATGTGAGAGACAATTACAGTTCTGTGCATTACAAGCAAATTATTAATTTAAAAAAAAATGTAAGAACCATTTTTGAGCATTGCTTTCATTCTCCTGCAAATATAATTTTAAATAAATATATTGATGCTAACGCAGACTGTAAAATAAAGGTCAAATTTGAACCGTTTTTCAAAATAAAATAAAAAACCTCACCATTAAATGCAGGTTTAAAAAAAACAATGAAATCGAATAATGAGGAACTTACAAAAAAGTAATGGAGACAAGGGAGTAGGACCACATCTGTGAGAGTGAAATAAAGTCCCTCGGCAAATACATGTTCCAGCGCTGGAAGGTCGCTGGTTTTCACTTTTCTAATGCAAGACTGCTCCCTGCTGGTGGCAGCTGGTATTTGCTCCATAGTAAGTTTGGAAAGTGCCGTCCTCAGCTCCAGGCTGGCCACCTCTGCATCCTCATTTTCCTTCCTTGCATCTCGAGTTGTGTCAGCCCCTCCGTCGGAGTAACGCCCGGGTGACCTTTCGGAGCCCTTTTCGACCGGCTCCTTCTTTGTGTTCTTGGACAACAGCTGCAGCTTCTGCCTGCGGATCTTGTCGTCGTTGTGAACGCGGACGGGCTCCCCGAGTTTGTGCTCCAGGTGTAGGATCTCGGGAGGAATGGGCGCTCTCTGGCCACACAGGTTCTGGAGGAAGCCCTCCACGGCGAGCGGAATGCTGATCTCGCACAGCCTGGTCCACTGGCTCACCTGCCGGAGGACAGGAGCACATGTTATTCCTGTCTAATGCTTGCATCATTTGTTAACTGGTGCTACATTACAAGAAATGATTACAGCACAGCAAGCAGTGAGCTCGAGACCCCACCATTCTCTGGATGAAAGAAGTTCTCCTCAATTCCCCTCTAATCCTTCTACCAATTACTTTAAATCTATGCCCCTTGGTAATTGCCATGGCACTATTTCGAAGAAGAGTAGGGGAGTTACATAAGAACATAAGAAATAGGAGCGGGAGTAGGCCATTTGGCCCCTCGAGCCTGCTCCGCCATTTAATAAGATCATGGCTGATCTGATCATGGACTCAGCTCCACTTCCCTGCCCACTCCCCATAACCCTTTATTCCCTTATCCCTCAAAAATGTGTCTATCTCCGCCTTAAATATATTCAATGACCCAGCCTCCATAGCTCTCTGGGGCAGAGAATTCCATAGGTTTACAATCTTCTGAGAGAAGAAATTCCTCCTCATCTCAGTTTTAAATGGGTTACCACTTATTCTGAGACTATGTCCCCCTAGTTTTAATTTCCTTTATGAGTGGAAATATCCTCTCTGCATCCACCTTGTCGAGCCCCCTCATTATGTTATAACTTGGCTACATTACACACGGTCTCTTCATCCAAGTCATTAATATAGATTGTAAATAGTCAGGGCCCCAGCACCGATCCCCGCGGCACCCCACTAGTTACTGTTTGCCAACCGGAAAATGATTCATTTATCCCAACACTCTCTTTCTGCTAGTTAGCCAATCCTCTATCCATGCTAATATATTACCCCCAATCCCGTGAACTTTTATCTTGTGCAGTAACCTTTTATGTGGCATCTTATCGAATGCCTTCTGGAGATCCAAATATACTACATTCACTGGTTCCCCCTTATCCACACTGCTCGTACATCCTCAAAGAACTCTAGCAAATTTGTCAAACATGATTTCCCTTTCATAAAACCATGCTGACTCTGCTTGATTGAGTTATGCTTTTCCAAACATCCCGCTACTGCTTCCTTAATAATGGACTCCAGCATTTTCCCCCAACGACAGATGTTAGGCTAACTGATCTATAGTTTCCTGTTTTTTGTCTGCCTTCTTTTTTAAATAGGAGCGTTACATTGTGGTTTTTCAATCTGCTGGGACTGTCCCAGAATCTAGGGAATTTTAGTAGATTACAACCAATGCATCCACTATCTCTGCAGCCACTTCTTTTAAGACCCTAGGATGCAGGCCATCAGGTCCAGGGGACTTGTCTGCCTTTAGATTTATTATTTTACCGAGTACTACTTCTTTAGTGATAGTGATTGTTTTAAGTTCCTCCCTCTCTATAGCCCTTTGATTATCCACTATTGGGATGTTTTTAGAGGCAGCTACCATGAAGACCGATACAAAATATTTTTTCAATGTTCTCCATTATTAATTCCCCAGTCTCATCCTCTCGGTGACCAACATTTACTTTAAGAACATAAGAACATAAGAATTAGGAACAGGAGTAGGCCATCTAGCCCCTCGAGCCTGCTCCGCCACTCAACAAGATCATGGCTGATCTGGCCGTGGACTCAGCTCCACTTACCCTCCCACTCCCCATAACTCTTAATTCCCTTATTGGTTAAAAATCTATCTATCTGTGATTTGAATACATTCAATGAGCTAGCCTCAACTGCTTCCCTGGGCAGAGAATTCCACAGATTCACAACCCTCTGGGAGAAGAAATTCCTTCTCAACTCGGTTTTAAATTGGCTCCCACGTATTTTGAAGCTGTGGCCCCCAGTTCTAGTCTCCCCGACCAGTGGGAACAACCTCTCTGCCTCTATCTTGTCTATCCCTTTCATTATTTTAAATGTTTCTATAAGATCACTCCTCATCCTTCGGAACTCCAACGAGTAAAGACCCAGTCTACTCAATCTATCATCATAAGGTAACCCACTCATCTCCGGAATCAGCCTAGTGAATCGTCTCTGTACCCTCTCCAAAGCTAGTGTATCCTTCCTTAAGTAAGGTGACCAAAACTGCACGCAGTACTCCAGGTGCGGCCTCACCAATACCCTGTACAGCTGCAGCAGGACCTTCCTGCTTTTGTACTTCATCCCTCTTTTCCTTTTTATGTACCTGTAGAAACTCTTACTATCTGTTTTTATATTTTGTGCTAGTTTACTTTCATAATCTATTTTCCCTCTCTATCATTTTTTTTAGTCGTGCTTTGCTGGCTTTTAAAAGTTTCCCAATTCTCTAGCCTCCCAGGGAACATAAAAACTGACTGCAAAAACTTCTATCGATATGTGAAGAGAAAAAGATTAGTGAAGACCAACGTAGGTCCTTTGCAGACAGAATCAGGTGAATTTATAATGGGGAACAAAGAAATGGCAGGTCAATTGAACAAATACTGTGGATCTGTCTTCACTAAGGAAGACACAAATAACCTTCCGAAAATACTAGGGGTTCGAGGGTCTAGCGAAAAGGAGGAACTGAAGGAAATCCTTACTAGTCAGGAAATTGTGTGAGGGAAATTGATGGGATTGAAAGCCGATAAATCCCCGGGCCTGATAGGCTGCATCCCAGAGTACTTAAGGAAATGGTCCTAGAAATAGAGGATGCATTGGTGATCATTTTCCAACATTCTATTGACTCTGGATCCGTTCCTATGGACTGGAGGGTAGCTAATGCAACACCACTTTTTTAAAAAGGAGGGAGAGAAAACGGGTAATAATAGACTGGTTAGCCTGACATCGGTGGTGGGGAAAATGTTGAAATCAATTATTAAAGATGAAATAGCAGCATGTTTGGAAAGCAGTGACAGGATCGGTCCAAGTCAGCATGGATTTATGAAAGGGAAATCATGCTTTACACATCTAGAATTTTTTGAGGATATAACTAGTAGAGTGGACAAGGGAGAACAAGTGGGTGTGGTGTATTTGGACTTTCAAAAGGCCTGTGACAAGGTCCCACACAAGAGATTAGTGTGCAAAATTAAAGCACATGGTATTGGGGTAATATATTGACATGGATAGAGAACTGGTTGGCAGACAGGAAGCAGAGAGTCAGAATAAATGGGTCCTTTTCAGAATGGCAGGCAGTGACCAGTGGGGTGCTGCAGGGTTCAGTGCTGGGACCCCAGCTATTTAAAATATACGTCAATGATTTAAATGAAGGAATTGAATGTAATATCTCCAAGTTTGCAGATGACACTAAGCTAGGTGGCAGTGTGAGCTGTGAAGAGGATGCTAAGAGACTGCGGGTGACTTGGACAGGTTAGGCGAGTGGGCAAATGCATAGCAGATGCAGTATAATGTGGATAAATGTGAGGTTATGCATTTTAGTGGCAAAAACAGGAAGACAGAATATTATCTGAATGGTGACAGATTAGGAAAAGGGGAGGTGCAATGAGACCTGGATGTCATGGTACATCAGTCATTGAAATTTGGCATGCAGGTACAGCAGGCGGTGAAGAAGGCAAATGGCATGTTGGCCTTCATAGCTAAGGGATTTGAGTATAGGAGCAGGGAGGTCTTACTGCAGTTGTACAGGGCCTTGGTGAGACCTCACCTGGAATATTGTGTTCAGTTTTGGTCTCCTAATCTGAGGAAGGACATTCTTGCTATTGAGGGAGTACAGCGAAGGTTCACCAGATTGATTCCCGGAATGGCAGGACTGACATATGAGAGAGACTGGATCAACTGAGCTTGTATCCACTGAAGTTTAGAAGAATGAGAGGGGATCTCATAGAAACATATAAAATTCTGACAGGATTGGACAGGTTAAAGGCAGGAAGAATGTTTCCGTTGCTGGAGAGTTCCAGAACCAGTGGTCACAGTCTAAGAATAAAGGGTAAGCCATTTAGGACCGAGATGAGGAGAAACTTCTTCACTCAGAGAGTGGTTAACCTGTGGAATTCTCTACCACAGAAAGTTGTTGAGGCCAGTTCGTTAGATATATTCAAAAGGGAGTTAGATACGGCCCTTATGGCTAAAGGGATCAAGGGGTATGGAGAAAAAGCAGGAAAAGGGTACTGAGGTTGAATGATCAGCCATGATCTTATTGAATGGCGGTGCAGGCTCGAAGGGCCGAATGGCCTGCTCCTGCACCTATTTTCTATGTTTCTAGTCTTGGCCACATTGTATGCCCTCGTTTTCAATTTGATACCATCTCCGGTTCTCCCTGGTATCCCTCAATCAATATAACAAAAACAGATTATCTGGGTCATTATCACATTGCTGTTTGTGGGAGCTTGCTGTGCACAAGTTGGCCGCCGTGTTTCTGACATTACAACAGTGTCTACACTCCAAAAGTACTTCATTGGCTGTAAAGCGCTCGGAATCATTGGTGGTCGTGAAAGGAGCTATATAAATGCAAGTATTTCTTTACTTTCTCTGCTAAGGGAAATGGGTCACTTCTAACCGCTCTATCCAGGCCCCTCATAATTTTATACGTCTCAATTAAATCTTCCCTCAGCCTCCTCTGTCGCAAAGAAAGCAACTCCAACCTATCCAATCTTTCCTCATAGCTAATATTTACATCAGCGTATTTGATCTTGTCCACACCACCCGGGGTCTACTTTTCATTTTAAGTCTGGCTGTCAGCAAGTTTTTTCCTGCTGTATTACAAAATTACACCACAAGAACCAGAGCCTTTTACACACGTGAGCTGGGACAGGATCAATAGCTATTCCACCATTGGGGACGGGGTGGGGATTGGGGGGGGTATCAGGGCTGAAACTGATCCAGTCTACAACCAGCGTTCACATGGAAATTTACAGCACAGAAGGCGGCCATTTCGGCCCATCGTGTCACACCGATCGACAAAGAGCCGCACGGCCCTTGGTCATCAGTCCTGAAGTTTATATATAAACCTGTGAAGAACGAACAATGAACAATGGTGGAAAGGCAAAGAGCACCCAGCCCAACCAGTCCGCCTCACATACAGAATTTTTCCAGCAGGACTGAATGGACAGCAATCAAGGAGCAGTAACCCCAGCTGAATTCAAGCCTAAGTAGCCCCAGAGCACAGAAGCTGACTGGATTTCCCCAGGCGAGACCAGCCAAAGCAGCAGTGCAGCAACTAAAACCAAGACCTTCTGGGCTGTATGGCTCAGTGCACATTCCCACAGAGACATTAAGAGCACCTGTGATACACGTCTGTGCAAATAACTAAATGTTGATCGACCGGCAAAACTCAAGTCTGTTTGATACTTAACTCGCACTCTGCTGCAGGTCTGATTTAGGAAGTAGTTTGTTTCAACTGAACAGGTTAGGGAGGACCAGGGGTCACGTTATGCAAGGACAGACCCAAGTTCGATGTTAGGTGGTTCTTTCCCCAGAGAATAGTGGACCTGTGGAGCAGGCTGCCGGCTCGTGCGCCGAACACCGATTTGCTGAATTCCTTCAAGGCGAGAGCTGGACCCTGTTGATTGAGATCACCTTGTGCAAGAGGTGGGTGCCATATAACATTAATCAGGGCCAGCGTGGTCCCATGGAATGGTTTCGATCGCCAAAGGGGATCGGAGAGGGATGTTCCAGATTTTACTCCCCTAATTGGCCTGTGTTTTAATCTGTGTTTTTACCTCTCCCATGGCTCCAGGTGAGATGGGGAGTGTATGTGCTGTGATGCATAATGCGTCAAAAATGTATGGGACTGGCTGGATGGACCAGGTCTTTCCACATCTGTCATTTTTCGTATGTTGGTATTTCAAACACAATTGTGCTACAAAGTGCACAAACATCAGCCAAAAGATCTTCAGTGAATAATGGGGTCAGTTGGCAGTCGCTATACATTCTATACACTATTGGCAGTCCCTGTACACCACATGTGTGCTCAGCACAGGGAACCATCCATCAAGTGATTTACTATCTGTTACTCTGCGCTCTGGGTGTCAGTCCCAATCAACAATATCAAAACCATATCATCTCTGACTCACACAAGCAAAGCAGGACGACCTCGGTTTAACGTCTTTCGCTCTCTTAGGTGGACATACAAGATCCCACAAGACTATTTTGATTAAGAGCAGGGAAGGTATCCCCAGTGTTCTGCAATATCTATTCCTCAATCAGCATCATCAAAACTGATTTTCTGGTCATCACATTGCTATTTATGGGGGCTTGCTGTGCATAAATTGGCTGCCGCGTTTCCTACATTACAACAGTGACTACACTCCAAAAAGGTACTTCATTGGCTGTAAAGCACTGAAATTTTCGGTGGTTGTGAAAGGTGCTATATAAATGCAAGTCTTTCTTTCTTTTTCTATCCCTATTGGTGCCTGAACCTCTGGCAGTGGCAGATAAACCCTGAAGACATATGTGAATTGAACTTTGATGATAGAGAAGGCTTCGTCCATTCAAATGACTTTGATTATTAATCTCCAAACTATCAGTCTCTCTTCCCCAGCTACTTTGGATAAATCTTCATTGGCCATCATTCTCAAGACACAAAGGAATCGCAAAGTCATGTTTATCCATAATGTAGTGGTCAGGCAAACAGCTCACCCCTCCATGGGATCTCACAGGGTTTTAAGTATGTTGGAAACTAAAATTAACTCCAATTATCCTGATGTACAAAGGTAGGTATGACGTCAACTTCCTGCTGCTTTTTCAGGCCATAGGTGATGCAGGAAGATGTATCCTGTTTCCCTATCTCGTGGATGAAATGCTCCAACACACTGAAAATTAATGTCCTGTCCACGATAAGTTCTCTCTTCTAACTGCTACCTATAAATTTACCATCAAAAGTTCAGGAAATATCCCTCCCTGTCCTCAGAATAGCTAGTAGATCAATGCAAGTGTGAAAATACAGCATACTACTGTGGGTAACCAAGTAGTTGGCTTCAATAAGAAACTTCCCAGACTTTCTGTTCAATCACATTCACACTAGCTGACAAACCTGGGGCAAAATGGATGTCCATTGCCCATGCAAGCCTAACTTCAGATAACTGCAAGAAGGCTATTTGCTAATTGAAACTCTTTGATCACAAACCTAAAGGCTCCACTCTCTACATGTTAACCTCCCAAGCCCACGACCTTCACCATCTAGAAGGACACAGGCGCATGGTAACACCATCACCCACCTCCACCCCAAAGTTCCCCTTCAAGTTACACAGAAAAATGGCTCAAGACATACATCGCAGTTCCAACATCGTCACTGGGTCAACATCCTAGAACTCCTGAAATGCTCTGCCTGAAAAGGAGGTGGAATCAGATTCAATCGTAACTTTCAAAAGGGAATTGGATATAGAAACATAGAAAACAGGTGCAGGAGTAGGCCATTCGGCCCTTCGAGCCTGCACCACCATTCAATAAGATCATGGCAGATCATTCACCTCAGTACTCCTTTCCCGCTTTCTGTCCATACCCCTTGATCTCTTTAGCTGCAAGGGCCATATCTAACTCCCTCTTGAATATATCCAATGAACTGGCATCAACAACTCTCTGTGGCAGGGAATTCCACAGGTTAACAACTCTCTGAGTGAAGAAGTTTCTCCTCATCTCAGTCCTAAATGGCTTACCCCTTATCCATAGACTGTGTCCCTGGTTCTGGACTTCCCCAACATTGGGAACATTCTTCCTGCATCTAACCTGTCCAGTCCCATCAGAATTTTATATGTTTCTATGAGATCCCCTCTCATCCTTCTAAAGTCCAGTGAATACAGGCCCAGTTGATCCAGTCTCTCCTCATATGTCAGTCCTGCTATCCCGGGAATCAGTCTGATGAACCTTCGCTGCACTCCCTCAATAGCAAGAACGTCCTTCCTCAGATTAGGAGACCAAAACTGAACACAATATTCCACGTGAGGCCTGCAGTAAGACCTCCCTGCTAACATACTCAAATCCCCTAGCTATGAAGGCCAACATACCATTTGCCTTCTTCACCGCCTGCTGTACCTGCATGCCAACTTTCACTGACTGATGTACCATGACACCCAGGTCTCGTTGCACCTCCCCTTTTCCTAATCTGCCACCATTCAGATAATATTCTGCCTTCGTGTTTTTGCCACCAAAGTGGATAACCTCACATTTACTCACATTATACTGCATCTGCCATTCGTTTGCCCACTCACCTAACCTGTCCAAGTCATCCTGCAGCCTATTAGCGTCCTCCTCACAGCTCACTCCACCACCCAGCTTAGTGTCATCTGCAAATTTGGAGATATTACACTCAATTCCTTCATCTAAATCATTAATGTATATTGTAAGTAGCTGGGGTCCCAGCACTGAGCCCTGCGGCACCCCACTAGTCACTGCCTGCCATTCTGAAAAGGACCCGTTTATCCCGACTCTCTGCTTCCTGTCTGCCAACCGGATCTCTATCCACGTCAGTACATTACCCCAAATACCATGTGCTTTAATTTTATACACCAACCTCCTGTGTGGGACCTTGTCAAAAGCCTTTTGAAAGTCCAAATACACCACATCTACTGGTCTCCCTTGTCCACTCTACCAGTTACATCCTCAAAAAATTCTAGAAGATTTGTCAAGCATGATTTCCCTTTCATAAATCCATACTGACTTGGACCGATCCCGTCACTGCTTTCCAAATGCGTTGCTATTTCACCTTTAATAAATGATTCCAACATTTTCCCCACTACTGATGTCAGGCTAACTGGTCTATAATTATATACTTGAAAAGGAAACAATTGCAGGGCTGTAAAAAGACTTGGATTTATATAACACCTTTCACGACCACAGGACTTCCCAAAGTGCTTTACAGCGTAGTTTTGAAGCGTAGTCACTGGTGTAATGTGGGAAACGTGGCAGCCAATTTGCACGCGGCACAAACAGCATTGTGATAATGATCAGATAATCTGTTTTTGTTATGTTGACTGAGGGATAAATATTGGCCAGGACACCGGGGATAACTCCCTTGCTCTTTTTTGAAATGTCATGGGATCTTTAACGCCCACTTGAGAGCGCAGACGGGGCCTCGGTTTAAAATCTCATCCAAAAGACGGCATCTCTGACACTGCAGCACTCCCTCAGCACTGCACTGGAGTATCAGCCTAGATTTGTGTGCTCAAGTCCCTGGAATGGATCTTGAACCCACAGCCTATGGGAACACAACATGGGAGTATGACTAATTGGATAGCTCTTTCAAATAGCTGGCATGGACACAATGGGCTGAATGGCCTCCTTCTGTGCTCTATGATTCTACAGACAAAAAATGGTAGTGTCATGGGGCCACCATCACCCCCACGTTCCCCTCTAAGTCACACACCGTTATGACTCAGACACATATCTGCGTTCCTTCATTGTCGCTGGGTCAAAATCCTGGAACTCCAGGATGCAGATGGGCAATAAATGCCAGCCTTTGCCAGAGAGTGAATTTTTTTTTTTAAAAACAGGATTACTATTAAGATTAAAAGATTATTATTAAGAACTCTCCTCAGTCTCACAGAAAATGCATTTTCAAAGTTGAGTAATTAAGGAAGAGTACACTGTAACAAACATTTTTTGAGAAGTATTCTGAGAATATCAGCACTTGATATCTCTATCTGCAGAAGGTTGGGGAGAATGCAGTTATGATTAATAGATAAAACATACCTCACACCCCACTGCCTCAATAAAATAAATTCACTCCAGACAACATACAACAACTATTTATATAGCGCACTTAACGTAGTAAAATGCCCCAAGGCGCTTCACAGGAGTATTATAAGACAAAACATTTGACACCGAGCCAGGAGAAATTAGGAGAGAGGTAGGTTTTAAGGAGCACCTTGAAGGAGGAAAGGTCGAGAGGTGGCGAGGTTTAGGCAGGGAGTTCCAGAGCTTGGGGCCTAGGCAACAGAAGGCACGGCCACCGATGATTGAGCGATTATAATCAGGGATGCTCAAGAGGGCAGAATTAGAGGAGCGCAGACATCTTGGGGGGGGGGGGGGGAACGGGGGAGGAGATTAGAGAGATAGGGAGGGGTGAGGCTATGGAGGGATTTGAAAACAACCTACGGGAGAAGAGTGTGGAGAAACAGGAAAAAAATGTGCACACCACCTGGACAAGAACAAAGCTGCGACAAGTACTCTATGAGCATAGGAACAGGAGGAGGCCATTTAGCCCCTCGAGCCTGTTCGCCATTCAATGAGATCATGGCTGATCTGCGACCTAACTCCTATACCCGCCTTTGCCCCATTTTCCTGAATGGCTAACCAAAATCTACCAATCTCAGATTTAAAATTAACAAGTGATCTAACATCAATTGTCGTTTGCGGAAGCGAGTTCCAAACTTCTACCACCCTGTGTGTGTAGAAGTGTTTCCTAATCTCACTCCTGAAAGGCCTGGCTCAAAGTTGTAGACTGTCCGCTAATGCTAGAATCCCCAAACAACGGAAATAGTTTCTCTCTATCAGTTCCCCTTAACATCTTGAAAACTTCAATCAAATCATGAAGGTTCACCAAGTTGATTCCTGAGATGAAGAGGTTGTCTTATGAAGAAAGGTTGAACAGGTTGGGCCTATAATTGGAGTTTAGAAGAATGAGTGGTGATCTTATTGAAACAGATAAGATTCTGAGGGGGCTTGATAGGATAAATGCAGAGAGGATGTTTCCCCTCGTGGGGGAATTTAGAACTAGGGGGCATAGTTTCAGAATAAGGGATCGTCCATTTAAAACAGAGACGAGGAAGAATTTCTTCTCTCAAAAAGGTCATGAATCTTTGGAATTCTCTACCCCAGAGAGCTGTGGAGGATGGGTCATTGAATTTAAGGTGCAAATAGACAGATTTCTGAATAATAAGGGAGTCGAGGGTTAAGGGGAGCGGGCAGGGAAGTGGAGTTGAGGCCAAGGTCAGATCAGCCATGATCTTATTGAATGGTGGAGCAGGCTCGAGGAGCTAAGTGGCTTACTCCTGCCCCTATTTATTATGTTCTTATGACTTAACCTTCTAAATTCCAGGGAACACAACCATAGTTTGCCCCTGGGATCCAGGGGCTACTACGCTGCGCGCAACTCTGCAGCGTTTGAACGCAGGTTTTCGCTTGAGGCTTCGTACGAGGCAAGTGCAGATATTGTTTGGATGTCAGTGGTGTACTCCTTAGGTACGCCGCCAACCACAAATTCAAGGTCAATATAGAAAGTCCCAGCGAGCAGATCCTATCTGTCTGCCCACCACAAGTGGGCAGCATTCCTCTTTCTCCCAACCCCACTAAAACTAGGAACGAAGAACAAATTGCTTCAACCATTCAACTCAAATCGCTCTCAGTGCAAGCGCGGCCATGCCAAGAGACCGTAATAACAATGTACTCCTCCACAAGAATTGTGCAATCAAATCAAAGTGCATAAAAATCGAAATGTGAATGTAAAGTCTTGGAAATACAATCTATACATGATGGTGAAATCTTATGTCTGTGTGCATTTCTTGTCAACTTTTTCCATTATAAATTCCTGCGTAAATCTAGGCTGACACTCCAGTGCAGTGCTGAGGGAGTGCTGCACTGTCGGAGATGTCGTCTTTCGGATGAGACGTTAAACTGAGGTCCCGTCTGCCCTCCCAGGTGGACGTAAAAGATCCCATGGCACTATTTCGAAGAAGAGTAGGGGAGTTATCCCGTGTCCTGGCCAATATTTATCACTCAATCAACATCACTGCAAAAAAGACAGATTATCTGGTCATTGCCACATTTCTGTTTGTGGGAGATTGCTGCACACAAATTGGCTGCCACGTTTCCCACATTACAACAGTGACTACACTTCAAAAAGTACTTAATTGGCTGTAAAGCGCTTTGGGTCATCCTGTGGTCGTGAAAGGCGCTATATAAATGCAAGTCTTCCTTTCTATAACAACTATGTAAACTTGTCACGCTGTTATTACACCCTCCTACCAGTAGTGGCGCTGTAGAAGCACCACTGGCAGGAGGCTGGAATTACAGCGCAACAAATTAACAGAAGCAGTTTCCATTACAAATGTAGCTATAGCAATTTACAATGGAAATATGAAATTAAGGACGCAACGCATGACTTTAAAATAGGGGACTGAATAACATCTAACCATCCTGATCCACCTATCCCCCAAGCCGTTTCACCGGACGATTAAACTTAAACGGTGCCCGTATGCAACGCTTCAGGAGATGGGCTCGTAAAACTTAAAGATGGAAAATATTTAGCAGTTCCTATCTGTAATGCCGTTTGAGTACCGATTTGCTAAGGAATGTTCAAAGAAAAGCAAGGGTCAAACTAAATATGCTTTCAAAGGCCCGATGACTGAACCATGGCACAAGATATGGTTTTACACTGGGAATCACCAAATATGGAAGCAAAATAGAACAGAGGAAAAAAAATAGAACACCCAAGTTTTTTCGACGCTATTTTGTGCTGGAGTGCTTCCAGTAATGTACGACTGATTTGACCGAGATTCATTCCAAACGTAAAATAGATTTTATGTTGTCCTTTTAAAAATCACTCATCGGCTATAAATAGCACTAAAAGTCATAAAACAAAGGGCTGTGACAGGCAGAATGGAAATTAATAGTATGAGGAGGCTTGGAATCTAAAATCTAACATTGTTGACTGAAGCCATCTTAAGACTTCCGCCCATGCACAAGCGTGAGGGAATGTGAGATTAAAGTCCTAAAAGGCGACAATCATCTCCAATTTTGTTCTGTCAACTAGATGTTAAACATTCTGCGCTGAAAGAGAGAGTGACTGCTCGCTAACATTTCAAAAACACTATTACAAGCAGATTAACCCCATGAGTGTTTGTGGGATCTTACTGGTGAAAGGTGTCTGCTGCATTCACTTGCATAAACAACAATCACTGCATTTCTAAAGTAATTTACTATACGACTCGTGCTTAAGATATTTCTGCGGGATGTGATAAGATGCCATATAAATGCAAGGCCGCCTTTCTTAATTCACTGCATTCCCTATCTCTGTAACCTCCTCCAGACCTACAACCCTCAGAGATTCTCTGCGCTTCTCCAATTCTAGCCTCTTGTGCATCCCTGGTTTCTATTGCCCACCACTGGTGGCAGTACCTTCAGCTACCTAGGCGCTCAGCTGTTGAGATCTCCCCCTAAACCTCTCTGGCTCTCTTTTCTCCTTTAAGATGCTCCTTAAAACCTACCTCTGCCTGTTCTAATGTGTCCTTGTGTGTCTCGCTGTCAAATTTGGTCAGAGAATGCTCCTGTGAAGTATGTTGGGGCGTTTGACTACTTCAAAAGGCACTCTATTAATGCAATTTGTTGTTGTTGCTTCGCTTCTAAAGTTTGCCGCTGCAGCCTGATTTCAGACATGGACCTGGACTTACTCCAGCCAACTTTGTGCCCCGACTGTCCACTAAATCAAGCAAAACTGGTCAGGAACAATAAAGACTCAGAATCACTTCCGACACATGGAAAGGTCACTGGCTCATACAGCCAGCTGTTAATACACCTGCAATCAACAGACAGAGAATGCAGAGTGACACTTTACGACAGAAATGACCTGTGGTTTATCCAATACTTCTCGCACGCGAGACCCTGCAAAACCGACTATTTGGCAAAGCCATTTGGAGATTACTGGCCTCTCCGATTCAAAGAACTGGACACGAAGCACGAGAAATTTCTCTGCTATCAAATGTTCTTTTTGATGACATAGAAACATAGAAAATAGGTGCAGGAGTAGGCCATTCGGCCCTTTGAGCCTGCACCGCCATTCAATGAGTTCATGGCTGAACATGCAACTTCAGTACCCCATTCCTGCTTTCTCGCCATACCCCTTGATCCCCCTAGTAGTAAGGACTTCATCTAACTCCTTTTTGAATATATTTAGTGAATTGGCCTCAACAACTTTCTGTGGTAGAGAATTCTACAGGTTCACCATTCTCTGGGTGAAGAAGTTTCTCCTCATCTCGGTCCTAAATGGCTTACCACTTATCCTTAGACTGTGACCTCTGGTTCTGGACTTCCCCAACATTAATAAGAACATAAGAATTAGGAACAGGAGTGGGCCATCTAGCCCCTCGAGCCTGCTCCGCCACCCAACAAGATCACGGCTGATCTGGCCGTGGACTCAGCTCCACTTACCCACCCGCTCCCCATAACCTTTAATTCCCTTATTGGTTAAAAATCTATCGATCTGTGATTTGAATACATTCAATGAGCTAGCCTCAACTGCTTCCTTGGGCAGAGAATTCCACAGATTCACAACCCTCTGGGAGAAGAAATTCCTTCTCAACTCAGTTTTAAATTGGCTCCCCCGTATTTTGAGGCAGTGCCCCCTAGTTCTAGTCTCCCCGACCTGTGGAAACAACCTCTCTGCCTCTATCCTGTCTATCCCCTTCATTATTTTAAATGTTTCTATAAATCACCTCTCATCCTTCTGAACTCCAACGAGTAAAGACCCAGTCTACTCAATCTATCATCATAAGGTAACCCCCTCATCTCCGGAATCAGCCAAGTGAATCGTCTCTGTACCCCCTCCAAAGCTAATATATCCTTCCTTAAGTAAGGTGACCAAAACTGCATGCAGTACTCCAGGTGCGGCCTCACCAATACCCTGTACAGTTGCAGCAGGACCTCCCTGCTTTTGTACTCCATCCCTCTCGCAATGAAGGCCAACATTTCATTCGCCTTCCTGATTACCTGCTGCACCTGCAAACTAACTTTTTGGGATTCATGCACAAGGACCCCCAGGTCCCTCTGCACTGCAGCATGTTGTAATTTCTCCCCATTCAAATAATATTCCCTTTTACTGTTTTTTTTCCCCAAGGTGGATGACCTCACATTTTCCGACATTGTATTCCATCTGCCAAACCTTAGCCCATTCGCTTAACCTATCTAAATCTCTTTGCAGCCTCTCTGTGTCCTCTACACAACCCGCTTTCCCACTAATCTTTGTGTCATCTGCAAATTTTGTTACACTACACTCTGTCCCCTCTGATGGTCTGAAATAAAGTAGTCTGTGTGTGTTGGACAATATTCTCTGTGACACAGTGTATTGTGTGTGTTGGTACAACTGTACAAGCTCTGGAACTCCCTCCCTAAACCTCTCCATCTCTCTCTCCTCCTTTAAGATGCTCCTTAAAGCCCAACTCTTTGGTCATCCGCCGTGATTTCTTCTTATGTGGCTCGGTGTCAAATATGTTTGTTTTGTCTTATAACACTCCTGTAAAGCACCTTGGGACATTTTACGACGTTAAAGGCGCTATATAAATACAAGTTGTTGTGTAGTAGTACTGCACTCTCTGTGACACAGCACTCTGTATAGGTTGTACAGTACTCTGGCACAGCACTCTATGACAATGCTACTGGGGACAAATGTTCACTACTCTTTGAAAGAGGATTGCGAATGTTGGAATTAAGTAACTTTTATTTATGTCGAATGAAAGACGCAGCTGTTCTTTTACTGCAAAGAACAAATACTTGAATGCATGAAAGTAGATTTTGATCAACATTAAATACTTCACATTATGCAGAATATTAATGATTCCAAGGTGTTTTCTCCAATCGGGAATGTGGATATTTTTTAAACTGTACAATTCACTATCTTATACAATATAACAAATATGTCCAAATGAATCAACAGATTTGTGAGCAAATGGTTATATTAAGTAATTTTTTTTTCCAAAAGTCCCACTTGCCAACTGAAAAATATTTTCCCCGTATATCTCTGATTACGGGATTGGAATTAAGTTAAGGCCACCAAAGCCCCAGGCACTGCTTCCTTAACCATCTATTGGGCAGCAAACTTAAAACAAATATTTAACTTGTGGCTTGTTCCCAAGCAGAAATTCACTTTCTCCTTAAAGTCCTCTCTTCTCATTTTAATTCTGTACAGCAGACTATAAATGTGTCACTGCTGACACAAAGCATCCGAAAACAATTTCACAATGACTAAATGAAAAATAGTTTGTGTAAATATAGTCTCACCTCCGGGTCACAAGGTTGTGGCTTCAAGCCTCAGCCCAAGGCTAGAGCCCATAAAACGAGAGCAGGGTGGAGAAACTGCTTCACTCTCAAGAGGTGCTGTCCTTCAGATGAGACATAAGTGAGGAATGAGTGATATCAGTGGCTCAGAAAGACTTGCAGTTATATAGCACCTTTCGCAACCACAGGATGTCCCAAAGCGTTTTACAGCCAATGAAGTGCTTTTTGAATTGTAGTCACTTTTGTAATGTAGGAAACATGGCAGCCGATTGCACACAGCAAGCGCCCACAAACAGCAATGTGATAATCATCAGGTAATCTGTTTTTTGTTACGCTGATTTAGGGACAAATATTGGCCAGGACACCGGGGGTAACTCCCCTGCTCTTCTTCGAAATAGTGCCATGGGATCCTTTACATCCACCCGAGAGCAGACGGGGCCTCAGTTTAACGTCTCATTCAAAAGATGGCACCTCCGACAGTGCAGCACTCCCTCAGTACAGCACTGGAGCGTCGGCCTAGATTAAATTCTCAAGTCTCTGGAGTGGGACTCGAACCCACAACTGACTCAGGGTTGGCAGTACAACTCACTGAGCCATGGCTGACACTTCAGGAAGCTGTCAAAGATTCTATGGCACTCTTTGAAGAGCAAAGAGCTCTCCTGGTATTCTGGTCAATATTCCGCCCTCAAGTAACACCATCAAAAGCAGATTAACTGATCATTCATCTCATTGCTGTTTATGGCATTTCAGTGTGTGCAAAATGTTTGCCTATACAGGTCTGATCACTGTACTTCCATCGAAACATGCCAGTTTACAGTGCAAAAGGAGGCCACTCGGACCATCACTTCTGTGCCAGTTCTTTACTAGAGCAATCTAAAAATAATGTGAACTGCACTGCACACTCCCTATAGCCCCTGCATCTTCCTCTGCTTCCGGCCTTAATCCACTGTTCCTGTAAAAGATGCAATAGTATCTGCCTCAACTACTCCCTTTGACAAAGCAACCCATGCTCCAACAACCCTCTGTGTATTCAAAGAAATTCAATGCATGTGAAATGCTTTGAGATCTGATAGACAACTAAGTAAGTGAGCCACTTCCCGGGCCTGATACACCAGTGGGGCCTACATCCCTCCCTCTTATTGGAAGGCCTGAACGCCTCATCATGAATCAGCATACCCGCCTGCAGTGGTACGTCGGATCTAATACGGGCTGGGAAATCAGGAATTCCCGCCACAGGGAGTCTCCCTCTGACACAACAGAAATTATAAGGGGCTGGCAGAGGCTATTAAAGTGATAAAGAGATTCGATAATGTAGATACAAATAAACTAGTTCCTCAGGTGGGGGAATCCAGAACAAGAGGAATAGTCCTAAAATTAGAGCTAGGCTGTGTAGGAGTGAAATCAAGAAGCACTTTTCACACAAAGGATAGAGGAAATCTGGAACTCGCTCCCTTAAGGCTGTAGATGCTGGGTCAGTTGGAGTTTTTAAGCCTGGGATCTATAGATTTTTTTTTAAATAAAGGTATCAAGAGAGATGGAACAAAGTTGGGTAAATGGAGTTGATGCACAGATCAGCCAAGGTCTAATTGAATGGCGGAACAGGCTCAAGGGCTGAATGGCCTCCTGTGTATACTATCCTAAATACTCACCTCAGCGCAAGCCTTTAAGCAGGTCTTTTTGAAGCCAAGAAGCTCAGATACATCCTTCCTATTGCAGTCTATATCACAAGTCCTCTGTATGATGTATCTCAACACCACAGCAAGGCCAGCTCGACAAAAATTCCCATCCTTTTCCATCAGAGCAGGCAAACGACAACTCCGAACCACTGAAGGCAACTCCTGCTGGGACAGGATGCTGATGGGAATTTTGGCTGGTGCTCCTTTCTTCAACAAGGGATTGGCAGCAGTGCCTTCATTAGGCACAAGAAACACCTTAAACGATGTGGAGTCACAGTAGGACAGTAGAAATAAAACGATGGATGTGTGGAGAGGAAAAATCCCATCTTCTGTGTAGTGGGATAGCTCCAGGTACAGACACTCATCATGCATGCTCTTGTTCTTCATTTTTGCAACTACCTATAGACAGTAGAATATCAGCACATTAAGAATATAGTTAGAGACACTGAAAAACATTTTGCAGTTGTTTTTTTTAAATATATATTTTTTCATTTTTCCAGATGAGCATGGAATAAAAAATACAGCGTCTAAAAAGGTTAATGTTTCTGGGTAGCTTTTTGCAAGAGCAGGGAAGATTACAGGAAGACTCGGAGGAACTTCAGAAATAAATTCTGGTCTACCAGTTGTGAAGTGACTATTTTCTAGACAGACCGTGCAAAAGCAGTAATCAGATTAGAATTCTGGGCAAATTGAAGGCAAGGAGGGAAGATTAATATATAATTGGTGTATATTTTTTATTAAAATACACAGCACTCTCAAAGAGAGATTTAATGGTCTATGAACGTACATTAAAAATATTTGGCATTTCATGGTATTTTTTGAGAAGGGGCTGGAAAATCACATGTGAAAGAATTGACAGATGGCTCCTAGAAACAGCAAAGACATTGTTTGCGATGGAGAGATGTGTACATGTATGGCAGAGCATACCTGCAACTTCTGTACATAAAGTACATAATACGCAAGCGCACTGAATCACCAAACATATGCACCAAAGATCTTTATATATGATTGGTTATTTAGACTCTTGAATTTTGAAAATACTGTGATAAACGTTGTAATCACGAATATATATATATCTCAAAAGAAAAGGCTCCTGCACATTAAGACTTGGATTTATAAGTTTGCACCTAGGTTCTTAAATTTATCACTGGATACTGGGTCTCCTAAAAATGGTGCGAGTGAATCAATGTATTAATTAAATAAATTCATTTGCATTTATTTAGCGCCTTTCACAACCTCAGAGCATCCCAAAGTGCTTTACAGCCAATAAAGTATTATTTGAAGTGTAATCACTGTTGTAATGTAGGAATCGCGGCCGCCAATTTTCACACAGCAAGCTCCCACAAACAGCAATGTGATAATAACCAGATAACCTGTGATGTTGATTGAGGGATAAATATTGACCAGGAGTCTGGAAATAACTTCCCTACTCGTCTTCGAAATAGTATCACAGGAACTTTTGCGTCTACCCGAGAGAGCAGACGGGACCTCCGTTTAACATCTCACCGGAAAGACGGCACCCCCAACAATGCAGTGCTCCCTCAGCACTGCATGGGTTTAAAGGTCGAGCTCTGTCAAGCCCGTGTGGTGGCTGGTGTGCAACGGTCACCACCACACGTTAAAAAAAAATCACGTACAGGCATCTTCTACACCCTCAATTGGAGTTCAGGACTGGAACATCGGGTCCTTCATTGAAACACCTGTGGACTCATGTGGAAGCAAGTCATCCTCGTTCGAGGGACCGCCTATGATGATGATGATGGAGCGTCAGCCTAGATTTATGTGCTCAAGTTCCTGGAGTGGGACTTGAACCCACAACCTTCTGAGCCAGAGGGCGAGGGTGCTACCCACTGTAACCACAGCTGATAAATTAATATTGAATGATAAGCAGCAACTCAATGCCACTCCAGTCCATTCCACACATGCCTTGGGAAAGACACAAACTCTTTACAGCTGCCGCTGCCCCCTCCCCCGCCTCTGCTGCTGCTCAGAACTTGTTGAGGCCAGTTCGTTGGATATGTTCAAAAGGGATCAAGGGGTATGGAGAGAAAGCAGGAAAGGGAGTACTGAGGTGAATGATCAGCCATGTTCTTATTGAATGGCGGTGCAGGCTCCAAGGGCCGAATGGCCTACTCCTGCCCCTATTTTCTATGTTTCTAACCCAAGAATCGGGTGTTTCGCCGGGGCTTTTACTGCGATCTCCGGCTCAGACTCCCAACACTTGCTGCTGCTCAACAAGGGAGGCGAGTGAGGCTGAGGCCGCGCCTCGGCAGTGAGACGAAGTGAAGCCAGGGAGTAGGGAATAAAGGTGTGGGGGGGGGTGTTGGCCACTGATCCAGCAGCCGCTTTGTAGGTAGCAGTAACCCTCACACACACTCACACTCACTGAGTTACCTGAAAACTCAGAGCCGCCGCCGCCGCTTGTTTAATCAACGCCAATGCAGTGGGGGACCCGAAAAGCGGGACCGGATGTTACCCGTTGCTAGGGGGGGAAGGCGGGGGGACAAATAAAACGGTGGGACCGGAAGTTGTGCAAGGCGGCTGCTGTGACTGAGGTTGGAGCAATGACATTAAACACTCCAGACATTCAGTTACACTGAGGCCAGTGCTGGCTGGTCATGGTTCCCCCCCCCCTCTTTAATTATTGATGTTGTTTCTATATTATTAATAATTCCATTTTGTGCTTCACCTTTGCAGGACATGGCTGTTCCCAACTTGGAGCTGGACCCACTCTTCCTGAAAGCCTTGGGGTATCTCCATTCCAAGAGTAAAGACTCAGCAGAGAAGCTGAAAGCCCTGCTGGATGAGACTTTGGCCAGAGGCAGCGATTGCAGCTTTCGACAGCCACAAAAGGTACAAGTTTTTAAAAATATATAATATATATATATGACTGAAAGCTTTTGATATAGCAAAGAAACATTTCCTTGGGGTTGGGGGGAGATGAATGGTTCCATCGATTTGATATGGTCACTGAGAGGAGAGGGATTAGGCGAAGTTTCTTTACACAGATGGTTGTTGGAGTTGCGAAATGCTTTGCCACAGGCAATGAATGAGGCAGAGACCATTGCATCTTTTAAGGGAAAATTGGATAAATATTGGAAGCTGCAGTTGATACAGGGCTGTGGGGATGGCACAGTACAGTGGGATCAGGTTTGGATTGGTCTGGCAAAGAACTGGCACAGACTCAATGGGCCGAATGGCCTCCTTCTGTGCTGTAAATGTCTAGGAGCTGGTCATTTAAACAATAGTTCTCTGCTAAAGTGATCTCAGTCGGACCTCCATGTAACTGATTACATGGTGACTCTGCCAAACATTAAGGTACACATCTGCAATTTTTGAGATGTGTGAGCAGTTACTCAAAGAAAAATCACCAGGGGGGAGGAGAGGTTGAGTAGGAGAAGAAGAATGGTGGGTACAGAACTAAATCTGTGGTGTTCTCACAAGCAGTGGCTTTATAGCTCTGAGTTTTTGATCTGTCACATTTAGGGGTAATGCCAACCAAGCCTGGTCAATTCTCCTATGGATGAGGGAAAATCAGAAGACCAATCTTGTTTAGATCTCCTTGTGGCTAGATATAGAGTAACATTGGAAACACCAGAGCGGATTTCCTTTCTACCTTCTTGGCAGGGCATGGTGTGTGAAAAGGACAAATAAGAGGGTATGGGAAACCAAGTGTTGACACAATGCCTCAAATTATGATCATTGTTTCATTGAAAATGTTGGTATAGTATTTCTAAACATATATATATATGTCATGTCTGGAATGCCATAAGAAATGGTACGATGGGAGCCATTGTACATAGTTTAAAATCAGTTTCTATGTTAGTGAGACAGCTATAAACTTTGATGGAAACAGCAATCTCATCATCAAAAACTACATCCGCTTTGGGATTATTTGTGTGGTGACCACCAGAAGCCTAATTTATAGACATGAGGTACATTACAGGTACCTAAGGAATCAGTGGCCTAGAAATTGCAGTTGGGGGCGTACGTCTCCGATCTGCGAAATATTTACAAATTTACCTCCAGGCTGTGGTCTCTGGTCACCAGGCATATGGCTGGGTAAAGGCCCATGGATCCCAGGAACACAGGCGGTTTGGAAGCATCCTTGGGATCATGTGGGCCCGGTCCTCCAATCATAAAGGAGGATTTCATTACAATCATTTATGAAGGGAATCCCCTAATGATATGAAATGGAATTCCCAAATAACTCTACAATGTACAAAATTCTAATAATTATAAATGTACTGAATTGCAATTTTATTCACAAGTCCTTTCGTTGCACCAACCTCAATAAAAATTAAATTTTTTGATAAAATATTTTAAACTTCTTAATTTAGGCAAATATTTGCATAAACTCATTTAAAGTGTATGTGCATAATTTCAGATTTTAAATGTTTTATTTAAGCCTTGTATATAACCAATGAAAGCAGGCCCTACGCCTAATTTTTTCCAGCCTTAAGAGTTGCGTGGGTAGTTGTTGGGCAAATATTCCAACTCTGCGCCAGCAATATTCATTTTTCAGTCAATTCGGATGACCTGACAAGGCGTACTTTGACAGATTGCAAGTTCTGGATTTCGCACAGGCGCAAATGCATAAGGAAATCGGAACTTCGTTGGTGAAGTGGGAGTTCGTTGGTGAGGCGGGAGATCGAGGAGCCAGAGGCCTATAAAGGCCCGTGAGTGAGGAGTCCGGGGAGTTCGTTGGTGAGGCAGGAGATTGAGGAGCCAGAGGCCTATAAAGGCCCGTGAGCGGGGAGTTCGTTGGTGAGCGGGGAGTTCGTTGGTGAGGCGGGAGATTGAGGAGCCAGAGGCCTATAAAGGCCCGTGAGCGAGGAGTCCGAGGAGTTCGTTGGTGAAACCTACCGGTGCAGCTGCAGCAAGGAGGCAAAAAAGAAGTAGAAAGAAATCGAAAGGTGACGTCACAGCCAAAGGATTGGCTGGTGATTGGTGAATAGTTTTTCTTTTTCTTTTCTTTATCAGGTTGTTGCCCAATCAGGTTAATCTAAGGGTTAAGTCATGGCAGGAGAGCTCGGACACGTGTTATGCTCCTCCTGTACTATGTGGGAACTCGGGGACGCTTCCGGTGTCCAGTGTCCCTGACGACTACGTGTGCGGGAAGTGCATCCGCCTCCAGCTCCTGACGGACTGGATTACGGAACTGGAGCTGCGGGTGGATTCACTCTGGAGCATCCACGATGCTGAGAATGACGTGAATAGCACGTTTAGCGAGTTGGTCTTACAGCCAGATAGGGAATGGAAGACCAACAGGAAGAGCAGTGCAGGGATCCCCTGCGGTCATCCCCCTGCAAAACAGATACACCGGTTTGAGCACTGTTGAGGGGGATGACTCATCAGGGGAGAGTAGCAGCAGCCAAGTTCATGGCACTGTGGCTGGCTCTGCTGCACAGGAGGGCAGGAAAAAGAGTGGGAGAGCGATAGTGGTAGGAGATTCAATTGTATGGGGAATAGATAGGCGTTTCTGCGGCCGCAACCAAGACTCCAGGATGGTATGTTGCCTCCCTGGTGCAAGGGTGAAGGATGTCTCAGAGCGGGCGCAGGACATTTTGAAAAGGGAGGGTGAACAGCCAGTTGTCGTGCATATAGGTACCAATGATATAGGTAAAAAACGGGATGAGGTCCTACGAGACGAATTTAGGGAGCTAAGAGTTAAATTAAAAAGTAGGACCTCAAAAGTAGTAATCTCAGGATTGCTACCAATGCCACGTGCTAGTCAGAGTAGGAATCGTAGGATAGCTCAGATGAATACGTGGCTTGAGCAGTGGTGCAGAAGGGAAGGATTCAAATTCCTGGGGCATTAGAACCGGTTCTGGGGGAGGTGGACCAGTACAAACCGGACGTTCTGCACCTGGACAGGACCGGAACCATTGTCCTAGGGGGAGTGTTTGCTAGTGCTGTTGGGGACGAGTTAAACTAATATGGCAGGGGGATGGGAACCTATGCAGGGAGACAGAGGGAAATAAAATGGAGTCAGAAGCAAAAGATAGAAAGGAGAATAGTAAAAGTGGAGGGCAGAGAAACCCAAGGCAAAATACAACAAGGGCCACATTACAGCAAAATTCTAAAGGGGCAAAATGTGTAAAAAAAAAAAAAAGACAAGCCTGAAGGCTCTGTGCCTCAATGCAAGGAATATTCGGAATAAGGTGGACGAATTAACTGCGCAGATAGCAGTTAACGGATGTGATGTGATTGGCATCACGGAGACATGGCTCCAGGGTGACCAAGGCTGGGAACTCAACATCCAAGGGTATTCAGCATTTAAGAAGGATAGACAGAAAGAAAAAGGAGGCGGGGTGGCGTTGCTGGTTAAAGAGGAAATTAATGCAATTGTAAGGAAGGACATTAGCTTGGATGATGTGGAATCGGTATGGGTGGAGCTACGGAATACCAAAGGGCAGAAACGCTAGTGGGAGTTGTGTACAGGCCACCAAATAGTAGTAGTGAGGTTGGGGACTTCATCAAACAAGAAATAAGGGATGTGTGCAATAAAGGTACAGCAGTAATCATGGGCGACTTTAATCTATATATAGATTGGGCTAACCTAACTGGTAAAAATGCAGTGGAGGAGGATTTCCTGGAGTGTATTAGGGATGGTTTTCTAGACCAATATGTCGAGGAACCAACCAGAGAGCTGGCCATCCTAGACTGGGTGATGTGTAATGAGAAGGGATTAATTAGCAATCTTGTTGTGTGAGGCCCCTTGGGGAAGAATGACCATAACATGGTAGAATTCTTTATTAAGATGGAGAGTGACACAGTTAATTCAAAAACTCGGGTCCTGAACTAAGGAAAGGTAACTTTGATAGTATGAGGCGCGAATTGGCTAGATTAGACTGGCAAATGATACTTAAAGGGTTGACGGTGCATAGGCAATGGCAAATCTTTAAAGATCATATGGATGAACTTCAACAATTGTGCATCCCTGGAAAGGTGGCTCAACTGTGGCTTACGAGAAATTAAGGATAGTGTTAAATCTAAGGAAGAGGCATATAAATTAGTCAGAAAAAGCAGCAAACCTGAGGACTGGGAGAAATTTAGAATTCAGCAGAGGAGGACAAAGGGTTTAATTAAGAGGGGGAAAATACACCCAACAGCAAAGCTGAGATCAGCAGCCCAATCTGCATAGAGACATTTTGATGCAAAGCTGCATCCTATCACCTGTCATTGTGATGTTGCTTCAAAACTCTGGTTTGTGAACATGAGAGAGAATACATTATTTATTTATTTATTTTTTTATTTTAAATGATCATCCTCTGAATATGACTGGATAGACTGGGCCTGTATTCAGTGGAGTTTAGAAGACTAAGAGGGGATCTCATAGAAACATATAAAATTCTGACAGGACTGGACAGGTTAGATGCAGGAAGAATGTTCCCGATGTTGGGGAAGTCCAGAACCAGGGGTCACAGTCTAAGGATAAGGGGTAAGCCATTTAGGACCGAGATGAGGAGAAACTTCTTCACTCAGAGAGTTGTTAACCTGTGGAATTCCCTACCGCAGAGAGTTGTTGATGCCAATTCATTGGATATATTCAAGAGAGAGTTAGATATGGCTCTTACGGCTAAAGGGATCAAGGAGTATGGAGAGAAAGCAGGAAAGGGGTACTGAGGTGAATGATCAGCCATGATCTTATTGAATGGCGGTGCAGGCTCGAAGGGTCGAATGGCCTATTCCTGCACCTATTTTCTATGTTTCTATGTTCATTTTTAAAATAGGCTAAGAAGATTCTCTGGCTGGCATCGTTCTGAAATGTAGCAGTTTGTCTCAGTTGGTAGTACTGTCACCTACCTCTGAGGCAATAAGTTGTGGGTTCAAGCCCCTTTCTGGATCTTGAGGAAATAGTCAAGCTGACCCCTCAGTCCCCTCAATGAGGGACTTGTGCACTGTTGGAGGTGCCATTTTTTGGATGAGAATTTAACCTGAGGCCGTGTTTGCCTGGTCAGATGGATGTAAAATGTCCATTGAAGAGGAGAGGGGGAATTTTCCTGGTGTCCTGGCCAACATTCTTCCCTGAACCAACCCACCAAAAATAAATTAACGGGTCATTTATCTCATTGCTGTTTGTGGGATCTTGCTGTGCACAAATTGGCTGCCACATTTGTCTACACAACAGCAGTGAATACACTTCAAAAGTAATTTATTGGCTGTGAAGCACTTTGGGGTATTCTAAGATGCTATATAAATGTTCAGGCTTAGTATTTTTTGAGAGAATGAGGTATTGCTATTTACAGTTGCTTCCCCCTCTGACCTAGCTTCCTTCCCGAGCTTGCTCCCTTGTATATGAACACACAAGAGTTCTCGATTAATACCCACCAACCTCAATACATTTAACATCTGGGACCTTGAAGGGCGCAGCAGAAAAATCTGTTGCAAAGGGGAGCCACTGGGTCACAACTCCTGCATGTTTAATTTGTGAACAACACATTTGAAACTTGGAGCACCCAAACTGATAGAAATGAAAGTAGTCCATTCAGCCTCTCGAGCCTGTTCCGCCATTCAATTAGACCATGGCTGACCTGTACCTCAACATTAACCTGCATTTGCTCCATATCCCTTGATACCCTTATCTAACAAAACTCTATCGATCTCCGTCTTGAATATTGCAATCGACCCTCAGCAGCCACAGCCTTTTCAGGGAGCGAGTTCCAGATTTCCACTACCCTTTGTGTGGAAAAAGTGCTTCCTGATTTCACACCTAAATGGCCCGGTGCTAATTTTCAGATTCTGTCCTCTTGTTCTGGATTCTCCCACCAGAGGAAAGAGCTTCTCTGTATCTGCCCTATCAAATCCCTTAATCATTTTCAATACCTGGATTTGATCACCCCTCAACCTTCAAAACTCAAGGGGATACAAGGCAGTAATTTAACTCTGGTATCTTTCTTAAGGATCGGCACCCAAAAATGGATGCAGTGAGATCTGACGACAGCTCTGTACAACTGAAGCATCACTTCCTCATTTGAATTCCAAACCTCTTGAGTTAAAGGCCAACATAGAAACATAGAAATTGACAGCGCAGAAGGAGGCCATTTCGGCCCATCGTGTCCGCGCCAGCCGATAAAGAGTCGCACGGCCCTCGGTCAGCAGCCCTGAAGGTTACATATAAACCAATGAACAATGGCGGGAAGGTAAAGAGCACCCAGCCCAACCAGTCCGCCCCACACAATTGCGACACTCCCTGCACCGAAACATTCTTCACTCCAACCCAACCAGAACCATGTGATCTCCTGGGAGAGATAAAAACCCAGTCCAATTCGGGGGGGGGGAAATTCCTCTCCGACCCATCCAGGCAATCAAAACTAGTCCAGGAGATCACCCTGACTATATTCGATTTCCTGTAGTATCATGCCTTGAGCCTTTTTAATGAAAAACTGTGACTAAGACGCAGTTGGCTCAGCTAAATCTGGCAGGATGAATGGAGAAGGAACAACCATGCCACAATCTTTGTATTCATTTTACCTTCCTCCTCTTTTTCATGAGCTTCTTATATCTTCTGTTTATTTCTTGGGTTAATTTCTTTTCTCTTCCTCACCCTCCAGTTTTTCTTTTCAGCGCTTCAGCATCCTAATTTTTCCTTTCCTTCACTTGCCTTTTTCCCCCTTGATGTCGCCGTGCTGTTACAACGATTTTAGTAACGTTTAATGGTGACAGCAATTTTTTTTTGTATTCTGTCCACTAGGACAGGCACTCAACTGTGCAATTATAGATTTGTGTCTGGAGATTTTGAAACTGTAATACTAGGGTGAGGTACTTATGACCACAGATCTGTCACTCCGATGGTCAATGGTGGAACTAATTTGAGGTGATGAATTGAATAGTATTCGCACATCATTAAAACATACTGATCTAAGTGTGATTTCCCCCTACGCCCATATGCTATATATATCTAGTGACAACACATTTATCCATGATTCTGTGTGTAAATGACACCCCCATCCCCATCCCCAACAGTACTCAGTTAGAATGACCACAGATGGCAAATACACCAAATTGTGTTTCTCGTTTTTCTGCTGTAATTTGGCCTGGCATGGCAGAACAATTTGTCTGGACATGTCAACAAGTATTTGTAGTTTGCTGTGATTTCAGCTGTAACGCAGCCTGACTTATGTGAGGTACTTTTGGCTTGCTGTTGACCCTGTCCGTCGTTGTGGTGCCTCTTGGCTCCAAGAAGGGAGGATTTCATCCCAATCATCATACTCCCAGGTGCTGCAGCCGACTGATTTGTCTCCATTTCAGAAACCATGTATTAAGTTGCTGTATATTCCTTGTGTAGGAAGTTGAAACACCCAAGATATCGACTGGCTCTAAATCCAGTTCCGCAAAGCAGGAGTCCAAAGTGTCCTCGTCACTGTCGTCGGGCAATAATGGAAAGTCTAGTTCCAGTGAGAAAGCCAAGAAGGAAACTGAGAAGAGACCAGTTGAAAAGGTAAGTTTCTGGCCGAATTACTTCAGCAACTTCATTTAGATCTTTATATACACAGAAACCATTTACTGTACAAGAAGGAGTTCACATTTATTGCATGAAACTGTGAATCTTAAATAATCATGAATTGGAATAATATAACTGAAACTTAATCTTGTGCACATGTGAACCAGAAAATGTACAGTTTTATCCTGAAGAAAGTCATTATCTTTAGTTGAAAGGCAATGGGATTGCTCATAATGGGATTTGGACTTAAATTGGCTGCACTGCATTTTGTCCTAAAACAAGGAATGTAAATCTGTAGTGCACTGCTGTTTATCTTTAATTAATTTATAATTGATTATTTAACCCTGTGGATGTTTCCCATTTTGAAAGGTTAAACTAGAGCCCCAGGAGGGAGTTGACTCCCAGAAAAAAGCCAGGCTGGAGAAGCCGGAGAATCGATCTTCTCCTATCACTGTTCAGTCCAGTAAGGACCTGCCCGGCTTCGAGAGCGCAGAGGATTTTGCCATGGAAATGGGACTGGCATGTGTGGTGTGTCGGTACGTGAGATTTTATTTTTACAGATCGATCCAGTTGCACACACGGAGTCGGGAGCAAGTGTAGTGTTTATGGTGACATATAAACATAGAAAATAGGTGCAGGAGTAGGCCATTTGGCCCTTCGAGCCTGCACCGCCATTCAATGAGTTCATGGCTGAACATGCAACTTCAGTACCCCATTCTTGCTTTCTCGCCATACGCCTTGATCCCCCTAGTAGTAAGTAGTGATGCAGGGATAGCGGGCGGGGGATAATTGGACTAGAGCACGCAGAGGCGATTCGTTTCTCATTTTAAAGTCATACATTCTGTCCTCATTCTTAACCTTTCAGCATTTAATTGCTTGGGTTCATGAAGAGGTTTTGATAGTGAATGGGGAGAGACGGGAGGGTCGGTAACTGGAGAATACGGATTTAAAGTAATTGGCCAGTGAACCAGAGGTGACATGAGAACATTTGTTTTACGCGACGAGTTGTTACGATCTGGAATGCACTGTCTGAAAGCTCGGTGGAAGCAGATTCAACCATAAATTCAAAAGGGAATTGGATATATTCTTGAAGGTAAAAATTTGCAGGGCTATGGGGAAAGAGTGAGGGATTGGGACTAATTGGATGGCTCTTTCAGAGATTCAGCACAGACACGATGGGCTGAATAGCCGCCTTCTGTGCTGCAAGATTCTACGATTGTATTCTGTTCTATTTCCATCGTAACTTCCTATGTCCAGGTTTATAATGAAAGCTGCCCATGCAAATGTGGCACGCTATATACTTGCCACTTTATAATGCCGCAGTTCCTGTGTTAATTTTCTAGGTATGGGAGTGAAGGTAAAAACTTTGGAATTACTCGAGGTAGTTTTATTTTGTGGTGGGAGAATCGTAGGTTAGTACAGAAGGGTGAGCGGGGTGGGAAGCACGCCTCCCTCGTCTGTGCCTGACCTTTGTAATCTCCTACCTGCACCTGCTCCTGAGTCAGTCTATGTATAGAGTCTATGGCCCCAAGTTTCCACATGATTTGTTCCTGATTTTTAGGAGCAACTGGTGGAGAACGAAGTATCTTAGAAATCGCAATTCTCCACATTTACGTTTTCTGCAGATCTAGTCAGGTAGAACAGTTTCACTTTTGAACGGCGGGGTGGGGGGGGGGGGGGGAGGCAGTAAGGGCCCGACCGACCCGTTCCCGACGGCGGGGGTGGGGAGGCAGTAAGGGTCCGACCGACCCGTTCCTGACGGCGGGGGGGGGGGGGGGAGGCAGTAAGGGTCCGACCGACCCGTTCCCGACGGCGGGGTGGGGGGGGGGGGGGGGGGAAGGCAGTAAGGGCCCGACCGACCCGTTCCCGACGGCGGGGGGGGGGGGGGGGGGGAGGCAGTAAGGGCCCGACCGACCCATTCCCGACGGCGGGGGGGGGCGGGAGGCAGTAAGGGCCCGACCGACCCGTTTCTGGCGGGGGTGGGGGAGGCAGTAAGGGCCTGACCAACCCGTTCCCGACGGCGGGGTGGGGGGGGGGGGGGGAGGCAGTAAGGGCCCGACCGACCCGTTCCCGACGGCGGGGGCGGGGGAGGCAGTGAGAAGGCTGCAGGAAGCCTCAGAAGTTCAGGCAGCCATTCCCGACGGCAGTGGGGGGGTGAGGCCCCCCTGCCGTCGGTCGGGCCCGTCGGGAAACGGCTGCCTCAACTTCTGAGGCTTCCTGCAGCCTTCTCACTGCTGCAAGAAGCCTCAGTGCTGATCATGGAAGGGCAATGTGGTTGTATTAAAAAATTTTAAAAAATTAAACAGCTACAAAGAACACAAAAATGGCCAAGTGCCAATGTTTCCTTCACACTGCGCGTGCGCGAACGCTCCAACGCGCACGCGCAGGGTTGCCGGCACAAAAAAAACTAATTTAAATTGTACCCGCCCCCTCCTACTTACAAAATTGGCGCGAGTGGTAGGCTCCGCCCCCTGGGCGCCGCGCCAAGCTGACATCGAGCTGCAAAGCGCTCGAGAATAGCGCGTTTTTTTTCAGGCGCCGTTTTCGGCGCGAAAAACGGGCGCCCAGCTCGGAGGGGCGCCTGTTTTGCCATGTGTGGAAACTTGGGGCCTATATACATAGAAACATAGAAAATAGGTGCAGGAGTAGGCCATTCGGCCCTTCGAGCCTGCATCACCATTCAATAGGATCACGGCTGATCATGCAACTTCAGTACCCCATTCCTGCTTTCTCTCCATGCCCCTTGATCCTGGATAGCTCTTCAGAACCCTTACATCTAACTCCCTTTTGAATATATCTAACGAACTGGCCTCAACAACTTTCTGTGGTAGAGACTTCCACAGGTTCACAATTCTCTGAGTGAAGAAGTTTCCCCTCATCTCGGTCCTAAATGGCTTATCCCTTATCCTTAGACTGTGACCCCTGGTTCTGGACTTCCCCAACATCGGGAACATTCTTCCTGCATTAACCTGTCCAATCCCGTCAGAATTTTATATGTTTCTATAGGATCCCTTCTCATTCTTCTAAATTCCAGATAGAGTATCTGTGACTGTTTTTTCTTGCCCCATCCACTTGTTTCCGAAGAGGGGTTCTGCTCTAGAGCCAAATTAGAAGGCTGTTGAGAATGAAAAATACTTGGTAAATGATGCCAAAAGTACAAAGTTACAGGATAATCACGTTCTGGTGGCCATAAAGGTGAAAAGTTCAGAAAATAAAGGGTGATAAGTTGTATTGCGCGGGTGTGCTTGTGTGCTTTCCAAAGCAGTAAAAAAAACTATTCACATCACTTTAAACAACTGAGAGTGCAATCCATAGTTAACTGTAGAGTAACATTGAGTATATTTCATAGCTAATCGCAGAGTAACTTTATGACAAGGTCTTCAAAATCTTCCCAAACAAATTGTCTCCTATGAGGAGAGATTGAGAAGACTCTGCCTGTATTCTCTAGAATTTAGAAGAATGAGAGGTGATCTCATTGAAACATACACATTTTTTCAGGGCTTGACAGGGTAAATTTAGTGAGGATATTTCCTCTGGCTGGGGAGTCTAGAACCAGGGGTCACTGTCTCAGAATAAGGGCTTGGCCATGAGATGAGGAGAACCTTCTTCACTCAGGGGGTGGTGAATCTCTGGAATTCCCTACCCAGAGGGCTGTGGAAATTCAGTCTTTAAGTATATTCAAGACAGATCTTTTCTATAAAGGGGTACTGAAGGAATGATCAGCCATGATCTGATTGAATGGCGATGCAGGCTCGAAGGGCCAATGGCCTACTCCTGCACTTATTTTCTATGTTTCTATCAATAGATTTTTGATTATTAAGGGAATCGAGAGATATGGGAACAGTGCAGGGAAGTGGGATGAGGTAGAAGATCAGCCACGATCTCATTAAGTGGCAGAGCAGGTTCGAGGGGCCAAATGGCCTACTCCTGCTCCTAATTCTTATGTTCTTAAATCTTTGCATGTTATCTTGGAAATGTTAAGTGGGCTCTAATGGCTGGTGACAGAGAGCGGCAGAAAAATAAACGTTGAAAAATCTTCAATACATCAAGTCACCGGGTGGGATTGGGGAGGGGTGGTGCAGTGCATTTTTGCTGTCTTCACTGTCAAGACTTGTCTTCGCTCTATGCTGGCTACAACAGTCCTGTGTAAAACGAGTTTGGGCAGCTGCATGCAGCACTAGGCCATCTCATCTTGATGTACAGAAAATATACAACACATCAAACATGTCAAGGATCAAATTGCAGGTTGTGCAATGTCTTCAAATGGCCGTGACAAGCCATTTGTGCCTTTAGCTGTGCCCTTCAATTAAAACGTATTCCCAGGCACGTCCCTTATTTGCTGACTTTCGCAGTTATGCAGCTGAAATAGAATACTCAGCAATTTATGAATCCGATCTGTAGCCCAGTGCTCCACCTCACTCTACCTCTGGGAGTGGCTCACTCTTTGGTAATCACACTGAAGAATTAGTGACTGATGTAAAAACTGCAAGTTTATGATGTGTCATTTCAGAGTTATCGGGGAATAATCTGTACATGGTGTAATACCCTTTTCATAGCACTGAAGTGTATAATAGAATAAGATAGTCTATTGTGTTTTTTAATGGCACTAACAATTACAGATTAACTGTTTGTTACTTTGCTTATAGCCAGATGACTGTTACATCAGGAAATCAGCTGGTAGAATGTCAAGAATGCCACAATCTCTACCACCAAGACTGCCACAAACCCCAAGTGACGGACAAGGATGTGAATGACCCACGGCTAGTATGGTATTGTGCCCGCTGTACAAGGCAGATGAAGAAAATGGTAAGCGTTTACGAACATAAGAAATAGGAACAGGAGTAGGCCATTTGGCCCCTCAAGCCTGCTCCGCCATTCAATAAGATCATGGCTGATCTGATCTTGTGTTCAGCTCCACTTCCCTGCCCGCTCCCCATAACTCTCTATTCCCTTATCGCTCAAAAATCTGTCTATTGCCACATTAACTATATTTAATGACCCAGCCTCCACAGCTCTCTGGGGCAGAGAATTCCACAGATTTACAACCCTCTGAGAGAAGAAATTCCTCCTCTCAGTTTTAAATGGGCGACCCATTATTCTGAAACTATGCCCCCGAGTTCTAGATTCCCCCATTTAATCTAGTTTCTTTTCCAATCAGTCCATATACCTACACCAAAGTACATAAGAACATGAGAATTAGGAGCAAGAGTTGGCCATACCACCCCTCGAGCCTGCTCCGCCATTTATTAAGATCATGGCTGATCTTCAACCTCAACTCCACTTTCCTGCCCGATCTCCATATTTCCTGATTTCCCCTGGAGTCCAATAGTCTATCTATCTCAGCCTTGAATAAACTCAATGACTCCGCATCCACAGCCCTTTGGGGCCGAGAATTCCAAATTCCTCCTCATCTCAATCATAAAAAAGTCCGACCCCTTATCCTGAGACTATACCCCCTGGTTCTAGACTCCCCAGTTACAATTGACTGATTCAAGTATAATGATGAGGTACTGGGGCAGAGAATGCTAGCATTGTGACTTTGTGATCTTATCTAATCCTGAGGAAGCGAGAGGATATCACTACTCGGGTACCCTGTGAACCAGAAAGCTATCAATTCAAGACTTTACATTGGCAAAGGTCCAGGAAGAATAGAATGGAAAATTGGAGGGAGAATTACCCAATGCTGATCTTTTGCATGCCCAGCATTGGCTGCAAGTGCAAATCAAGTTGGTTTTGGAGATGATATCTAATAGATGGAATAGATTCCCTTGATTCAGGAATGGTACCACTGGCTTGGAAGATAGCAAATGTAACCTCGCTATTCACGAAAGGAAGGATAGAGAAATCCAGGAACGACAGGCCAGTTAACCTGACATCAGTCGTCGTGAAAATGCTGGAATCCATTATTAAAGAAGTGGTAACAGGGTACTTAAAAAATCATATGATTAGGCAGAGTCAACATAGTTTTATGAAAGGTAAATCGCGTTTGACAACTTTTAGTTTTTTGAGGATGTAACTAGCAGGGTAGATAAAGGGGAACCAGTAGATGTAGTATATTTGTATTTCCCAAAGGCATTCAATAAGGTGCCACCCAAAAGATTGTTAAGCAAGATAAAGGCACATGGGGTTGGTGGGCTAAGGTATTAGCGTGGATAAAGAATTAGTTAACAGACGGAAAACAGAGTCGGGGTAAACGAGTCAATTTAGATTGACAGGCTGTAACTAGTGGGCTGCCGCAAGGATCAGTGCTTAGGCCTCAGCTAGTTACAATCTATATTAATGACTTAGATGAAAGGACCGAGTGTAATGTATGAAAGTTTGCTGATGATTAAAAAGCTAGGTGGAAAAGTAAACTGTGAGGAGGACACAAAGAACCTGCACAGGGATACAGACAGGCTAAATGAATGGGAAATAAGATGTCCGATGGAGTATAATGTGAGGAAGTAAGAGATTATTCACTTTTGGTAGGAAGAATAGAAAAACATAATATTTTTTAAATGGTTAGGAAACTATTAAATGTTGGTGTTCAGAGATATTTGGGTGTCCTAGTACAAGAAACAGAGAGTTAGCATGCAGGTACAGCAAGCAATTAGGAAGGCAAATGACATGTTGGCCTTTATTGCAAGGAGGTTGGAGTACACGAGTAAGGAAATCTTGCTACAATTGTACAGGGCCTTGGTGAGACCACACCTGGAGTACTGTGCACAGTTTTGGTCTCCTTATCTAAGGAAGGATATACTTGCCTTTGAGGCGGTGCAACAAAGGTTCACTAGATTGATCCCTGGGATGAGAGGGTTGTCCTTTGAGGAGAGATTGAGTAGATTGGGCCTATACTCTCTGGAGTTTAGATGAATGAGGTGATCTTATTGAAACATATAAGATTCTGAGGGGTATTGACAGGGTAGATGCTGAGAGGTTGTTTCCCCTGGCTAGAGAATCTAGAACTAGGGGGCATAGTCTTGGGATAAGGGACCGGCCTTTTAAGACTGAGATGAAGAGGAATTTCTTCACTCAGTGGCTTGTGAATCTTTGGAAATCTCTGCCCCAAACCGCTGTGGATGCTCTGCTGTTGAGTATATTTAAGGCTGTGATAGATAGATTTTTGAACTCCAGAGGAATTGAGGGATATAGGGATCGGGCGGGAAAATGGAGTTGAGGTCGAAGATCGACCGTGACCTTACTGAATGGGGGAACAGGCTCGGGGGGGCCTTATGGCCTACTCCTGCTCCTAATTCTTATGTTCTTATGGAGCAAGTTATCTGCCTGACCAGCTTCAGGTGGTGAATGGTAGGGAAGGGCATAATGAGCGTTTTATTTTTTTTAAAGTCATTGATGCACTGGAGAAGGTGATTTGCACAGATGCTTATCAAAACTGAGGGGTTATACCTAATGGGCAAGATTGAACAGGCTGGGGCTGTTTTCTGTAGAAAAGAAAAGGCTGAGGGGTCTCCTGATAGAGGTCTTTAAAATTATGAAAGGGTTTGATAGGGTAGACGTAAGGAAGATGTTTCCACTTGTGGGGAAGACCAAAACTAGAGGTCATAAATAATAAGAAAGTCACTAATAAATCCAATAGGGAATTCAGGAGAAATATCTTTACCCAGAGAGTAGTTAGAATGTGGAACACGGAGTGGTTGAGGCAGATAATATGGATATATTTAAGAGGAAACTGGTTAATCATGAGGGAGAAAGGAATAGAAGAATGTACTGATGGGGTTAAACAAAGAGGAGTCGGGAGGAGACACATGTGGAGCATAAATCCTGACAAGAAGCAGTTGGGCCGAATAGCCTGTTTCTGCACTGTGTGTGGTTCCACATTCCTTCCCCTGGATAAAGTAACTGAGGCTGACAGCTTCTTATGTGGAAAAACTACAGGAAAGAAAGGGCTTTTTCATGGTGCAGCAAGGTTGAGTGAACATTTGTCCAGTATTCCAGGATAGTGCGATGGTGTAACCTAGAAAATTTGTAAAAGATTTTAAAAAACATACTTCAATCGTTGAGGTCAAACTAGGGAAGAGTTACAGTCTTGTGTGAACAAACTAACATCTCTGGTAAGTATGTTCATCACAATGTTTTCTATTCTACTTAGGCACAGAAGACTCAAAAGGCTACTCCGAAAGTTTCCAACTCGGTTGCCAACACTGCTCCATCAGTAAAAGATCCCTTGGTGAAAAAACCCGAGATGAAACTTAAACAAGAAATTACCACATTTCAAGCATTCAAGAGAACCGAAGTGAAGGTGTAGTAACCGCCTCTTGTACAACTTATCTCTGCTAGTGATGGTGGACAGTTACAAATATTGCTCTGTGTACTACTGTTGAAGCCTAAATTCTGCTTTATTTCTATTTAAAACAAGCTGCCATGTGCCCTAAGGAGGTGGATTAGGTGGGATTAGCAGATAATTCAATTTTTTTTCGTGCAAAAAATGACCTAGAACTATCAGGAGCCAACAGTAAGGCAGAAGAATATACCAGTCGCTCTCCTAGAGAATCACAGCCAGGAGAAGTCTTCAGGTGAAGTGGGGCCAGCTGTGTTAAGGACATGTATGACATTCCAACAATCTCTTTTGCAATTGTATAAATTCTTGCAGCTTAGAATGACGATTTTAAAAAAACACTTCATGGATATCTTCGGTTCCTTAGGAACGTTATCCAGCAAGATAAAGCCCTTTGTGGCCAAAATCTAAAATATATTCAATAAGGTGTTATTTATAAAAGCCATAAGCTCTGATTCTTCGGCTTAATTCACACACTCAACTGGTCCAAAGCTGAGTTAGTACCTAGCACTGTACAAATGTGATTGATTCATTTGACGATGTGCCACAGATTTTATTACATAGTACCCCATATAGAATGGCTAAATTGGACTACTTGTCAGAGAGTAGATGTTGGCATTGTGACTCAGGAGAGAGTACTGTTCTTCATATATTGTAGCACTGAGCTAAACTCCCATGAGGGCTGTTGTGGATGCTGTACCAGGGTGCAGGGCATTGCTAATTCTAAAATGCAGTAGTTTGGAGGGGGGTGGGGGGGAATTATTTTGGCGCAGTGCTCAAGGGAGTCCATCTGGGTCTTCCCACTGGGCCAAGCATGTTCCTTGAAAATATCTGGAGAGACTGATATTTTATAATGTGGGGGTCATCATCATCATCATAAGCGGTCCCTCGAACGAGGATGACTTGCTTCCACGTGAGTTCACAGATGTTTCAATGGAGAACCCGATGTTCCAGTCTTGAACTCCAATTAAGTGGGGAGGGGGGCGGGGGGGGGGGGAAGATGTCTGTCTGTGTATTTTTTTAACGTGTGGTGACCGTTGCACATCAGCCACCACATGGGCTTGACAGAGCTCGGCCTTTATCCAGTTAACAAGGACTGCTGCACGGTCCTAGTGCGCGCACACATCGCAGTGTGGGCAGGCCCGTGCTGCCCCTGTGAATCACGTTCTGACCATAAGAGCATAAGAAATAGGAGCAGGAGTAGGCCATTCTTCCCCTCGAGCCTGCTCCACCATTCAATAAGATCGTGGCTGATCTGATCTTGGCCTCAACTACACTTCCCTGCCCACTCCCCATAACCCTTGACTCCCTTAGCCTTCAAAAATCTATCTCCAAAAATTATTCAATGACCCAGCCAATATGGGGGTAGGTAAAGCCGCACCATCAGATTTGGGAAGAGATGGGGAGGACCCTTGGGAGTGTGGGTTAAGATGGGGAAATGTTGCCCTGTAAGGGCTCTGTAGAGCTATCCAGCTTCCGTCCTTAGATCGGAGATCGTGAAGGAGCGATAATTCAGGAATGGAACAGAGCACCAGTCTTTAATTTATTTTTGTTTTTCACTGTTTCTTGTTTCTAACGGGTGGGTTAATCAGAAAGGTGAGGCAGAATTGAGCTTCATTGGACTATCTGTACCCCCTCCAACCCCGTTCTGATGTTTTGCATAGCTTTCTGGATGCCAGCTAATGTTTCGAGAACCATAAAAGGTTGCAGCGCAGGAAGTGGGTCATTCGGCCCATCGTGTCTGTACTGACTCTTTGCTAGAGTCAATCTCACCGCTCTGCTCTCTCCCCATAGCCCTGCATCTAACTCTGCCGCAAGTATTTATCCACTTTTAAAGGCAGTGGAAAGTTTCTTATTGTGGATTATGGTTGATTTGAGGGAAAAAATAATTAAAGGACCATTGAAAGCAAATAATAGTTATAAAAACAATATGTAGTAATACAAAATGTTTTCACCTTTTTTATATAACAACTTGTACTTATATAGCGCCTTTAACTTAGTGAAAAGTTCCAAGTCGCTTCAAAGGAGCATCATGGGATTTTTAAAAATTGACACCGAGCTGCTTAAGTAGGAGTTAGCGCAGGTGACCAAAAGCTTAGTCAAAGAGATGGGTTTTAAGGAGTGTCTTGAAGGAGGAAAGAGAGGTAGAGAGGTGGAGAGGTTTAGGGAGGGAGTTCCAGAGCTTTGGACCTAGGCAACAGAAGGCACGGTCACCAATGGTTGAGCGATTATAATCAGGGATGCTCAAGAGGGCAGAATTAGAAGAGCGCAGATATCTCGGGGGTTGTGGGGCTGAAGGACATTACAGAGATAGAGAGGGGCGAGGCCATGGAGGGATTTGAAAACAAGGATGAGAATTTTGAAATCGAGGCGTTGCTTAACCAGGAACCAATGTAGGTCGGCGAGCACAGGGGTGATGGGTGAGCGGGACTTGGTGCGAGTTAGGACACGGGCATCTGAGTTTTGGATCACCTAGTTTACGTAGGCTAGAATGTGGGAGGCCAGCCAGGAGTGCATTGGAATAGTCAAGTCGAGAGGTAACAAGGGCATGGATGAGGGCTTCGGTAGCGGATGAGCTGAGGCAAGGGCGGAGACGGGCAATGTTACGGAGGTGGAAATAGGCGGTCTTAGTTATGCTGCGGATATGTGGTCGAGAGCTTAATGCAGGGTCAAATATGACACCAAGGTTACGAAACATCAACAATTTTAAAGTAGGGGTGTCCAACAATGTTCCAACAATTTTTTTGGGGGGTGCGTAGTCCCTTTAAAGGGGCTGTGTGGCCTGTTCAAAATCTCCAATTGAACAACCAGTGACAGGCCTGCATGGGACCCACAGACAGCCGCACAGCTTAGCGGGAAAGTTTGTGTCCAACCTGCAACTCCAGGGTCACTTGTGGCCGTGAGCTCTGTCAGTCGAGCCTTCAAAGCTCAGTCCGATTTGTGTTTATTTCTTCCCCTGTTTGAATTTTGTGGACCTGGAGGTTTGTTTCTAATGCAGCTGCACGCTTAGTGGATTAATGCTAAACAAGAACACCAAGGTTGGTATCGGCAGCTTAAGATGCATGGAATTAATCTTTATCTCTGGTCCCTAAATCTCCCTGCTATGCGCCTATGCACCTCACAAAGACAAACTAATGTCCCCTCCTTTTAAAGTAGTCAAATTTAGTCAAGTGACTTGTTTCTGTAAATTAATAGAACATCAACATCCTAAAACTATTTTCTGTGTATACTGATCACGTTCACTCCTGCTAACAACAGGTATAGGCAGCTAAAATGATTCAGTTCAGTGAGTATGTTTTGGCCAGATTGGACGTCGTACCATGATCACAGTTCAAACGTCACAGTCACTGACGGATAGCTCGTCAAGTTGTATCAAGCTAAAGTTAATAACATCACATCGTGTTTTAGGCTGTGAATTAAGTGCTGTGTGTGAAGGAGGGCTAAAATGCTTTAACAGGATGTGATCAAGCACAAAGTGTCGTTCACCCATCACCCCTGTGCTCGCTGACCTACATTAGCACCCAGCCCTCAAACACCCCGATTTTAAAAAAAAAATCCCTCGTGTTCAAATCTCTCCAGGGCCTCGCCCTTCTCTATCTCTGTAACCTCCTCCAGCCCTACAACCCTCTGAGTACTCTGCGTTTTTCCAATTCTTGCCTCTTGTGCATCCCCCACTTCCTTTGCCCCACCATTGGCAGCCATGCCTTCAGATGTCTGGGCCCTATGCTCTGGGATTCCCTCCCTAAACTTCCTCCCTCTCCTACTTTAAGACTCCCTAAAACCTATCCCTTGACCCAGGCTTTTGTTCACCTGTCCTAATGTCACCTTCTTTGGCTCAGTGCCAATTTTGTTGTATGGTAATGCTCCTGTGAAGTGCCTTGGGTCGTTTTACTACGTTATTGGTGCTATATAAATGCGAGTTGTTGTAACCAACTTTATGTAAGCAGCAACTTTATGTAAAAGTCACGAGAGGAGGTGAGTGAAATTTAAGCTATTCTCTTTATAAAGTGTCAGCAGCAGGTCTATACATTTTCACCCTGCCCAATATTGTTTTTTTATAGTTTAAGGCAATTCTTTTTTGTTGTTTGTTTTGCAGACTTCCTCATCTGCTTCTGGGAATTCCTCCAATTCTAATACCTCCTCCTCTTCTGGTAGTGGTCTTACGGGATGGGCTGCCTTTGGTGCTAAAACATCTACTGCAGCACCATCCACGGCTAAACTGGGATCGTCTGCGCAAAGCACCGGTGGCAAGCCGACTGCATCCTCCTCGAGTCAGAAAGCAGTGGGTCTGTCCGGACTGGCGACCTCCAAAGCAGGGCTGGGGTCAAAAATGGCCGCAGGCATCAGCTCCGGTGCCGGGCCCATAAAGCCGCCCCCTCCCCTGACTCTGGGCAAACCGGGTCTGAACCGTTCGTCCAGCAACGACAACGTTAGCAAAGTGGGCTTAACGGGGCCGAGCGGCGGCCAATCCAGCAGCGGGAACGGAGGGGGCACCTCCGCCAGCAGCGGTGGTAACAATGGCGCCAAGACGCCCACCGACACAGGCAACTCCTCCGTCAAGTTGCCGACATCTCAAGAGTCGCAGCTTAACGCCATGAAGCGGCTCCAGATGGTGAAGAAGAAAGCGGCTCAGAAGAAACTTAAGAAGTGAACGCGAATGCGTCCAAACGGTCGTGGTTCTCTGTTGCCTTTGCGTTTCTACACAGAAAGGCTGATGCCTCATCGTTGCCAAGGGGACCAACAAACTTGGGCCCTTGTACACGGAAATAAGATCATAAGAAATAGGAGCAGCAGTAGGCCATTTGGCCCCTCGAGCCTGCTCCACAATTCATCTATCATGGCTGATCTGATCTTGGCCTCAACTCCACTTTCCCGCCTGTTCCCCACTACCCTTGACTCGCCTGTAAGTCACAAATCTGTCTATCTCCGTCTTGAATCCATTCAATGACCCAGCCGCCACAGCTCTCTGGTGTCGAGGATTCCAAAGATTTACAACCCTCTGAGAGAAGAAATTCCTCCTCCTCTCCGTTTTAAATGTGCAACCCCCTTACTCTGAAACTAGATTCCCCCCCCCCACCCCCACGAGGGGGAATGTGTCTTTCCAGATTTTCGTCCTAAGATTTTTTTTTTGGTGAGGGTTGATAGGAGCATAATCCTCTCTCTCTGCCCCTAAAGACCTCATGAGTCATAACGAGTATTTTTTGTCTTTGTTCCGAGTGGCCTCGACCTACGAGCATCAGAAGTAAGAAGCATTAAGCACTGAAGCTTTGGTGCAAGGGAATCGAGAGAATACACTGGCGCACAGCAGAGAGCTCATTAGAGCAATTTTATAAATTGACATTTTTAACAATTAATTTCCTGTCAGCCATTTTTCGTCTTTAAAATAAAAATGCTGTCTGTTTCAAACAAATTGCTGATGATTCGGGCGCTGTTCCTTTCGCAAATGTGTTTGGAGCAGGCCTGATTGATTTGAGAACCAATTTTGATACTAACAGATAATGAGCTTGGTTGTTCAGCAACGCTGTGTCTATTTGTAGGGGAACGATGTCCTCTGTGTGCAAAGCATAGCAAAATGGCAGAGGCCTTCTTTCCAAACTGGTTCTACAGTTTTTCTGCGCATAGCACAGAGCGGAAACCTTCCCCTGAAATGTTTAGCGAGAGTTCTCAACAGGCCAAAAAAGTTTTGCACTTCTCAAAATAAATCCTGAAAGTTGTGTGAGAGACCAGTTTACTGTGATGTTGAAAACAAGGGAGGCTTGAATTCTGTGTCAAATGGACCTTTTTTTTTACATATTTTGTTTTGTGTATATTACTGTTAATGGAGTTGTTGTCTCCATTTGGTGAACTGCACTGGTATTAAAAAAGAATTAATGTCAAACCCCTGTAACTTCCTTTTTTTCTGTGCTGAACAATGTAAAGTTGCCCTCGAAGAATTTGCATTTGTGTATCATCTTTCCTATTCTCACCAAGTCTGATAGTGCTTTACAGCCAATGGGTAGTTTTTAAAGTGCAGCCACTTATTATGTAGTGAGAAGCAGCAGCCGGTTTGCACACAGAAAGGTCCCAGAAACAGCACTGAGATTCATTGTGTTTCCTGTGAGGAGAGTGCTGGCCTGGAAACCAGCAGAATACCCCTGCTCTTCTGCAAATACTGAACTTTTATGTTCACCCAAGCAGGCAGACAGGGTCTTTGCTTAATGCCTCATTTGAAAGGCAGCAACTCAAGACACTGCCACACTTCCTCAGTCCTGCTACATAGTGTCAGGGACCTTTCCCAACTCTAATAATGTCAGGTAAAACCTGTGAAATTTCTCCCCTTCCAAACATGACTTTTTTAAAAAAAAACCCTTATAAATGCTACATTATAGCTTGCATCTTTCAGCCTTGCTCAGTGGTATTTCTCAGTTTCCATAGGGCCAGCGGGACAAGCACCAGAGTTCAATGGGACATTGGACCAATAGGAACGCAGCAACAGGAGCAGGCCATTCAGCCCCTCGAGCCTGTTCCAAGATTGAGTTAGATCATGGCTGATCTGTACATCAGCTTCATTTACCTGCTTTTGCTCCATATATCTCAATACCAATATCTCGCAAAAATTGATCGATCTCAGTCTTGAAATTTTTGATTGTCCCAGCATCCACAGCCTTTTGGGGAGAGGATTTCCACTACGTCTTGTGTGGGAAAAGTGCTTCCTGATTTCATTCCTGAATGGCCCAGCTCTAATTTTAAGATCCTGCCCTCTTGTTCTAGATTCCCTCACAAGAGGAAGTAGTTTCTCTGTACCTACCCTTTAACCTTTTAAACGCCTAAATTAGATCACCCTGCAACCTTTTTAAAATCAATGGGAATACATACGAATATTACAAGCGCCTTCCTCATTGGCTCAACTGGTTAAGGCAATGAGCAACTGAACTGCACAGACCAGGAAGGTGCAGGTTCTATCCTGATATCTCCTGAGTGTCAAATTTTTGTCGTAACACTCCTGTGAAGCGCCTTGGGATGTTTTACTACGTTAAAGGTGCGATATAAATACAAATAGTTGTTATTGAGTTGACTGATCCAGATCCAGGGAGCACTGCACTGTCCGAGGTGCAATCTTTCGGATGAGACGTTAAACCGAGGCCCCATCTACTCTCTCAGGTGGACGTAAAAGATTTCATGGCACTATTTCAAAGAAGAGCAGGGGAGTTATTCCTGGTGTCCTGGCCAACGTTTATCCCTCAATCACATGATTAAAACCAATTATCTGGTCATTATCACATTGCTGTTTGTGGGAACTTGCTGTGCGCAAATTGGCTGCTGCGTTTCCCACATAACAATAGTGTCTAAAATTCAAGAGTACTTCATTAGCTGTAAAGAGCTATGGGATGTCCTGAGGTTGTGAAAGGCACTATATAAATGTAAGTCGAGGGGCAATCATTTTTAAAATGTACCCACCAAATGATTGGTCCCCATCTCCAGAAGCTACACCATCCATTACCTTGGCCATGTGCGAGCCAGGACCATTAGCTTTGGTCGGTTTATAGCTATCACACACCTGAGTCCAGTTCTCGCAGATGTTGCTGGCTAGCAATTGAGAGGAGGAACCACTGCTGAATTTTGTAATTAACCAGCAGAAACTGCTGGAAATAGACGCGGGACCAGCCCACACCTGTAAAAAGGCAGGCTATGGTGTTTCAGGTGTGTAGCCCTTTATCAGAACTGTTCTGGTGTAATTGTGCATTCAAAGCATCATAACTTGTCTTTTTACAGATGGTAATTGATATCCTTTAATTTACTGTCTACCATGTGAAATGACCAAAAATGGCATTCCAACAATTCACAAGATTGCAAAGCTCCAGGGATTTTGCCTCCACTATATCTGGAAGTTGATCGCACCCATTCACCATTCTCTGTATGAAGAAGAATTGCCTAATACTGGATCTAAAAACGGTCTTTTTCCTAGTTTGAACCTATGCCTCAAAAGATTGAGTATCTCCCTAATTTCTTAGCGACCAGAACTGGAGACAGTATTCAAGGTGCGATTTGCGTTCGACTCCTTTGCCCATGTAGTTCAACATTCTGTTGGCTTTGATGATTGCTGCATTGGTTGGATATGCTTAGCGTTGCATCACCTACCAAGTCTCTAGGTCTCTCTATCTTCGTCCCTAGATACTTAAGCTTCATTCATAGAGTATGGGTGTTGCCTAATTTCCCTTCCTAGGTGTTGCACTTTACAATTGTCTGCTTAAAATTTCACCTGTCATTACTCTTCCCACTTACATATTTTGTCCAACTAATTCCGTAATCTCCAATTCCACTGCCCCTCCTAATTTGATATCATCTGAAAATTTGACCACTTTGCATGGCATTTCTGAATCCAGATCATTTACCTGAATTAGAAACAGTAGTGGTCCTAATACAGCCCTGAAACGCCCCAATCAATACCTCCTCTGACTCACTAACTCAATATCTCACTTCCTACCCTTCAGCTTGTTCCTTATCCATTGCCAAGATTTACCTCGAAACTTCAGAGCTTTGAATTTGCCCAACAGCCTTTCATGTGGAACTTTGTTGAAAGCCATCTGAAAATCAAGGTACATTACATCACACATCACCACCTTAAACATTCATTCCCTCTATCACCAGCGCACCATGGCTTCAGTGTGTACCATCTATAAGATGCACTATAGCAACTCACCAAAGCTTCCCAAACCCGCGACCTCTACCACCTACATGGGCAAAGGCAGCAGGTGCATAGGAGCACCTCCACATTCTCCTCCAGCCTGACTTGGAAGTATATCGCCGTTCCTTCAGCGTCACTGGGTCAAAATCCTGGAACTCCCTAACAGCACTGCGGGAGTATATTCACCATAAAGACTGCAGCGGTTCAGGAAGGCGGCTTGTCACCATCTTCTCAAGGGCAACTAGGAATGGGAAATAAGTGTTGGCCTTGCCAGCGATGCCCACATCCCAGGATCGAATATAAAAAAAAAACAGGTCTTTTCACAATCCATTTGGGTTGTCACTTCCTCAAAGAAGTCATGGGGGTTGGTTGGGCAGGATCTTTCTGAATCCATGTTGGCTGCTGTTTACTAGGTTATTATTGGATAGATAAACTTCAAGTTTACTCCTGATAATCCTGTTATTTGATATGAAACGGAAGTAATTGGCTGTACCTGTTTTGGCCCTCTATTTAAATATGGGCACCACGTGAATCTCCATTGACTCCCTCAAAATGATTATCAGTGGCTCCCAAAATCTATTCCCAAGTCTCTCAGCGCTCTGGGATACATGCCATCTGTCCCTGGAAACGAAATTGTTTCAAGCCCATTTAGCTGGTCTGGGACTTACAACTCGTTAAGATCAAAGTCATTGATTTTACTCTGGCAGGTCCGTGTTCGGAAAGGGCATTTTTCTTGGGTCAAGGGATGAAAGCTGATCTGATGAAATCATCATGACCCCTGCAGAGTATTTCTTGTATTTTTTTGACAGCGCAGGAAACTTTGTCCTGAATTTTTTTCATTATTAGCAGCCCAGTTGTTACCCCCCCAAGTCTGACTTCCCTGCTGCAGGCAATACTTTAGGTGATGAGCAGGAAGTCGAGATGTAAAAGAAAGACTTGCATTTATATAGCGTCTTTCACCGGATGTCTCAAAGCGCTTTACAGCCAATGGAGTACTTTTGGAGTGTCGTCACTGTTGTATTGTGGGAAATGCGGCAGCCAACTTGCGCACAGCAAGCTCCCACAGACAGCGATGTGATAATGACCAGGTAATCTGTTTTTGATATGTTGATTGAGGGATAAATATTGGCCAGGACACCGGGGATAACTCCCCTGCTCTTCTTCGAAATAGTGCCATGGGATTTTTTACATTCACCTGAGAAAGCAGATGGGGCCTCGGTTTAACGTCTCTCCGAAAGACAGCACCACCGGCAGTGCAGCACTCCCTCAGCACTGCACTGGTCAGCGTAGATTCTTGCGCTCAAGTCCCTGGAGTGGAACTTGAAGCCACAACTTTCTGACTCGGCGGCGAGTGAGTTACCGACTGGGCCTCAAGAGTAGTGAGTAGTGAGCCTCTGGAATGTGTTTCAGCGGTGGGTGCTGACTCTGCATGACTTCAAGAGAGAGCTGTATCGGTGCTTGGCTGAGGCAGCGAATGCATCATATAGAAGGAAGTGGTTTTACAAATAACATGGCCCATGTGATTGCCTGGACTGATTCCGATCACCTGAGGGGGTTGGAGAGGAATCTTCCACATTTTCTTCCCCCTTATTGGCACTGGATTTTCCTGAGGTTTTTTTTGCCTCTCCCAGGAGATTACATGGTTGTGGGGGAGAGGGGAAAAGGAAGTGTCTAGTTGTGAGTGTGGGCCACTTTTGTATGTTCATATGTAAAATCTGTTTTAAGTCTTTCCACTGAAAATGATTGTTTGTTATTGTAGTACCTGTTTCTGCCAGCGAGTGATGATGTGCAACCTATAATGAATTGTGAAATAGTCCTACAGTTTCACAGCACCATCAACCTCATTCTCATACAGAAAGTCTCGACCTCAATACTCTCTCAGTACTGCATAGGGATTGTCGGCCTGGATTATATGCTCAAGTCTCGGGGCTTGACCCTGTGACTTTCTTCTATCTCAGGCGAGCGTGCTATCCACTGTACCAAGGCTGACACCCTAGGTAAACTACGAAACACTGCTTAAACTGCGAGTGGCAATTTCTTACCTCAGCTGGCAATGACAGCCCCAGTAACAGGCTCAGAATGTGGGCCATGATAAGACACCACCGCAGCTCAGAGCCGTATTACACTAGCCATGAAGATGCTGGTTTATCGCACTGCACCTGACTACCACACTAATCAACCTTAAGACAGTTTTTAGCAGTCACTGTGTGGAAAGCAAATCATATGATATCCAAATATGTAGAGGCACTCAGTGATTCTCTGTGCAATGATGAGTGCCTTTGGCTTGAGTGAAGATAATTTGAATGCAATGACATCAGGAGAGTACTATTTTAACACAGCAGGTATGGTAGCTGAATTCTTGGGATGGATTGTCATGCCAAGCTCATACCAGCATTCCTGTAGCAGCAGGGCTACACAATATGAACTTGCTTGGGTAATCATTTTATGTTGGCCTAGCAACAGCTGTATCATATTCATGATGACACTGTCAGTGTTACGCTGCCACATGCACAAGGTTACATTGCCACACGCCCCAAGGTTATACTGTCACACGGACACACTCACATTCAGAAGGATACACTCACATCGACACAAGCAACATCGGCTTGCATTTATAAAGTGCAGAAAACCATCCCAAGGTGCTTCAGAAAGGTGCAATCATAGGAAAATGGACGCTGAGACAAAGAATGAGCTATTGGAAGGGGTGACTTCTGCTTCCGTCTTTCGGCTGATACATTAAACCGAGGCCCCGCCTGCCCTCTCAGGTGGACATAAAAGATCCCGTGGCACTATTTCAAAGAAGAGCAGGGGGAGTTATCCCCGGTGTCCCCCTGGCCAATATTTATTCCTCAATCAATATAACAAAAATATAGATTATCTGGTGATTATCACATTGCTATTTGTGGGAGTTCGCTGTGCGCAAATTGGCTGCCTCCGTTTCCCACATTACAACAGTGACTACACTTCGAACCTACTTAATTGGCTACAAAGCGCTTTGAGACGTCCGGTGGTCGTGAAAGGTGCTATGAAAATGCAAGTCTTTCGGTCAGGTTTTAGGAGGGCCTTAAAGGAGGAGAGCTTGGTGGAAAGGTAGAGGGGTTTAGGAAGGAATTACAGAGCATAAGGTCTAGACGGCTGCAAGCATAGCCGCCAAGGGTGGGGTGAAGGGAGAGGCAGATGAACAAGAAGACAGAGTCTGAGGGACAGAGGGTTCAGGGGCTGTTAGGGCTGGAGGATTTAGAGAGCTACAAAAGGGTGAGCCCATGAAGGGATTTAAACATGAGGATGAAGATTTTAAATTTGAGATGTTGGGGGACTGGGAGCCAATAGAGGTCAGTAAGAAGCAGGGTGATGGGTGAGCGAGATACGGTGGAGGATGGAACGCCGGCCAGGAGAGCATTGGAATAGTCGAGTCTGAAGGTGACAAAAGCATGGATGAGGGTTTCAGCAGCAGATGGGCTGAAGGTGGTGGGGAAGGAGGTGCCAGAGGCTAGTGATAGTACCAGAGGTGGAAGTATTCAGTCTTTGTGATGGAGAGGATGGGTTTGAAGCTCAGCTTGAGCTCAAATAGGATGCTGAGGTTGTGAACTGTCTGGTTCAGACTGAGAGGGTCATCAGATAGGTGGCAAGGAGTTTGTGGCAGGGACTGAAGACGATGGTTTTGGTCTTCCTGAGGTTGAACTGGAGAAAATTGCTGCTCATCCAAGACTGTATGTCACACCAGCACTCTGACAAAACCGAAACACTAAAGGGACCAAGAGAGGCGCTGGAGAGGTGGAGCTGGGTGTCAGCAGCGTACATGTGGAAGCTGACCCCATGTCTACGAATAATACCACCAAGGGGCAGCATGTAGATGTGGAAGAGGAGGGAGCCAAGGTCAGACCTTGGGGGACTCCAGAAATAATGGGGTGCGGGGCAGGAAGAAGGGCCATTTCGGGAGTTGTTTTGGGTCTGATTGGAAAGGTAACAGCAGAACCAAGCTAATGCAGTTCCACTGTGCTGGGCAACAGAGAAGAAGCATTGAAGAACATGAGTAGGCCATACAGCCTTTCGAGTCTGCTCCACCATTTAATAAGATCATGGCTGATCTTCGACCTCAACTCCACTTGATTCCCTTAAAGAGTCCAAAGAAGGATAGTATGGTCCACCATGTCAAAGGCTGCAGAGCGGATGACGAGGATGACGAGGACTAATACACCACGGTCATAGTCACAGAAGGCACCATTTGTGACTTTGGTTGTAACCATTTTGCTGCTGGGACAGGGGCAGAAAATTGATCAAAGAGTTTCACACATGGAGTTGCAAGAAAAGGTGTGTGAGATGACAACACATCCAAAGACTTTGGAGAGGAAAGGGAGGAGCCAGCAAGCGAGGCTTCTTGCTGGGGGTGCAGATTTAACCTCGTGTTTATATGCAAATGAGAAAAGGTTGGCCAGACATTTTATCATGCTGACTGTTCCCCTCTCAAGGACCTTGCTGATACATGTCCCATACATGTAAGGGGGGATGTTGATTTAGTGCAATTTGATGGATTATGGCTCACTTCCGGTCACAATCTATTTTTTGTTAAATAACCACCAGACATCGCAAAGGGCTTTACAGCCAATGAAGTACTTTTGGAATGTCGTCACTGTTGTAATGTGGGAAACGCAGCAGCCAGTTTGCACACAGCAAGCTCCCACAAACAGCAATGTGATAATGACCAGATAATGTTTTTTTGGTTACGTTGATTGAGGGATAAACATTGGCCCAAGGACACCGGGGATAACTCCACTGCTCTTCTTTGAAATAGCTCCATGGGATCTTTTGCATCTGCCTGAAAGGGCAGACAGGGCCTCGGTTTAACATCTCATCCGAAAGACGACACCTCCAACAGTGCTGCACTCCCTCAGCACTTCACTGGGAGTGTCAGCCTAGATTTATGTGTTCAAGTTCCTGGAGTGGGACATGAACCCACAACCTTCTGACTCAGAGGCGCGAGGGTGCTACTCACTGAGTCACAGCTGCTAAATGTCATTGCAAATGTCATTGAGGGCACTTAAGTAATTTGTGATTAGCTCGGTTTATTTCTTTTGCACTGTAACCTGTTCAACGGTTGCCCTGGTGATGCACTTACCCACCGCAGCAGCTGACAATGTTCTTAAGTACTTAAGAGTCGCTAGCCACATGGAGCCAATGTTAAAGCCCTCAATTAGCAGGTAGTTTATGAGCAGCAATCGAACAACTTATTTTAAGCTAAAGTATTTATTGAAGCCCTACAGTACTGTGTACTTCACAGGTTCTCATATGTTGCTATGAGTATATTAAAAGTTCAGTACCCTCCAGTCCTTTCGTTGTAGGCCAAACAAACCTCTGTTGTACATGTTGCAATGAAAGCAAATAAGGTGACACACAGCATCGTCAACAAGAAGTAATGTCTCTTTTTGCAATGTTACTCACTTCCATGCATTTATATAGTGCCTTTTGTAAAGTCCTGTCCCCTCAGTACAGATTCACACGAGGCATGTAGTGAAGTCAAAGTCACTCTGGACCTGCACCTTTATTTCACAGCTCTGGAATGCTGCACTTGCCTGAGACCTGTCTCTTGCAAATGCACCCCTGGTGGTAAGGTATGCTGGAGGTTACAGGTCATATCTTATTACAGTCATGTATAGCATGTTGGGATACAGTTATATATAATAATGTAAGATACATGACATCACCCTCCCCCAAGGTCTTATTGTCTTTATAGGTTCAATCTCTCAGGTGGTCTACGCTCTCGCGTGGAGCGTCTGAGTTGTGGTTCAGTTGTTTGCCTTGGTGTCTGTTTTTCTTTGGGTGTGGTTGCTGGTATCTCGCCTGGGCTGTCTGTTTCGATTAGTGTGATTGTTGTTGACTCGCCTGGGCTGTCTGTTGGGATTGCCCTTTCCTCAGGTTGTTCCCTCGTCTGTCCACCAGGTGTGGTGCGAGTTCCACATTATAGTCTGCCTCTGGTTCCGCAGTGTTGTTGGTAAATCTGCTTTTGATTTGGTTTACATGCCTCCGACAGGTTTGGCCATTGTCCATTTGTATTACCAGTAGCCTGTTTCCTTCCTTGCCCGTTACTGTCCCTGCAAGCCATTTGGGACCCCTGCCATAGTTTAGTACAAACACTTTGTCCCCTATCTCATTCCATCTCCCCCTCGAATTTCTGTCATGGTACTCAGTCAGCTTACGGCGCTTTGCCTCAACGATTTTGTGCATATCTGGGAGGATTAATGAGAGCCTTGTTTTTAAAGTCCTTTTCATCAACAGTTGTGCGGGAGGGATCCCAGTCAGTGAGTGCGGACGAGATCTGCATTCCAGCAGCAGTCGCAACAGGCGACCCTGCAGCGTGGGACTTTGGATTTTAAGCATGCCTTGTTTAATGATTTGCACTGCTCTCTCCACCTGGCCGTTGGAGGCCGGCTTGAACGGTCCCGTCTTGACGTGATTTATGCCGTGGTCAATTATAAAGTCTTGGGATTCTGCGCTGGTGAAGCACGGACCATTGTCACTGACCAATATGTCAGGGATTCTGTACGTTGCAAACATGGTTGCGAGGCTCTCCACAGTGGTGGAGGTTGTGCTCGATTTAAAATGGTGCATTCGATCCACTTTGAAAATGCATCTACAACTACGGGGAACATTTTGCCCATGAATGAGCCCGCATAGTATATGTGCACCCACGACCACGGTTTGGGAGGCCAGGGCCAGGGGCTCAGTGGAGCCTCCCTGGGGGCATTGCTGAGTTGGGCACAAATGGTGCACCTTCGGACGCAGAGCTCCAAGTTCGCGTCAATACCAGGCCACCAGACGTGGGATCTGTCTATGGCCTTCATGAGAACGATCCCCGGGTGCTCGCGGTGGAGCTCCCGGACAAATGCCTCTCTGCCTCGCAGAGGCATGACTACTCGGCTGCCCCACATCAGGCAGTCTGCTTGTAGTGATAGCTCATGCATGCGCCTGTGAAAGGGTTTTAATTCCTTGGGGCAGGCATCGCGAGCCTCTGCCCAGTCACCGGTTAGGACACATCTTTTTACTAAGGATAACGTGGGGTCGCTGGCCGTCCAGGCTCTGATTTGGCAAGCCGTCATGGGCGAACCTGTGGACTCAAAGGCATTGATTGCCATGACTATCTCACAGTCCTGTTCGTCAGACCCTTCCGTGGTCACCAGGGGTTGCCTGCTGAGCGCGTCGGCACAGTTAGTTGTGCCTGGTCTGTGCCTTATGGTATAGTCGTAGGACGCCAGCCTGAGTGCCCACCGTTGAATTCGCACCGAGGCGTTGGCGTTTATTGCCTTGCTCTCGGATAGGAGGGACGTGAGGGGCTTGTGGTCGGTTTCTAACGTGAACTTGGCCCCGAAAAGGAATTGTGCATTTTTTTGACACCGTACACGCACGCGAGCTCCTCCTTCTCTACCATTCCGTACCCGCGCTCCGCCCGCGAAAGTGACCTGGAGGCATAAGCTATGGGTTGTAATTTGCCCGCACTATTGACAAGTTGCAAAACGCACCCGACCCCATACGCTGACGCATCGCATGTGAGAACTAGCTTTTTACCTGGGTCAAAGAAAGTCAAAACACTGTTGGAACACAGAAGGTTGCGTGCCTTATTGAAGGCACGTTCCTGGGCGTCCCCCCAAAACCAATCGCACCGCTTCCTGAGTAGCACGTGGAGAGGCTCCAGCAGCGTGCTTAAGTTCTGCATAAAGTTCCCAAAGTAATTGAGTAGCCCGAGAAAGGCGCGCAGTTCTGAGACATTCCGGGGCCTGGGTGCCAGGCGAATTGCTTCTGTTCTGGACTCTGTTGGGCGGATTCCATCAGTGGCAATCCTTCTGCCCAAAAATTCAACCTCGGGTGCGAGAAACAGGCACTTGGATTTCTTGATTCGTAGGCCTACCCGATCCAACCGCTTTAGTACTTCCTCCAAATTACGGAGATGGGAGTTGGTGTCCCTGCCGTGATAAGTATGTCGTCTTGAAATACAACCGTCCCCGGGATGGACTTGAGCAGACTCTCCATGTTACGCTGGAATATGGCAGCTGCCGACCTGATGCCGAATGGGCATCGATTGTACATGAAAAGGCCTCGATGTGTGTTGATGGTGGTGAGTAGCTTGGATTCCTCGGTCAATTCTTGCGTCATATACCCAGATGTGAGGTCTAATTTTGAGAAAAGTTTACCTCCAGCCAATGTGGCAAATAAGTCCTCCGCTCTGGGCAGCGGGTACTGGTCCTGTAGGGAAACTCTGTTTACGGTAGATTTGTCGTCCCCACAGATTCGTACGGATCCATCAGGCTTCATGATTGGGACGATGGGACTTGCCCAGTCGCTAAATTCCACAGGTGATATAATGCCTTCCCGCAGAAGCCTGTCTAGTTCGTGTTCAATCTTTTCCCTCATCACATAGGGTACAGCTCTGGCCTTGTGATGGACCGGTCTAGCATCCTGTGTGATGTAGATTTTGACTTTGGCCCCTTTGAAAGTGCCCACACCTGGCTGAAAGAGATGTTCAAATCGCTTTATAACTGTTGAGCAGGAGGTCCGTTCCTCTAATTACATGGCATGGACATCATCCCATTTCCAGTTTAGTTTTGCCAGCCAGCTTCTCCCCAGCAGTGCTGGGGGGTCTCCGGGGACAATCCACAGGGGAAGTCGGTTCACTGTCCCTTTGTGTATGACAGAGAGCATGGCGCTGCCGAGGACTGGTACGATTTCTTTGGTATAGGTCCTTAGTTTGGTGTCGACCTTTGTGAGTTTTGGTCTGTCTCTTTTATGCGGCCACAGTTGTTCAAATTGTTGAGCCCCCATGAGAGATTGACTTGCTCCCATATCCAGCTCCATGTTGACAGATATCCCGTTGAGTAGGACCCTCATCATTATAGGAGGCGTCCTGTTGTAGGAGCAGCGGCCATTGATCGTGTTGACCCGCTGTACACCGGTGTCCCGGGTACTGTCCCCACCATCTTCTGGTCCGTTTTCCAACCCATCCAATTCGTATACCAGCCGAGCTGCCGTTTTTTTGCACATGCGGGCCAATATATTCACAATTTCTGCAAACAGCCGGCTGAAATTGACATCCCCTTGACGAGTGCCCAACCCCACACCTCCAGCACAGATCTGTTCCATTGTTCAAAGAATTCCCAAAGCATGAGCTGCGTCTGGCTGATCTCTCTTGAGCTTTTCTCAGTTTGTAGTTGATTGCTCGCATTGTGGGTTGATGAGGTGTGAACGGCCGTTCCTGTGGCCCTTGATGGCTTCTGCCTGCTGTCAAGAGCCTGTTCTCCCGGTTTTGTCTGTGTGTGGGGGTAGCAGCTTGTTTAGTGCTGTGAACTTCTTGTTCCAATATTTCGTTAGTTGTCGTACCTGCATTGTAAATCAACCTCGTTTCTTCTTCCTCGACCAAGAATGTCTGTGCAACCAGTGCTGCTGCCTCTAAGGTCAGGTTCTTGGTCTCTATGAGCTTTCGGAATATGCCTGCATGGCCTATTCCTTCAATGAAAAAGTCTCTCAGCATTTCTCTCCTCAGTTCATCGGAGAACTCACATAATCTAGCCAACCTCCGAAGTTCCGCCACGAAGTCGGGTATGCTCTGGCCCACACAGCGCCTGTAGTTGTAGAACCTGTGTCTGGCCATGTGTAGGCTGCACGCTGGCTTCAGGTGGTCTCTTACCAGTGTGCTCAATTCTTCAAACGACTTGCTTGCTGGTTTCTCGGATGCCAACAGATCCTTCATTAAAGCATATATTTTCGAGCCACAGCTGGTCAAGAAATGGGCTCTTCTCTTGTCTGCCTTATCGTCGCCTAACCAGTCTCTGGTTACAAAGCTTTGCTGGAGCCTTTCTATAAAGTTCTCCCAATTGTCTCCCGCATTGTACTTTTCATCTGATCCGTTGTTCGCCAAACTGTGGATTCTGTAATCCCGTAACCCGTCGTCACTGTAAAGTCCTGTCCCCTCAGTACAGATTCACATGAGGCATGGAGTGAAGTCAAGGTCACTCTGGACCTGGACCTTTATTTCACAGCTCTGGAATGCTGCACTTGCCTGAGACCTGTCCTTATAGACCTGTCTCTTGCAAGTGCACCCCTGTTGGTAAGGTATGCTGGTGGTTACAGGTCATATCTTATTACAGTCATGTATAGCATGTTAGGATACAGTTATATATAATAATGTAAGATACATGACACCTTTCATGACCTCAGGACGTTCCAAAGCGCTTTACAGCAAATGAAGTATTTTTGAAGTGGAGTCACTGTTATTAATGTAGTAAACACAGCAGCCAATATACACACAGCAAGCGCCCACAGGCAGCAATGTGATAATGACCAGATATTCTTTTTTTTTGTAATATTGTTTGAGGGATAAATATTAGCCAGGACACTGGGGAGAACTCCCTTGCTCTTCTTCAAAACATGCTGTGGGTTCTTTTACGTCAGAGTGTCGGTCCAGATTTTGTGCTCGAATGTTACATGTTTATCTGTGCACAGTGTGAGGCTCGGTGCAGCAACTCACCATGCTTATTTTGACAGCACCTCCCAACCTTTGACCTCAACCATCGAGAAGGACAGAGAATTAGGATGTCATGAGAATATCATCACCTCCAAGCCAGATACCATCCTGACTTGGCTGTACATCAGCCGAATCTTCATTGTCACTGGGTGAAATTCCTGGAACTTCCTACTTCACGGGAGTGCCATCAAAAAAACTTGCAGCGGTTCAAGGAGAAGGCCCACAACCATCTTCTCAGGGCAACTAGGGATGGGCAATAAATGCAGACTTGCCAGTGACGCCCACATCTTGAAAATGAAGAATAAAAAAAAAGATTTTTGGCCTTGGACAGGGTGCAAAGGAGATTTAACAGAATGATAGCAGGGATGAGAGACTTCAGCTATGTGGCGAGACGAGAGAAGCTGGGTGTAATGTATGCACCTGTGAGTATGCTCACAGGTTTGTAGAGTTGTTGCTTTGAGGCAAGGTGGCCGAGTGGTTAAGGTGCTGGACTACTAACCCATTGTGCTCTGCACGCATGGTTTCGAATCCCATTCTTTTACCTATGGCGATACTAGTCTGAAAAAGCCCGATCTCCTTTGATCTCGGATGCGAAGCAGAGTAAGGCCTGGTTAGTACTTGGAAGAGAGACCGAGGTGCTGGAGACTTTTCAAGCGCACGTGGGGAGATCCCGTCTGAACTGACCCCCGTCCGGACAGAATTCCTCATCGGCGCCAAGCCCCGGAACCTCCCTCGGGAGCCGGTGCCTCACAGCTTGAGCTGCCTCGGGGAAATCCCCTCCGTGCCTTTCAGTTCCGCGCGGAGGGGTTTCCTGTACGGGCTGCTCCTGCACACTCTCCACTTTGCCATCCTCGTCCGCCGTCCGGACACGCCATGGCGCACCATCTTGCCGTCCGGAGGAGGCGGGGGTCCCCGATGGAGCGGACTCTACGCGGGAGTCCTCCCAGTATTTACTGGGGACTTGGACTGGAGGGTGGTGCATGGAGCAGTCCCGTGCAACAAATTTTTAAGTCGGTTCACGGGCTCCCAGGCCGCCTGCAATTTCTGCGGTCTGGAAGAGTCCGTGTTCCATGTTTTTACGGAATGTGCGAGGTTGCAGCCCCTGTTTCATTATTTAAAGGGGCTGTTCCTCAATTTCTGGTTGCACTTCAGTCCCACACTTCTGATCTTTGGGCACCCTGTGCGGAGGGGAGCGGATAGGTCCGAAGGCCTCCTCGTAGGACTGCTCCTGGGCACGGCCAAAGGGGCCATCAGCCGGTCCAGGCAGTGGGCGATCGAGAGGGTCGTTCAGCCCGACTGCCTGCCTCTCTTCCGCGCTTACATCCGAGCCAGGGTGTCCCTGGAGACAGATCACGCGGTGTCCACCGGTACGCTCACGGCCTTCCGCGAGAGGTGGGCGCCGGAGGGACTGGAGTGCATCATCACCCCTGGCAACCAAATTTTAATTTGATTTTATATGTTTTAAAGTTCAATTTGTTTTATTGACGTTTTTTTTTAGTGTCCCCCCAGTCAGGGGGCACTTGTATAATTTGCCTCTCGGTGCCCTAAAAAACCCCACAAATAAACCCCACAAAAAAAAACCCAAAAAAACAAACAAACAAAAGAAAAGGGCACTTGAAAAGTGTTTGGAGTGTCCCCTTCTTTTAATTAGGGGGCACTTGAGTTCATGTTTATTTTTGTTCTCAACAAAAGAGTTGTAGAGTTGTTGATTTGAGGCAAGGTGGCCGAGTGGTTAAGGTGCTGGACTACTAACCCATTGTGCTCTGCACGCATGGTTTCGAGTCCCATTCTTTTACCTACGGCGATACTAGTCTGAAAAAGCCCGATCTCTTTTGATCTCGGATGCGAAGCAGAGTAAGGCCTGGTTAGTACTTGGAAGAGAGACCGAATGGGAATTCCAGGTGCTGGAGACTTTTCAAGCACGTGGGGAAAACCCGTCCGAACTGACCCCCGTCTGGACAGAATTCCTCATCGGCGCCAAGCCCCGAAACCTCCCTCGGGAGCCGGCGCCTCACAACTTGAGCCGCCTCGGGGAGATCCCCTCCGTGCCTTTCAGTTCTGCGCGGAGGGGTTTCCTGTGCGGGCTGCTCTTGCGCACTCTCCACCTTGCCATCCTCGTCTGCCGTCCGGACACGCCATGGCGCACCATCTTGCCGTCCGGCGGAGGCGGGGGTCCCCAGTGGAGTGCTCTCTATGCGCGAGTCCTCCCTTTATTTGAGGTTGCAGCCCCTATTCCATTATTTGAAGGGGCTGCTCCTCAAATTCTGGTTGCACTTCAGTCCCACACTCCTGATCTTTGGGCACCCTGTGCTGAGGGGAGCGGGTAGGTCCGAGGGCCTCCTCGTAGGACTGCTCCTGAGCACGGCCAAGGGGGCCATCAGCCGGTCCAGGCAGCGGGCGGTTGAGGGGGTCGTTCAGCCTGACTGCCTGCCTCTCTTCCACGCTTACATCCGAGTCAGGATGTCCCTGGAGATAGAGCACGTGGTGTCCACCGGTACGCTCGCGGCCTTCCGCGAGAGGTGGGCGCCAGAGGGACTAGAGTGCTTCATCACCCCCGGCAACCAAGTTTTAATTTGATTTTAATGTCTAAATTTGGCGGTTTTTAGTGCCCCCCCCCTCCACCCTCCCCTTTGAGCCAGGAGGCATATATAATTTGTGTTTTAGTGCCCTCAAAAAAAACCAAGGAGGCACTTGTTTGAAAGTGTCTAGAGTGTGCCTCCCTTTAACCAGGGGGCACTTGATTAATGTTGTCTACAAAAATAGTTGTAGAGTTGTTGAACAACGGGCCAGGGTGTCCCTGGAGATGGAGCATGCGGTGTCCACTGGTACTCTCGTGGCCTTCCGCGAGAGTTGGGCGCCGGAGGAACTGGAGTGCATCATCACCCCCGGCAAACAAATTTTAATTTGACCATTTAAAGTTTAAAGTTTAATTTGTTTAAATTGCCGGTTTTAGTGCCCCTTTAATAAGGAGACATTTGATTTACAGGTACAACGAAAATAAATGTAGAATTGTTGAGTCGTGAGTGGCTTAGCCAGTCACATGATGTTTACAAGACTCGATAAAACCCCAGCCAGTTGGGTTCAGGGGATCCACGATGAGGCAGGTGGTTGTGAGCCTGGTGGATGAACTGGTAATGTGTAGTGTGATTGTTAACCCTTTTGCTAATAAACCAACTAGTTCTTAATAGAAATGTGTTGCTATGAATTCTTAAGCAAAGAACCCATGAAGCCAATACATTACAGTGGGACTGTTCTCCTTACAGCAGAGAGGGGGGTAAGGAGAGATTTAATAGAGGTGTTCAAAATTCTGAGAGATTTTACTCGCGTAAACAAGGAGAAACTTTCCTGTGGCAGGAGGGTTGGGTAACCAGAGGACACAGATTTTAAAAAATTGGCAAAAAAACATATGGAGATGAGGAGAACTGTTTTTACGCAGTGAGTTATTATGATCTGGAACCCACTGCCTGCAAAGGAGGTGGAAGTGGTAATTTTCAAAAAAGAAACAATTGCAGGGCTATGGGGAAAGGATAGGAGAGTGGGATTAACTGGATAGTTCTTTCAATGGGCTGAATGTCTCCTCATGTGCTCTGTGATTCTAAGGGCAAGAAACAGAAACGTCATGGGAACACCACCTCCAGGTTCTCCTGCAAGTCACATGCCATCCTGATTTGGATGCATAATCACCTGTTTCTTCATTGTCACTGGGTCAATTTTCTGGATGCTTGACACCATTACCATAAGAGCTGTAGCAGTTCAAGTCGTAGGTTCACCACCACCTTCTCGGGGCAACTAGGGATGGGCAATAAGTGTGGCCCTGCCGGCCATGCCCACATCCTGAGAATATTTAATTTTAAAAAGGTTTAACGTCCCTGGGAGCCACATGGCCATACAAAGGAGCAACATCACAAAGGGATCTGAACTGATTTTTTTGGGGGACTGCAAGTAAATGTCCTTCAAAAATGTATCACCAAGATCATAAACGGAATGTTAACTCAGTGTGTCAGCCAGTGGCTCAGTGGGTCGCACTCTTCGTCTCAGAGTCAAAAGGTTATGGGTTCACATCCCAATCAGAGACCTGAGCACAAAAATCTAAAAAGCTGACACACACCTGGTGCAGTACTGAGAGAGTGCTGCACTGTCAGAAGTGCCGTGTTTCGGATGAGAAGTTAAAACTGAGGCCCCGCCTGCTCTCTCAAGTCGATGTAAAAGATCCCATGGCACTATTTCGAAGAAGTGCAGGGGAGTTCTCCCTGGTGTTCTGGCCTCAATCCCCGTATCCCTCAATCAACATAACAAAAAAACACAGATTATCTGGTCATTATCACATTGGTGTTTGTCTGAGTACAAATTAGCTTCTGTGATTCTTACATTACAGCAGTGACTACACTTCAAAAAATTACTTCATTGGCTTTGGTAAAGCACTTTGTGAAAGGTGCTATATAAATGCAAGTCTTTCTTTCTCAGAGTAAAAGGTTCAACATATTTTTCCAATTAATTATAAAATAATGTAATAGAGGGAGATGCGCAATGGAATAAAAGAAAACATAAATAAACTAGTATACACAGGATAAAATATCTCTTTCTTACATGCCAAAAACAAATAGTATGTTGTAAAATAATCTCTCGTGGGCATATTGGTAGTGATCTAAAAAAAACCAGAGTGCGTCAGGGAAACTAGCCTGCAGAGAATGGTTTCCAGGAGTGTGGCAGTTTGGCTGTTTATGTTTTGATTCTGCAGAGGATTGCTTGTGATTGAATGAGCGATGCAGCCCAGAAACAAGGCAGATGGCATGTGGACAGGAGTCAAACATTTACGCAGTCCGTAAATGTTCCCGGAGCGGAGACCAAAAAAAAAGCTGTGACTGTTACTTGGCTGCAATGTAAAGGCTTAAATTGAAAATGAGGTCGTGGTCACAAGCTGATTCACCACTAGCTCATGTGCATGGAATGTTTGGACCTAACTCCTGAACCATGTGCACCGCTTGTTACTGCGCTAAGAATGGGCATGATACATTTATGGATCGAAAGGGATAATGGTCCTACAATTTCATTACACAAACCTTCGGCGTGCTGACTGTCCCAAAAGGCAAAAGAAGCTGGAAATTTGATACAAAAAGAGAAAAATGCTGGAAACGCTCAGCAGGTCTGCCCGCATCCCTGTGGAGAGAGGAACACGTTTCCTGTTGCGTGTTTCCAGCATTTCCCGATGTCGAATGTCCCTTTAGATGTTGCTTGGGGATCCTGTTTGGAGAGTGGTGTCAGACAGTCACGATAGTGAAGTTGTGAAACCTCATAGGTAACACTGTTCTGATCTAACACAGAGCAGTTGGCCTAGTACAGAGATACCCCTAACAACTATGGATTACATCGGATATGCAGCCCACAAACAGGCCATTCGGCCCAACCAGTCCATGCCGCAGACTATGCTCCCCTTGAGCCTCCTCCCGTCTTTCCTCATCTAAATTTATCCACATAACCCTCTATTCCCTTCTCCCTCATATGCTTATCTGGCCTTCCCTTAAATGCATCGATACTATTCGCTTCAACCTACTCCCTGTGGTCGCGAGTTCCACATTCTCACCACTCTCTGGGTAAAGAAGTTTCTTCTGAATTCCCGATTTGATTTCTTGGTGAAATTCCCTAATTGATTTCTTGGTGACTATCTTGTATTGATGGGCTCTAGTTATGCTCTTCCCCACAAGTGGAAACATTCTCTCTGTGCCCGTTCTATCAAAACCTTTCATAATTGTAAAGACCTCTACCATGTCGCCCCTCAGCCTTCCCTTTTCAAGAGAAAAGAGACCCAGCCTGTTCATCCCTTGCTGATAGGTATACCCTCGCATTTTTGTTATCATCCTTGAAAATCTTTTTTGCAGCCTTTCCAGTGCCTTTATATCCTTTTTATAATATGGCAACCAGAATTGTACGCAGTGCTCCAAGTGTGGTACAGGCAGAGCCAGTTGGCACTCATACCAGCGGCAGTTCTGTGCCATTCACATGCGTGGGAAGTTTGCAGATCCAACTTAGCCTATAGCAAAAGAAGGTCCTTAACCTTGATTCAAGTACAGTTCCCAATACATACATCATCCGCTCTCATCCAGGACAGCCACCTGTATCTGGGAAATGGCGCTAACTGTAAAGTCCTTACACAATACCATAAATCCACACGAGGCACATTGGGAGAGCCTGCGCTGTCAAAGGCATCGACAGCCATGACCATCTCAGCGCTTTGCTCCGCTGCCCCCTTGGTGGTGGCCAGTGGAAGCCTGCTGAGCACGTCAGCGCAATTTTCGGTGCCGAGCCGGTGCCGGATGGTGTAGTCATACGCAGCCAGTGTGAGAGCCCATCGCTGTATGCGAGCTGACGCATTGGCATTGATGGCCTTGCTGTCTGACAACAGGGATGTTAATGGCTTGTGGTCCGTTTCTAATTCGAACCTCCTGCCAAAAAGGCACTGATGCATCTTTTTCACCCCATAGACGCATGCGAGTGCTTCCTTCTCAACCATCCCATATATCCGTTCAGCTTGAGAGAGTGACCTGGAGGCATAAGCCACAGGTTGTAGTTGGCCCTCAGCGTTACCCTGCTGCAACATGCATCCAACCCCATAGGACGATGCATCACATGTCAGAAGCAATTTCTTACGGGGGTCGTACAGGGTCAACAACTTATTTGAACAAAGTAGGTTCCGCGCCCGATTGAAAGCCCGTTCCTGACAGTCCACCCAAAACTAATCACAACCCTTATGCATGAGCACATGTAGCGGCTGCAACAATGTGCTTAAGTTCGGCAGAAATTTCCCGAAATAGTTCAAGAGTCCCAGAAATGAATGCAACTCCGATGTGTTACAGGGCCTGGGCGCTCGTCGAATCGCCTCCGTTTTGGATTCGGTGGGCCGAATCCCATCTGCAACAACCCTCCTGCCCAGAAACTCGACCTCGGGAGCCAAAAACACACATTTAGGTTTCTTGAATCGCAGGCCCCCGGTCCAGCCGGCGTAGCACCTCCTCCAGGTTTGTGGAGGTGTTCCTCGGTGTCACGACCGGTGATGAGGATGTCGTCCTGAAATACGATTGTTCCAGGAATTGATTTGAGCAGACTTTCCATGTTTCTTTGAAAAATCGCGGCCGCTGACCGAATGCCAAATTGACACCTGTTGTAAACGAACAGTCCCTTGTGCGTGGTGATGGTGGTCAGTAGTTTAGATTCGTCGGCCAGTTCCTGGGTCATGTAGGCTGAAGTGAGGTCCAACTTGGTGAACAGCTTGCCGCCTGCCAGCGTGGCAAAAAGGTCCTCCACTCTCGGGAGCGGGTATTGGTCTTGTAGGGACACCCGGTTGATAGTGGCCTTGTAGTCGCCACAGATCCTGACCGAGCCATCCGCTTTTAGGACGGGAATGATGGGGCTTGCCCAGTCACTGAATTCAACGGGCAAGATGATGCCCTCTCTCAGCAACCAGTCCAACTCGCTCTCAATTTTCTCCCGCATCACATACGGCACAGCTCTGGCTTTGTGATGCACTGGTCTGGCATCCAGGGTGATGTGTATCACTACTTTGGTACCTTTGAACGTCCCGATGCCAGGTTGAAATAGTGACTCAAATTGCTGTAGGACCTGTGAGCATGAACTTCGCTCCATAGATGATATGGCGTGCACATCCACCCATTTCCAGTTCATCTCAGCTAACCAGCTCCTCCCCAACAGTGCGGGACCATTGCCCGGGACAATCCAGAGTGGCAGCCGGTTCACTGATCCATTGTGTGTGACCGCCAACATTGCACTGCCTAGCACTGGAATGATTTCTTTGGTGTACATCCGTAATTGCGTCTCAATGCATTCTAGTTTGGGTCTGCTGGCTTTAAGTGGCCACAGCTTTTCGAATTGTTGAACACTCATGAGTGACTGGCTGGCCCCCGTGTCCAGCTCCATGCGTACAGGGATGCCATTTAATAGGACTTTCATCATCATAGGTGGCGTTTTGGTATATGAGCTGTGAATGTTTGCCACATGAACCCGCTGAACTTCAGCGTCCATTGATTTGCCCCAAGCGTCATGCCTCGCAGACCCATCATCTGGTTCATCCGCCTCGTATATTAGCCTGGTTACAGGCTTTCTGCACATTCTGGCTAAATGGCCAGTGAGGTTACAATTTCTGCAGATGAACTGTTGAAACCTGCAAGTCCTGGCAGCATGTCTGCCCCCACACCTCCAGCATGAACTGAGATTCCCATTGCTGTGAACAAAAAGAGCTATTGCAAGGCATTCCTCGCTGATTGTCCCTTTGACTGCTCTTGAGCACCCTGTTAGTGGGTATCAATGGCCCCATCCTGGGCCGCATTGTCCACTGGGGGGCGTAAATGTCCGTTCAGACTGCCATTGTCTCTGTTGGAGACTTACTCTTGGGTCTATTGCTGCCTGGGGTGTCTCGAACTGCCCTTGCCTGCCTGCGGGTCTCTGTGTCGCATTTATGATATTGACTCCCTGGTCCATTGCCACATTGGAGGCAGAATTGCACGCGTATATTATCTTGGTTTCCTCCTCCCCTGTGATAAAGGTCTGAGCCATCAACGCCGCCGCTTCCAAGGTCAAGTCCTTGGTCTCAATTAGCTTTCTGAAAATCCCAGCATGACCGATGCCCTCAATAAAGAAATCCCTTAGCATCTCCCCCCCTGCAGGCATCTGCGAACTTACAGAGGTTGGCCAAGTGCCAGAGGTCCGTATGCTCTGTCTTTCCCGACGTCGGTGTGTATAGAATCTGTGTCGGGCCAAGTGTACGCTGCTTGCCAGTTTGAGGTGCTCACCGATTAGTTTGCTGAGCTCTTCGAAGGTTTTGTCCGTCGGCTTCTCGGGTGCTAGCAGGTCTTTCATGAGCGCGTAAGTCTTAGGTCCACAGCTGATCAGCAGATGAGCCCTTCGCTTGTCGCCCAGCCAGTCCTTCGTGGCAAAACTCTGCTGGAGCCTCTCAATGAAATCATCCCAGTCCTCACCAATATAGTACCATTCATCTGTGCTGCCGGTGGCCATTCTCGTGGGTCGTTGATTCCCGTTTCTCATCGCCAATGTAAAGTTCTTACACAATACCACAAATCCACATGAGGCACATTCTATGGACAAGGCCACTCCATGACCTGAACCTTTATTCATAGAACCAAGAAGTCATGACCGTTAGTGGGACCTCCCTTTATATACCTGGATGACCAGGTGAGGAGTGTCTCCCACAAGTTCACCCCCTGTGGTCAAGGTGTGCATTTCTTACGTATATACAGTATTGCAGTGTTGTTACATAAAGGTTACATACATGACACTAACCATTTGCCATCAGCATAGGCGTCAATTGCAAAGGTGCCACTTAAACAAGTATTAAGCACGTTGACTACTTTGAGCAATTCACTCCATAAACTTGAGCTCATCCAAAACTCTGCTGCCCACATCCTGACTCACATCAAGCCCTGTTTACCCGATACCTCTGTGCTCGCTGACCTACATTGACTCCCAGTCCGGCAATGCCTCGATTTTAAAATTACTAAAATTGTTTTCAAATCCCTCCATGGTCTCGCCCCTTCCAATCTCTGTAACTTCCTCCAGCTCTATGATGCTCCGAGATCTCTTCGCTCCTCCAATTCTGGCCTCTTGCACATCCCTGATTTCCATCGCTCCACCAGCCTTCAGCTGCCTGGGCCCTAAGCTCTGGAATTCCCTCCCTAAACCGCTCCACCTCTCTACCTCTCTCTCCTTCTTTAAGACGATCCTTTGAACCCTACCTCTTTGACCAAGCTTTTGTTCACCTGCGCTAACATCAGTGCCAAAGTTTGTCTGATAACACTCCTGTGAAGTGTTTTGGGACATTTTACTACAGTACAGGTACTATATAAATGCAAGTTGTTGTTCAAGCAGTTGTTCGCACCTCATTAAAGTGCGATTACCTTAGCGATGTGCCTGTCATTAAGCGATGTCCGCCACCTCCAGGTTGGTTATGACCAAAAAAACGATTTATTTACAATTCCGATTATTCCCTGTTTCCCGTCACAAATTCCAGGCTCTGTTTTGCAATCAGGTTTAAATTTGGTTCTTTCTCCGTTCGCTGTCAAACTGTGTCTGGAATGGGACACATTCTGGCTCCATTTTAAAAGTCAGCACTGTACGGACCTTTCTGTTACCGGTGAAAAGGTGAGAGTGTGGACTCTGTCCATTTAACTCGCCCTCTTCTGTCTGCCCACCCTCCCCTCCCCTACCTTCCCCTCCCCCACCCCTCCCCTACCCTCTCCTCCTCTCCCCACCCCTCCCCCACCCTCCCCTCCCCCACCCCCACCCCTCCCCCACCCTCCCCTCCCCCACCTCTCTCCCACCCTCCCCTCCCCTCCCCCCTCCATCATATTCTGATCACCTCTTAAACAGTTCCAGGGCTTTAATCTCTTTCGGATGAGACGTTAAACCGAGGCCCCATCTGCTCTCTCTTAAGTGGACGTAAAAGATGCCATGGCTGTATTTTGAAGAAGAGTTCTTCCCGGTGTCCTGGCCAATATTTATCCCTCAATCAAAATAACAAAAACAGATTATTTGGTCATTATCACATTGCTGTTTGTGGGAGCTTGCTGTGCGCAAATTGGCTGCTGCATTTCCTACATTACAACAGTGTCTACACTTCAAAAGTACTTCATTGGCTGGAAAGTGCTTTGAGAGGTCCGGTGGTCGTGAAAGGCGCTATATAAATGTAAATTTTTCTTTCTTTCCAACTCAAGTTGCTGAGGAAGAGGTGACGACGAGATGTGAAAAGATCAATATGGACAGAGTTTTAAAGCTGCTGATTTTCAGTCGTTTCCCGTTTGGATCATCGTGGGTTACTGTGAGTGCGCCTTCCCTACTTCTTCTGCTCATCCATTGGCCATTCAGCATCTCCTCAGTTGGGGGCATACATAATACAAGGCTACATCCATAATCGATAGTGATCAGGGCATAAAAGTCATCTTTCCTTCTGTTTTGGGGGATTAAGATGGATAATTTGCAAATGCTTTCGACCGATATGATATCACTTTTTATTCAAGTCGACTTTTTGGCTGACAGTAGCATGGAGGCAAATATGACCCACGGTGACCAATAAGTGAGATTCTGTGCATTGAGTCAACAGCTTGAAATTCAATGGCAAAAGATCGACATATTGACCTTTGCATGATATTGGAGCTTTTTAGCAGGATTATAAATTACATGTTATTCAATTCAGAATACCTCCACACATGCCGTGACTTGATAAGGCTCATTAAGCCACAGTTGCCGAAAGGGGTTTGATTTTGACTGAATACCTGCGACGTTGGTTGCATAACTCAAATGTGACTGGAGGAATTCCAAACTCACAGTAACTGTCAAATGATGGCTCAAAGAATTCCTTAGGGCTCAGAGGTTACCCCCCCCACCCCCCTCCCATTCCATGTGCTGACAATATTTGGTGGCAGAAAGTATTGTTTGTACGAATGATGGAACACTAATTTGCACTAATGATGCCTAAACAACAACAGTGCACTTGAAAAAGTACTTCATTGGCTGTGAAATGCTTTAAGGATGTGAAAGGCACTATATAAAGGCAAATTAATTCTCACCCAATTTTTGTTCGTAACCCAAAGTTTGGAATCGGTCCAAAAGCTTAAGAGAGGTCATTTGAATTGTTGCATTGACCTACACAATTTAAGGCAAATATAATATATGTGCCAATGGAGTGTACACCAGCGGTATGCTGTGTTGATGCCCTGATGTTGACATCCCGAAAGTCATTGTTCCGAGCTGTGCACTTCAGTCGCACGTATAAGTGAAACTTTATCCATAAACATCTTTTTTTTAAATTCATTTATGGGCGTCTTTGGCAAGGCCAGCATTTATCACCCTTGCACTGCTGGTGTATGTGTGGTGAGTGGTTTGATACAACTGAGTGGCTTGCTGGGCCATTTCAAGGGCAGTTAAGAGTCAAGTGTGGGTCTGGAGTCACATGTAGGCCAGACCAGGTAAGGACGGCAGGTTTCCTTCCCCAAAAGACATGAGTGAACCAGTTGGGTTTATCCAACACTCCAATTAGTCTTGTGGTCCATTACTGATACTAGCTTTTTTTATTCCAGGTTTATTTCATTCAGTGAATGCAAATTTACAAACTGGTGGTGTTTGAACTAACATCGCGTGGATTACTAGTCCAGTAACATAACCACTATTCTACCGTGCTCCCTATCTGCACATGTAGGCAGCAGTTTTACAGGATGAACATTTGAACAAGGGAGCCCTTTAAACCATTCACAGATAGCTGTGCTTCTGACAGGTCCCACCATCTTACACTGGTTACAGCGTTAGAAATTGCACATGTATATTTAATTTCCCATTATTAGGAACGTGTGACGCTAACTTTTTGAAATTCCTTGTCAGATAGTCCATAAAGAGTCCTTTATTCATGTTGACTGAATGCGATTATTCCTGTCAGAGTGCTTATTCATTAAATATTCTGGCCTGCCTAAGCCACTTACAAATTACTTACAATTACTTATCTAATTAATCAGAAGAAGAACAGCGTACCATTCAGCCCTGATATGGCTCAGCGAAGCTACGTGCTGTGTGCAAGTAAAAACGAAAGGCCTATAGTGGCTTTCACAATCTCAGGTAGTTCCAACGCTCTTCAAAACCAGCAAAGTAATTTTTGAAGTGTAGTCACTGCTGCAATGTAGGAAACGCTCGCTTGTCATGAAGGAGTTCCGAGTAGAGCGCCTACTTTGGGCAAGTGAGCCAAAAGTGGGCAGAGGAAACGTTACAAGGTTAGCCTCAAAGCCTCCCTGATAAAGTGCAACCTCCCCACCGACACCTGGGAGTCCCTGGCCAAAGACCGCCCTAAGTGGAGGAAGTGCATCTGGGAGGGCGCTGAGCACTTCGAGTCTCATCGCCGAGAGCATGCAGAAAGCAAGCGCAGACAGCGGAAAGAGCGTGTGGCAAACCTGTCCCACCCTCCCTTTCCCTCAACGACTATCTGTCCCACCTGTGACAGGGACTGTGGTTCTCATATTGGACTGTTCAGCCACCTAAGAACTCATTTTTAGAGTGGAAGCAAGCCTTCCTCGATTCCGAGGGACTGCCTATGATGATGGTGGTAGGAAATGCAGCAGCCAATTTGCAAACAGCAATGTCTCAAAAACAGTAATGACCAATCTGTTTCGGTGATGTTGGTTGAGGGATAAATATTGTCCAGGACACCGGAGAGTCGATACCCCACTGGATGTCAACTTCAGTATTTAGAGATCGCAGAGGAGCAGAAAGATTTAGGGGTCCAAGTACAGAAATCACTAAACGTGGGCAAGTATAAAAAATAATGTAAAAGGCCAATGGAATGTTGACCTTTATCTCAAGGAGGTTGGAATACAAAGGGGCAGAAGTTATGCTACAGTTATATAAAGCTCTGGTTAGAATCATACAACCGTGGAAATTTACAGCACACAAGCAGGCCATTCGGCCCATCATGTCCGTGCCGACAAAGAGCTATGCAGCTTTCCAGCTCTTGGTCTGTAGCCCTGTAGGTTATGGCAATTCAAGTTCACATCCAAGTACAGATACTTTTTAAATGCAATGAGGGTCTCTGCCTCTACCACCCTTTCAGGCAGTGAGTTCCAGACCCTCACCATCCTCTTGGTGAAAAAAGTTCTCCCTCAAATCCCCGCTAAACCTCCTATCAGTTACTTCAAATCTATGCCCCCTGGTTGTTGACCTCTCTGCTGTAATGAGATAATGTATAGTGCCCTCTAGCTGGGAGGTATAGGGAACTGTATTGAGAGAGAGGGTCTGTGAAGGAACGCCTCAGACTGTCTGAGATCTCCCAAATCAAGAGAGTTAAGTTGAACTAAGTGTTCAAGAAACTATAAAAAATATGGTGTCAGAAGCAAAGACTTCCGATCTTTCGTCGAACACAGCTACGACTAAAATATTGGAACTGTAAGACTTTTTCGAACCGATCGAAATTGGCGTGAAGCAGTGCAGAGCGTGCTCCTACACATTGCGCGTGGATCCGTGATGGGTGATAAATAGTCATAAGCTTGTAAAATAATCTAGAGGCATTAGTAAAGTAAACTTAAAGTGGCATAGGTTATTGTAGAGCCTCGATTGAAAAAGTATTTCTACAATTACATGGCCATGATCTTTTACTATTAGACTTGCTCTAGTCTTCTGGGTATTTGAACTGAGTACATGTATGTGACAAACTCCAAGTCCTAAACTGTAGTGAGCTATCATGACCATCACGGTGCCAACTCCCGCGCACATTCCTCTCCCACCTCCATCGCAGGTGACGGGCGATTTGAAAGGCAACTAGAAAAAATTCAAAACAGCTGTGGGACAGCTATGAAATTATCACGAATATTGTGGAAAAACTAGATCGAGTTCGGGTTGCAACGTATATTACAGCCATTGGCAGCGATGCCCAGGATATCCACAATAATCTTCCCTACAAATCAGAGGAAGACAAGAAGTAAATTGAGATTATTTTGAAGCTCTGGAAAGAGCACTGTAAAGGTAAAACCAACACCATCTATGAACGGTACCAGTTTAACAACTGTGTACAAGGGGACGAGCGGTTTGACAGATATCTTGTGAAAGTGAGAGAGCTAGCATCATCATGTGATTTTGGCAATTTGAGGGATGATTTCATCAGAGACCACATAGTCTGCAGAATACCTGATAACACTCTGCGTAAGAGGCTGTTGCAAGAATCAAGCCTAACACTCGATAAATGTGTGATTGATAGAGAATTCAAACAGGCTGCATTTAGACAGGCTGTGAGAAAGCACAGACACCAAGTCAGAGATGCTACGTGAGTGGGAGCATGTTGCATTAAGTCATCAATCAACTTGACATTTTAGGACCTTGGGTAGCGAGCCAATTAAAAGGTTAAAAGACTATTAATTGAGCCAATAAGGTCAAAGAAGGCGAGTTCTTTTCTGTAAATTGATCCAGGTATAAGTACAGCCATTTTGACCATGTGGTCTCAGAAGGACAAAGTCCTGGCTTAAAGCCAAGAGCTTGTTACTGCTGTCTGCCAAAATAAAGTGACATTAAAACGACAATCGGAGTTCATATTTCATTGGAAATTAAGAGATCTAACAGTGATGCTCTGTAAAGCCACAGAGGTCGCAGTTGCGCAAATGAAATCCATGAAGCTCACTAAAACAGACTGAAGATGTCAAAGCTGTCAGACAGAAACCCTGACCCACAAAGAAAGAATTCACAGACAAAGAGTTCACGAACAATTGCAGATATTGTGGCAAAAAACAGGAGCTGTCAAAAATTAAATTCCCTGTATAATGGAAGTCCTGCACAAATTGTGGCAAATTATATCACTTTTCTCAAAAGTACAGACAAATTGGATCAAGGCAGAAGTCGACACATAACCTTAAATATCAGGGCAAGCCAAACGTTCACACACTATATGAAGAGAGTTATGATTGTACAGATGCTTGGTAAAGTAGATCGCACTATCAAGGACAAAGCTGACAGAAAGTATCCTAACAAGATTATGGCTACCTTCTCCATTAAAGATCAAATGGTAAAAATGCAAATAGATTGTAGGGCCACATGTAATGTGCTACCTCTTAGATACATAGAAACATAGAAAATAGGTGCAGGAGTAGGCCATTCAGCCCTTCTAGCCTGCACCGCCTTTCAATGAGTTCATGGCTGAACATGCAACTTCATTACCCCCTTCCTGCTTTCTCGCCATACCCCTTGATCCCCCGAGTAGTAAGGACTTCATCTAACTCCCTTTTGAATATATTTAGTAAATTGGCCTCAACTACTTTCTGTGGTAGAGAATTCCACAGGTTCACCACTCTCTGGGTGAAGAGGTTTCTCCTCATCTCGGTCCTAAATGGCTTACCCTTATCCTTAGACTGTGACCCCTTGTTCTGGACTTCCCCAACATTGGGAACATTCTTCCTGCATCTAACCTGTCTAAACCCGTCAGAATTTTAAACGTTTCTATGAGATCCCCTCTCATTCTTCTGAACTCCAGTGAATACAAGCCCAGTTGATCCAGTCTTTCTTGATAGGTCAGTCCCACCATCCCGGGAATCAGTCTGGTGAATCTTCGCTGCACTCCCTCAATAGCTCGAATGTCCTTCCTCAAGTTAGGAGACCAAAACTGTACACAATACTCCAGGTGTGGCCTCACCAAGGCCCTGTACAACTGTAGCAACACCTCCCTGCCCCTGTACTCAAATCCCCTCGCTATGAAGGCCAACATGCCATTTGCTTTCTTAACCGCCTGCTGCACCTGCATGCCAACCTTCAATGACTGATGTACCATGACACCCAGGTCTCGTTGCACCTCCCCTTTTCCTAATCTGTCACCATTCAGATAATAGTCTGTCTCTCTGTTTTTACCACCAAAGTGGATAACCTCACATTTATCCACATTATACTTCATCTGCCATGCATTTGCCCACTCACCTAACCTATCCAAGTCACTCTGCAGCCTCATAGCATCCTCCTTGCAGCTCACACTGCCACCCAACTTAGTGTCATCCGCAAATTTGGAGATACTACATTTAATCCCCTCGTCTAAATCATTAATGTACAATGTAAACAGCTGGGGCCCCAGCACAGAACCTTGCGGTACCCCACTAGTCACTGCCTGCCATTCTAAAAAGTACCCATTTACTCCTACTCTTTGCTTCCTGTCTGACAACCAGTTCTCAATACACGTCAGCACACTACCCCCAATCCCATGTGCTTTAACTTTGCATATTAATCTCTTGTGTGCGACCTTGTCGAAAGCCTTCTGAAAGTCCAAATATACCACATCAACTGGTTCTCCCTTGTCCACTTTACTGGAAACATCCTCAAAAAATTCCAGAAGGTTTGTCAAGCATGATTTCCCTTTCACAAATCCATGCTGACTTGGACCTATCATGTCACCTTTTTCCAAATGCGTTGCTATGACATCCTTAATAATTGATTCCATCATTTTACCCACTACTGAGGTCAGGCTGACCGGTCTATAATTCCCTGTTTTCTCTCTCCCTCTTTTTTTAAAAAGTGGGGTTACATTGGCTACCCTCCACTCGATAGGAACTGATCCAGAGTCAATGGAATGTTGGAAAATGACTGGCAATGCATCCGCTAGTTCCAAGGCCACCTCCTTAAGTACTCTGGGATGCAATCCATCAGGCCCTGGGGATTTATCGGCCTTCAATCCCATCAATTTCCCCAACACAATTTCCCGACTAATAAAGATTTCCCTCAGTTCCTCCTCCTTACTAGACCCTCTGACCCCTTTTATATCCGGAAGGTTGTTGGTGTCCTCCTTAGTGAATACCAAACCAAAGTACTTGTTCAATTGGTCTGCCATTTCTTTGTTCCCCGTTATGACTTCCCCTGATTCTGACTGCAGGGGACCTACGTTTGTCTTTACTAACCTTTTTCTCTTTACATACCTATAGAAACTTTTGCAATCCGCCTTAATGTTCCCTGCAAGTTTCTTCTCGTACTCCATTTTCCCTGCCCTAATCAAACCCTTTGTCCTCCTCTGCTGAGTTCTAAATTTCTCCCAGTTCCCGGGTTCGCTGCTATTTCTGGCCAATTTGTATGCCACTTCCTTGGCTTTAATACTATCCCTGATTTCCCTTGATAGCCACGGTTGAGCCACCTTCCCTTTTTTATTTTTACGCCAGATTTTTATTTTATTTTTTAATAAAATGTTTATTTTATACCTACCTAAAGGCTTAAAGATAAAAGAATCTAAGACAATACTGTCACTATATGACAACCATGCAACCATTCCAGTGGTAGGCACTTGTAGTGCGCCACTGGAAACTACAAAGAACAAGCAAAAGTACATTGTGCCCTTTGTGATCATTGAGGGCCAAAGTACACCACTGATTGGCTCACGTACTGCTCAACAGCTACAACTGATAAAAGTGCAGCATCAGAATATCGCGGTGGTAAATGAACCACGCAAATCGCAAACTACGAACAGGGCAAACGTCTCGCTAGCGTCAAAGACTGATGTCAACAATGCATATCCGGATGTGTTTAAGGGACTTGGACACATGCCAGGAACAGTTCACCTTGAACTTAATGAATCAGCCACACCAGCTGTAATGCCACCCTCATCATCATCATAGGCAGTCCCTCGGAATCGAGGAAGACTTGCTTCCACTCTTAACATGAGTCCTTAGGTGGCTGAACAGTCCAATACGAGAACCACAGTCCCTGTCACAGGTGGGACAGATAGTCGTTGAGGGAAGGGGTGGATGGAACAGGTTTGCCGCACGCTCTTTTCGCTGCCTGCGCTTGATTTCTGAACGCTCTCGGCGATGAGACTCGAGGTGCTCAGCGCCCTCCCGGATGCACTTCCTCCACTTAGGGTGGTCTTTGGCCAGGTTCTCCCAGGTGTCGGTGGGGATGTTGCACTTTATCAGGGAGGCTTTGAGGGTGCCCACCTTTGGCTCGTTTGCCATGAAATAGCTCCGAGTAGAGCACTTGCTTTGGGAGTCTCGTGTCTGGCATGCGAACGATGTGGCCTGCCCAGTGGAGCTGATCAAGTGTGGTCAGTGCTTCGATGCTGGGGATGTTAGCCTGGTCGAGGTCGCTAATGTTGGTGCGCCTGTCCTTCCAGAGGATTTGTAGGATCTTGCGGAGACATCATTGGTGATATTTCTCCAGTGACTTGAGCTGTCTACTGTACATGGTCCATGTTTCTGAGTCATACAGGAGAGCAGGTATTACTATGGCCCTGTAGACCATGAGCTTAGTGGCAGTTTTGAGGGCCTGCTCTTCAAACACTCTTTTCATCAAGCGGCTGAAGGCTGCACTGGCGCACTGGAGGCGGTGTTGCATCTTGTCATCAATGCTTGCTCTTGTTGATAAGAGGTTCCTGAGATATGGGAAATGGTCCATGTTGTCCAGGGCCGCGCCATGCCTCTTGATGACTGGGGGACAGTGCTGTGCGGTAAGGACAGACTGGTGGAGGACCTTTGTCTTGCTGATGTTTAGCGTAAGGCCCATGCTTTCATACACCTCAGTAAATACATTAACTATGTCCTGGAGTTCAGCCTCTGTATGTGCGCAGACACAGGCATTGTCCACGTACTGTAGCTCGACGACAGAGGTTGGGGTGGTCTTGGACCTGGCCTGGGGCTGGATAGGTTGAACAGCTTCCCACTGGTTCTGTAATTTAGTTCCACTCCAGCAGGGAGCTTGTTGACTGTGAGGTAGAGCATGGCAGCGAGGAAGATTGAGAAGAGGGCTGGGGCGATGACGTAGCCGTGTTTGACCCCGGTCCGGACATGGATTGGGTCTGTAATGGATCCGTTGGTAAGGATCACGGCCTGCAGGTCGTCGTGGAGCAGGCAGAGGATGGTGACGAACTTTTGGGGGCATCCGAAGCGGAGGAGGATGCTCCATAGATCCTCGTGGTTAACAGTATCAAAGGCCTTTGTAATGCCACCCAGGCAGGTGCCAATAGTGATCAAACAAACGCTAAAAGAGGAACTCGATCGTTTGGAAAATCGACAAATCATCACAAAAGTTGTTGAATCAACGGACTGGGTATGCAGTTTAGTGACTGTACAAAAAACAAATGGAGTCCAGTCCACTCTTGCTCCTACATATTCTAGTCTCCACCTGCTGGGTCTGTCGGGGGCGGAGCTTGCAATCTTCATCTTCTGATGCTGGGGTGGAATTGCTACCACCAGGCCAAAGGCTCACCCCATTCTACAGGTATGTTATGGTAATTATTCCCTGTATTTTAAAAGCTGCCCACCTGCATGGAGACCTGCACGCGCCAGTCTGGCCTGAGATTAATCCATTTTTAAATTGTTTTTATTGTTGTTGGTACAAATGGTACTGAACAAAATCTCGCCCCAGTCAGACATTGGCCGTGAGCCAGTGTCTGTGCAGCTGAAATGCCAAAGAGAACACTATCGTTCCCAGCCGCTAACTTTAGGAAGGGACATTATGTTGCAGGAACGTACACAGCTCTGCCATGAACCAATAAAAAAACTCTCATTCAGCTACAGTATGGACCATCAGATTACAGTGATTGTGGTCGTTCTTAACCATCTGCTGAAAGGGAGTATTGTGTGACAGTGCGGATATGTTGGAGCTGCAATGCACTCAGTTTTCAGCCCATTAAGACGGAAGACATTAATCAGGCTAACATAATACGGGTTGCTTTCTCGCTGTATAGCACAGGACAATTTTCCTACCAAGCCATCTCAATTCACTGACAAAGAAAAAGAAAATAGGGAGGTCACATATTATTTATAAATGGGGTTGAAGAGCAAAGTGATCTCGCAGTACAAATACACAAATTACTAAAAGTAGCGATGCAGGTTAATAAGGCCATAAAAAAGCAAACCAAGCATTAGGGTTTATTGAAAAGTAGAGAAGTTATGCCAAGTCTGTATCGAACCTTGGTTGGACCACACTTGGAGTATTGTGTACAATTCTGGTCGCCATATTATAAAAAGGATATAGAGGCACTGTAGAGGATGCAAAAAAGATTTACAAAGATGATATCGGGCACACGAGGGTATACCTATCAGGAAACAATCAGCAGACTGGGTCTCTTTTCTCTTGAAAAAAGAAGGCTGAGGGGTGACCTCATAGAGGTCTTTAAAATAATGGAAGGTTTTAATAGAGTAGACACACAATGGGGAAGAGCAAAACTAAAGGCCATCAATATAAAATAGTCACCAAGAAATCAAATAAGGAATTCAGAAGAAACTTCTTTACACAGAGATTGGTGAGAATGTGGAACTCACTACCACAGGTGTTATGTATGCACCTGTGAGTATGCTCACAGGTTTGTAGAGCTGTTGCATTGTGAGTGGCTTAGCCAGTCATGTGATGTTCACAGGACTCAATAAAACCCCAGCCAGTTGGGTCTAGGTCATCTACAATGATGTATGCAGATAGAGCGTGGTGGATGCCCTGGTATTGTTAAACATTTGTTCATAAACCAACTAGTTCTTAATAGCAATGTGTTGCTATGAATTCTTAAGCAAAGAACCCATGAAGCAAATACATTACAACAGGGAGTGATTGCAGTGAATAGCATAGATACATTTAAGGGGAGGCTGGATAAGCATATGAGGGAGAAGGGAATAGAGGGTTACGGTAATGGAGTTAGATGAGGAAAGACGGGAGGAGGCTCGAGTGGAGCATAAACTCCGGTGTGGATTGGTTGGGCCGAATGGCCTGTTTCTGTGCTGTGCATCCTGTGTAATCCTATGTAAGTCCCAGTTACAGAATTGCCTGTTGCCTAGAATGGCAATCAATTACCATAACGTCTTCTACCGTGCTGTGAAATATTGGAATTGCAACCTTTCTTGTTCACGCACTCTAAGCCCGATCAGATTGTGAAACCACGCTCTCAGAAACCGAGAGCCGCCAAATAAAGACTGCAATCCAGAATCATTCCTCATCCTTAACTTATGCAAGGTTTCAGAGTTCTGTGTAGTGGAGCATCTATCTCTCTCTCTCTCTTTCTGCCAGTCCAGCACTCTCCCTCGAAACTACTGTAAGTAATCCTGGACTTTTAAAGTAATGTCATTGCACAATCAATTTGACTGAGATTTATGTTCACATTAACAAGTTTGTTAAGTGGGATTTTCTTTCAAGTTCCAGTGCGCCGGAATTTAGGGGATTTCTGTTCTGTTCACGTGCTTGTACTGGCAAGATGATGCATTCTTATTTTCCCTTTCAAAAAAATACCATACAATAGTCAGCCATGGGGCTTAGCGGGTAGCACACTCTCCTCTTGGAGTCAGAAGGTTGTGGATTCAAGTCCCACTCCAGAGAGTTGAGTTCAAAAATCTAGGCTGACACTCCCAGTGCAGTACTGAGGGAGTGCTGCACTGTCGGAGGTGCCGTCTTTCAGATGAGATGTTAAGCCGAGTCCCTGTCTTCTCCCTCAGGTGGACGTAAAAGATCTCTTGGCACTATATCAAAGAAGAGCAGGGGAGTTCTCCCCAATGTTCTGGCCAATATTTATCCCTCAATCAACATCACAAAAACAGATTATCTGGTCATTATCACATTGCTGTGTGTGGGAGCTTGCTGTGCGCAAATTGGCTGTCGCATTTCCCACGTTACAACAGTGTCTACACTCCAAAAGTACTTCATTGGCTGTAAAGCACTTTGGGATGTCCTGAGGTTGTGAAAGGCGCTATATAAATGCAAGTCTCTTTCATTTTTTTTCTTTAAAGCACAAACAGAAATATAGTCAAAAGGCCGCTCACAAGACGACGCAAACTGAAGAAATTCACAAAAAGAACTAAAGGCAAGGTTGGAAATCTTTGCACACAGTAGGTGGCTGGAATGTGCAGTTCTCCACCACAAACCAGTAAAGATTCCTAAAAAAGAGAGGACTATCAAAGTGTACAGGGAGCAAGCAGGAAAGTGGGATGAGGTCAGGTGGATCTAGGAGAAAACACTTTACGGCCTCTTTTTGTGCAGGACCTTTCTATGATCTTATGGCTTCCAGATCTTGCTAGAAGCGAATGAGACCTGTGTGTGCTCGCTGACCTACATTGGCTCCCAGTCCCCTCGTGTTCAGATCCTTCCATGGCCTCGCCCCTCCCTATCTCTGTAACCTGCTCTAGCCAGTTGTAACCCTCAGAGATCTCCAAGTTCCTCCAACTCTGGCCTCTTGTCCATCCCCTATTCTCTTCACCATCATCATCATCATAGGCAGTCCCTCAAAATCGAGGAAGACTTGCTTCCACTCTAAAAGTGAGTTCTTAGGTGACTGAACAGTCCAATCCGGAAATTATAGTCTCTGTCACAGGTGGGACAGACAGTGGTTGAGGGAAGAGGTGGGTGGGACTGGTTTGCCGCACGCTCCTTCCGCTGCCTGTGCTTGATTTCTGCATGCTCTCAGCGATGAGATTCGAGGTGCTCCGCGCCCTCCCGGATGCTCTTCCTCCACGACCTTCTGACTCCGCGGTCTTTGGCCAGGGATTCCCAGGTGTCGGTGGGGATGTTGCACTTTATCAAGGAGGCTTTGAGGGTGTCCTTGAAACGTTTCCTCTGCCCACCTGCGGCTCGCTTGCACAGAGTCACAATGCTGATTCCGTCCACTATGGGGTACAACGAACATGATCTTCATGGTGCGACAACTGCAAGAGAAACGCAGGGAACAGCACCAACCCTTGTACATGGCCTTCCTTGACCTCACAAAGGCCTTTGACACTGTTAACCGCGAGGGATTATGGAGCGTCCTCCTCCGTTTTGGCTGCCGCCAAAAGTTTGTCGCGATCCTCTGCCTGCTCCATGACGACATGCAAGCCGTGATCCTGACCAACAGATCCACCACAGACCCGTCCGGACCGGGGTCAAGCAAGGCTGCGTCATCGTGTCAACCCTCTCTTTGATCTTCCTCGCTGCAATGCCCTTATTCTCTTCACCTCACCAATAGTGGCCATGCCTTCAGCCATCAATGCCGAAACTCTGGAATTCTCTCCCTAATGCTCTACGCCTCTCCACCTCCTTGTTTAAGATTCTCAGTAAAACTTGCTCTTTGACCAAGCTTTTAGTCACCTCTCCTAATATCCCCTATTGCACAGGTTCTTCTTCTCATTTTGATCGAGACCCCATCCACTAATATCTGAAAGTTGTCCAGTAGGACCCACAGGTGGCCCCAGTGCCCATCATTCAAGGAATGCAAATGGTGGGCAAGGCTATGGGGACAGTTTGCCTCATTGGCATACTCTTTACATATGTCCACCCATATAGTGGCGGGCATAGTGCTCCCTGATGGGATTAACTCCTGGCTGGGAGGCAAATCCTCAATTTTCTTTCCACCTCTGCCCATCCCAGATCTGCCAAAACTTCGGCAGAAAAGTCGGATAAAGTCTCGATTTTAAAACTCTTGTCATTGTTTTCAATTCCCTCCATGGCCTCACCCCTCCCTATCTCTGTAACCTCCTCCAGCCCCACAACCCTCTGAGATGTCTGCGCTCCTCCAATTCTGCCCTCTTGCGCATCCCCGATTTTAATTGCTCCACCATTGGCGGCCGTGCCTTCAGCTGCCTAGGCCCCAAACTCCCTAAACCCTCTCCGTCTCTCTTTCCTCCTTTAAGACGCTCCTTAAAACCTACCTCTTTGACCAAGCTTTTGTTCACCTGCCCTAATATCTCTTTATGTGGCTCGGTGTCAAATTTTGTTTCATAATAGAAACATAGAAAATAGGTGCAGGAGTAGGCCATTCGGCCCTTCGAGCCTGCACCGCCATTCAATAGGTTCATGACTGAACATGCAACTTCAGTACCCCATTCCTGCTTTCTCGCCATACCCCTTGATCCCCCTAGTAGTAAGGACTACATCTAACTCCTTTTTGAATATATTTAGTGAATTGGCCTCAACAACTTTCTGTGGTAGAGAATTCCACAGGTTCACCACTCTCTGGGTGAAGAAGTTTCTCCTCATCTCGGTCCTAAATGGCTCACCCCTTATCCTTAGATTAAAACGAATTTGAAAAGAGTTGCATAAATGTGTAGTCGGAAGGAACATTTAGAGTTATTTCTAAATGGAATTAAAATAGTACATAATGAGATAGGGAAATGGAATAAGTACGTATCTGGCAATTGTCTGATCAGAGATAAATGGACTCTTTTCATTCCCAGATCCTTTTATTCTTGGAATACAGGATTGGATTAACTGAAATTATTCCAGCCTAAAGCTGAGAACAACAGGAAGAACTAGAATGGTCTCGTCACAAAGGCATCTCCACGACAAAAAAAAGCTTTTCCAAACTAGCTCTTACCCACTGGATCACCATCAAATTCTGCATTAACACGTTACATGGTTTATCATTTGTATTCCTGATTACCCGTTTTCTATATGCAACATCTCTACCAGACAACTTCTTGTTAAATTACCATTGGTTTTATAACCTTTTTCAAGCTGCTCAACTTTTACGTTTGAAGTGCTTTGGGATATTTTGCTACATTAAAGATGCTATATAAATTCAAGTAGTGTTGTTGTTGTAGACCTATGGTTCTAAGGGTGTGCAGAATCTCGCTTTCCGGACACACAGAGCAGAGAATTTGCCGTGGTCATCACCCCAACCAATTCACGGCTCACTCGATTTTCTGGACATTTTCCAAGATTTTGTGCTGGCAACAGAGTCTCGGAAACTTTACTCCGAATAATTTTTTATGAGGTGAACACTGGTTAGAGTTTACACTTATACAGTTGGTGTTAATCTAAACACAACATATTGTTTGGTTTGGCAATAGTCGTACAGTCCTACACGTTCAGTTGTTGCACACGCAAGTATTATACTCATCGAGTGCCCACTCTACCTCAGTATCATCCGGCTTCCAGTGTCGGCCTTGGCTCAGTCGGCAGCACTCTCGCCTCTGAGTCAGCAGGCAGCAGGTTTCAGTCCCACGCCAGAGACTTGACCACGAAACCCAAGCTGATATCCCCCAATGCAATGCTGATGGAGCGCTGCATTGTCGGAGGTGCCGTCCTTCAGAGAAGAGGCCAACGAGCAGTGGGCATAGATTTGAAATAATTGGTAAGAGGATTAGAGGGGATTTGAGGGGAAATTTCTTCACCCAGAGGGTGGTGGGGCTCTGGAACTCACTGCCTGAAAAGGTGGGAGAGGCAGAAACCCTCATCACATTTAAAATACTTGGATGCGCACTTGAAGTGCCGTAACATACAGGGCTACGGACCAAAAAGCTGGAAAGTAGGATTAGGCTGGATAGCTCTTTGTTGGCCGATGCAGTGTGGGCCGAAATGGCCTCCTTCTATGCTGCAAATTTCTGTGCTTCTATGATTCTATAAGACCTCTCGGGTGGATGTAAAGGATCCCATAACACTTTTTTGAAGAAGAGCAGAGGAGTTCTCCATGGTGTCCTCAACCAACATCATTAAAGCTGAAGATTTGGCCATTTATTTCATTGCTGTTTGTGGGAGCTTGCTGTGCGCAAACTGGCTGCTGCATTTCTTGCATTACAACAGTGACTACACTCCAAAAGTACGTCATTGGCTGTAAAGCGCTTTGGGACATGCTGAAGTTGTGAAAGGCGCTATATAAATATCGGTATTTCTGGAAGAATGGAGTCTGATTCTTGCATGACATTAATAAAGTGAGAGAGCCTCATCTTAGGATTTCATAAAAATTATGCCTCTGGTGGCTTTTTTAATCATTAAATCGACGGTTGTGACAGCGGTTCCTCATTTCAAGTATCAACCTGTTAATCCCTTCTACCCCATTCACGCCACTGAAATGTGGACACACACATCCCACATCTCCAGCACTTCCTGGCAAAGTTAAATCGGAAGCTACACTGAAGGTCTAAACAATAACAACTTGTTTTTTTTATAATGCCTTTAACGTGGTGAAATCTCCCAAGCTGCTTCACAGGAGTATTTTGCGATAGAAATTTGACACTGAGCTGCATAAGTAGAAATTAGTGCAGTTGACTACATACTTGGTCAAAGAGGTAGGTTTTAAGGAGCACCTTGAAGGAGGAAAACGAGGTAGAGAGATGGAGAGGTTTAGGGAGGGAGTTCCAGAGCTTGGGGCCCAGGCAACAGAAGGCACGGCCACCGATGGTTGAGCGATTATAATCAGGGATTCTCAAGAGGGCAGAATTAGAGGAGCGCAGACATCACATGGGGTTGTTGGGTTGAAGGAAATTACAGAGATAGGGAGGGAGCGAGACCATGGAGGGATTTGAAAATAAGGATGAGAATTTTGAAATCGAGACGTTGCTTAACCGGGAGCCAATGTAGGTCAGTGAGCACAGGGATGATGGGTGAACGGGAGTTGGTGCAAGTTTTGGATCACCTCTAGTTTACATAAGGTAGAATATGGGAGGAGTGCGTTGGAATAGTCAAGTCGAGAGGTAACAAAGGCATGGGTGAGGGCTTCAGCAGCAGATGAGCTGAGACAATGGCAGAGATAGGCGATGTTACGGAGGTGGAAATAGATGGTCTTAGTTATGCTGCAATATGTGGTCGATAGCTCACTTCAGGGTCAAATATGACACCAAGGTTGCGAACAGTCTGGTTCAGCCTCAGACAGGAGTTGGGGAGAGGGGTGGAGTCAGTGTCTAGGGAACAGAGTTTATGGCGGGGACAGAAAACAATGTCTTCGGTCAAAGTTGTCAAAATGAATATTAATGCCAGAGCCCTGCAAAGTGCCTAATACGTTGTGTATCTGGACTTTCATTAGAACAGTGTAGAAGGCCAAAGGCAGCAAGGTCGGAGTGGGAGTAGAAGTGTGAATTGAAGTGTCAAGTGACGTTTGCGTACAGAATGGAGGTGCTTGGCAAAGTGATCACCCAATCTGCGTCTGGTCGCTCCGACATAGAGGAGACTGCACTACGAGCAATGTGTACAGTATTTCAGGTTGGAGGAAATACACGTAAATGTCTGTCACCCAGAAGGAGTGTTTGGGGCCCTGGACCATGGTTTGGAAGGAAGTGAATGGGCAGGTGTTGCAACTCTTGGACTTGCATGGGAAGGTGCCAGGGGAAGAAGAGCAGGTGCTGGAAGAGTGAACCAGAGTGTCAGGGAGGGAATGGTCCCTTCAGGAAGCGGAGAAGATGTGTTTGCTGGTGGGAGAATTGTCCTGCTCTTCTTCAAATCGTGCTATGGGATCTCACACATCCACCTAAGCAGGGAGATGGGCTTCGCTTTAATATTGTGGCTGAGAAATGGCACCTCCGACAGTGTAGCACACCCTTGATCCTGCGCTGACCTGCCAGCCCAGTGGCAAGTCCCTGGAGTGGGGGCTTGAAACTTCTAATTCAGAGGTGGGAGCGTTATCACCAGGCCAAGGTTGACATCACATTTAGGTTTTTAAATGGGGTGATCTTATAATAAAGGAATTTGTAAGAAAAGGTAGTTACTTTGACCTATTCTAGAGAATCCCTTGCAAGCAATATACAACTCAGCCAAGAAAATTAATGGAACATTATTTCTGATGCTGACAAAACCTGCTGTGCATTTCCAGAACTGTGCATTTCCAGAGCTTGCACAACAAGGCAATCAGGGGGCGGGGGAGAGTGACGGACACAAGCAGGAGAGGCTGCCTTAAACTAAGTGCAAAGATCACTGATGCAGCCTCGCCCAGCCAGAGGACTATGTGACGATCTCTGCACAGCACGTGATGTTTCAATCGCCGCCCAGTTTCTAGAAGCAGACATTAGACCTATCAGGTCTTCTTCACAGTTGCTATAGTTGTTACAACGATTTAACAAATAAAACCTCAGAATTGTCCACTATTTCTTAGGAACATACAGGAGCAGGAGCAGGCCATTCAGCCCCTCTCAAGCCTGCTCTCCCATTCACTGAGACGATGGCTGATCTGTACCTCAACTCATTTACCCGCCTTTGCTCCATATGTCTTGATACCCTTGCCCAACAAAAATCTATCGATCTCGTTCTTGAAAGCTCCAATTGACCCAGCATCCACAGGCTTTGAGGGACAGAGTTCCAGATTTCCACTGCCCTTTGTGTGAAGAAGTGCTTCCTGATCCCGCTCCTGAATGACCCAGCTCTGATTGTCAGATTGTACCCCCTTGTTCTGGATTCCCTCACCAGAGTAAATAGTTTCTGCATATCTACCCTATCAAATCCTTTAACATTTTAAACATTTCAATCAGGTCACCCCTCAATCTTCTAAACTCAAGGGAATACAAGCTTCGTCTATGCAACCTGTCTATTTAATACTTTTAGCCCCGGGTATCATTCTGGTGAATCTGCATTGCACCCCCTCTAAGGCCAATTATCCTTCCTGAGGTGCGGTATCTAAAACTCAACTTTGTATTTGTGATGTATTTAACTCCTTGCAACTTGTATTACACTACCACCAGAGGGCCTATCCGTTGGAGTCCCAAGGGATCCCAACATCCCTTGGGAGCACTGTATATAAGCAGGCTACCCTCGAGTCTGGAGTCTTGTTAAAGGAGCTAAGGTCACACTTGCTCATTGTACAAAGTACTCAGTTTCATCCTTTGTTATGAAGACATCAGTAGCCAGATGGGATCTGACCAAGGTGAAGCATATCTTTCACCCCTTTGTATTCCAAACCACAATTACTTGACTAATTGCTAAAAGTTGTTAAAGAGGATAATCTATAGCATGTTTTCTTTCTAAACAAATGTAAAAACCCATGTACCGAAAGCTCTTAAAAGTCATGTGAGACGTAAGGTTGAAAATACCTTTAATAGAATCATAGAATGATGCAGTACAGAAGGAGGCCATTCGGCCCATCGTGCCTGTGCCGGCTCTTTGGTAGAGCTATCCAATTAATCCCACTCCCCTGCTCTTTCTCTATAGGCCTATAATTTTTTTCTCTTCAAGTATTTAACCAATTCCCTTTTGAAAGTTACTGTAGAATCTGCTTCCACTGCCCTCTCAGGCAGTGCATTTCAGACCACAACTCGCTACATTAAAAAATGTTTCCTCATGTCATCTCTGATTCTTTTAAAACTTACATTTCACATGGGGATACTGAGGGAATCAAGCGATGTGGGGATTGTGGTCAAAGATCAGCCAGGATCTTATTGAATGGCGGAGCAGGTTCTTAACAGCTTTTGGTACAAGGGTTTTTATATTCATCTAGAAAGAAACTTGCTGTAGATTAACCTCTTCAACAACTTAATAAGATGGCTTTTTGGATAAAATCGACTTGTATTAAGTGCCAGCTATGGCTTAGTGGGTAGACACTTGCCTCCAAGTCAGAAGGTTGTGGGTTCAAGTCCCACTCCATGGAACTTAAGCGCATAAAGAAAATCTAGGCTGACACTCCAGTGCAGTGCTGAGGGAGCGCTGCACTGTCAGAGGTGCCATCTTTCAGATGAGATGTTAAACCGAGGCCCTGTCTCCTCTCTCAGGTGGACGTAAAAGGTCCCATGGCACTATTTTGAAGAAGAGCAGGGGTGTTATCCCCAGTGTCCTGGCCAATATTTATCAACATAACAAAAAAAACCCAGATTATCTGGTCATTATTACATTGCTGTTTGTAGGTATTAAGTATGGAAGGACTCCACAAGACTGAGTACTGTGAGCTAAAACTGATGTGACCTTAGTCTCTTTAATACAACTCCAGAGTGCCTAAGCAGCCTGGCAGACAACCTTTTATACTCTCTTGAATGAGGTGTGCAGGTGACCCTTGGGCCTCCAACAGGTGCGCCCTCTGGTGGCAAGTCTTAGACAGTTACAATGTTTACATACATAACAGTAGGCGTTTGCTGTGCGCAAATCCGCCTGCAACGTTTCCCACATTACAACAGTGACTGCACTCCAAAAGTACTTCATTGGCTGCAAAGCGCTTTGAGACGTTCGGTGATCGTGAAAGGCACGATATAAATGCAAGTCTTTTTGTACTCGGGATGAGCTGAATCAAAAGGTTACACATGTGGTTCTCAGGACAGTGCAGATCTGGATCAGCACAGGCAAGGAATTGCTGGAAACATCACGTGATTTAAATGAGTTCAACAAGTTTGTTGGATTGTTTGTCTAAGTCTTTCTTGCCTCACTGTAGTCCCTCGACAAAAGTTTGGCTGAGCGTAATGAGCATCTGTGAATCATTTCCTGACAGTGCAATAGACCAGCAATTAATATTTTACAGCGCTGCAGACTTTGGTAAATATAGCGAGGCTGTGCATAAAGGAAAACTGTGCAATGAGAAAGTTTGCATTATGTATCTTACTGGAGATTTATTTTTAAAGTGCTACAAGTCTGGATTTGCTCCAGGTCTGGTACTTATGCATTGTTGGTTACACTGTTATTATCTTGTACAGCTTGTGCGACTATATCATGTTGCTTTGGTTAGCTGTGAAACACATAATTTATGATAAAATGTTCAGAGTTTAGTATTTTTTTCGATTTCCCACGACATTGCAGACAAAGATTTAAGGCCATATCTGGCCCTGAGGGATAATAAAACCAGACAGAATTCAATCTGCATTTTAAAGTCATACATCTATCCTCATTACTTTTTTCCATTATAAAAAGAACAAGTAGTGCTCCTGGTGTCCATCCCAGCAACTATCCCGAAACAAACACTGCCAAATCAGATCAACATATTGAGATTGCTGCACTGACGGAGGTGTCGTCTTTGGGATGAGATGTTAAACCAAGGTCATGTCTGCCTCCTCGTGTGGATGTAAAAGATCCCATGGCATTATTTTGAAGAAAGAAATAAAGACTTGCATTTATATAGCGCCTTTCACAACCTCAGGACGTCCCAAAGCGCTTTACAGGCAATGAAGTGCGTTGGAATGCCGTCGCAGTTGTAATGTAAGAAACGCGGCAGCCAATTTGTGCACAAGCAAGCTCCCACAAACAGCCATCATTATCATAGGCAGTCCCTCGGAATCGAGGAAGACTTGCTTCCACTCCTAAAGTGAGTCCTTTGGTGGCTGAACAGTCCAATGCGAGAGCCACAGACTCGGTCACGGGTGGGACAGACATTCGTCGGTGGGACTGATTTGCCGCGCGCTCCTTCCGCTGCCTGCGCCTGACCGCTTCACGCTCATGGTGTTGAGACTCGAGGTGCTCAACGCCCTCCCGGATACACTTTCTCCATCTACGTCACTCTTCGGCCAGGGTCCCCCAGGTGTCAGTGGGGATGTCGCACTTTACCAGGGAGGCTTTGAGGGTGTCCTTGTAACGTTTCCCCTGCCCACCTTTGGCTTGTTTGCCGTGAAGGAGCTCCGCATAAAGCAATTGCTTAGGGAGCCTCGTGTCTGGCATGCGAACTATGTGGCCTGCCCAGAAAAGCTGATTGAAGCACTAACCACACTCAATACTAGGGATGTTAACCTGGGCGAGGACACTGATATTGGTGCAACTATCCTCCCAGGGGATTTGCAGGATCTTGCGGAGAAATCGTTCGTGATATATCTCTAGCAACTTGATGTGTCTTCTGTACATCGTCCATGCCTCTGATCCATACAGGGGGGCGGGTATTACTACAGCCCTGTAGACCATGAGTTTGGTGGTAGATTTGAGGGCCTGGTCTTCGAACACTCTTTTCCTCAGGCCTCAGCCGAAGGCCGCACTGGAGGCGATGTTGAATCTCCGCATCAATGTCTGCCTTTGTTGATAAAAGGCTTCCGAAGTATGGGAAGTGGTCCACGTTGTTGAGGACTGCGCCATGAATCTTGATGACTGGGGGGCAGTGCTGGGGGGCAGTGCTGTGCGGCGAGGACAGGCTGATGGAGGACCCTTGTCTTACGGATGTTAAAGCACATGCTTAGCTATGCCTCGGTAAATACACCGACTATATCCTGAAGTTCAGCCTCAGAATGTGCGCAGATGCAGGCGTCGTCCGCGTACTGCAGCTCAACGACAGAGGTTGGGGTGATCTTGTACCTGGCCTGGAGACGGCGTAGGTTAAACAGCTTCCCTCTGTAGTTTGGTTCCACTCCAGCGGGGAGCTTGTTGACTGTGAGGTGGAGCATGGCAGCGAGGAAGATTGAGAACAGGGTTGGAGCGATGACGCAGCCCTGTTTGACCCCGGTCCGGACGTGGATTGGGTCTGTAATGGAACTGTTGGTAAGGATCACGGCCTGCATGTCATCGTGGAGCAGGCAAAGGATGTTGACAAACTTTTGGGGGCATCCAAAATGGAGGAGAATGCTCCATAAGTCCTCACGGTTGACAGTGTCAAAGACCTTTGTAAGATCGAAAAAGGCCATGTATAAGGGCTGGCGCTGCTCCCTGCATTTTTCATGCAGCTGTCGTGCTGCAAAGGCCATGTCCGTTGTACCCCATAAGGGACGAAATCCGACTGTGATTCCGGAAGGAGCTCCTCGACCACAGGGAGAAGATGGTTGAGGAGAACTCTAGCGACAACCTTCCCAGTGGCTGATAGTGGGAGATTCCCCTGTAGTTGCCGCAGTCGAACTTATCCCCCTTTTTAAAGATGGTCACGATCACTGCATCCCTGAGATCTCCCGGCAGGCTCTCCTTCCTCCAGATGAGCGAGATGAGGTCATGGATCCGCGCCAACAGCGCCTTTCCGCCATACTTTAGCGCTTCAGCGGGGATTCCATCCGCACCCATAGCCTTGTTATTCTTGAGCTGTTTCGTGGCTTTGCCTACCTCGTGCAGCGTTGGGGTTGCACTGAGGTGGTGGCGGGTTGCATGCTGCGGATGGAGTCGAGAACAATCGAGTCAAAGGCAGAGTCTCGATTGAGGAGATCTTCAAAGTGCTCCTTCCAGTGGGCCCTGACAGCCTCGGTGTCCTTGATGAGTGTTTCCCTGTTCTTGGCCAGGAGTGGGGTGGGGCCTTGGGAGTTTGGACCGTAGGTGGCCTTGACTGCGATGAAGAATCCTCGCATATCGTGGCTGTCGGCCACTTGTTGTATCTCCCGTGCTTTCTCCATCCACCACCTGTTCTTTAGGTCCCGGGTTTTTTGTTGGACCTCAACCTTGAGCCGTCTGTAACGTTGCTTTGCAGCTCCCGAGTTGGGTTGTTGCTTGAGGCTCAGAAATGCTCTGCGCTTGTGGTCTATTAGTTAGAAACATAGAAACATAGAAACTAGGTGCAGGAGTAGGCCATTCAGCCCTTCTAGCCTGCACCGCCATTCAATGAGTTCATGGCTGAACATGCAACTTCAGTATCCCCTTCCTGCTTTCTCGCCATACTCCTTGATCCCCCGAGTAGGAAGGACTTCATCTAATTCCCTTTTGAATATATTGAGTGAATTGGCCTCAACTACTTTCTGTGGTAGAGAATTCCACAGGTTCATCACTCTCTGGGTGAAGAAGTTTCTCCTCATCTCGGTCCTAAATGGCTTACCCCTTATCCTTAGACTGTGACCCCTGGTTCTGGACTTCCCCAACATTGGGAACATTCTTCCTGCATCTAACCTGTCTAAACCCGTCAGAATTTTAAACGTTTCTATGAGGTCCCCTCTCATTCTTCTGAACTCCAGTGAATACAAGCCCAGTTGATCCAGTCTTTCTTGATAGGTCAGTCCCACCATCCCGGGAATCAGTCTGGTGAATCTTCGCTGCACTCCCTCAATAGCAAGAATGTCCTTCCTCAAGTTAGGAGACCAAAACTCCAGGTGTGGCCTCACCAAGGCCCTGTACAACTGTAGCAACACCTCCCTGCCCCTGTACTCAAATCCCCTCGCTATGAAGGCCAACATGCCATTTGCTTTCTTAACCGCCTGCTGCACCTGCATGCCAACCTTCAATGACTGATGTACCATGACACCCAGGTCTCGTTGCACCTCCCCTTTTCCTAATCTGTCACCATTCAGATAATAGTCTGTCTCTCTGTTTTTACCACCAAAGTGGATAACCTCACATTTATCCACATTATACTTCATCTGCCATGCATTTGCCCACTCACCTAACCTATCCAAGTCACTCTGCAGCCTCATTGCATCCTCCTTGCAGCTAACACTGCCACTCAACTTAGTGTCATCCGCAAATTTGGAGATACTACATTTAATCCCCTCATCTAAATCATTAATGTACAATGTAAACAGCTGGGGCCCCAGCACAGAACCTTGCGGTACCCCACCAGTCACTGCCTGCCATTCTGAAAAGTACCCATTTACTCCTACTCTTTGCTTCCTGTCTGACAACCAGTTCTCAATCCACGTCAGCACACTACCCCCAATCCCATGTGCTTTAACTTTGCACATTAATCTCTTGTGTGGGACCTTGTCGAAAGCCTTCTGAAAGTCCAAATATACCACATCAACTGGTTCTCCCTTGTCCACTTTACTGGAAACATCCTCAAAAAATTCCAGAAGATTTGTCAAGCATGATTTCCCTTTCACAAATCCATGCTGACTTGGACCTATCATGTCACCATTTTCCAAATGCGTTGCTATGACATCCTTAATAATTGATTCCATCATTTTACCCACTACTGAGGTCAGGCTGACCGGTCTATAATTCCCTGTTTTCTCTCTCCCTCCTTTTTTTAAAAGTGGGGTTACATTGGCTACCCTCCACTCGATAGGAACTGATCCAGAGTCAATGGAATGTTGGAAAATGACTGTCAATGCATCCGCTATTTCCAAGGCCACCTCCTTAAGTACTCTGGGATGCAGTCCATCAGGCCCTGGGGATTTATCGGCCTTCAATCCCATCAATTTCCCCAACACAATTTCCCGACTAATAAGGATTTCCCTCAGTCCCTCCTCCTTACTAGACCCTCTGACCCCTTTTATATCCGGAAGGTTGTTTGTGTCCTCCTTAGTGAATACCGAACCAAAGTACTTGTTCAATTGGTCTGCCATTTCTTTGTTCCCCGTTATGACTTCCCCTGATTCTGACTGCAGGGGACCTACGTTAGTCTTTACTAACCTTTTTCTCTTTACATATCTATAGAAACTTTTGCAATCCGCCTTAATGTTCCCTGCAAGCTTCTTCTCGTACTCCATTTTCCCTGCCCTAATCAAACCCTTTGTCCTCCTCTGCTGAGTTCTAAATTTCTCCCAGTCCCCGGGTTCGCTGCTATTTCTGGCCAATTTGTATGCCACTTCCTTGGCTTTAATACTAACCCTGATTTCCCTTGATAGCCACGGTTGAGCCACCTTCCCTTTTTTATTTTTACGCCAGACAGGAATGTACAATTGTTGTAGTTCATCCATGCGGTCTCTAAATGTCTGCCATTGCCCATCCACAGTCAACCCCTTAAGTATCATTCGCCAATCTATCCTAGCCAATTCACGCCTCATACCTTCAAAGTTACCCTTCTTTAAGTTCTGGACCATGGTCTCTGAATTAACTGTTTCATTCTTCATCCTAATGCAGAATTCCACCATATTATGGTCACTCTTCCCCAAGGGGCCTCGCACAATGAAATTGCTAATTAATCCTCTCTCATTACACAACACCCAGTCTAAGATGGCCTCCCCCCTAATTGGTTCCTCGACATATTGGTCTAGAACACCATCCCTTATGCACTCCAGGAAATCCTCCTCCACCGTATTGCTTCCAGTTTGGTTAGCCCAATCTATGTGCATATTAAAGTCACCCATTATAACTGCTACACCTTTATTGCATGCACCCCTAATTTCCTGTTTGATGCCCTCCCCAACATCACTACTACTGTTTGGAGGTCTGTACACAACTCCCACTAACGTTTTTTGCCCTTTGGTGTTCTGCAGCTCTACCCATATAGTTCTTGGATCTGCTGATCATTTTCATCAAACCAGTCCTGGTGTTTTCTGGTTGAGTAACCAAGTGTCTCTTCATAGGCACTGGTTATGGAGACCTGGAGGGCAGACCAAGCGCTGTGGGCATTCAGCATCTCAGGGTCAATCAAGACACGCCAGATTAGCTGTGAGGCACTGGCTGTATAGGGCTCTCTTAGCTGGGCCTTTAAGTGCCCCGGCATTAACTTTTATGCGGCACTGCTGCTGTCCCCTCTGCTTTGGGGCTATGTTTATATTGATGATGGATCAGATTAGGCGATGGTCCGTCCAGCAGTCGTCAGCTCCTGTCATGGCGCGGGTGATGCGCACATCCTTGCGATCCCTGGCTCGGACGATGACATAGTTGAGCAGGTGCCAGCAGGAGCGAGGGTGTTGCCACGATGCCTTATATTTGTCTCTCTAGCGGAACAGGGTGTTGGTGATAAGGAGTTCATGTTCTCGACATTTTGTCAGGAGTAGGGTACCGCTGGATTTGGCTTTCCCTACTGCCAATCATGCCTCCCAAGAGGGCTGTGTCTTTGCCGACCCTGGTATTAAAGTCACCTAGGAGGATCAATTTGTCGCTCGTGGGGACGCGGGACAGGGATGTCTCGAGGTTGGAATAAAAACCCTCTTTAGCCTCATCCATTGCATCGAGTGTTGGGGCACTGATGACTGTGGCGCATTGGTTCTGGGATAGGGTAAGGCGAAGAGTCATGAGGCGATCATTAACCCCGCAGAGTGAGTCTTTGAGGCGGTCGACCAGTTCACTTTTGACGGCGAAGCCAACTCCATGAAGGCGGCGTTCATTCTCTGGTTTTCCTTTCCAGTAAAAGGTGCAACCTCCACCTTGTTCCTGAAGCTGGCCTACCCCTGCCCGCCGGGTCTCACTTAGAGCGGCGATGTCAATGTCAAAACTTCCAAGTTCCTGGGCAACTATGGCGGTGCGCTGTTCTGGCCGGTTGCCGTTGGAATTGTCCATGAGGGTCCTGACCTTTATATTAGCAAAGTGAAAGATGCCTCTGCGTGAGTTCTTCTAACGGGGGGTGGCTGCTGCACACTGGTAACCACACGGGCTTAGCTGAGCAAGGTCTTGGTCCAGTGGCAAGGGGGTCCAAGACAACTGGTGACTAGGCACTGCTGTATAAGCCTAATTGCCTATGGTGAGATGTTGGCCGCAAGCTCAGTGCCGAGTAGCGCCATTGATGGTAGATGGCCCGAGGCGTGGTTGAGGGGGCAGGCATTGGGAAGGTCAGCTGTCCGCTGGGGTAGTTGTTTTAAAAGTTTAAGAGTTTAAAAGTATTTTCAAATTATTTTTTAAAAGTTACGCAGGTTGCTTGAAGATTTAATAAATAGATTAAGAGTTGATTAAACGTTATGGAAAAAAAAAAGTTCACAAACAGCAATGTGATAATGACCAGATAAGCTGTTTCAAGTGATGTTGATTGAGGAAAAAAATTGGCCAGGACCAGAAGGATAACTCCCCTGCTCTTCTCCGAAATAGTGCCATGGGATCTCTTATATCCATCCAAGTGCAGACGAGGACTCAGTTTAACATTTCATCTGAAAGACGGCACCTCTGACAGTGCAGCACTCCATCAGTGCTGCAATGGAGTATCAGCCTAGATTTTTGTGTGCTCGAATCTCTGGAATGGGTCCTGAACCCACAACCTTCTGACAGCAGAGGCGAGAATGTTACCCACTGAGCCACGGCTGAAGGGCCAATATTTATCCCTCAATAAACTGATTTATTTAGTCAGTTCTTAGTATTATGTAACAGTAACACCGAATGTCCTTCTCACGCTCAGTGCAAATAAAAAAGTTAACGAAAACTGAAACAAATTGCTTGCAGAGACACTGATAAACATTAGCTATGGGACTGGGCTTCTGTAGATTGTGAACTGCATGCTTGCACTGCCAGTTTGCCAAGTGACGTGTGACTGAGCCAGAAGTTGCTGAGTGAGCGGGAGTAGGAGAGGTGCCACAATTTGCCACAGCAAAATAAAATTAGGCTAAAACATTACAGAATAAGTCACTTATATTCCAAGAACTTAACCATGGAGTGAGAAAACATCATCCAATGCATCAAGTCCCTTCATTCCACAGAACATATACAATCCGCTTTATAATGAACTCTAACTCCTCTGAGCAAAGCTACCTGAAAGTTCCACCCTGCCTTCCAATTATAATTCTTACATTACAGCAGTGACTACACTTCAAAAGCACTTCATTGGCTGTAAAACACTTTGGGACGTTGAGGTCCTGAAAGGCACTAAAAATAATACAAGTCTTTCTTTTACAACTGAAAAAAACTTTGACCACTGGCTAAATATGCTTGGGCACCATATTACCTTGGGAGGGGGAATTTGTTGCAAGTGGCTCTGCAGAAGCATCAGAATACGTTTAATCTTCAGTAACCTAGGAACAGGAGTAGGCCATTCAGCCCCTCGAGCCTGCTCCGCCATTCATTAAGATCATGGCTGATCTGTATTTCATATCATCATCATAGGTGGTCCCTCGAAACGAGGATGACCTGCTTCCACACCAAAAAAGGATGAGTTCACAGGTGTTTCAATGAAGAATCTGATATTCCAGATCCCGAACTACATGTTGAAGGGTGGAAGATGCCTGTCCGTGGATTTTTTTACCGTGTGGTGACCATTGCACACCAGCCACCACACGGGCTTGACAGAGCTAGGTCTTGGTCCAGTGGCAAGGGTTAACCAAGACGAACTGGAGACCAGCTCTGCTGCACGGACCTAGTGCACACACATATCGCAGTGTGGGCTGGTCCGTGCTGCCCTTGGGCCCTCGCCTCTCCTGGGCCCCGATCACGTCCCTCTACAGTCTCTCGCCACTCCTTCGCCCCGACCTCGCCGCTCCTGCTGTATCTTCAACACAAGCAGTCCGTCAACCGGCTCACTGTACAGGGTCCTTAAATTCAAGAACAGTTTTTAAAGGAGAGGTGAATTGTCCCAACGCCCTCGACGGTACGAAAGGAGATATACACAATGACTCAATCTCGGATCAAGCCGTCTCTCAGATACTTGGATGCAATGGTGTGCTTTCTAGAACTGGAGAAGAGTGTGAACCAATTGCTTTTAGAGTTGCATTAAACTGGCTACAGACAGGAATGACCCACATAGAAACATAGAAATTTACAGCGCAGAAGGAGGCCATTTCGGCCCATCGTGTCCACGCACGGCCCTCGGTCAACAGCCCTAAAGGTTACATATAAACCTATGAACAATGACGAAAAGGCAAAGACCACCCAGCCCATACCAGTCCGCCTCACACAACTGTGACACCCTTTACACTGAAACATTCTACACCGGAGCCATGTGATCACCTGGGAGAGGCAAAAACCAGATAAAAACCCAGGCCAATTTAGGGAGAAATAATCTGGGAAAATTCCTCTCCGACCCATCCAGGCAATCGAAACTAGTCCAGGAGATCACCCTGGCTGTTTCGATTCCCAGCAGCACTTACCATTATATCTGCTCCGTCCAACAAAAGGTTATCCAGTCTAATCCCAATTACCAGCTCTAGATCCGTAACCCTGCAGGTTACGGCTCTTTAAGTGTCTATCCAACCATCTCTTAAAAGCGGTGAGGGTTTCTGCATCCACCACTCATCCAGGCAGTGAGTTCCAGAGTACCCCCCCCCCCTCGGCTGGGCCGAAATGGCCTCTTTCTGCGCTGTAAATTTCTATGTTTCTATGTTAAGTTTGTCAGTTTTAGTGCCCCGCCCCCTTCTCCTTTTAGCCAGGGGACACTTGTATAATTTGTGTTTTTGGTGTCCTCAAGAAAAAAAACAAGGGGGCACTTGATTGAAAGTTTTTGGATTGTGACCCCCTCGCCCCCCTTTTAACCAGGGGGTACTTGATTATCGTTTCTATAAAATAGTTGTAGAGCTGTTGTGGGCGTGGCCCATTCACTCGGAGATGTGACCCTGTGGCGGAAGGAGCTCCTGCAACTGTCTGACTGCAAACTGAGTCCCCAGGAGAGGATGAAGGGGCCTGCTATTTTCAACAACTTGAGGGAGAGGAGGAGAGCAAGAGCTACAACACGACTGCCAAAGAGTTGGAGAGAGGGTAAAAAAAAACCAAATAGGTCTCCAGGAAGTCACATGGTTTTAAGGTGGGTGGTGGAAGGTTTTGAGTGGGGGGGCTTCTTTATGCAGAGGGTTGTGGGGATCTGGAACTCACTGCCTGGAAGAGTGGCGGATGCAGAAACCCTCACCGCTTTTAAGAGATGGTTGGATGCGCACTTAAAGTGCCGTAACTGTCATGTTTGTAATCTTCACATAAATGTAATCTTTATATAACAACACTGTACATTGTATACACCTGAGAAATGCACACCTTGACCACAGGGAGTGAACTTGTGGGAGACACTCCTCACCTGGTCATCCAGGTATATAAAAGGGAGGTCCCACGCAGGGTCAGCACATCTTGGTCCTGGGAATAAAGGTTCAGGTCAAGTAGTGACCTTGTCTGCAGCACATGCCTCGTGTGATTCTATAGTATGGTGTAAGGACACGATATTTGGCGACGAGAAACGGGAATCAACGACCCACAAGGATGGCCACCGGTAGCACAGAGGAACGGTACTGTGTTGGTGAGGACTGGAACGCTTTCGTTGAGAGGCTTCAGCAGAGCTTTGTCATGAAGGACTGGCTGGGAGAGGAAGCGGCTGACAAGCAGAGGGTGCATCTACTGACCAGCTGTGGATCCAAGACGTATGCGCTGATGAAAGACCTGCTCGCACCCGAGAAGCCAGCGGACAAGTCCTTTGAAGAGCTCAGCACACTGATCGGTGAGCACCTCAAACCGGTGAGCAGTATACACATGGCCTGGCACCGGTTCTACACACACCGGCGTCGGGAGGGACAAAGCATATCGGACTTCGTTGCAGACCTTCGGCGTTTGGCCCGCCTCTGTAAGTTCACAGACGCCTGCAGGGGGGAGATGTTAAGGGATTTCTTCATTGAGGGCATGCTGGGATTTTCAGGAAGCTTATCGAGACGAAGAACTTGACTTTGGAAAGGGCAGCGTTGATAGCTCAGACCTTCATGGCAGGGGAAGAGGAGACCAAGATAATTTACTCGCGCAGCCCTGGTTCCAACGTGGCGATGGACCAGGGAGTTAACATTGTAAACGCGACTCAGAACCCCGCAGGCAGGCAAGGGCAATTCGACACCGCCTAGGCAATCTCTAGGGTGGGCCAGCAACAGAGACAATGGCAGGGGGATCGGCAATTCACGCCATCACAAGGGACAATGCGTCCTGGGATGGGACCATTGACACACACCAACAGAGTGCTCAGGAGTAATCAGAGAGACAATCAGAGAGGAATGCCTGGTAACAGTTCCTTTGTTCACAACAATCTCAGCTCATGCTGGAGGTGCGGTGGCAGACATGCTGCGAAAATCTGTAGGTTTCGACAATTTATCTGTAGAAACTGTAACTTCAGTGGACATTTGGCCAGAATGTGCAGAAAGCCCGTAGCGAGGCTAGTTTACGAAGCAGACGAACCAGACGAGGGGTCTACAAGGCAGGTTGATGCTTGAGGCCAAGCTATGGACACTGAAGTCCAGCGGGTTCATGTGGCAGACATCCACAGCTCATATACCAAAACGCCACCGATGATGATGAAACTCCTATTAAATGGCATCCCGGTACGCATGGAGCTGGACACAGGAGCCAGCCAGTCACTTATGAGTGCCCAACAATTTGAAAAACTGTGGCCACTCAAGCTAACAGGCCCAAACTGGAACGCATTGACACGCAGTTACGGACGTACTCCAGAGAGATCATCCCAGTGCTAGGCAGTGCAAACTTGGTGGTCACACACAATGGATCGGAGAACCAGCTGCCACTCTGGATTGTCCCAGGGAATGATCCCGCGCTCTTGGGGAGGAGCTGGCTAGCCAAGATGAACTGAAAATAGGGGGGGATGTGCACATCATTTCATCTGTGGAGCGAAGTTCATGCTCATAGGTCCTACAGAAATTCGAGTCACTTTTTCAACCAGGTGTCGGGACTTTTATGAGCACCAGAGTAGTGATACGCATCACCCCGGATGCCAGACCAGTGCACCACAAAGCCAGAGCCGTGCCGTATGTGATGCGTGAGAGAATTGAGAGTTGGACAGGCTGCTAAGAGAGGGCATAATTTCGCCTGTTGAATTTAGTGAATGGGCACGTCCCATCGTTCCTGTCCTTAAAGCGGATGGCTTGGTCAGGATTTGTGGCGACTACAAGGCCACCATCAACCGAGTGTCACTACAGGACCAATACCCGCTTCCGAGAGCGGAGGATCTTTTTGCCATGCTGGCAGGTGGCAAGCTGTTCACCAAGTTGGACCTCACTTCAGCCTACATGACCCAGGAACTGGCTGAAGAACCCAAGCTTCTGACCACCATCACTACGCACAAGGGGCTATTTGTTTACAACAAGTGTCCATTTGGCATTCGTTCAGCGGCCGCTATCTTCCAGAGGAACATGGAAAGCTTGCTTAAATCCATTCCTGGAACAATCGTATTCCAAGATGACATCCTAATCACGGGTAGGAACACCGAGGAACACCTCCACAACCTGGAGGAGGTGCTACACCAACTGGACCGGGTAGGCTTGCGACTAAAGAAGTCCAAGTGTGTGTTCTTCGCCCCAGGGGTCGAGTTTTTGGGCAGGAGGGTTGCCGCGGACGGGATCTGGCCTACCGAATCCAAAACGGAGGCGATCCGTCGTGCGCCCAGGCCCGGCAACACATCGGAGTTGTGGTCATTCCTAGGACTCTTGAACTAGTTCGGGAACTTTCTGCCGAACTTATGCACATTGTTGAAGCCGCTACACGTGCTCCTGCATAAGGGTTGCGAATGGTTTTGGGGGGGTGACTGTCAAGAACGGGCTTTCAATCGGGCGCGGAACCTGCTTTGTTCTAACAAGCTGTTGACCTTGTACAACCCCTGTAAGAAACTGGTTTTAACGTGTGATGCATCATCCTATGGGGTTGGGTGCGTGTTGCAGCAGAGTAATGATGAGGGCAAATTTCAACCTGTGGCTTATGCCTCCAGGTTGCTCTTCAAGGCAGAACGGGGATATGGGATGGTTGAAAAAGAAGCACGCATGAGTCTACGGGGTGAAAAAAATGCACTAGTACCTTTTCGGCAGAAGGTTCGAGTTAGAAACGGACCACAAGCCGTTAACATCCCTGTTGACCGACAGCAAGGCTGTCAATGCCAATGCGTCAGCTCGCATACAGAAGTGGGCCCTCACGCTGGCTGCGTATGAATACACCGTACGGCACAGGCCAGGCACCGAAAGTTACGCTGACGCACTCAGCAGGCTCCCACTGGCGACCACTGAGGGGGCATCGGAGCAAAGCGCGGAGATGGTCATGGCCGTTGAGGCTTTCGACACCACAGACTCCCCCATCACAGCCCGCCAGATCAAAATCTGGACCAACAGAGATCCCCTCCTATCCCTGATGAAGAAATGTGTCCTGACTGGGGATTGGGCGCCCGCACACAGAGCGTGCCCCGAGGAGGTCAGACCGTTTCACAGACGGATGGACGAGCTCTCCATCCAAGCCGACTGCCTGCTATGGGGCAGCCGGGTAGTCATGCCTCAGAAAGGACAGGAAGCATTCATCAGGGAACTCCACGGGGAGCACCCAGGCATCGTGCTAATGAAGGCCATTGCCCGGTCAAATGTATGGTGGTCGGGAATTGATTCAGATCTGGAACACTGTGTTCGCAGGTGCACGACGTATGCTCAGCTGGGAAATGCCCCCAGGGAGGCCCCACTGGTCATGTATTCACGTAGACTATGCGGGCCCGTTCATGGGAAAAATGTTGCTGATTGTTGTCGATGCATACTCGAAATGGATCGAGTGCATCATATTGAATTCGTGCAAGACATCCACCACTGTGGAGAGTCTGCGTACGGTCTTTGCGATCCATGGCTTGCCGGACACCCTGGTTAGCGACAATGGCCCGTGTTTCACTAGCTATGAATTCCAGGAGTTTATGTTGGGTAATGGTATCAAACACGTCAGGACAGCACCGTTCAAGCCGGCTTCCAATGGCCAGGCGGAATGTGCGGTTCAAATCATAAAACAGGGATTCAAGGACCCTCTCTTCAGTACCGCCTATCGCGCCTCCTGCTGGCCTATAGGTCCCGGCCGCATTCGCTCATGGGAGTCCCGCCCGTGGAACTACGCATGAAACGTATGCTTAAAACGCAGCTGTCCCTCATTCATCCAGCTCTGTCAGACATTGTTGAGGGCAAGCGCCAGTCCCAAATCGAGTGCCATGATCGCAACTCAGTGGGGAGATGCACAGAAATCGATGACTCTGTATTCGTTCTCAATCATGCTTTGGGACTCAAGTGGCTTGAGGGTACTGTAACTGGCAAAGAGGGGAATAGGGTCATAGTGGTCAGACTTAACAATGGGCAGATATGCCGCAAACATCTGGACCAAGTAAAGAAAAGGTTCAGCATGGACACTGAGGAAGATCATGAGATGTTACCCACACCACTGCCAGTGAACAAGCAACAAGGACATTCACCAGCATGCACAGTCCCTGCGGCCAGCCCGGAATCACCTCAGGCGACAGAGACGTATGCCAAGGCTCAACCACCAGAGCCCCAACTGCGGCGCTCCACGCGAGAGCGTCGACTGCCTGAAAGACTCAATCTTTGACCCAAAGACGTTTTGGGGAGGTGATGTTATGTTCGTAACCTTCACATAACTGTAATCTTTATGTAACAACACTGTACACTGTATACACCTGAGATATGCACACCTTGACCACGAGGTGAACTTGTGGGAGATACTCCTCACCTGGTCATCCAGGTATATAAAGGGAGGTCCCACGTAGGGTCAGCACTTCATGGTCCTGAGAATAAAGGTTCAGGTCACATAGTGACCTTGTCTGCAGTACATGCCTCGTGTGATTCTATAGTATGGTGTAAGGACACTACAGTAACCTGCAGGGTTACAGACCTAGAGCTGGTAATTGGGATTAGACTGGATAACCTTTTGTTGGACGGAGCAGATATAATGGTAAGTGCTGCAGGGAATTGAAACAGCCAGGGTGATCTCCTGGAGTAGTTTCGATCGCCTGGATGGGTCGGAGAGGAATTTTCTCAGATTATTTCTCCCTAAATTGGCCTGGGTTTTTAATCTGGTTTTTGCCTCTCCCAGGAGATCACATGGCTCTGGTGTAGAATGTTTCAGTGTAAGGGGTGTCGCAGTTGTGTGAAGCGGACTGGTTTGGGCTGGGTGGTCTTTGCCTTTTCGTCATTGTTCATAGGTTTATATGTAACCTATAAGGCTGCTGGTGCATGGCCCTCAGTCAGCAGCCCTAAAGGTTACATATCAATCATAGGCAGTCCCTCGAACGAGGATGACTTGCTTCCACAAGTTCACAGGCGTTTCAATGAAGGACCCGATGTTCCAATCCTGAACTCCAATTGAAGGGTGAAAATTTGCCTGTGCGTGGATTTTTTTAAACACGGGGTGACCGTTGCACACCAGCCACCACACGGGCTTGACAGAACTAGGTCTTGGTCCAGGGGCAAGGATTAACCAAGACGACTGGAGACTTGCTCTGCTGTACGGACCTAGTGCGCACACATATCGCAGTGTGGGCTGGCCCGTGCTGCCCCTGGGCCCTCAGCTCTTCTGGGCCCCGCACCTTCACCCACGATGTTGCAGGGCCTGGCGCTCCAGCTCTATTTATAGCCCCGACCTGCAGTGGTGTTCTCACACAGGAATGGGCTGCCCACATATAAACATACATATAAACCTGCGAACAATGGTGGAAAGGCAAAGAGCACCCAGCACAACCAGTCCGCCTCACACAACTGTGACACCCCTTATAGTGAACCATTCTGCACTCCACCCTAACCGGAGCCACGTGATCTCCTGGGAGAGGCAAAAACCAGATAAAAATCCCTGGCCAATTTAAACAAATTAAACTTTAGACATGTAGTTCAAATTAAAATTTGGTTGCCGGCAGTGCCCACCTCTCGCGGAAGGCCACGATCCTGAAGACCTACTACCTGGATTAGCAGGTCAAATCTACGAAGCTATTTGGAGACTATGGTAACCAACTTGCGGAACTTGGTTGCTCCTGAAAACGGAATGGCTGAATACTTATTTGACAAGCACACCTTGGGTAAAGACTGCAGCTCAACACCTGTCCATCCCTTGCTGCTTACAGCACTGTCTGTAAAGCTCAGTGCATGTTTAATTTAGATTTGTAGTCTATCCAGTTTTCATTACCCAATTATCTAATTGATTGTACCATCATAAACTTGAATGGGTTCTATTAAGCTGCATATCGGTGGATTTATTGAAGTGTACTTGTAAAAAAATGTTCTTTGGCTTATCTCCAAATAACGCAACTTGAACAGAAAAAAACCAAGAAATAGGAGTCGTCGTCGTCGTCGGTTATTCAGCCCCCTCGAGCCTGCTCTGTCATTCCATGAGATCCGGGCTGAGCGGAAACGTTACAAGGACACACTCAAAGCTTCCCTGATAAAGGAGACATCCCCGACACCTGGGAATCCCTGGCCAAAGACCACCCTAAGTGGAGGAAGTGCATCTGGGAGGGTACTGAGCACCTCGAGTCTCAACGTCAAGAGCATGCAGAAATCAAGCGCAGGCAGTGGAAAGAGCGTGCGGCAAACCAGTCCCACCCACCCCTTCCCTCAACGACTATCTGTCCCACCTGCGACAGAGATTGTGGCTCTGGTATTGGACTGTTCAGCCACCAAATAACTCACTTCTTCCTCGATTCCAAGGGACTGCCTATGATGATGGCCGAGTTGATTTTGGACTCAACCCCACTTGCTCGCTTTGGAAGTCTCGTATGGGGCATGCGGACGATGTGTCCCGTCCGCCGGAGCTGGTCGAGCGTGGTCAATGCCTCGATGCTGGGGATGTTGGCCTGAGAGAGGACATGGACATTGGTGCGCCTGTCCTGCCAATGGATTTGTAGGATCTTGCGGAAGCAGCGCTGGTGGTACTTCCCCGGCGCTTTGAAGTGCCTGCTGTACATAGTCCATGTCTCTGAGCCATATAGGAGGGCGGTTATCACTACTACTCTCTGATACACTGATCACACTCTGGTGCGATGCCCAATCTCTTCTGGTCCACGTGACGACGGGCGACAAAACAACGATGGTTAAAAAAATCCTCTGTCTGATACACACCTTCGCTCCACATCCCTCGATACCCTTGCATGACAAAAATCCATCGACATGTCAATTGACCCAGCATCCACAACCTTTGGGTGGAGGGGGAGGGAAGGAGGAGGAGGAGGGAAAAGAAAATTCCAGATTGCTACTGCCCTTAGTGTAGAAAAAGTGCTTCCCGACTCCTCCAATGGCCTAGCTCCAATTTTTAAGATTATGTCCACTCGTTCTTGATTTACCCCACCAGAGGAAATAGTTTCTCTGTATCTACCCTATCGAACCCTTTTTTTAAAAAAAGCATTAACACTTTCTGGAGAGGCAATGGGGTTTGATCAGCTGCTGCACAACTCTGTACAGAGTTTAAAAGAAAAATAGAATTCCAGTTGTAATGCATTTCCTTCATGCGTTCTTTGCTTAAGAATTCATACACCTTGCTAATAAGAACTAGTTGGTTTATTAACAAAGGTTTAACAATCACACTACACAATACCAGTTCATCCACTAGTCTCACAACTACATACCTCATCGTGTATGACCTAGTCCCAACTGGCTGGGGTTTTATTGAATCTCGTGAACATCACAGGACTGGCTAAGCCGCATTAAGGCGGATTGCAAAAGTTTCTATAGGTATGTAAAGAGAAAAAGGTTAGTAAAGACAAACGTAGGTCCCCTGCAGTCAGAATCAGGGGAAGTCATAACGGGGAACAAAGAAATGGCAGACCAATTGAACAAGTACTTTGGTTCACTAAGGAGGACACAAACAACCTTCCGGATATAAAAGGGGTCAGAGGGTCTAGTAAGGAGGAGGAACTGAGGGAAATCTTTATTAGTCGGGAAATTGTGTTGGGGAAATTGATGGGATTGAAGGCCGATAAATCCCCAGGGCCTGATGGACTGCATCCCAGAGTACTTAAGGAGGTGACCTTGGAAATAGCGGATGCATTGACAGTCATTTTCCAACATTCCATTGACTCTGGATCAGTTCCTATCGAGTGGAGGGTAGCCAATGTAACCCCACTTTTTAAAAAAGGAGGGTGAGAGAAAACAGGGAATTAGCCTGATCTCAGTAGTGGGTAAAATGATGGAATCAATTATTAAGGATGTCATAGCAGTGCATTTGGAAAATGGTGACATGATAGGTCCAAGTCAGCATGGATTTGTGAAAGGGAAATCATGATTGACAAACCTTCTGGAATTTTTTGAGGATGTTTCCAGTAAAGTGGACAAGGGGGAACCAGTTGATGTGGTATATTTGGACTTTCAGAAGGCTTTCGACAAGGTCCCACACAAGAGATTAATGTGCAAAGTTAAAGCACATGGGATTGGGGGTAGTGTGCTGACATGGATTGAGAACTGGTTGTCAGACAGGAAGCAAAGAATAGGAGTAAATGGGGACTTTTCAGAATGGCAGGCAGTGACTAGTGGGGTACCGCAAGGTTCTGTGCTGGGGCCCGAGCTGTTTACATTGTACATTAATGATTTAGACGAGGGGATTAAATGTAGTATCTTCAAATTTGCGGATGACACTAAGTTGGGTGGCAGTGTGAGCTGCGAGGAGGATGCTATGAGGCTGCAGAGCGACTTGGATAGGTTAGGTGAGTGGGCAAATGCATTGCAGATGAAGTATAATGTGGATAAATGTGAGGTTATCCACTTTGGTGGTAAAAACAGAGAGACAGACTATTATCTGAATGGTGACAGATTAGGAAAAGGGGAGGTGCAACGAGACCTGGGTGTCATGGTACATCAGTCATTGAAGGTTGACATGCAGGTACAGCAGGCGGTTAAGAAAGCAAATGGCATGTTGGACTTCATAGCGAGGGGATTTGCGTACAGGGGCAGGGAGGTGTTGCTACAGTTGTACAGGGCCTTGGTGAGGCCACACCTGGAGTATTGTGTATAGTTTTGGTCTCCTAACTTGAGGAAGGACATTCTTGCTATTGAGGGAGTGCAGCGAAGATTCACCAGACTGATTCCCGGGATGGTGGGACTGACCTATCAAGAAAGACTGGATCAACTGGGCTTGTATTCACTGGAGTTCAGAAGAATGAGAGGGGACCTCATAGAAACATTTAAAATTCTGACGGGTTTAGACAGGTTAGATGCAGGTATGAATGTTCCCAATGTTGGGGAAGACCAGAACCAGGGGTCACAGTCTAAGGATAAGGGGTAAGCCATTTAGGATCGAGATGAGGAGAAACTTCTTCACCCAGAGAGTGGTGAACCTGTGGAATTCTCTACCACAGAAAGTAGTTGAGGCCAATTCACTAAATATATTCAAAAGGGAATTAGATGAAGTCCTTACTACTCGGGGGATCAAGGGGTATGGCGAGAAAGCAGGAAGGGGGTACTGAAGTTGCATGTTCAGCCATGAACTCATTGAATGGCGGTGCAGGCTAGAAGGGCTGAATGGCCTACTCCTGCACCTATTTTCTATGTTTCTATGTTTCAATGCAACAACTCTACAAACCTTTGGGTATACTCACCAGATGCATACATTACACCAGTTGTCCAATGTTCTGCTCGTTAATGAGCACCGGGTAGATTGCTTTTCAATTTGGCAAACAGTTTTTGTTTTAAATGCTTGGAGAGATGCTGTAATAAAGGTTTAGCGGGTTGGGGGCGGCGGTGGAGGATGGGACAAAGAATCTCACACACACAATTATATGTAAATAATTTTATTTAGTATTCTGAAAGGTTAAATACAGTTTATATTTTATCACAGTTACTGTACAACAGCAGAACATGCTGTTATCATGCGCTATCCAAAACATCTACAATTCAAACTTTAAAAAAATGCATTGTAGCCAGTATCGTACAAGTAGTATCTTCCATACTGTAAATCCAAGTAGGACATTGGAAAAGAAAAAAAGTGGGAATTCTAATACAATGTCAACTTGACATTTTAAAACCTTCAAAGCTCAGACTTCTGAAACAAATTAAAATAAATCAGCATTACATATATAGGCAGAGTTATACCGCATTATTGATTAATATACAGCTGTTGCCACTGCAAATTCATTTGGCAGATTCCTTTAAATGATGGTAGAATATTCCAGAATCAAATTAGGAGAAAATAAAATAGAAGAAAAACTCAGAAAACTACATATGTAGCATTGCTCCATTTTAAATCACCCTTTTAAACCAGAACAACTCAAATCTTATATACACAAGTTGCTTTCACATTCCATTCAGGCATTTAAACTACTCAGTTGCTGCTCTACATGAAACAACTGTCTGACCAAACAATTATTTGGTCCAAATCTGATGATTAAAAATTGCTTTCGATAATTCACAGTAAGGAAGTTATTTCCAGCACAGACTTGCTGGAAAGTTTGATACAATGGAGGGGCTTGCTAGGCCAGTTCATAAGGCAGTTAAGAGTCAACTACATTGGTGTGGGTCTGGAGTTACATATAGACTAGAACGGGTAAAGACAGTAGGTTTCCTTCTCTAAAAAGGACATTAGTGAGCCGGTTGGCTTTTTTACAGCAATCAGACAGCTTTATGGTCACGAATTGAAATTCTCAAACTGGCATGGTGGGATTTGAACTTGTGTTCTCTGGATTACTAGTCCAGAAACAGAGCACTATACTACATTACCCATAAGATGACAATAGTTCAAGAACAGTTCAAACTATGACAACCATTATCTTCATGATGTACTGCTCAGTATTTTAGCATTAGACAATATTATAAGGGTCGCACAACTAAAATCTCCTAAGTTCCACTAAAACCAAAGATAATTTAATGTGGTGCGTGATAGTTGGGAAGAAATTTACCACCACCGATGCTGACTGAGACGAGTCTCTCAAGTTACTGGTTTCATTAAATCCAGCAATAATTCACATTTGCATAACTCTACACTCAATTAAGTGATATCACTGCAGTTGGGTACCGATTTTACATAAATTTACAGCAACGCAATGCAGCCAGTGGGTATAGTACAATGTAGATATTATACTGAACATGGTTGCACTTTGTCCTATATTATTTCATAGCTTTAGGTTTCATTGTCCAGTCTGTTTTGTTTTTAAAACACATACACACTAAGCTTTGTTGTTTTGGGAACTGCACACAAGGTTACACCACAACATTGTGCACTCAAAGCATACAAATCACATTTTGTTCTGATTGCAGTACAATTCTACATGTTGAAAGCATTTATGTGCTAGACAGTGCAGTGACTACACAACAAACAGAGTAGTCTTTTCTTAACAAAATGAACAGATTTCCTTCCAAATGGACTTCGATTTGCAAGAAAAAAAAACAGAAAAAGTTGAATTCTTATCAGTAGCTCACCAATAGCAGTCCTTCAGATGAATAAAATGTGTGCCTTCTAGTATTGCCTCTAAAATGTAAGCAAACCCTGCCTATGGATTGCTAGAGTTCTACAGGTTATAAAAAGACATGGTTAAAATACAAGTGCAAAATCTGTACAAAGAAAGCCAGTTCAATCATAATATAATACATATTTACTACCAAGACAAATATAGATCTACTGTATATAGTATTAATCAATAAATATACGAGTATTTACATATATTATACACTTTATAATACAAGACTGAGCAGAAGTGCCTGCATGCACAGACTTGGGTCACTAAAATGATTTCTGGACATCAACTGCTTGAAAATGGTAGTTAACAAAACTATAAATACAGTTAGAGCCAGATTTAAAGCATTCGCCACTTCTGAAAATCTCCCTATAACGTGCCTGTAACGCACTTCAGCACCACCTACCATTCCAAGGATCCAGATTCTAATTATGTGCATGTAGCAAGTGCAAATTAGACTTTACACCACCAGCATTTCCAGAGAAGAGATTGGCTCAGTCTCGCTGGTTTACAAATCACAGTTAAAATAGCGACAGCAGCGTGTTTTGTGCTGAAGTTTACATGACTGAAGTACTGAACAATCTTTTCTTGCAGCTCTGCAAAGTTGTACAATTTGGTGCAGTAACAGAGAGTATGATGGGGTGAGCTCAACACTACGGGGAAGGACAGTTTAAAAAAAACTATCGAGTATTTTATAGAAATTATCAAGAAACTCAATTTTAGAAAATAGTGTGTAGAAATGGAGATTTACTAAATGGATGAAACCAGCAGGGAAAAATCGCTTTCCATCTCTGACCATTCTGCTTTCACACTGTAATTAAACTACAGCATTTCAATTTACTCAAGAACATGAGGGAATTAAGAGCAGAACAAGGCAATACGGCCCCTCGAGCCTGCTCCGCCATTCAATAAGATCAAGGCTGATCTTTGACCTCAACTCCACTTTCCCACCTGATCTCCATATCCCTCAATTCCACTAGAGTCACAAGAACATAAGAATTAGGAACAGGAGTAGGCCATCTAGCCCCTCGAGCCTGCTCCGCCATTCAACAAGATCATGGCTGATCTGGCCGTGGACTCAGCTCCACTTACCCGCCCGCTCCCCATAACCCTTAATTCCCTTATTGGTTAAAAATCTATCTGTGATTTGAATACATTCAATGAGCTAGTCTCAACTGCTTCCCTGTGCAGAGGATTCCACAGATTCACAACCCTCTGGGAGGAGAAATTCCTTCTCAACTCGGTTCTAAATTGGCTCCCCCGTATTTTGAGGCTGTGTCCCCTAGTTCTAGTCTCCCCGACCAGTGGAAACAACCTCACTGCCTCCATCTTGTCTATCCCTTTCATTATTTTAAATGTTTCTATAAGATCACCCCTCATCCTTCTGAACTCCGAGTAAAGACCCAGTCTACTCAATCTATCATCATAAGGTAACCCCCTCATCTCCGGAATCAGCCTAGTGAATCGTCTCTGTACCCCCTCCAAAGCTAGTATATCCTTCCTTAAGGTGACCAAAACTGCACGCAGTACTCCAGGTGCGGCCTCACCAATACCCTGTACAGTTGCAGCAGGACCTCCCTGCTTTTGTACTCCATCCCTCTCGCAATGAAGGCCAACATTCCATTCGCCTTCCTGATTACCTGCTGCACCTGCAAACTAACTTTTTGGACTCCAAAAGAGTTTCATGCACAAGGACCCCCAGGTCCCTCTGCACCGCAGCATGTTGTAATTTCTCCCCATTCAAATAATATTCCCTTTTACTGTTTCTCTCTTTTCTCTTCCACCCCCCCCCCCTCCCCAAGGTGGATGACCTCACATTTTCCGACATTGTATTCCATCTGCCAAACCTTAGCCCATTCGCTTAACCTATCTAAATCTCTTTGCAGCCTCTCTATGTCCTCTACAAAAATCTATCTAATTTAGCCGACTTACAAATAAAATCGACACCCAAAAAAAAGCCATACCATCTCAGGATATACAAATAGTTGTATATGATCATGACTGAAGAAATTAAACCCAAGGGATCATCTGAAAGATCTTGCTTTAAAACTTACTGTAGGTCAAGGTACGCCTTCTAGTACTGCCTCAAAATGTAAGCAAACCCAGCCTATCAATTGCTAGCGTTCTACAAGCTATAAAAAGACATGGTTAGAATAAGTGTTCCAATTCAATCTTTTACACTGGAGCATTTGGGATTGAGGGGGGGGGGGGCAGGGGTGCAAGAGAAAGGAAGAAAACACATTGGCATGGCTTGTACTACTAATTTCCATTATCCTTCAGTTTTATGGTAAAGAACACATTCTTCTCTTCTAAAATGGGTTCTCTCCCATTCATACTTTATACAGTTTATTCCACATTGTGCCAAGTTTCACAACTCACTTTTTCTTGCCTCTCCCTCAATGCATTCACTGTCCCCGCCCCTCCCCACCCCAGGCCCTCAAAATAGTCCACGTATTTTGTTTTAGCCTTTTATTTTTAAATAGCGTAAAAGTGCAAACTTTTTTTTTAATAAAAAAATAAGAAAATATTTTAGCCCGAGCTGCTTTAGACTCTATAGATTCCAATCTTCCAGTTACTATCTTCAAGCTCCAACAGACAAGATTACACAACTGTGCTTGCTCTCCACACAAACAAAAATGGACACTCCTGCTTTTGAGAATTTGGGCAAATTCAACACCGTTAAGAATACAGTAAGAAAATGGCATTCATTCAACTAACACTTCCAGTCATTTACAGCAACCTTTAAAATGTACAAAACCCATCCCAAGGTGCTACAGAGGCAGAATTGATTTAGGTCCATATTCAGGAGCAGCACAGACTAATTTTGACAGCCTCCTGCTTTGGGATCAAGTGAATATCCCTCTACTCTATTGAAACTCAAACAACACCAATCATAAATCCAAGTCTACCACACTTGACACAAAATTCCACCAGAGAGGAATGCTGGAAAAGATACACCGCTATAGATATTCTGGTCATATCCCACACAGCCATTTGGGTAGTGATCTGTGAAGGCACAGCGATTTGTGGTAGAAATTACAACTTTTGAGGCAGCCCCCATACCCATTAAGTATGAGGAGTTGGACTTTCAGCTACAAATCCCAAGCACATTTAGTTTACAATAGGAAACAAAAGAAAAACTTAACCCAAGCTCTAGCTGACAATACATTAAAGCACAAATTTCATCTGTGTTTTGGTGGCCACGTTAGAAGCAGAGGAAATTAGAATAGTCAGGCTTGAAAAGTGAAAAGGCTTAAATGCTCTAAAACTTTGATTTCTCTTTGGGTAAAACCTAGCGCGAGTTTAGCAGGGAAAGTTTAAAAAAAAATGTATTTAAATTGTTCAGAGCGGAGCAAAAGGTTCTTTCAAGCATACATTGGATAAACAGTATTAGATTAGAGGTAATCAGGATCCAGCACAATTTTTTCCCCATTCCCAGCATCGGATAGGACATCCAATATTTGTACTGCAACAAACATACTTGTTTCAGTGCCAGAACAGAAAACACATTAGTATGGGCACAAATTGTCTTTGCACTGTTGCACCAAGCTGAATATAACCAGTTACTGTGACTTACAACACAAAAGCCTTTAAGTTATACAAGACGACAATTTTCATACACCTAAACATCTAAAATAATCAATTAGTGAATTTAGAATACCTGTGTCTGCTCTTCTCCAAAAGATCAATATTTATGTCCAGTTATTAAATCCTTTGTTCAAATGACACAGCAATGCTTTAATTCTATGTCTGGCTAGCTGCCTTTATTCACATTACAGATCTTAACAGGCCAGACATTCACCAAATGGAAATACTAAGTATATTGTCTTTGAAAGTGGTCTTAAATGGATCCTTTTTGAAAACTGGACAGTGAGCAGGATCTGACTAGAGTCTTTCTGTAGTCACAACTTCATGCCCATCTTCCACTGGAGACAAAGCTTCGGCTGAATGAAAAGCTGATGTCAGAGTTCTTGTGTTTCCCCCATGCACCAAATGGAACCACAATAATAGTACTGTTATCTTCTGCACCATACTGCAGTGCCTGCAACAAAAGGAGATTCGAATCATTACACTGCCAAAACAAAATGCTTCTCTGGGTAACACTACACATTTGTTTAAAAAAGCATTTAGTACGCCACTTGGCCATCTTGCAAACTATGAATGTCTGCTTTATAAATGATGCTGAGCTGCGGCGAATTTGAATTAGAAAGTAAACACACCCCAGACCTCCTGGTTGCCACAACTTGCAGCTAGAAGAACTCCTCAGCCAGTTGTGGAAGCCTGCTGCCTAAACAGCACCACATACTGGCAGATGGAGATTAACATGTATCACAAGAGCACAAGGGCTAATTGAATTGCCGAATCAAAAGCAAAGGTAGTTTTTGGTGATGCTTAGTGCCAACTTTTATGGTATATCCAGACTTCAGCCCATTATTTCTATTTCCTTTTTTTGGTCCTTCTACCCCCCTCACCCAGCCATGCCACCTTTAATTTCCCCTCCTAGAGTATTCTGCACCCCTTGATCCCTACGCTAACCCATTACTACTTCTCAGCTTACCTTCACTGTCCTAAGCTTGAATGCCCTGGAAAGGCCCATGGCGACCCACAGTGCTTCTCTGGTATTGCCTCCTAAAGAGCAGTAACCGCAACTACTCCATCCTCTATGCATCAACTATTTTGTCTAGCGTGATTCTCAAGTGTTCCATCTCTCCCAACCTCGTCCCCATCCCTTCCACCCTTTATACCACCATCCCCCTCAGATCTCACATGTGCACAATCACCAACTCGTCTAGATGTGCTTGATGTTGTGAATGACTATCACCATCTTGGCAATGACAGAAACATGGCTCCTTCTTCCTTAAAGAAGCTTTTGTGCAAGGTCATATCTTTCAACCCAACCCCGCCTAAATCACAATGGCAGTGTGGCCCTTATCTCAAAGTTACACCTCAACCTCTTGCCCTACTCCTCTAGCATTTTACTATCCCAAGGTGACTTCCTCTCAAAAGGTGCCCAACCATGTCTCTTCCTATACAGAGGCTAACTGAACAGAAGGCCATTCAACTGTTTGAGGCTGTTCAGTTATTCTATTAGATCATGATGGATTTGTACCTCAACTCCATTTACACGTCTTATCCCCCGATCTCTTAACACAATTTCCACTGCACCAAATCACCATATCCCCTCCAAATCCCTCTCTTCTGAATCCACCCTCCTCCTGTCCTCCCTTCCCTTATCCTTAACAACTTTCCTCGACCTCACCGGACCTCATGGCCTCCCTGCACCTGCGATCTCAATCTCCGATCACCGTCTTATCTCCCATACCACCCACACCCTATCAACTTGCTATTAATTACTTTCACTAACTGTTGATTGGGGGGACGACAAAAACTCTTTCTCCTCCCCCCCCCCCCCACCCCACACCCCCCACACACAAACAATCTCACTCTCAATTCCCCACCTCTGGCCCTCCATTCATCATGACCCTGCCTCTACTTTCAAAATTTACTTAAGGCACCCTTACCTCCATCTTTGCTCTCGACGTTCCAAGCAATACTATTACCATCTCCCACCTCTAGTATTCTTCCTAGAGCATCTCCCCAACATCAAGTTTGAGGGGTGTAAACTTGAGCATAACTGGCACCAAAGTTCCCTCCAAGCTGAGTGGCCATGCAGTTCTCAGCCAGTCCCGCAAAGCCTGGGACGAGCTTTTCCAATTCTAAATTTTGCGCATGTACAAAACTGTGACTAAGCAGTGCAGCCCCTTAAAGGGGCAGCGCATCTCCCAGAAATTAGAGGGGAACATTACCTGGCACACAACTGACCTAACAATCCATTGCTAAATTTGGCTTGACGAAGTCAAGCGCCATCGTGCTTCACTCTCCTCAGACAAGACTACGCATTAATTGTCAATCATTCTGGAGCGTCAGGATAACCCCAGGCTCCTTTTTGCTACAATCAACTGCCTCAGTCTCTCTCAAACACTAAATATGAGCTCATGGATATCTTCGTCGCCATGGTAAAGACCATCTGAGCTTCTGCCTCCATTGTGGTCCCGCTTCCTCTTAATCCCAGCCCTGATGTCTTCCACCCACTCTACCCAATAAGCCTGCAGTTGCTCCTTCACCAATCTCATCCAGGGCACCCATATTCAGCTCATTCCATGCTGTTCCCACCCAACTAACTCCCTTTCATGGTCCCAGTTGGCACAGTTCACGGTTCCCCATCTTCAGGCATACCACGATACCCTTCAAAACTAGTTATCACCCACACGTGACCCAAGTTTTGGCCTCATGTCCAACCCCCTTTCCTCGTACGGTCCTTGAAGGTGTTGTCACCTCCTAACTCCATGCCCAGCTCTCCTGAAGCACGCTGCTTGAATCCCTCCAGTCTAGCTTCCACTCTTCTCACATTACCAAAATGGCCCTAACCAAAGTCACAAACAATTATCTTCAGGACTATGGTGCGTCATGCCGGAACCTCTCCACAGATTTTGACACTATTATGTCATCCTTCTTCGTGGTCTCTTCTGTTATCCAGTTTCTTTGGTTTTATTCCTAGTTATCTGAATGCAGATATATCAGCAGCAATGGCTACTCTTTCCTTCTCCAACGCTCACCTCTGGAGTCCAAGAATCTATCCCTTGGTTCTTCCTCATCTACATACTACCTCTCAATGACATCACCCACAGGCACGTGGTCACCTTCCATACATGTGATGCTATCCCCAAGCTCTATTACTCCTTTGTCTCCCTTGACCCATCAACTACTTGTGCTGTCAGACTGCTTGTTCAACGTTCAATCTTGAATGAGTCTCAACTGCCTCCAGCTCAACATTAGGAAGACAAAATCCTATCTTCAACCCTACCACAAATTAGACTAGAATAGTCACATGATTTACCCTTCACCAATCCATACCAACTGAGACTCAACGGGGGGGGGGGGGGGGGGGGGGGTACAAAGGTTTACACTACAAAAATATTGTTCGGTAGTCTGCCACACAACATCTGCTAAGTGTTTACAGTTACCATATGCAAGAAAAAGTACTTAGTTAATTGTAATTTTCAAAAATTGAAGTTCCATGAATAAACCTTTACCCAACTACAAATCAAGGACCATAGATGTATATAAAATGGATCACCAGTGCTGGGACCACAGCTATTTATAATATATATTAATGATTTAGACGAAGGAATTGAGTGTAATATCTCCAAGTTTGCAGATGACACTAAGCTGGGTGGCAGTATGAGCTGTGAGGAGGATGCTGAGGCTGCAGGGTGATTGGACAGGTTAGGCGAGTGGGCAAATGCATGGCAGATGCAGTATAATGTGGATAAATGTGATGTTATCCACTTTGGTGGCAAAAACAGGAAGGCAGATTATCTGAATGGTGACCGATTAGTAAAAGGGGAGGTGCAACGAGACCAGAGTGTCATGGTACAAGAGTCATTGAAAGTAGGCATGCAGATACAGCAGGCAATAAAGAAAGCAAATGGCATGTTGACCTTCATAGCGAGAGGATTTGAGTAGGAGCAGGGAGGTCTTACTGCAGTTGTACAGGGCCTTGGTGAGACGACACCTTGAATATTGTGTGAAGTTTTGGTCTCCTAATCTGAGGAAGGACATTTTTGCGATTGAGGGAGTGCAGCGAAGGTTCACCAGACTGATTCCCCGAATGGCAGGACTGACATATGAAGAAAGACTGGATCGACTAGGCTTATATTCACTGGAATTTAGAAGAATGAGGGGGGATCTCATAGAAGCACATAAAATTCTGACGGGATTGGACAGGTCAGATGCAGGAAGAATGTTCCCGATGTTGGGGAAGTCCAGAACCAGGGTCACAGTCTAAGGATAAGGGGTAAGCCATATAGGACCGAGATGAGGAGAAACTTTTTCACCCAGAGAATTGTGAACCTATGGAATTCTCTACCACAGAAAGTTAGAGTCCAGTTTGTTGGATATATTCAAAAGGGAGTTAGATGTGGCCCTTATGGCTAAAGGGATCAGGGGGTATGTACAGAAAGCAGGAGTGGGGTACTGAAGTTGCATGATCAGCCATGATCATATTGAATGGTGGAGCAGGTTCGAAGGGTCTGCTCCTGCACCTGTTTTCTATCCCAAGAAATGGAAGAACTGAACAGTTGTACACAAAAAGGAGTTAAAAAGTGGTTTTGTATGCACTCCAGTCACGTGACAAAATGGTTTCAGTTTTTTCACTCCCGAGTTTCTGAACTGATTTTATTATTCAAGCACATTAGGGCCAATCTAGCAACATAAAATTAAACTCTGTTAGATTTCTTAATTTCCAATGAAATACGAACTCCGATGGTAGTTTTAACTTTTTAAATCTTGGCAGAGAGTAACAAGCTGCTGGCTGATTGCCAGTTTCTTTGTCTTACTGAGACACATGGTCAAAATGGCTGTATTTTATACCTGGATCAATTTACAGAAAAGAACTCGCCTTCTTTGACCTTATTGGCTCAATTGAAAGTCTTTTAACGTTTTATTGGCTCGCTACCCAAGGTCCGAAAATGTCAAGTTGATTGATGAGTTAATGCAACATGCCGAACTGCATGTAGCAGCCTTGACTTGGGGGTCTGTGAATTTTCACAGTCTGTCTAAATGAGCCTGTTTGAATTCTCTATCAAACTGTACTCTGGCAGGGAGCTGTGCTTAAAAGGAGGTGGGTGAGACAAGGCTACAATACAGTAGCACCAATTCTCCAACCCATGCTCTCTTTCAGCATATCTTCATTTTAGGAGCAAGAGATCGCTGAATTAATCTTGAAACTCTTCCTTAATTTTTGAACTTCTATTTGCATACTTTGTTGCAATTAGCTCCTTATGTTGCAGAAATCCTCCCTCTTCCCCCTCGATATCTTTCTTGTGGTGCGTCATAACTCCATCCCATTAGGTAATGGAAAGTCTATAAAATCAGATAGATAAAGAATATTCCATTTTGTGCTGGGTCTGTTTATTTGTTCGCTTTGGTTTGCTGAACCTTTACAAAGCTGGTCTTTTGGGCAAGAGAGCTTTGACACGGAGCCAGAGACAGTTTGGTTTGGTTCCAGTCTTGAACTTAGCTTGGCCTTTCTTCAGCTACTCCTCATAAATGGCACACATGGCCTCTTGCACAGTGTTATAGGGAAGTCCTGCTACACTGTTACAGGGCATTAGTAAGACCACACCTGGAATATTGCGTACAGTTTTTGTCTCCTTATTTAAAAAGGAGGGATATACTTGCATTGGAGTCTGTCCAGAGAAGGTTCACCTGGTTGGTTCCGGAGATGAAAGGGTTGTCATATGAAGAAAGGTTGGGCCTATACTCATTGGAGTTTAGGTGATCTTACTGAAGTGTACAAGATTCTGAGGGGGCTCAACAGGGTAGATGCAGAGAGGATGTTTCCCTTCATGCAGGAATCTAGAATTAGGGGGCATAGTTTCAGAATAAGGGGTCACCCATTTAAAACGGAAAGGAGGAGGAATTTCTTCTGGGGGCGTGAATCTTTGGAATTCTCTGCCCCAGACAGCTGTGGAGGCTGGGTCAATGAATATATTTAAGATGGAAGTAGACAGATTTTTGAACAATAAGGGAGTCAAGGGTTATGGGGAGCGGGCAGGGAAGGGGAGTTGAGGCCAGGATCAGATCAGCCATGATCTTATTGAATGGCGGAGCAGGCTTGAGGGGCCAAATGGCCTATTCCTGCTCCTCCTACTTATGTTCTTGTGTATTATCACAGGTGCTACACTCTGTTCTCGAAGTGCTAGGAAAGGTACATTTTGATGAAATGATGAAATGTGGGGTGCAACAGTTCTGATCTGCAATAGTCCAGTTAGGGTAGGCAGGTGGGCCAGAAATTGGAGGGGGAAATCAGTTCCACCATGTCACTGTCTCCCACCCCTCCCTCCTACTCCCCTCCTAAATTCTGCTGGAAATGGAGGTGTCCACTACTTACGCCACACTCCTAGACAAATATGTGAGCAACAATTTCTTCAACTGGGAATTCTACTAACGTTTTTACTTGTTTGTTCATCAATGAGAAAGGATCAAAAATGAGTCGCCGTCATCCTCCCCGCCACCCCCCAAAATCAAGACAGACACCCCAGTAATGCCACAAACTAGGCGCAGCTGAAGAAACACAAAGCTGAACCCAAGTACTGGAACCAAACCAAATTGCCCCAGGCTCAGTCCCAGAGTTTGGTTGCCCAGACAACCAGCTTTGTAATGATTCAGCAAACGACCATGATCCCAAATTTTGGCTGGGTCATGCGTGCAATAGATTGGTGGCCTGAAGTCCCAGTGGGGCCACAGTCATTTTGGGGCCATGGTGTCAGAGACTTTGCATTGAACTCGCTTTGGGTGTCAACACCATGAAAAAAAAAACATTCCTTCATGGGATGGAGGGGCCCCCTATCAACAGCTTTGAATAATACCTTATTGGGAGTGGTAGTTCTGGTGAGGCCAGCATCTAGGCAATAGCTGAACACTATGAGCACTGCCATACAGTTTGTAAGTTAGACCTTCCTATCCTTTCTGGAAAGCTACATATACACAAATAGTTCTTCCAAAATGTTGGCATGTGCCTCATTCCAAATATTCCAGTTCATGCTGTGCTACATAAAAAAAAACGAAATACCAGCATAAACCAGTTGGTCCAAATGGCCTATTTCTGTGCTGTAAATTTGACGTGTAACATCTTTCACTCCAATAAAGAGTATGAGAAAAGTAGTCAATTTTATTTCCGCTGCTTTTTTTTGTTTGACCTGGTGACTCTTGAAACAGATTTTGTTTTTAAATCAACAGTTTTCTGCCCACATTTATGTGGGAGTCTTCAGGTACAAAAAATTTCAACTGAAGACATTCAAAAGGGAATAAGTACACCGTATATTTGGCTTCACTATATACCATATGGTTCTAGGCAAAATGAATGAAGTAATAGATTCTAATTCATGTTATAACAACTAATCTACTTGCAACTTAAAATATTAGATAACTTCCCAGTTATTTTACAATGACTTATGGGCTCAGATACCATTCATTATTGTCCTGAAGTAAACAGAGGATTTACATTGACAAATGAATTACAAAAGCAAACAAATTAGTCATTAAAATAATCTTACTTTCAAGGCACATAGCCAAATGCAAACCAAACAAAATGGTACAAGATTAAATCAAACTTCATTCACCTGTTCAACAATAACTTGGGCAGCCTCGATTGGATCATGACATTGACCGATGTGGTCACAAATCTCTTGACTGTTCATGATAAAGTTAATCCCATCTGTTGTTAAAACTAAGAACGCATCATCTCCATGTTGTAGCTGCAAAGATAGCACTCAAAGATTAGTCAATACCAGAGGTAAAAGGAAACAATTACAGAAAGAGAAACTTCATTGTACAATTATACAAAGGAATATATGAAACATGCAACAATTCAACCGTTTTCCTGAAATTGCTAACACTTCCTCAGATACGGTTCCAGACACCAGCAATCCGATAATATCTTGCCCAGAGCCCCTCCATGTGTTAGCTTCAACCGAGAATTAATAGGCTTTTCGACCATGGAGAACATGACAGCAGAGCCTGATCCTGTTCTCACCCAACATCCATACATGAACTTGCCAGCATAATACCAGCTAGTGCCTTTGCCCACTGAACAATCACAGCAGCCAAAATTCATTTGCAGTTCTAATGCAGTCATCCTAATTCAATAACTCTAATATAACAGCAATACAATCCCAGGTGAAACAGAAATTTACTTGTACTTCTTTCAACTTAATATATGTATTCGCTGCTCGGGGTACAGTTTCTTATACAATGGGGAGATCAAACGCAAATTGGGTGACCACTTTGCAGAACACCTCCGTTCAGTCTGCAAGAGTGACCCCGAGCTTCCAGTCGCCTGTCACTTTAATTCTCCACTCCCACTCTGTCGCTGGCCTCCTACACTGTTCCAACGAAGCTCAAGAAACAACACCTCATCTTTCGATTCGGCACGTCACAGCCTTCCGGACTCAACACGGAGTTCAACAATTTCAGATCATAACATTTGCCCCCATTTTTTCGGACAGCAGCTATTGGTGATAATTCTGCTATTCCCATTTACACCTCCTCTAGGCTCATCTTTTGTTTCTTTAATTGTCCCATTACCATCTGCTTTTGTCTTGCACCATCATCCCCTTTGTCATTTAATCGCTCCTGCCTGCTACCCTATCACAGACCTTCATCTTTCATTCTCTCCTTTGGTGCTCCCTTTCGCTGCCTCTGCATTTGCTTAAAACCTGTTACATCTCTAACTTTTTCCAGTTCTGACGAAGGGTCATCGAGCTGAAACGTTAACTCTGTTTCTCTCTCCACAGATGCTGTCCGACCTGCTGAATATTTCCAGCATTTTCTGCTTTTATTTCAGATTTCCAGCATCTGCAGTATTTTGCTTTTGTAACAATACATGTATTCAGATTTAACTGTAAACAAGACTGGCTATACAATAGTTATTGAAATACAGTTTAATTTGTGCAGAAAAGTGCTGGGATAAAATATGATAGTTACAGAAATTAATTCAGACTGAGCTAATATACTTACAAAATTATGGAAGAAGTTAAAAAATAATGGAAGCTTAAAAATACAGCATATTTAAGTGACCAAATACAATATGCTTTAAGTCATCACAATTTTTGTCATCAGTTAGAATTGGAACAGCATACTATAAATATGATATGGAATCCCAAGCGATGTATAGAGCAATGGTCTGGAGCATGCAGGCTCACCTTAATCCGCCTGGTCTCTGGCTCTGCGATGACTCCTGCAGACCTTAAAGCTAGATCTCCTATACTGCGTGTCATAGCCAATCTCCCATTTACATGTGGTTGGCCTAGACTATTCCAGGCAACAAATCCACCACAATTCTTAATCCTGTCAAATATAAATAAAGTAGAAGTCAACAAATAAAAAACATATCGATATGAATGACACTAGCTTACACAAATGTATAAAGTAACTGAAATGCTAATAAATGCAGCTGTAGAACACACGATGATTTATAATGAATCATACGGATTTACAACATTAAAGATAATCCTCACTTAACTATTTGTAGCAAGTTTTCAATAATGTTACCTTTCCCTCTCATCTTTTCTTTCTGGAGTGTGGTCCTCAGTCAGTCGTTTATGTTTTCCCTTACGACAAAGAATTGCCCGGCTATCTCCCACATTCGCTACCACAAGCTCAATGCTATCACGTAACAGAGCCACAGTGGCAGTGGTCCCCGATTGAAGGAAGGAGACTAAAATTAGCAGAAAAACAGAATGTAAATCACAGCTTTTGAAAATATGCAGGACTATATAAAAAACTTTTGAAAAGCATCAACACTTAAATATAATGATCAAAACTATTGCTAAAATAAATGAGCATTATTACATCAGATCAGTTAATACTCCAATAAAAGGTTGTAGCATGCAGGCATTAAAAAGCAATTAAGCTAGAACATGAAGATTATACTTTGTTAACAGGGCTCAATGCTCAACTTACATTACACAAAGCAGAATGGAAATAGCAGCAAAAAATTTTAATCTTAGTTTAAAAACAAAGAAACCTGCTTAAGGCAATAAACTGTTGCTTGTGAACGGTGACAAGTTTGAGAATACTGATATTTGGAGCAAGTACAGTTTCCAGCTAGCATCAGGCCCTGTTGTAACAATTATGTAGAAACAATTACTAGGAGGATAAATCTATGTAACTAGAAAGCTAAGTGTATGAACAAATGCCAAAGTGCTCAATTCAAATTATGTATACTATATAGCAGGTATTTTTTATTACTGTTTTGAGATTTTAGGAGGAATTCACTTGTAAGCACTCAGTTTCAATTTTTTGTGAATTATATTGTGAACTAAAGGTGAAATGATGCCCTCACTCATCGATAAATACAGAGGCATGACATTTCTTAAGCCATTTTTAATCAAAGGTAATCCCCAGTTTCTGGCTAGTTTCCCTCCCAATGACTGTAGTACCTGCCATTTTGGCAATCTTTTTTTGTTCCCCACAAGCTGCTCCATTAAGTTAGCTACGACAGCATCGGATTCCAGCTGGAAGCTCAGACCAAAATCTTTTCTGGCTCTAGATTTAGATCAGGGAATGTCCAAGCTGGGCAAATTCCCAGTATTAGCTGGCACTTAATTTTTGCTCAACATCCAGACCTCCACTACAAGTATATCACTGAACATCAGCAGCAGTGATGGGGAGAATAATAATGCACGCTACAAGCTGCAGAGGCCCAGGAAGGTCTCGGACAAGGCATGGCATTTCAAAACTTCTATATTCACAAGATCTACAAGGTGGGTTTGCTTATAGAAAAATGTTCCCCATGCACTTTCCTCCTGCTTTAATTATTGATGGTTGTTGGAGCAACCCAAGTAAAAAGGACATGGATGGCGATAATTTGAATAACCACAACAAATCTTCCCCCTAATATTTCTCGTGTGTGCTGCCCCTTTAAAAAGGGGCTGCGTGGCCCATCATGCGCGATATTGAACATTGAAAAAGCCGCTCCAGGGTTGCGCGGGACCGGCTGAGAAGTGAGCGGCTGCAAGAACTGGTTTAGTGGGAATGTCGACAACAATTGGACTTCCAATATGGATTCATCTCATTTGACTTTAATCATATACCTATTATATAAAGCCAGCCATTTCTGGATCAATATTCAGGGATTGTAAACACAAGAGTTAAAATGTATTAAAAAGATGGGAACAGGAAAAAGCTGTTTAGCTCATGAACAACAACTTGCATTTAAACAGCAAACTAACTTAGTGGAGCAACTTCTTGTGAAAAAAAAGATTGCCAAAATGACCTAGTTGGTACCTATGTTTCAGGCGCTATTAATAGGTACGTATTAGAATATAAATTGCCTTCAACTTTAGTTACCCAACTAAATTTTCAGCAACTTTAGGCATTACATTTTTGTCTCCATTTACCCCCTCCAAAGTATTCATTATTTGCGTGTGTATATAGAAATGTTCACCAGAAAACAAAATGATATAACAGTCTCAACTGCACAAATTGGTGTCATTCTCTTTAGACCGAAGTAACCCAAAATTTGATCGATGTTGATGTGACTATCCAAGTTAAAACATCCAAATCAAGTTGGTGATGAGTTAGATTTTCCACCCACTTCAACACTGGATGCAAAATGAAAGATACGTGGTGCCGGGAAACATACTTTTTAAAATAGAGTGAAGACAAATGAGCAAGTTCTACTTAAAAGGAAACTTCTCCCATGAAAGCACCAAACTTAAAAAAAATATAAAGGTTTTGCAACTCCAATTCTTACAAAATATTCCATGTAATTCAACGAAAGCCACAGTAAATGCTCGAAATGCACAGTAGATCAGTCAACAGAGTGGGCGGAAAAGGAGGGGGAGGTGAGCGCACCAGTGAGAAGGAAGCCGGGGGGTGGGTGCGAGTGGAAGGGGAGCGATCGGGGGAGGGGAAGTGGAAAGGGAGCGAGAAGAGGAAAGGGAGTGAGCGGGGGGGGGGGCGGGGGGGCGGAAGAGGGAAAGAGAAGAGGAAAGGGAGCGAACGAGGAGGGGGGGGGGGAAAAGAAAGAGAGCGCGATCGAGGAAGGGGGTGGGGAGGGAGAGAGAAAGAATACGAGCATAGAGAGAGAAAAATACAGTGCCTTTTGGGGCGGGTGATTGCTGTTGCGATGCAGGGTTCCACAGCAAGTGTTACCTCATCTTTCTCTTTGGTCTGCTGTGCAATTCCAATAGTTTCAGTTTAATTTATTCATTGCAGTCACAGTTTCTTTTTAAACCAAAAAAGGAGTTAAGTTGTTTGAAAAGAAAAATACCTGCTCAATATAGTATACAAGAAAAGACTTTATAAACATTCTATAACTAAACTGCTTTACCTGCTTTTAAATTCATCATCCCTGCAGATTGTGATAGAAAACTAAATGATTTACTTGCTGCAAGGGATTAAAAAGCAATTCCTGTATCCATCTAGCTATGCAGGTACAAAAAAGTAATTTTTTAAACTATTTAAAAGCATAACATTTATTAACAAATTTTCCTCATATTAATATCACTATATTACTAATTTCTTCAACAGGACTGAACACTCACTGGAGCAGATTTTATTGCATGTCATCTCTACTAATGGGACAAAGAGGATGTGAGGGACCTTCCAGTAGTCCAGGCTAGGAACCGCTGGACTCCTTCACCTGGGAGTAAAAGGGAGCAGTTCTCCTTCCACTGAAGCCCAACAAAGTGTCCAGGGCCTCCAGTTCTAGAGCTGCTGGTGCTGCGCAACAGACCAGGTACAGACTCTGCTATAGATAACACGTACACAGAGGCAAATAGGAAATTTACGCAGGGATGTCCAAACAATATCTGCAACACTGGAAATATAACTGGAGCTGCATGTAAATGTCTCGGCTATTAGGTCTGTAATATAAAAATAGACGCACAATGCATGCATTCGACACATTGCATTGATGTGCACCTACACAAGCCTCTTCTATATGGCTTCAAGAAAATACTGCTCATGTTCAAATTGTTTTAAAACTTTGATTTCCAGCTCCCAATGCTTATCTTGGGAGGTATAAAAACACCTTTATTGATATGAATTTAGGAATTATCTGCAGCTCTGAATATATTACCCAGTGTTACAGGGCAACAATAGATCATGGTAGAACCAAAAGCAATGTTTTTAAAAAAAAAAGTGGCAAAATGTCTTTGCAGCATTTGAAGATTTCTGACATACACGACTGTATAAAATGTGATTTTTTTTTAAAGTTAACATTTTTCTAAAAATATATACTACAATTAATGTGGTCTAACATATACATTAAGTACAGAATGCAAGATACTCTGTATGACTTTAGTGCAGATTTTGCCTATTAGCTTTTCTAAAATTACAGGCTAGTCCAGAAAAGACTGCAGTTATTTGGAAGATAGATAGATGATTAAAATCAGGCAACATTTGAGCTGAAAATTACTCAGGATTTGAATAAAATGAGGGAATGTTTATACAGTAGCACCAATTGCAGAGAAACTGGCCGTGGACTGTATTTAATTATTCTATACAACATTCCCATTGGACCAAATTCTGTAAATTATATATGACTAAGCCAATCAGAACACACATATATACCAGAGTAATGAGATATAAAGTTAATATAATCCAACAATTTTATTACTGGTATATTATGACTCTCAATTTCAATGTCAGAGTATCACACAACCATATGCAAGAGCCAATAACTAGATCCCTACAGTTCTCAGATAGAAGGAGATGAAAACATACTGGGCCAAATCTTGCTAGAGCGGGGCAACTTGCAGCCTGTGCTGTTAAGACATTTTCCTGCATCATCAGCTCAAAATTTCTTTGTGCTGTAACTTGCTGGAAGTGAGGGGGCAACAGGGCATCTCAGACATTAGGTGAGCAGCATGACCAACAGTGCATCTCCTTAACCAAGGAGATTGAAGGATTGAGAAAGAAACAGAGGAACAATGGAGAAGGAGTGTAAATTAAGAGTCAAATCAAGTACGGAAAGAGCGAGAGTGAAAGATAAATTGGATTGAGGAAAAAAAAAGTAGTAAGAAAAAAAATTGTATACAAGAACGTAAGAAATAGGAGCAGGAGTAGGCCATACGACCCCTCAAGCCTGCTCTGCCATTTAATAAGATCATGGTTGATCTGATCATGGACTCAGCTCCACTTCCCCGCCCGTTCCCCGTAACCCCTTATTGTTTAAGAAACTGTCTATTTCGGTCTTAAATTTATTCAATGTCCCAGCTTTCACAGCTCTCTGAGGCAGCGAATTACTTAGATTTACAAACCTCTGGGAGAAGAAATTTCTCATCTCGGTTTTAAATGGGCGGCTCCTTATTCTAAGATCATGCCCTCTAGTTCTAGTCTCCCCCATCAGTGGAAACGTCCTCTGCATCCACCTTGTCAAGCCCCCTCATAAGATTATGTCTCGCTAAGATCACCTCTCATTCTTCTGAATTCCAATGAGTAGAGGCCCAACCTACTCAACCTTTCCTCATAAGTCAACCCCCTCATCCCCGGAATCAACCTTCTCTGAACTGCCTCCAAAGCAAGTAAATCCTTTCATAAACATGGAAGCCAAAACTGCACGCAGTATTCCAGCTGTGGCCTCACAAAAACCTTATATTGCTGTAGCAAGACTTCCCTGCTTTTATACTCCATCCCCTTTGCAATAAACACCAAGATACCATTGGCCTTCCTGATCACTTGCTGTACCGACATACTATCCTTATGTGTTTCATGCACAAGTACCCCCAGGTCCCGCTGTACTGCAGCATTTGCAATCTTTCTCCATTTAAATAATAACTTGCTCTCTGATTTTTTTTCTGCCAAAGTGCATGACCTCACACTTTTCAACATTATATTCCATCTGCCAAATTTTTGCCCACTCACTTAGCCTGTCTATGTCCTTTTGCAGATTTTGTGTCCCCTCCTCACTCATTGCTTTTCCTCCCATCTTTGTATCGTCAGCAAACTTGGCTACATTACACTCAGTCCCTTCTTCCAAGTCGTTAATATAGATTATAAATAGTTGGGGTCCCAGCAGCACCCCACTAGTTACTGGTTGCCAACCAGAGAATGAACCATTTATCCCGACTCTGATATAAATTCTTCTTTAAAAATGTCATTTTACATCAGAGACAGAACTCAAATGTAGGAGAGAAATGTTTTTAGTCTCCAACAACAATTTACTACTTGCATGAAATTGTTCCCTTTCTAGGCCAGAGAAGTTGATTGACAGTGCATTAACAATTATGCTGTAATTAAAAGGGAACTTACACTTAACCCAGCCCCAACTTTCTGCTGCAAATGAATGTGCAAATCCAACTTGTTTTTAAAAATAACAGGGGGCCAAATGCTGTTTGTGCAAAGCAAACAGCAAAGTGGAGTAAATCAACCAGCAAGTTCTAGAGACTCACAACTTATGCCGTGTCTCTTATCCCCTGAATTTGCTGGCCAATTTTTGTGCATTAATAATGGTGTGCATTGTTATTAATGCAGAGTCCATGTGTCCGGCACGGCAGCCCCAACCTGCAAAGACAATTAGCAGGTTGGGGCCAGCCCATACTGCGATATGTGCGCGCACTAGGTCCGTGAAGCAGAGCTGGTCTCCAGTCGTCTTGGTTAATCCTTCCCACTGTACCAAGACCTAGCTCTGTCAAGCCAGTGTGGTGGCTAGTGTGCAAAGGCCACCACACGCTAAAAAAAAAAAATCCACGCACAGGCATCTTCCACACTTCAACATGTAGTTCGGGATCTATAATATTCAGTCCTTCATTTGAAACACCTGTGAACTCATCCCTTTTTGGCGTGGAAGCAAGTCATCCTCGATACAAGGAACCACATAATGATTTTTCCAGCAAGATTCGGCCATAAAATGTTTCCAAAAAGTGATTTGAATTATCTGCGTGTCTGCTGACTAGTTGGGTTGGTAGATAATCTCTTTTCCCTTATTTGATGATTAACCTGCATTACACTCAGCTACAGATATGTACTTTATAACTAGTCAAATTAAACATCAACCAAAGTGAGGGCCAAATCTTCAGATCAGGACTTGCAAATATACACAGATTGTTTAACTCAGTCACAAAATCGGTACAGGACTTCAATGGACCAGTTGATGTTCGACACCCTTCTGATCCTTGAGACTCTTCATAAACCAGTAGAGGGCCACAAGAGTTGTTGTTACTTCATCTGGTTACGAATTCATGTCGTGAATGGTTCATGCTGCAAGAGGCAAATAGAAAAGGGGTGTATAGAAGCCTCCCCTACTAATACTCCAGAGGTTGTCAAGGAACCCGCCAAAGGGAACTTGAACAAAATCTCTGCAGCTGCTACATCTGAAAAGTGGTCTTGACTCTTTCTCTAGATAACGGTATGTGTCAAAAACTAAATTGATTCACTGAGTGAATTGGACAGTTATGCAGTGAAATCCTTATCTTGCCAACAGCATTTGTTGCTTTGTTCTGTGGCTCCATAATTTGCCGAGCTTATAGATTGGACTTTGTTTTGCTGCAATGCAGATGTTGCACTCGTCTTGAGCAAAAAAGGTCAAGGACAAGTCATGCCCCATCTGTTAATGCAACAGACCAGTTCATCTATACTCTCAAAGCTCTATTGAACAACTGCCAAGATAATTCAGGGGCAGTCATAATGCTTTGTTGATGAAACAGTTGGTGTGTGGAGGGGAGAGAAGCAGATTACTTTCAGTGGCTGTAGAATATTAAACATGCTTTAATTTAGAGTGACTTTTCTGGAAAGTAGTAAATACGGAAGAAGATTCCAGCTCTAGGGAATCTCATGCCTTGCAAATAGCACCAGGAAAATGATGGGTGACATCAGGCTAAGGATATACAGGTTCATGTGGGCCAATATTGTGGCCCTTACTTGGATCACAGCTTTCCTTATGAATAACCATAACCTAATTCAGAAGTGAGATGATAGTAGCCTGTATGAAGCACAAGTCTTACTCTGGACTGATCACAAGACCTAGTCACAGGCATATGAAAGCATGGGCCTTACTCTTAACATCCGTAAGACAAAAGTCCTCCACCAGCCGGTCACCGCCGCACAGCACTGCCCTCCAATCATCAAGATCCATGACGCAGCCCTGAACAATGTGGATCATTTTCCATATATCACAGCCTCTTATCAACAAAGGCAGACATTGATGCGGAGATTCAGCATCGCCTCCAGTGCGCCAGTGCAGCCTTCGGCCGTCTGAGGAAAAGTGTGTTTGAAGACCAGGTCCTCAAATCTACTACCAAGCTCATGGTCTACAGGGCTGTAATACTACCCACCCTCCTGGCTGGTGGAGGACCTTTGTCTTACGGATGTTAAGCGTAAGACCCATGCTTTCATATCACAAGACGTAGTCACTGAGGCATAAGTCCAGAGTAAGACTTGTGTTTCATACAGGCTACTATCATCTGAGGTATGGACAATGTATAGAAGGCACCTCAAGTTGCTGGAGATATATCACCAACGATGTCTCCGCAAGATCCTGCAAATCCCCTGGGAGGACAGGCGCACCAACATCAGTCTCCTCGACCAGGCTAACATCCCCAGTATTGAAGCACTGACCACACTCGATCAGCTTCGCTGGGCAGGCCACATAGTTTGCATGCCAGATATAAGACTCCCTAAGCAAATGCTTTATGCGGAGCTCCTTCAAGGTAAACGAGCCAAAGGAGGACAGCGGAAATGTTATTATGGACACCCTCAAAGCCTCCCTAGTAAAATGCGACATCACCACTGACACCTGGGAGACTCTGGCCGAATAACGGCCGAGGTGGAGAAAGTACATCTTCGAGTCTCAACGCAAAGAGCATGAAGAGGCCAAGCGCAGGCAGCGGAAGGAGCGCGCAGCAAACCAGCCCCACCGACCCCTTCCCTCGACAAATGTCTGTCCCACCTGTAACAGGGTCTGTGGCTCTCGTATCGGACTGTTCAGCCATCAAAGAACTCACTTTGGGAGTGGAAGCAAGTCCTCCTTGATTCCGAGGGACTGCCTATGATGAGTCACTATAGCAACACCAACCTTGTGCTTGCTGACTGGAACACATGACTGAGATTGGGTAGAAGTACACTCCTGTTTTCTTAGACAGGACCTTCAGGGTGCCAACGTCAGACCAGTTATATCCGGTTCCCTCGACTGACCTGGAGTCTCAAATAATTCAGGATTTTTTGATACCTTAATGGAACTATGCATCTGATACGAACTGTAGAAATCCAGCCAGAGGTGTATGGTTTAGGATGAACTGAATGAGGAACTTCAGATTTCAAGGCCATAGATCAGAGAAAGCCCTACATTTAGCAACAGAAGTAGAAAATTAACTTTTTGTGGCCTCTATATAGCCTTTGAAAGTTGCTCAAAGATCAGCAACTGCTCAAACTGCAGAAACCGACTTTCCTGAACTATCAAAAACTTGTCCAGTATAAAGTCATGATTTCCCTCGTCCAAGCATACAAGATAATTGCAGAATCCAAATGCAGATCCTCGAATGAAGCAACACGGATATCAGCTGGGATCTTCAGTGCTGGGATCTCTCTCTCTCTCTCTCTCTCTCTCTCTCTCTCTCTCTGTACCATGCTAGCCATATGATGGGAACTCCTTGTTCTTCAGAAATCTTGCTCCAGGATGTAGCCCGAATACTTGACAGAGCTGCTCTGTTTAATCAGCAACTTGGGTAATTCTTTCCTCAGTCTGGGGACTATACCTTTGGAAAGTTTCTAAAAAGTGAAGCTCTTTATCCAATATTATGCACGCTCTCTTATGAAAGGAGTGATTCTCTAGTGAACCAAAAACCCAGATCTCTCTATCCTTGCAGAAATTAGTTTTTGATGTCCTTGTAGCAAGGGCAGCTTTCACGCCAATAAATTACTTGGCTCCCACTCTGTTGAATTTGGCGCAGGCTACAGTTTTGTAGTGGCAAGTGATAGGAGACTGGAACATAGGAACAGGAGTAGGCTATTCACCCACTTGAACATAATCTGCCATTCAATTAGAGCATGGCTGATCAGTACTTTAAACTCCATTTACCTGCCTTGGTTCTGTATCCCATAATACCGTGGCCTAACAGAAATCCATCAGTCTCAGTTTCGACATTTTCTACTGACCTAGCCTCAACAGGTTCGTGTGCGCGTGAGTGTAAAGAGAGAAAGAGTTCTGATTTCCACTACCGTTTGTATGAAGAAGTGCTTCCTGACATCATCCCTGAACTGCATAGACAGTTGTCTTGAGTCTGTCATTGAGAAAAATGCAGAAGACTTGTCAGACTTAGAAATTAAATTGGCATCAGCCACAGACCAAAGTGAACTCAACCAGGAATGATCCAAATCGAGGTACGCTACTGCGGAGATGCCCAAGGTGGCACAAGAAAAACGTGACAATTTTATCAAAGTAGTAAATTCAGAAAGACTTGTAGAATCAAAATATTATACAATGACTTGCAGAATAAAAATATTATACAATTATAAGAGAGTCTAGAAAATTGCAAAAATACACAAGATTGAGGAAATAGCCCAAGTTTATTTTTAAGCTACATATCTGGCATATGGTTGTGTTTATATTATAAGAAATATGTTTCAAGTGCTACATTCAGAGTCTAAAATGAATCCCCCCTCCCATTTCGGTTTTCTGGAATAGCCTGTTGTAAGCATGCAACTATACGTCTCATACCAATCATTAAAAGGCAGAAAAATAAGCTGCATACGATAAATATTAAAGAGAAAATGGAGATGCAATGTTCAAGACATATTCTAATAAAAACCTAAATATTTTATCAATTCAATCATTTATATTCAAATACAATACATGAAATAACTGTCATAGCAGTTCAAATTTGGAAACTAATGTCATAACTGTCATCTATTGCATACATAACAGACTGGTAAAATTAATCATGCTGCCGGATTAAAATGTTCTTTTCAACTCTTGGTAGCTTAGTTATTTGAAGTGTAGCACTACTCAAAGCTCCGTTGACTGTAATCATTAGGTGGTGTTTGTTTTGTGATTACTTCAAAAAGGTTTTGCAGCTCGTGACTTGCATTAGCTCAGTTTATTGTGTGTTCAAGTTTTTACTGTCGGCTATTTCAACAATCCGATAGCAGTCACCACTAAATTATGTAGTACAGGTAGTCAAACTTTTATTCTGTAAACTAACACTTATCACCCACGGCAAGAATAGTATTTAGCATTAATACAAATCATTTTAAAAGTTTGGGCAGATAATGTACTATGCATTAGGGTCTTTATATTAGTGCAAATTGACTGTTCAGAGGAGAAAAACTGGGTTATATATACACAAATTTAAAGAATGCAAGTTTTTCTTTTCAAAAGGCAGCCTCAAGCTTTGGATAAAGTTCAAATCTTTTGAAAAATATTTATCCAATTTTATATAAACTGCACACAAGTATGTTTTGATCTGTGGTATCTTTAGTTAAGATGACAGGAATAGTTGTTTATCCTGTAACCACAAATATTTAAAAAAAGTTCCTTGGACGTGTCTCAACTGCTGAAATACAACTCGGTACTTTCAAAACTATGAAGAACACCTGATAATGAAGGCATGTAGTATTTACAAATATAAAGTACAGTTCAAATAATTTTATACTGACAAATGGGGCAGAGGTTATCTTTCTAAAGGATAGCTGGATTGATTAGGATTAATATACAAATACCCTTTTGAATAGAATTACTGTATAGCAATAAACATTTATTATACCCTACCAATGGATGGAGTCTCCAGTAATTTGTTAAGAACAGAAGAAAGAGGAGTGGGCCAAACGGCCCTTCGAGCCTGCTCCACCATTCAATAAAATCACGGCTGATCTTTGGCCTCAACGTCACTTTCCCCCCTATTCCCATATCCCTTCATTACCCTAGAGTCCAAAAATATATTGATCTCAGTCTTGAATATACTCAAAGGATTCAACATCCACAGTCCTTTGGGGTAAAGAATGCCAAAGATTCACAACCGTCCGAATGAAGAAATTTCTCCTCATCTCAGTCTTAAATGGTCGCCCCCTTATCCTGAGACTATGCCCCCTTAGTTCTAGGTTCTCCAGCCAGGGGAAACAACCTCTCATCAATCCCCCTCAGAATCTTATACATTTCAATGAGTTCACCTCTCGTTCTTCTAAACTCCAGAGTATAAGGCTAATCTACTCAATCTCTCCTCATAGGACAACCCTGTCATCCCAGGGATCAATCTAGTGGATCTTTGTTGCACCGCCTCAAAAGGCATATATGTCCTTTATCAGACAAGGAGACCAAAACTGTGCACAGTACTCCAGGTGTGGTTTCACCAAAGCCCTGTACAATTGTAGCAAGACTTCCTTTCTCTTGTACTCCAACCCCCTGCAATAAAGGCCAACATGCCATTTGCTTTCCCAATGGCAAACGGGTCAACTTTTACTATTTAAACTATTTTGGGGGACTTTTGCATGCATACACCACTTCGGTTCTTGAAGCAATCATAGGCAAGGTTTCAAAGGCACCACCATCCTTTAATTCCCTGTTCAAGTAGTTTTTAAAAAAAAACAAATGTCGGAAGTTGCATAGTAAGTGTTGGCAAGTTATTTGATTGCAGGGATCATCACAGCCAAGGCTGATTTTTCTTCACCACACAAATACAGATATACCTTTTAAGCAGTGATAGCAGATAGGAGTGGGAAATTTGACTGAATAACAACAACAACAACTTGTAGTTATATAGCATCTTTAACGTGGTGAAATGTCCCAAGGTGCGTCAACATTTGCGCCGCTCGGCAAATTCTGTGTGCCAGTATCAGTGGCATGGAGGAGGAGTATCGCCCGGGAGCGTAGCGCCGGTGTACAACACCCCCGGTATCGACACGGAAGCAAAATTTGGTTTGCGTGGCACTCAGTGACCCTGCCAGAGAAAGCTGGCGCACAGCCCTGTCCTGGGGCGCTATATAAATATATATATATATATATATAAAAAAATAATATATATATAAAAAAAAAAATTTCCCCGGGAGACCTCTCTTAGGTCGCTAAGAATCCGGCTCTTTATCAGCAACACCTTTAAAAACGTCCCAAGGCACTTCACAGCAGTGTTACGAGACAAAACAGATAAATTTGATACCGTGCCACACAAGAGGAAATTACAGCAGATGACCAAAAGCTTGCTTAAAGAGGTAGGTTTTAAGATGCGCCTTAAAAGAGGAAAGAGAGATAGAGAGGCGGAGAGGTTTAGGGAGGGAGTTCCAGAGCTTAGGGCCCAGGCAGCTGAAGGCACGGCCACCAATGATTTGAGCATCCCTAATTATAACTGCTCAGAGGCCAGAATTTTAGGATTGCAGACATCTCGGTGGATTGTGGGGCTGGAGGAGATTACAGAGATAGGGAGGGGCGAGGTCATGGAGGGATTTGCAAACAATGATGAGAATTTTGAATTTGAGGCATTGCTTAACCAGGAGCTAATGTAGGTCAGCGATCACAGGGGTGATGGGTGATCGTGACTTGGTACGAGTTAGGACACGGGCAGCTGAGTTTTGGATGACCTCAAGTTTACGTAGTGTGGAATGTGGATATATCACAGGATATTCAGTTGCACACCTGGCCTAGTGCCCCAAGAGAATTGTGGAATGCTTCCCTTATCACTACACTCCACTGGCGCAAAAACTGAATTTTTTGTTTCCGTCGCTAAAAATTTTCCAGCAGCAAATTTAGCGTCAGGCCAACATTAGCGCCTTAGGAACCCTAGCCCTATGTCTAAAACTCATGGACAATGTCATTACCACCAGATGATACAATTGCTAAAAGGCAAGACTGCCAAGAGAGGGTAAAAGGAAGACATTAAATGGTATTAGTAATGTGGAAGTGCACTTTGGCAATGCTGAGCGATTTACTGCAGCCTGGTCACAAGAGTAACTGACTGGGAACTGATGTCTCTAGCTCTTTCACAAGACCCTTCTGCAGTTACCAGATGTGTCACACAATATTTAATTCACAACACTTACTGGAATGCAGAATTAATCACAAACATTTTGCACTCATTATACATACCTAATTTTTGAAGCAAGTTCTGAGCCAAGGATCAACCCTACAATCTTTCACCGTGATAAAAGTACTGTGGTCTATTTTTAATGTGCGGAATATAGGAACCGAAATGGACCATTCAGTACAGTCTGTTCACCCATTCAATTAGATAGTGGCTGATCTGTATCTTAACTCCATCTACCCGCCTTGGTTCCCTAACCCTTAATAACTATGCCCAACAAAAAAAAAAAAAATCTCAGTTTTGACATTTTTTGGGTGGAGGGGTGGGGGTGGGGGGGGGGAGAAAGTGTTAGATTTCCACTACCCTTTTTGTGAAGTGTTTTCTGACATCTCCCTGAACAGCCCAGCTCTAATTTTCAGACTATGTCCCCTCGTTCTGAATTTTCTCCATCAGAGGAAATGGTTTCGCTCTAGCTACTCTATTAATCCCTTTGATCATTTTAAACACCTCAATTAGAGCATCCCATAATCTTCTACGTTCAAGGGAATACACAAAAGTTCATCTTGGACTTTGTTTCTAAACCGGTGGCAGTCACTGCTGTTCAAAGATGTGCTACTTTTAATCCTTCATTTGTCGTGGAGCTCAGTTCCTCATATGACCCTATACTGAAATAGCATAAAGCTAGAGCTCTAATTTTGGCAAGGTAACAATTTTGAAAAATTATTAAACGTGGCTAAAATGTTATGGAAATGAGTAAAAACCATTAAGTCAGAAAGGTTTCAAAATATTTTTTCCTCTCACTTCTCTCCCCACACCTTTATTTTTTTTTCTCCTATATTCCCGCTCTAACTTTTTCTTTCCTTCTCCCTTCTCCCCCCACCCCCCCTTCCTACTTTTACTTCTCTCACATTTATCAATGAAAACCGAGATGCAGAGAGACAGCATCGAAAGTCAATTGCTCAGACTTGGGCAGAAAGCCCAGACAGCAATCCTCCCTCCCACATACAAGCAAGGAACTTTATTAATGAAACGTGTCCGCAACCAAATATCCCTGCTGGCAAAAACAGATGACATGCTATTGGGAATGAACTCGTTGACATCCAAAAACCTGTTGAACTCCATTTATAGCCTACTACTGGCATTCTTTCTAAATGAGCTCCACGCAGAATGAGCCACAAGTGAGTGAAACTATTAAATGAAAAGTGCTCACCCTGTTAAATACTCGCCAGCAGCTCATCTAAAAAGTCTTTAGCTCTTTTATCAGCAGCACACATGGCTGCCACATGCCTTTTGCTGCAGAAAATTCTACCCTCTTCCTCCAGTCAAGCCTTGCAATATTATGCATGGCTGAAGTGGTTTCTAACTAGAGGGGGAGAGCAGCCCCGCTGAAAGAAAAGGGGCAGCTACTGAAGGAGTAGGATGCAGCTGAAGCATGTGAGGCACAAGTTTGACTACCTCAAAGCTGCAACATACTTTACCTCCAATATTCAAGTGCCCCAACTACATTAGTGTAACTGAAGTTGCATGTTCAGCTATGAACTCATCGAATGGCGGTGCAGGCTCGAAGGGCCGAATGGCCTACTCCTGCACCTATTTTCTATGTTTCCTTTCCTGCATTGTTAACCCTTATAGCTTCTTTAACAGGGACTGCCAATTTCAATTCAAGTTATCCAGTTTGTACATGGAGTCATGCCTATTAAGACGATGATGGAGAATAACATGAGATTTTTCCCCATCAGTCTGAGCTGTATTCAAATCTAGCTGTCAGAGGTAAAAAGACTGTGTTCAATGAAATTTACCACATAGTCCCACTCACTGATCGCAATCTACAAATCAAATCACAGCCACTCCTTACTTTACACTGCATTTCTAATGAATTAGTGAATGTTAAAAACACTGACAGGGTTAATTTAACTCCAATTCACCAACACAGAATGCAAATAGCTGATCTTGGTTTGCTTTAATATTTTGCTCGTGATCACTGGATCAATTTCCCTTCAACAAAGATTTTACGGCAGATCGGAAAATCCTAAATTAGTATTTCAGCAGAGAGCTACTTTTCAATCACAAGTAACAAAAAAGTGATGTGAATTTTTTTTTAGAAATAGGAGGAGTAGTAGGCACCTGGCCCCTCGAGCCTGCTCCGCCATTTAATAAGATCATGGCTGATCTGATCATGGACTCAGTTCCACTTCCCTGCCCACTCCCCATAACCCTTATCTCTCAAAAATCTGTCTAATCTGCCTTAAATATATTCAATGACCCAGCCTCCACAGCTCTCTGGGACAGAGAATTCCATAGATTTAGAAACCCTCAGAGAAGAAGAAATTCTCCTCGTCTGAGTTTTAAATGGACGACCCCGTATTCTGAGACTATGTCGCCTAGTTTTAGTTTCCATATAATAATATATATATATTATATATGAGTGGAAAGATCCTCTCTGCATCCACCTGGTCAAGCCCCCTCATTCATTATCTTATATGTTTTAATAAGATCGCCTTTCATTCTTCTGAACTCCAATGAGTATAGGCTCAACCTACCTTCATAAGTCAACCCCTTCATCTCCAGAATCAACTTAATGAACATTCTCTGAACGGCCTCCAAGGCAAGTATATCCTTCCGTAAATACGGAGACCAAAACTGTACACAGTACTCTACGTATGGCCTCACCAATACCCTGTACGGTTGTAGCAGGAGTGCTCTGCTTTTATACTCTATCCCCCTTGCAATAAAGGCCAACATTCCATTTGCCTTCCTGATCATTTGCTGTGTCTGCATACTAACTTTTTGTGTTTCATGCACAAGGACCTACAGGTCCCTCTGTGCTGCAACACTTTGCAATTTTTCTCCATTTAAATTATAATTTGCTTTTCTATTTTTTCTGCCAAAGTGGATAACCTCACATTTTCCCACATTATACTCCATCTGCCAAATTTTTGCTCACTCACTTAGTCTATCTATATCCCTTTGCAGATTTTTTGTGTCGTCCTCACAATTTGCTTTCCCACCCACCTTTGTATCATCAGCAAACTTGGCTACATTACACTCGGTCCCTTCATCCAAGTCATTAATATAGATTGTAAATAGTTGTGGACCCAGCACCAATCCCTATAGCACCCCACTAGTTACTGTTTGCCAACTGGCAAACGACCCATTTATCCCAACTCTTTGTTTTGTTAGTTAGCCAATCCTCGATCCATGCTAATATATTACCCCCAACCCCGTGAACTTTTATCTTGTGCAGTAACCCTTTATGTGGCTCCTTATCGAATGCCTTCTGGAAATCCAAATACACCACATCCACTGGTTCCCCCATATCCACCCTGCTCGTTATATCCTCAAAGAACTCCAGCAAATTTGTCAAACATGATTTCCCTTTCATAAAACCATGCTGACTCTGCTTGATTGAATTATGCTTTACCAAATGTCCCGCTACTACTTCCTTAATAATGGACTCCAGCATTTTCCCAATGACAGATGTTAGCTAACTAGTCTATAGTTTTCTGCTTTTTGTCTGACTCCTTTTTTTAAAAATTTACATTTGCAGTTTTCCAATCCGCTAGGACCACCCCAGAATCCAGGGAATTTTGGTAGATTACAACCAATGCATCCACTATCCACTTCTTTTAAGACCCTAAGCCGTCAGGTCCAGGGGACTTGACCGCCTTTAGTCCCATTATTTTACCGAGTACTACTTACTTCATTAGTGATAGCATTAAGTTCCTCCCTCCCTATAGCCCCTTGATTATCCACTATTGGGATGTTTTTAGTTGTCTTCTACTGTGAAGACCGATACAAAATATTTGTTCAATGTCTCTGCCATTTCCCCGTTCTCCATTACTAATCCTCTCGGGGACCAACATTTACTTTAACCACTCTTTTCCTTTTTATGTACCTGTAGAATAATGTGAATTATAGCTGTAGTACTGAAGTGCAGTGCTAAGACATCAATTCACAATTCTAGTCCAAGAGTGTGGTTTGAAGAAATGAAACATGACTAATATCTTTTGGCTCAACCGTATATCCAAAATAATCAAGCTTAATGCAGAAAGTATAGAGACTGCTATATACATGTCTCCGTCCACTGGCGGCTAAACAAAATTCTTGCTTAAAATCATATTACAAACTGAATTAATGACCTTAAACACACCAACTTATTTCATAAAAATAAACTTCTCCTAAAACCATAAGGTCTTATATGATTTGTTCAAAACAGTCATGACAATTTACAAATTAAACAAAATAAAGCACATCCCATTGCAGTGAAAGCCAACAGGAGATACGGCCTGGTATATAATTTTCCTCGACTACAAGGCTTTGCATCAACATTAAATAAAATGTAGCCTTTTAAAAAAAAAAATGTTTAGCATTTCATGCATTTCTCTAGTCCTACTTTAAATCTGAAATATTAGAAACTTACAAAACTACTAGCTGGTTATGTGTGACATTAAAGAAAGCGGTTTTTAATTACGCAGGGAATTGGCATTTCAAACACTTGTTTGGTACTGCAGAAAACCAAATCAGGATGTCAAAAAAAATGGGATTACCCAAAAGCAAATGGTTACGAGTGTAGCATTTTATGACATTTGAATCCAGCAGCACAACTATTCAGTTTTGTTAGAAATAATGCATTCACGCTATTCACAGTCCAGTTGCAGATTTTTTTCCCCTCACTTAGCAACATTAATATTTGTCAATGAACTATAAATATTAACCCTGAACTATAAAGTATCACTGGTCGGCCGATCATATAGATAGCGTCTGGTGCTGTTCTCCCCCTGGGCAACACAAATATCAGAACTGTTGATTTTAATACTATAAATTCTTTGAAATAAATAATTCATGCTTTTCCCATGCATCAGATGGTTAAAAACCAATTATGTTACTAACTTCTACGTTAAAACGAGTTACTTTAAAATCAGTTTCCTTACTACAGCCAGATTTTAAATAAAGGTACCTACCATTTGCAGATGAACGGATAAGTCTTGCAAATTCCTTGTCGGTCTCATAAAAGGCTTTGGTCAGTACCCTTTCCAGATCGTCCTCCTGTGAAAGACATTGTCTAAATGGGAAACAAAAAATGAAATTGTTCATAAGTTATAGGTACTTCTGTGCATCAAACACTAATCTGAGTGCTAATTATTAACAGAAACTTTTAGTCATGGTTTCAATGAGACAATTAAATATTATTTAATATAACATTTTTGGTTAGAGAAAAAGGATTACAGTGTTGAATAGTAATATAGTTTCTATAACAAAACAAGTATAGCAAATAGGGCACCTTTAATGCAGCATGTTTAATTTTGTTTTTATTAAATTAAGAAAGGAATTATCCAGTGACTTTTATGACCTCTGGACATCCAAAAGTCCTTTATTAACAACTTTTGAAGTGTAGCCACTGGTATAATGTCGGGATACGCAGCAGCCAATTTGCACACAGCAAGGTCCCACAAACAACAATGTGATAATGACCAGAATCTATTTTAGTAATGATTCAGGGATAAAATCAGAGAGAACGCATCTGCCCTCTTCGAAATAATGGCGTGGGATTTTTTTTTCTATGTCTTTCCGAAAAGGCAGTCGGGGCCTCGGTTTAATGTCTCATCTAAAAGTCAGTACCTCAGACAATGCGGCACTCCCTTGAATTGCACTGTTATGTTGGACTGGATTATGGGCTCATGACTCCAGAGTGAGGCTGAGTCCATGACCTTCTGACTCAGAGGCAAGAGTGCTACCACTGAACCAAGGCTGACACCTCTACTTCGAACCATTCCACCGCTAAAATATACGATTTTACTTTGATGCAGGGTTGCTTTGTAACACATGTAGTTTATAGCTATTTCTTTAAAAGATTTAAATGTCTTATCTGTCCTGATAAATGTTTAGATATTTTTTTAAACACAACAGCTGTGTTATTTATGTTCCATAGTATAACTTTACATACTCAAGAGGTTTGCATGCCTATTTATGAAGAAGACTTCAGCAAATGTAATGGAATACTCCACCTCTAATTCAATAATAAAGATTTTCATCTTGGAATAGTAAGAATTGGTAAGAAATGGCATGATGGAACAATTAAAGGAATTTGTAAAAGTCAAAGTCTACAGTTCATTCTAATATCAAAGCACCATGTACAAACATTTTTCTTAAATTAATTTCAATTCATACTAAATGGATGTTCCAATTTTATAGTAATGCAGAGTAGTGGTGGGTGTATTTTCAACTGAAATGTAGAATTGCTTCAATAATATTTTTTTTTAAAGTGAAAAATTAGTTTTATGCCTAACATTAAAAAGCAGTAGACTGCATGATGCCACAGATTACACAACACACCCTCACTGTGCAGCAAAACAGTTCAATAAAGTCAAATGGAACATCACAAACATTCGATTTTGAATTTCATGAACAACCATGTGTGTGTGTGTGTGCTATAGGAGACACTATGCCAACTATTGAAAGCACAAATGTCAGATTGGCTCAGTACACACTCTTGCCTCGGAGTCAGAAGGTTGTGGGTTCAAGCCCCGCTCCAGGACTTGAGCACTTAATCTAGGGCTAACACGACAGTGCAGTACTGAGGTAAGTGCTGCACTGTTGGGAGGTATTGCCTTTTGGATGAGTCATTAAGCCAAGACCTGGTGTGGATACAAAATGATATTTGCATTAGAGAAGGGGTGCCCTCATGGTGTTGGGGCCACTATTAATCCCTCAACAAACACCAATAAAACAGATTAACTGGTCAGTTATCTCACTGCTGTGTGTGAGACCTTGCTGTACGCAAATTAGTTGGTGTTTGCCTACATAACAGTAACTACAACTAAAAAGTAATTTATTGGCTGTGATGTGCTACCCTCGAGAACAGAAAGTCACTGCATAACTAAGTTTTTCTTTAACTTTAGGAGGAATATGTTACAAACTGTTTTAGTAACATGCAGCAAGAAAGAACTTGCACGTTTTAAAGATTGAATTATGTCTCTTTCTGAAATAGGAATTATAAAATAGAATTTATCAATTTCACTTTCCATCAAGGAATGATGAAATAGATATTAATTGACCATCCCCCATACCAGATACATTTCAAGAATGCATGGTGGCATTAATACATTACATACTCTGCAGAATGGTATGGAGCCTTCCTAAGTAAGAGTGACAGATGCTATAATCCTACTCTTAATGTCACAACTGATCACAACTCAGCACATTGCCATATGCTGCACTGCACTACTTCTGACCGAAACCAGAACCACTAAATAGTACCTTCAAATCACCCCAAACAATATGAATACTGTAAAAGGAGCACGTGGGAATGGAGGTAGAGGTGACTAAAGAAATGTTTAAAACGTACAGTAAATAAAGTAAAACCAAACCCCCCATCTTTGGACTTATTCTCCCTCAGGCACATTATCCAATGGGCTGACACTGGACTGTGATGCGTCACTCGGGAGTAAAGCTGCAGAGCAGTATGAAGTAGTACAGCGCTGCCAAGAAATGGAAGCAAGTTATGAAGGAAACCAAGAAAATGAAAATACTTGATGAAAGTTGGAAAAGAAGAAAGCATGCAAAGACTTTCATTTATATAGCACCTTTCATGACCTTAAAAACATCCCAAACGTTTTACAGCCAATGAAGTACGTTTGAAGTGTAGCACTGTTGTAATGTAGGAAACGTGGCAGCCAATTTACGCACAGCACGGTTGTAAAAACAGCAATGAGATAGTAATCGAATAATTTGTTTTTAATGTTGGTTGAGGGATTTATATTGGCCAGGACACCGGGGAGAATGTCCCTGCTATTCTTCAAAATAGTGCCTTCTATACATCCACCCAAGAGGGCAGACAGGGCATAACATCTCTGCTGAAAGATGGCACCTCCGACAGTGCAGCTCTTCCTCAGCACTGCACGGGAGTGTCAGCCTAGATTTTTGTGCGCAAGGCTCTGGAGTGGGACTTGAACCCATGACCACCTGACTCAGTGCTCCCAACTGAGCCACAACAAAACTACTCGGGGGGTGGGGGGAGGGTGGGGAAAGAAAAAGAAAAAAAAAGAAAGAAAGAGTAAGAGAGAGAAAAAAAAAAGAGAAAAGCTCTACTCAGGAAGGTGGATAGCCATGTGTGTCTTAAAGGCAATTCCTAAGCAATGGCAACTTGCAAGTTGTCTACTTGTAGCTAGATCAGTACATGCTATGAAATGGTTAAAATGGCTACTGAAAGGGACAGGGAAAGACCTAGTAGTAGTAGTAGTAGTAGTGATATAGGAGTAAACAACATACGTGAGAAATTATATAGGAGTCTTAAAAAAAGTGAAGGATCACCTCCAAACTAAAAAGTTGCAAATGTTCTCTGATGTACATCTGGTTTGGTGAACAAGGGAAAACAAGGCGGTAAATAAATGACTAGTAATCTCGTCTGAAAATAACGATACTTCCATAAATAAAAAAGGATGGGACTGGTACAGGAGATGTGGGCCACGTGCGTCTAACAGGAGAGACAACTGTTGAGGCAGATATTGAGAATCATTTTAATTAGATAGCTGGTTGGGGGGGGGGGGGGGGGGGGCGGGGGGAAAGAGAGCGGGGAAAATAAAAAGATAACATTGGATCGCAGACAAGTGGAAGACAGTCACCTAGCAGGTACGGACACAGAAATCAGATAGTTGAAACAGCCAGACACTACAGGCTAATGCAAAACTTTAACAGAACCAAACCATTCAGCCCAGAGCTTGTATGCCATTTAATTAGATCACAACTGATCTACACCTCAACTCCATTTACCTGCCTTTGTTCAATATCCCTCGATGCTCTTGCCTAACAAAAATCTCTCTCAATCTTGAATGCTCCAATTGTCCTAGCATCTAGTCTTTTTTTTGCGAGGGAGGGGGGATCCAGATTCCTACTACCCTTTATGTGGAAAAAGTGTTGTCCAATTTTGAATTGACTAGCTCTAAATTTAAGATTGTACCCTCTTTTTCTTGATTCCTTATCTAGTCTATCAATTCCTTTATGCATCTTGATCAGATCACTCCTCAATCTTCTATACTCAAATGAATACAAGCCCAGTCTATGCAACCGGTCCACATAATTTAGCCCTCTAAGCCCCGGTATCATTCTGGTGAATCTGTGCTGCGCTCCCTCCAAGGCCAAAATATCCTTCCTGATGTGCAGTGCCCAAAACTGAACGGAGTGCTCTAGATAGGGCCTGGCCAAGGATCGATGCCACTGAAGCATAAATTCTTCCCCTTTATATTTCAGCCGCCTTTACTTCAACACATGAAGCTGTCAAAAGACGATGCTGGAAGGAGAGACTGTCGTATCAGCAGGGAATGACGATGTAGTACAGGTAGATCAGAAACATGGCTGACCCCTGAGAATGGTCATGACTAGAACATATAGTGTGTGTTGAGAAAAGATAAACGTATACAGGAAAAGGAGATGGTATAGCCCCATGTGTCAGGAGCACCTAAAAGCTTATAGAAATTGATTGCATGGGAGGTGCAAAGGTCACAATGCAAGTTTTGATTAGACATTTTTAATGCAAAAAGACAAAGCTAACACCAGGGATATGCTACAGACTAGCAGGTCAAAAAGAAAACATTCTGCTGTATGAATAGATAAGAATAGCGTGCAAAAACCAGAAAGTGATTTTATTAGTTGACTTCAAAATCAACCAAATATATATTTGGAAAACCCAAGGGCTTGAGTCAGAGCTGACCGCTACTATGTGCATATATGGACATAGGTGATCACCATTAGATTTAGCTGCGATGCCCTCAATGGGTGAAGAGCCTGAAAAAAATACATTGTGAAGGATCACACAAAGAATGTCCAGTTGAATATGATACTGAGGGGTTGCCTATATCCACAGAACTGTATCCAGCTCGACAGCACCTTCAGGAGAGGGATGAGGAGGGACAAAACAGTGCATCTCCTGCAAGGAGAGATTCACACACTTTATTTCACTATTACACTGTAGTCCACTTACAGCAGATGTGGATTTGTGCAGACAACCTGGCACGTCACATCTGCCTAAACCAAAAAAAATATTTTTTTTTGGGGGGGGGGGGGCGCGGGGGGGGGGGGAGGAGATTATTTATTTGTCGGGACAAGTAGAAGATTTTCAGGATATAGTGCAGCGATATCATTAAGAAAAGTCGACCACTGGGAAAATAGTGCATGCAGTCAGTGTAGACTGGGCTGGGCAGAGCAGAGCAGAGAGGGACGAGAGTGGGCACCTCACTACATGCTGGACAAATTAAAATCGGCACAGATAAATCCACAGTACGTGGCTTACTCTGTACATTTTCTTGTGTGTGTGTGTGTGCGCGTGCGTGTGTGGGGGAGGGGGGGGGTTATCCAAGAGGTTTCTAAACACAAACTCCAATGTGTGGCCATGTCATTTTTACTGAAATAATAATAGAAAGCACCGAGCAAACAGGTTTAAAATGAATATAAGATAAAGATCTTACTTTCGAATAAAAATACATTAGAATCATAGACATTTACAGCACGGAAAGAGGCCACTTCAGCCCATCGTGTCCACGCCGGCTGACAGAGCTATCCAGCCTAATCCCGCTTTCCAGCTCTTGGTCCTTAGCCCTATAGGTTACGGCACTTCAAGTGCATATCCAAGTACTTTGTAAATATGGTGAGTGTTTCTGCCTCTACCACCCTTTCAGGCAGTGAATTCCACACCCCCATCACCCTCAGTGAAGAAATTTCCCCTCAAATCCTCCTACCAATTATTTTAAATCTATGCCCCCTGGTTCTTGACCCCTCTGCTAAGGGAAATCGGTCCTTTCTATCCACTCTATCACAGCCCCTCATAATTTTATACACCTCAATAAGATCTTTCCTCAGCCTCCTTTGTTCCAAAGAAAACAAACCCAGCCTATCCAATCTTTCCTCATAGCTAAAATTCTCCAGTATCCTCGTAAATCTCCGAAGTGCTCTTTCTAGTGCAATCACATCTTTCCTGTAATTTGGTGACCAGAACTGGACGCAGTACTCTAGCTGTTGCCTAACTAGTGTTTTATACAGTTCAAGCATAACCTCCCTACTCTTATATTCTATGCCTCAGCTAATCCATATGCCTTCTTAACCACCTTCTCTACCTAACCTGCTACCTTCAGGGATCTGTGGACATGCACCCCAAGGTCCCTTTGTTCCTCTACACCTCAGTGTCCTACCATTTATTGTGTATCCCCTTGCCTGGTTTGCCCTCCCCAAATGCATTACCTCACACTTCTCCGGATTGAATTCAATTTGCCCACCTATCCAGTTGATTGTTATCTTCCTGCAGTCTACAGCTTTCTTCGTCATCAACCATACAGCCGATTTTAGTATCATCTGCAAATTTCTTAATCATACCCCCCTACATTCACGTCTAGATCATTGACTTGGTCATACATTGTATGAATCACTTAAAAGCTAAAGTTTGTGACTTGAGAGATACGTACGCAATATACTTTGCCATGTATTTATCACAAAAATCAGCTGCTGCTGTTCCACCATGTCCATCGTACACTGCAAAATACAGCACGTTATCAGTCAGCATTCCAAAACTGAAACGGTCCTCATTCTCTTTGCGCAGGCCGATTTGAGTGACGCACCCAACTTTCCCCAGGCTGACATTCGGAATGGGTTTGCCATATTTGATGCTGGGCGGAAGCAGAATAGGTTCATCGATGCGGTTGTCCCAGATTCCAAAGGAATCCCAGGGGGTCAGGCGGCCGCCGCCGTCGACATCGAAGCGTGAGGACCTCCGATCGCTGGTCGAGCTGTGGCACAGGAGAACCACGCGCTTCTCGTCCTGCAGCAACTTGAAGGTCAGCAGCGCTCTTCTTCGCACTTGAAAGCCACCAGATCTGCACAAGGTGATTAGTGCAGCTGTTGACATAACTCAATGCACAGAGATCACCCAGGAGTAAAGCTTGAGACGAGAAAAATAAGCAAAGATCTCTTTCAGCGTAGACGACAAATCGCATATATCTGAAGGATCCAGAAGTTCGCACTTTTAGGTTTTCTGCAAGAATAAATGAGAAAAAGGAAAGACCATTAAAAGCCACACGTTTTCAAAAGTCAGTATTCCCCCATTTATAAGAAATAGGAGCAGGTATAGGCCATTGGACCCCTCGAGCCTGCTCCGCCATTCAATATCATGGCTGATCTTCGACTTCAACTCCACTTCCCTGCCCGCTCCCCATAACCCTTTCACTACCTTATCATTCAAAAATCTGTCAATCTCCACCTTAAATTTATTCAATGACACAGCCTCCACAGCTCTCTGGGGGGTAGAGAATTCCACAGATTCACAATTCTCAGAAGAAATTCCTCCTCATCTCGGTTTTAAATGGGCGACCCCCTTATTCTGAAACTATGCCCCCTAGTTCTAGATTCCCCCACGAGGGGAAACATCCTCTCTGCATCTACCCCGTCCAGCCCCCTCAAATCTTATAAATTCCAGTAAGATCACCTCTCATTCTTCTAAACTCCAATGAGTATAGACCCAACCTTTCTTCATAAGACAACCCCCTTTACCTCAGGAATCAACCTAGTGAACCTTCTCTGAACTGCCTCCAATGCAAGTATATCCCTCCTTAAATAAGGAGACCAAAACTGTACACAGTACTCCAGGTGTGATCTCACCAACGCCCTATACAGTTGTAGCAAGACTTTCCTATTTTTATACTCCATTTGCTCTTTTAAAACAGAGACGGACACAAGAGAATCATTTATACACTGAAAATGAATATTGGTAGCATAAAACAAGTTAGCACACAGTCTTTTCATTGCAGGTGTTCTCATCTGACTCCAAAAGAGTTGATTTAGCAATGCCTGATGCTGACAAATGGACAAAGAAACAAAAACTCTTCTGTTCCCAAGTACATCACTCACCTGAATGAGTACAAAATAAAAAAGTTCCCCTCAAAAATCTTCTACAAGCGGGTACACAATTAGGCACACAATGAAAACCGACCACTAGTGAACTAAATTAAATTGTGCTCGGTTGGAAAAAGTGTGTGCGTGTGGATGTCAGGCGAGGATGAGATTGGGCTTGGCTATGATCAATAGCCCACCAACAATCACTGCCTGGCCAACAGGATTACATTGTGGCTCTTTTACATTCGTGAAATTTGGGAAGAGAGAAGGTTGAGGGAGGAAGAGATTGAGGGGAGAAGAGAGAGGGTTGAGGGAGAATCAGGGAAAGAGTCGAGGAAGAAATGAGTGGGAAGGGGAAGAATGAAGAGAGGATTGAGATGGGTGAAGAGAGGGGGTTGAGGGAGAATGAAGGAAGGCAGGGGCTTAAGGGGAGGAGGGAGATTGAGGATTGAGATCTGTGAAGAGCGTGGATTGAGGAAGAATGAAGGAAGGCAAAGGGTTGCAGGAGAGGGGGTTGCGGGAGAAGAAGAGGGTTGAGATGGGTGAAGAGAGGGGACTGGGAAGGAAAGCAAAGGGTGTGTCGAGGTAGGGATTGGACGGAGAATGAGGGAAGGAAAGCAGAGGGTTGAGGGAAGGAAGAGGGTGTGTGTCGAGGTAGGGATTGGAGGGAGAATGAGGGAAGGAAAGCAGTGTTGAGGGAGGAGGAGTGTGAGGAGAGAGGGACTGAGGGAGAATGAGGGAAGACGGAGGGGTTGACAGAAATGGGGCGGAGTATTGCCCGCTCCTCTCCCTGCCCGCTGCCGGCTCGGGAAGCTCACCGTCGGCCCGCGGAGCTGCCAGACGGACAGTACTGGGTGCCCTGACCGACTCTCCCCGCCTCCCGCCGCCCCGCGCGCCGCTTCGGTTAGGAGCACAGAGCGAGGGGGCGGGACCGCGCGCCCAGCCGCTCGGCGATTGACAGCCGCACCCGCCAATCGCAGAGCAGGCACCCACTGAAGCAAGCCGCCAACCAATCGGCGACCGGAGAAGGCGGGGCTCGGTTCTTTCCCCTACCCCCAAAGACAAATTACTATTTTTAAAAATGACAAACAGCATAAATGAAAAACAGCGGTAGCTATATAATTTAACCTTTTTAAAAAAAAAAGTATATCTATTTTAATTGAGAACTGCCATCATCCCTGTCGCGCTGGTGATTGACAGTCGAACGAGCCAATCGGCTGGTCGCTGCTGCGCGGCTGGCCCTTTTCTTTCATCAATGGAAGCCCCGAGCAGCGGTCGCCCGGGGAGACGGCGAGCGCGAGCCGGGGTTGTGGTGCAAGCCGCAATGTGGACACCAGAGAAGATGCATTCGGCTGCGCTCTAACGCTGATAATTGCACACACACACACAAAAAAGAAGCGCAAGGTCATTTTTTTGCAATGAGCATTCGGCTGCTAAAGGCAAAAAAAGGGGGGGGGGGGTTTGCATAAGAAGGCGACAAGGATTGCTTATTAAACAAAAATTCTCATTTGCAAACTACAATTGGAGCTAAAATTTAACTAAAGTTGCAACGCACCGCACAGCCCCGAAAGAATGCAAACATTTACCAGCTCGGGACAATCGGCTACGTTACAGCCCTAAAGCTGCAAAGTGGACCAAGCCCCCCCTAAAGAAGCCTCTTTCCCATTTCCCCTCGCACTGTTTAAGTGTCTCCATTTGCACTCACCTTCTGTACAGTTTTGCTTGCAAAGTATGTTTTTTTCCCCCCCCCCTTTTCGCGATGCAGCTTACTCCGATGGGGGAAGAACTCGTACTAAACGATAAGGGGGAACGTCATGTAACAGTGTTGTGATTGCATGACTCATGCAAGCCTTCCTCCTCTTGTCTTTCCTCTTTCTCTCTTTCAATGGGGCGTTGTAGCCACACTCTCGATCCAATTCGTCAACTTTGCAACCAATAACATAAGCCATGCTTGCAGAACGTCGCCTGCACTGCATCAAGACACTTCAGACCTCCACATAAAGGTTAACCTTCAGATGAGGTCAACATTTGCACAATACTTAGCACGAGCTTTCTTTCATTCAGGTCAATTTACAACATGAACCTCTGTCTCTTATTTAAAAATAATGATAGAGTAACAGCAGACGCCCAATATAAGCTAAGAGGCTGTAATTAAATCTTGCCGTTTTAAATAAGCCATAACCTTGATTTAAAAAATGCTTATGAAATAAAGCTACTTGGTTACATATGCCTTGTTTCACCGGAAAGTTCACCTGGAAATTTTATTTTTAAATGTTGCTTAGTTTTCTTAATATGACAGGAAGGCTGAACATCACAATGTAGGAGGTGAACGAGCGATGGAACTGGTGGTGAATACCTTTTGAGCACATGGGATCAAATTACAGGTATTGTCATAGAAAATGCAGGAAACTTTCAGCAGCATCTGCAAAGAAAGGATTTAATGTTTCAACAACAATGTATTTATATAGCGCCTTTAACGTAGAAAATTTGACTCCGAGCCGCATAAGGAGAAATTAGGGCAGGTGACCAAAAGCTTGGTCAAAGAAGTAGGTTTTAAGGAGCGTCTTGAAGGAGTTAGAGAGGCAGACTGGCTTAGGGAGGTAATTCCAGAGTTTAGGGGCGAGGCAACAGAAGGCACAGCCACCAATGGTTGAGTGATTATAATCAGGGATTTTCAAGAGTGCAGAATTCGAGGAGCGCAGAAATCTCGGGAGTGGGGGTGGGGTGGTTGTGGGGCTGGAGGAGATTACAGAGATAGGGAGGGATGAGAACATGGAGGAATTTGAAAATAAGGATGAGAATTTTGAAATCGAGGCATTGCTTACCCGGAAGCCAATGTAGGTCAGCGAGCACAGGGGTGATGGGAAGCAGGATTTGGTGCCAGTTAGGACACGGGCAGCTGAGTTTTGGATCACCTCTAGTTAATGAAGGGTAGAATGTGGGAGGCCAGCCAGGAGTGCGTTGGAATAGTCAAGTCTAGATGGAACAACAGCATGGATGAGGGTTTCAGCAACAGATGAGCTGAGGCAAGGGCGAAGACGGGCGATGTTATGGAGGTGGAAATAGGCGGTCTTAGTTATGCTGTGGATATGTGGTCGCAAGCTCATTTCAGGATCAAATATGACACCAAGGTTGTGAACAGTCCGGTTCAGCCTCAGACAGAAGTTAGGGAGAGGGATGGAGTCAGTGGTTAGGGAACAGAGTTTGCGGCAGGAACTGAAAACAATGGCTTTGGTCTTCCCAATATTCAATTGGAGAAAATTTCTGCTCATCTAGAACTGGATGGCGGACAAGTAGTATGACAGTTCAGTTATAACACTTCATCAGAGCTGTTTTTTTGTGGGGGAATGAAATGTGTGTAATGAGAGCATTTTCAGAGGAGTCACTTGAGATCCAGCAGCTCAAGGTGCATCAGAGGGGATGGTCCTCTTTGGAATGGAAGGCCATTCATGTGTTGTAACACAGGTGCTAACTGCACGGGTGGAGACAACAAAGCGAATTAATGGAGTCTTCAAGTCCAGCATACCAAATGCCAAATGAGTTTAATAAAGAACTTGCATTTCCAAAGCGCCTTTCACAACCGCAGACTGTCCCAAAGCATTTTACAGCTAATTAAATTCTTTTGAAGTGCAGTCACTGTTGTAATGTAGGAAACACAGCAGCCAATTTGCATACAAACAGCAATGAGGTAATGACCAGATAATCTGTTTTTTTTTAAATTAAGAACTAGTTGGTTTATTAACAAAGGTTTAACAATCACACTATACATTACCAGGTCATCCACCAGGCTCACAACTGCGTACCTCATCGTGGATCCCCTGAACCCAACTGGCTGAGATTTTATTGAGTCTCGTGAACATCATGTGATTGGCTAAGCCACTCCCAACTCAACAGCTCTACAACTATTTTAAGTAGAAACATTACTACAACTGCCCCCCCAAATAATCTGTTTTACTGGTATTGGTTGAAGAATCAATATTGTCCAGGACACCAGGGATAACTCTGCCGCTCTTCTTCAAAAAAATGTCCACCCGAGAGAGCAGATGGAGCCTCGGTTTAATGTCTCATCCGAAAGATGACACCTCCGATAGTGCAGCACTCCCTCAGTACTGCACTGGGCGTGTCAGCCTAGACTTTGAGCTCATGTAGTCTCCAGGAATTAACGATTAATCTCCTGGGCATGCGCGCGATCAGTGAGCATTGTTCCCTCCGAGCGCGCGGCCGAGCTGCAATGGGTAGGGTCCAGCTCAGGCCGCTCACCGGCTTTTCCATTGTAAATATGGTGCATGCATGGAAATATAAAGGGACTGGACAGTAAAAGAAACAAGCCACGCAGAACAATGCGCAGCTCACAGGGAACACTGCCCGTGAGACAAAATCAATGGAACATTTAGAAAAATAGTGCATAGAATCATAGAAATTTACAGCACGGAAGGAGGCCATTTCGGCCCATCGTGTCCGCTCGGCCAACAAGAGGCTATCCATCCTAATCCCACTTTCCAGCTCTTGGTCCGTAACCCTGACACTTCAAGTGCACATCCAAGTAATTTTTAAATGTGGTGAGGGTTTCTGCCTCTACCACCATTCCAGGAAGTCAGTTCCAGACCCCCACAACCCTCTGGGTGAATAAATTTCCCCTCAAATCCCCTCGAAACCTTCTATCAATTACTTTAAATTTATGACCCCTGGTTGTTGACCCCTCTGCTAAGGGAAATAGACCATTTCTATCCACAATATCTGGGCCCCTCATAATTTTATACACCTCAATTATGTCTCTCAGCCTCTTCTGTTCCAAGGAAAATAAACCCAGCTTATCCAATCTTTCCTCATAGCTAAGATTCTCCACTCCCGGCAACACCCTCCTAAATCTCCTCTATACCCTCACCAGTGCAATCACGTCCTTCCTGTAATGCGGTGACAAGAACTGCACGCAGTACTCCAGCAGTGGCCCAACCAGTGTTTTATTCAGTTCAAGCATAACCTTCCTGCTCTTATATTCTGTACCTCAGCTAATAAAGGCAAGTATTCCGTGTGCCTTCTTAACCACCTTATCTACCTGGCCTGCTATCTTCAGGGATCTGTGGACATGCACTCCAAGGTCCTTTTGTTCCTCTACACTTCTCAATGCCCTACCGTTTAATGTGTATTCCTTTACCTTATTAGCCCTCCCCAAATGCATTACCTCACACTTCTCCGGATTAAATTTAATTTGCCACTTTGAATACGTTTGTTTATGAGTTATGAAAATATAGGATTTGGAGGAAAGAAAGACTTGCATTTATATAGCACTTTTCACAACTACCGGACATCTCAAAGCGCTTTACAACCAATGAAGTACTTTTGAAGTGTAGTCACTGTTGTAATGTGGGACACGCGGCAGCCAGTTTGCGCACAGCAAGCTCCCACAAATGTGATAATGACCAGATAATATGTTTTTGTGATATTGATTGAGGGATAAAGAGGATTTATTGTGATTGAAAGGCTGCATTAGAGGGAGCAGCGTGCGGCGGCCCAACCTGGCCCGGAAATCGGCGCGGTCCCAGCCTGCAAGACCATCAGCAGGCCGGGGCCATCAGAGGGAGCAGCGTGAGGGAGCATACCACTGCAGGAGGGCGACAGCTGCAAAGTCAGGTCGCTGATTGCAGTGCGGGCAGGCACAGCAGGAGGGGCGAAGGAGCGGCAAGAGTTTGTAGATGGAAGTGACCGGGGCCCAGGAGAGACGTGAGTCTGGGGCCCAGAAGGGGCAAGGGCCCAGGGGTAGCATGGACCAGCCCACACTGCGACGCAGTGCGTGCAGCAGAGCAAGTCTCCAATTAGTCTTGGGTAATCCTTGCCACTGGACCAAGACCTCGCTCTGTCACCCCTATGGTGTCTCGTGTGTAACGGCCACCACACGTTAAAAAAATCCAAGCACGGGCATCTTCCACCCTCCAAGATGTAGTAAGGTATCTGGAATATTAGATCCTTCATTGAAACACCTGTGAACTCATTCCTTTTTGGCGTGGAAGCAAGTCATCCTCGTTTCGAGGGACTGCCTATATGATGATGATGATGAAATATTGGCCAGGACATCGGGGATAACTCCCCTGCTCTTCTTCGAAATAGTGCCATGGGATCGTTTGCGTCCACCTGGGAGAGCAGACGAGGCCTCGGTTTAACATCTCATCCAAAAGACAGCACCTCCGACAGTGCGGCGCTCCCTCAGCACTGCATTGGAAGGTCAGCCTAGATTTTTTTTTTTTTTTTTTTTTTTTTTTTGGGTGTGTTCAATTCCATGGAGAGGGACTTGAACCCACAGCCTTCTGACCCAAAGGAGAGGGTGTATTCCTACTGAGCCACAGCTGACACACAAATGAGTCACTATGCTTAATGCTGATATAGTAAGTAGAGATCCTGTGAGCTGTAGATTATATAATGAAATGTGCCGTGCAGTGAAAGAAACGGGCTGCGCAGAAGAAAGCGCAGATACCAGGGAACATTGTCCATGAGATAAAATCATGGGACATTTAGAAAAATGGTGCATGTTCTTTTTTTTTTCCGTTTTCTTGGTATACGTTTGGTTATGAGTTATGAAAATACTGGAGTTAGAGGAAAGAAGGCTGTTTGACTGGGTCATGCCGGGTGGAGGCAGGAGATCATGTCATAAAGCAACAGGAACCAGACCGATACTTGGCAATCCTACAAATTACATAGGTGGAGTCAGCAGAGTGAGTTAATGGAGTCTTCCAGCTGTAACAACCTGGGCGCAAAGCCAAAGAAATTTAATTGCATCAGGATGTAAGTGTATCCCACCCTGTGTACATTCCTGAAGGCATAGTACAAATGTAAATATTGAGCTCTTCTACCTGCACACGCTTTTATTGCATAAAAGCTGTGGGCCGCACTAATACCTTGCACGTCACAATTGCAAGATTACGCTCTGAAGGAGTACTGCTATGACAAACACAACTTGTATTTATATAGCACCTTTAACGCAGTGAAACGTTCCAAGACGCTTCACAGGCGATCAAAATTTGACACCGAGCCGCATAAGTAGAAATTAGCGCTGGTGACCAAATGTTTGAAGAAACATCTTTAAGAAGGAAAGAGAGGTAGATAGGTTTAGGCAGGGAGTTCCAGAGCTTGGGGCCGAGGCAACAGAAGGCACGGCCACCAATGGTTGAGCCATTACATTCAGGGCTGCTCAGGAGGGCAGAATTAGAGGAGCGCAGAGATTTCGGTGGGGGCGGGGGCGGGGCTGGAGGAGATTACAGAGATAGGAAGGGGCAAGGCCATGGAGGGATTTGAAAATAAGGAAGAGAATTTCGAAATCGCGGCGTTGCCTAACCGGAAGCCAATGTAGGCTTGGCATACTGCTTTGTAATGCGCTTGCACAGGTGGAAGGTGGATTGTATGCGGGAGGAGGCTGGTGTTTGGGGTGCTCAGTCAATCTCACAGCATCTTCAGCAATTTTCTTTTGCTTCCAGCCTAAGGCTTGCTCACAGCTGTGGAGCGAGGAGAAGGGCTTACGCAATGCATGCTGTGCGAAAACAACCATCGCTGCTTGAGGAGAGAACCTTGCCTCTTTGTGAATGGGAAGCTGTGGAGGCGATAGGCTGCGGCAAGCTTGTAGGTGTGGTGCCAAGACTGGCATTTATAGCCTGTCCCTTGTTGCCGCGAGAAGGTGGTGCTTCAAGATGACGTTCCTTCACAGACCCTCTCTCTCAATTTAGCTCCCTATACCGCCTAGCTAGAAGGCGCTATGCATTATCTCGTTACAGTGATGGCTTGAGAGTGCAGTTAAAAGCCAAACACATATCTACTATTTATTATTGTCCTTCTTGCTCCTGACTCACTTATGAATCATCGGCAGGTGTATGTCACAAAAAAATCGATTGTAAATTTTTCCAGACAAAGGATTTGAAAATCTATCGCTCCCCCGAAAGGATGTGGATGCTGGATCATTTGAAGCTTTCAATACTAAGATCGCTAGCTTTTTGTTGGGTAAGGGTTATGGCTATGGAACAAAGGCGGGTAAATGGAGTTGAGGTGCAGATGAGCTGTGATCTAACAGAATGGTGGAACAGGTTTGAGGTGATGAATGGCCTACTTCGGCTCCCATCTTCCCATGTAAAGAACATCTGGCATCACAGACATTGGCACTTTATAGCACATTGTGACCCAAACATGAGCACAGATCCTACCAGCCTGGTGAATCTAGGTAGTGAGTCTGAGGAAGAAACACCTGGTGATGCAGCAATGAGGAGGAACAAGTGGAGTTGTCTGTTTGCTCTATTTCTCATCTATATGCTGCCCCTTGGCGACATCATCCGAAAACACGGAGTCAATTTCCACATGTACGCTGACGACACCCAGCTCTACCTCTTCACCACTTCTCTCAACCCCTCCATGGTCTCTAAATTGACAGACTGCTTGTCCGACATCCAGTAACTGGATGAGCAGAAATTTTTTCCAGTTAAATATTGGGAAGACCGAAGCCATTGTCTTTGGTCCCCGTCACAAACTGCGTTCCCTAGCCACTGACTCCATCCCTCTCCCTAGCATCAATCTGAGGGTGAACAAGACTGTTCGCAACCTACGCATCATATTTGACCCTGAAATATGCTTCCGGCCACATATCCACGTCATAACTAAAACCGCCTATTTTCACCTCCGTAACATTCAAAAGGAAGTTAGATGTGGCCCTTATGGCTAAAGGGATCAGGGGTACTGAAGTTTCATGATCATATTGAATGGTGGTGCAGGCTCGAAGGGCCAAATGGCCTGCTCCTGCACCTATTTTTTATGTTTCTATGTTTCTATTACCCATCTCCGCCCTTGCCTCAGCTCATCTGCTGCTGAAACCCTCATCCATGCCTTTGTTACCTCTAGACTTGATTACTCCAACGCACTCCTGGCTGGCCTCCCACAGTCGACACTACATAAACTTGAGGTCATCCAAAACTCGGCAGCCCGTGTCCTAACTCGCACCAAGTCCCGACCACCCATCATCCCTGTGCTCGCTGACCTACATTAGCTCCCGGTTAAACAGTGCCTCGATTTCAAAATTCTCATCCTTGTTTACAAATCCCTCCATGGCCTCACCCCTCCCTTTCTCTTTAATCTCTTTCAGCCTCACAACCCCACAAGATGTCTGCGCTCCTTAAATTCTGCCCTCTTGAGCATCCCTGATTATAATCGCTCAACCATCGGTGGCCGTGCCTTCAGCTGCCTGGGCCCCAAGCTATGGAACTCCCTGCCTAAACCTCTCCACCTCTCTCCCCCTCTTTCCTCCTTTAAGACGTTCCTTGAAACCTACCTCTTTGACCAAGTTTTTGGTCATCTGCCGTAATTTCTTCTTATGTGGCTCGGTGTCAAATGTATTTGTTTTGTCTTAGAACACTGCTGTGAAGTGCCTTGGGATGTTTTACTACATTAAAGGCATTATAGAAATGAAAGTTGTTGTTGTTGTTGTTATGACTAAGGGATTAGTACTCTACTGAACTTGTCTTCCGACAAGGGTCAATGGAGGAACAAAAAGCCTTTGTGCGCCCTTTGACTCCGCCATGAGCAGCCTGCAGTGGTTGGCAGAGAATGTGCAGCAGTGCACATCCACATCACTGCATAGGAACATAGGAGTAGGCCATCCAGCCCCTCGAGCATATTCCGTCACACAAATCATGGCTGATCTGTATCTCAACTCCATCTACCCATCTTGGTGTTCCACTTGAGGGATCTACTCAGATGCACAATGCCATTCAACGGGTAGCACCTTCAAGGCGATTTACTGGCACCCCAAAGCACAAAGAGGATGTATACCTACTTTCTGTGGTCGTATAGCACTTGAACACTTAATTAGTGCAATCCTGTCCTGTTATGCTTTGGGGATGAATGAGTACATGGGTGCCAGTAATATCATCATCATAGGTGGTCCCTCGAAACGAGGATGACTTGCTTCCACGCCAAAAAGGGATGAGTTCACAGGTGTTTCAATGAAGGACCTAACATTCTGGATCCCGAACTGCATCTTGAAGGGTGGAAGATACCTGTGCATGGATTTTTTTAACGTGGGGTGGCCGTTGCACACCAGCCACCACATGGGCTTGACAGAGCTAGGTCTTGGTCCAGTGGCAAAGGTTAACCAAGACGACTGGAGACCAGCTCTGCTGCACGGGCCTAGTGCGCACACGTATCACAGTGTGGGCTGGGCCCGCGCCTCTTCTGGCCCCGATCTCACGCCTCTCCTGGGCCCCGATCACGTCCCTCTACATTCTCTCGCCGCTCCTTCGCCCCGACCTTGCCACTCCTGCTGTATCTGCCCACGCTAATTATTGCCCAGTAATAATTAGGAACCTGTCAGGAGGTAAAATTCTATGCCCTCTCCAGTTGGTGTCTCCTTGCCACTGGGAAAGTTTTGAAAATGTGTGAAGATGGTGCACTCGTTTGTTTTATGCAGGTCTGCAGTATAAAGCGGCTTATCTGGAAGATGCCCCCTGCATTGGCCTTGAACGATTCTGTAGCATAGAATCTTATTGCCAAATGACCTTCAGAACCGTGGGAAGAGGCATGTCAGCAGCTCGGCGAGCTCTGTGGCCAGCAGAAGACAATAAACACAGGGCTTTCTTGTTCTGGAGCACATTCCAACCAATAAGACTTTGTTTTTTCCCCCCAAATATATATACCTTGCCTTGAAGCCACAGAGGTTTCTTGCTACTGCTTGTTAGCCATTGTTTTTTTTAAATTAAATTGACCGCAACCAAGGCAATAGCATAAAAAGAAAGACTTGCATTTATATAGCACCTTTCATGACCACCGGACGTCCCAAAGCGCTTTACAGCCACTGAAGTACTTTTTCAAGTGTAGTCACTGTTGTAATGTAGGAAACGCAGCAGCCAATTTGTGCACAGCAAGCTCCCACAACAGCAATGTGATAATGACCGGATCATCTGTTTTAGTGATGTTGATTGAGGGATAAATATTGGCCAGGACACCGGGGATAACTCCCCTGCTCTTCTTCAAGATAGTGCCACAGGATTTTTTATGGCCATCAGAGAGATTATGTCCATGATCTGAAAGACGGTACCTCCGACAGTGCAGCGCTCCCTCAGCGCTGCACTGGCGTGTCAGCATGGTTACTGTGCTCAAGTCTCTGGAGTGGAACTTGAACCCACAATACCTCTGCTACCAACTGAGCCACAACTGTCACACAGCTGATCAGTTATTCCTAACAATCAGTCAGTATGCTTAATGCCGATATAGTAAATACAAACTCTGTGAACCATGCATTATATAACGAAATATCCTGCCAGAATTCAATTTGCTTTGTTGGTAAACTGAAATACAGGGGATTTCCTCAGGTTCTTGCTGATGATGTAAGCATAGTGGAAAGACTCCCTCTGAATATTATTTTTATAGAATAGATGCTTGAGGCGGGAACTGGTGAGCACAGGAATCCTAACAACAACAACAACAACCACGTATTTATATAGCGCCTTTAACATAGTAAAATGTCCCAAGGCGCTTCACAGGAGTGATATAAGACAAAAAATTGACATCGAGTCGAGCCACATAGGGAGAAATGAGGGCAGGTGACCAAAAGCTTGGTCAAAGAGGTAGGTTTTAAGAACATCTTAAAGGAGGAGATGTTTAAGCAGGGAATGCCAGCTCTTAGGGCCTAGGCAACAGAAGGCACGGCCACCAATGGTTGAGTGATTATAATGAGGGATGCTCAAGAGGGCAGAATTTCAGGAGCGCAGATATCTCGGCAGGGGGTGGGGGGGGGGGCGGAGTTGTGAGGCTGGAGGAGATTGCAGAGATAGGGAGGGGCCAGGCCATGGAGGGATTTGAAAATAAGGATGAGAATTTTGAGGATGAGGCGTTGCTAATTTTCTGCTAACGTTATAATGTGGCTAACATACATCGACTGGGAAATTTTGATTTTTTACTGGAAGAGGAGCGAGGAGGATTTCCTGGAGTCATGGCCACCAAATAACATTCTTTAAAAACTGATACTAGCCACTTTATTTGCTGTTTGTGGGAGCTTCCTGTGTACAAATGGTCTGCTGTTTGCTCAAATAAAACTGTGACTGCACTTGTCTGTGAAGGGCTTTGTGACATTCTGCAGCAGTTAAAAGTGTTGGATAACTACTGGCTTTTGTTTTTCTTTCATTGGATAAATGATTGCTATGCTAATGGCAGAGTAAACATGCAAAGCCTCCTTGATAAGGTGCAACATCCCCACCGGCACCTGGGAGTTCCTGGCCAAAGACCGCCCAATGTGGAGGAAGAGCATCCGGGAGGGCATTGAGCACCTCGAGTATCGTCGCCGAGAGCGTGCAGAAAACAAGCGCAGACAGCGGAAGGAGCGTGCGGCAAACCTGTCCCCCCCACCCTTTCCTTCAACAACTGTCTGCCCCACCTTTGACAGAGACTGTAATTCCTGTATTGGACTGTACAGTCACCTGAGAACTCAAGTTTGGAGTGGATGCAAGTCTTCCTCGATTTCGAGGGACTACCTATGATGATGATGAAACACGGGTGCCATATCGTATCTCAAATAGCTGTGACCTCGAGTAAATGTATTGCTTTTGAGTAGACAAGTGTGGCAACCATTTAATTCACAACCATGTCCTGCAATGAGGTAAATGCATAGTTAGGGCTAGAAACTTGGTTCTCAGCGAAACGGTATTTTTTCGCCAAAATTACCGTTATCGCTTCGCTATCGCTATCAGGCCGGAAATTCAAGCTTTAATTTGCGCAGCGGTAAAAATTGGCGTTGCACGTGGACTCACAACGCAAACCGCGATTCTCGCTAACTTTAGTCCGAGGCTGATAGCGCTGCGAGTTGGGCCTTGGGAGGGCGGGAAACACCCCTAAAAATAGATTGGGGGAAGAAAAATTCACAAAACATTTGCAAGACACTTATCTAGCAAATCACTGAAAAATAAAAACTTTAACTTACCTTTTTTGCAGGTCTTCACGGCTTACCCCTGCTCCAAGTGCTGCAATGCAGCTTTTTACATGTCGGTATTTTTCGTGCTGAATACGGGTGCACACAGAGCCAAATTTTTGACGAAAACGCTATTTCGGGTCTTACACAGCGGCGCTCCTCTCTCCAGCGGTATTTGAAAACTGTCGCCGCAAAACATCACCGAAATTCCTGCCGACCGGTTTGTCGCTAAACATGGTGAAATATGGCCAAACAAACGGGCGCAAAGCTGGTGAATTTCTAGCCTTGTCAATGAGTCTTTTGGTGGTGTTGGCTGAAGATGAAGGCTAACCAGGACAGTAGGAGAACTTCCTGCTGCACCTTTGAATAGTGCTATATGAATTTTAATCTCTTACTGCAGAGCCAAATGAGGCCTGAGTTGAAAACCCTCCTCTGTAATGCAGTACCATGTTTCAGTGTTGGAACTGGTTATGTGTGCCAGTTGTGGTTAAGTGGTTAACACACTTGCCTCTGAGTCAGAAGGTTGTGGGTTCCAGTCCCACGCCAGAGACTTGAGCACATAAATCTAAGCTGACACTACAGTGCAGTACTGAGGGAGGGCTGCATTGTTGAAGGTGCCATTTTTCAGATGAGACATTAAACTGAGGTCCTGTCTGCTCTCTCAGGTGAACATAAAAGATCCCATGGCAGAATTTCAAAATGAGCAGCAGAGTATATTTGCCAATATTTATCTCTCAAGCAGCATCACTAAAACAGATTATCTGGTCATTATCATATTACTGTTTGCTGGGTGCAAATTGGTTGCTGTGTTTCCCACATTACTACACTCCATTGGCAGCAGAGTGCTTTGGGATGTCCGGAAGTGGTGAAAAGCGCTATATAAATGCAAGTCTTTTCTTTCATTCTTTATGGGTTTGAGGAGTGGAGTGCACCAATGTTGAGTTGCTACCAATGGACACCAGTTGGGGAGTGGGAGGGGGGGTGGATAGGACTCACTATTATGTTCAACTGTGAAAATGATGACAGCTGGTTTCAAACTTTACATCACAAATTATTTTTATTTGGGTTTGTGCTCAGATTTTGGAGCCCAAGATAAAATCAGAATGAATATTGACACTACTGTGCCAGCCAATGAGTTGGGGATAGGGGAAGGACTTGTTGTTTTAATTAGAGTCTCTGAACTCATAAGAACATAAGAACATAAGAAATAGGAGCAGGAGTAGGCCATACGGCCCCTCGAGCCTGCTCCGCCATTCAATAAGATCATGGCTGATCTGATCTTGACCTCAACTCCACTTTCCTGCCTGCTCCCCATAACCCTTTGACTCCCCTGTAGTTCAAGAATCTGTCTGTCTCTGCTTTGAATATAGCTCTAATGCTCTCTGGGGTGGATAATTCCAAAGATTCATGACCCTCTGAGAGAAGAAATTCCTCCTCTTCTTGTCTTAAATGGGCACCCTTTATCTGAAACCATGCCCCCTAGTTCTAGATTCCCCCACGAGGGGAAACACCCTCTCAGCATCTACCCTGTCAAGCCCCCTCAGAATCTTATACGTTTCAATAAGATCACCTCTCATTCTTCTGATCTCCAATAAGTATAGGCCCAACCTGCTCAACCATAAGACAACCCCTTCATCTCAGGAATCAACCTAGTGAACCTTCTCTGAACTGCCTCCGATGCTAGTATAATGCAGGTGGGCAGAGGAAACGTTTTAAGGACACACTCAAAGCCTCCTTGAAAAAGTGCAACATCCCCACCGACACCTGGGAGTCCCTGGCCCAAGACCGCTCAAAGTGGAGGAGATGCATCCGGGAAGGTGCCGGACACCTCGAATCTCTTTGCCGGGAGCACGCGGAGGCCAAACGCAAATAGTGGAAGGAGCGCACGACAACCCAAGCACCCCAGCCACCTGACCCTCCAACCACCGTCTGCCCCACCTGTGACAGAGACTGTAGGTCCCGCATCGGACTCATCAGTCACCTGAGAACTCATTTTTAGTGTGGAAGCAAGTCATCCTCGACTCCGAGGGACTGCCTAAGAATCTCACCTTAAATAATGGGGGGCTAATTTTAACCTTTTACTGCAGAGCCAATTGAGGCCTCAGTTGGAAGTCCTACTCTGTACTGTAATACCAGGCTGCAGTGTTCGAATCAATGATATGTGCCAGCTATGGCTCAGTGAGTAGCGCACTCTCCTCTGAGTCAGAAAGTTGTGGGTTCAAGTCCCACTCCAGAAACTTGAGCACAACTATCTAGGCTGACACTCCAGTGTAATGCTGAGGCAGTGCTGCACTGTCAGAGGTTCTATCTTTTGGCTGAGACATTAAACCGAGGCCCTGCCTGCTCTCTCAGGTGAATGTAAAAGATTCTATGCCAGTATTTCAAGTAAGACCTATGGAGTTACACTTGGTATTCTGGCCAATATTTATCCCTCAATCAACATCATTTTAAAACAGGTAATCTGGTCATTTTCATGCTGCTGGTTGTGGGAGCTTGCTGTGCGCAAATTGGCTGCCGTGTTTCCCACATTACAACAGTGACTACATGTCATTGGCTGTGAAGCACTATGGGACGTCCACAGGTGATGAAAGACGCTATATAAATGCAAGTCTTTTCTTTCCTTCTTTATGGGCTTGAGGAGTGGATTGCTCCAATGTTGAGTTGCTTCCAATGGACACCATTTTGGGGGCGGAGGAGGGGGTTGCACGGGAAGGGTGAGATAGGATTCACTTTTATGTTCAGCAGTGAAAATTTTGACCTCTGGTTTCAAACTTAACCATAAATTATTTTTTATTTGGGTTTGTGCTCAGGTTTTGGAGCCCTAGTTAAAATCAGAGTGAATATTGACACCACTGTGTCAGCCAATGAGCTGGGGGTGGGGGCGGGACTTGTTGTTTTAATTAGAGTCTCTGAACTCATGCCGCAAACTACAGCAAATGGAGTTTCCCTCCTACAGCAGGATTATGTCTCCAACAAAATGCAGTGAGTGGACGATAGTTACACAATACAAATTAATACCAGTTAGTTACTCCAGGCGTGATTGACGGGTGAGTTATCTAATCATCTCCAACCTGGTCTGGACTTGTGGAGTCACTATATAGCTGCCATGGGCAGAGTTGCGTAAAGTGGACTGGGAAAATAGATTAAAGTGTAGGACGGTTGAAGAACAGTGGTGTATATTTAAGGAGATATTTCACAACTCTCAAGAAAAATATATTCCAGTGAGGAGGAAAGGATGTAAGAGAAAAGATAGCCATCCGTGGCTAACTAAAGAAATAAAGGACGGTATCCAATTAAAAACAAGGGCATACAAAGTGACCAAAACTAGTGGGAGGACAGAAGACTGGGGAGCTTTTAAAAGCCAGCAAAGAACGACTAAAAATGTGATTAAGAAAGGGAAGATAGACGATGAAAATAAACTAGCACAAAATATAAAAACAGATAGCAAGAGTTTCTGTAGGTATATAAAAAGGAAAAGAGTGGCTAAAGTAAATGTTGGTCCCTTAGAGAATGAGACCGGAGAATTAGTAATAAAGAACATGGAGATGGCAGAAACTCTGAACAAATATTTTGTATCAGTCTTTACGGTAGAAGACACTAACAATATTCCAACAGTGGATAGTCAAGGGGCTATGGGGGGGAGGAACTTAACACAATCACAATCACTAAGGAGGTGGTACTCAGTAAGATAATGGGACTAAAGGCAGATAAATCCCCTGGACCTGATGGCTTGCATCCTAGGGTCTTAAGAGAAGTAGCGGCAGAGATTGTGGATACATTGGTTGTAATTTACCAAAATTCCCTGGATTCTGGGGAGGTCCCAGCAGATTGGAAAACTGCAAATGTAATGCCCCTATTTAAAAAAGGAGACAGACAAAAAGTAGGAAACTATAGACCAGTTAGCCGAACATCTGTGGTTGGGAAAATGTTGGAGTCCATTATTAAAGAAGCAGTAGCAGGACATTTGGAAAAGCAAAATTCGGTCAGGCAGAGTCAGCATGGATTTATGAAGGGAAGTCATGTTTGACAAATTTGCTAGAATTCTTTGAGGATGTAACGAACAGGATGGATAAAGGGGAACCAGTGGATGTGGTGTATTTGGACTTCCAGAAGGCATTTGACAAGGTGCCACATAAAAGGTTACTGCACAAGATAAAGGTTCACGGGGTTGGGGGTAATATATTAGCATGGAAAGAGGATTGGCTAACTAACAGAAAACAGAGAATCGGGATAAATGGTTAATTCTCTGGTTGGCAACCAGTAACTAGTGGGGTGCCGCAGGGATCAGTGCTGGGACCACAACTATTTACAATCTACATTAACGACTTGGAAGAAGGGACTGAGTGTAACGTAGCCAAATTTACTGACGATACAAAGATGGGAGGAAAAGCAATGTGTGAGGAGGATACAAAAAATCTGCAAAAGGACATAAATAGGCTAAGTGAGTGGGCAAAAATTTGGCAGATGGAGTACAATGTCAGAAAGTGTGAGATCATGCACTTGGGCAGAAAAAAATCAAAGAGCAAGTTATTATTTAAATGGAGAAAGATTGCAAAGTGCCTCAGTACAATGGGACCTGGGGTTACTTGTGCATGAGACACAAAAGGATAGTATGCAGGTACAGCAAGTGATCAGGAAGGCCAATGGTATCTTGGCCTTTATTGCAAAGGGGATGGAGTATAAAAGTAGGGAAGTCTTGCTACAGCTGTACGGGGTATTGGTGAAGCCACACCTGGAATACTGCGTGCAGTTTTGGTTTCCATATTTACGAAAGGATATACTTGCTTTGGAGGCAGTTCAGAGAAGGTTCACTAGGTTGGTTCCGGGGATGAGGGGGTTGACTTATGAGGAAAGGTTGAGTAGGTTGGGCCTCTACTCATTGGAATTCAGAAGAATGAGAGGTGATCTTAGCGAGACATATAATCTTATGAGGGGACTTGACAAGGTGGATGCAGAGAGGATGTTTCCACTGATGGGGGAGACTAGAACTAGAGGGCATGGTCTGAGAATAAGGGGCCACCCATTTAAAACAGAGATGAGGAGGAATTTCTTCTCTCAGAGGGTTGTAAATCTATGGAATTTACTGCCTCGGAAAGCAGTGGAAGCTGAGACATTTAATAAATTTAAGACAGAAATAGACAGTTTCTTAAGCGATAAGGGGATAAGGGGTTATGGGGAGCAGGCGGGGAAGTGGAGCTGATTCCATGATCAGATCAGCCATGATCTTATTGAATGGCGGAGCAGGCTCGAGGGGCCTAATGGCCTACTCCTGTTCCTATTTCTTATGTTCTTATATGTAGCCCTCCTTTGCTCAAATTGTGTACACCATTGAATTCTCAACTCAGTTGCTTACTGTATGCCTTACCCGTGTGGGCTTATCTGAACGGCTGTGTTAGGGCTGATCTGTCTCATTTCCAGGTTTGTGTGACATAACATCTCTCGTTGGTACCATCAGGTCTTGATTCATCTTTTTTGTTCATCATCGACACAATACTACTTGCGTTGCTTGCTCCACCCTTGTTTTGTTGAAATGTAAGAAAATACTTTTGTTACAGATAGAACCTTTCACATCCACCGGACATCTCAAAGCGCTTTACAGCCAATTAAATACTTTTTGAAGTGTAATCACTGTTATAATGTAAGAAACGTGGCAGCCAACTTGTCCACAGCAAGCTCCCACAAACGGCAATGTGATAATGACCAGATAATCTGTTTTTGTTATGTTGATTAAGGGATAAACATTGACCAGGACACCAGGGATAACTCCCCCTGCTCTTCTTCGAAATAGTGCCATGGGATCTTTTACGTCCACCTGAGAGCAGACAGGGCCTCGGTTTAACGTCTCATCTGAAAGACACAACTCCGACAATGCAGTGCTCCCTGAGTACTGCACTGGAGTGTCAGCCTAGATTAATCCATTATCCCTTCCCTGCAACTCCATCACCCGCTCCCCCCCTTCGCTCCCCCCTCCACACCCCTCCCCGTCCCAGATCTTCAAAACCATAGAACTCTTGAGTACAGTTTCCATTTTCCTAATTCTTCAGTTTCTTAAGTGGTGTTATCTAATTCCTTTATCCGGATTCCATTGCATTGTGTGCTCACTTGTATTTAACTGTGGGTGTTTGCCTTTGTACCAGTGTACTTTTTGTCAAGGTGGAGGACACATTCAGGCCTTTGGATCACAACAACAACAACTTGCATTTGTATAGCACCTTTAACATAGGACAGTAAAACGTCCCAAGGCCCTTCACAGGAGCATCATCAAACAAAATCAATAGTGGTGCGATTAAAATCGGGGATGCTCAGGAAGCCAGACGTAGAGGAGCGCAGATATCGTGGAGGTTTATGGAGCTGGAGGAGATGACAGAGATAGGGAGGGGCGAGGCCATGGATGGATTTGAAAACAAAAACTTGAGTCATGTAAGTCGCCCTGACGGAGACGATGGGAACAGATGGCGGTCTGAGTCCTCAAGACTTCTCCCCCTGAGTGCCTTAATCCTAACTTCAAAATCAGCATTTGGACATATGTCTGTGATCTTTCTATTCCCTGCACCAGTCACCTTCATCTCTTCCCTGAAATAATGGTGCCCAGTTAATTCTGGGGTCAGGTTGTTGGTGTTGTGGGCGCAGATTCCTCTTGGAGTTTGGTTCAGAATTGCAGCATTAGTCTGGGGCAAAATGGATTATTCCTGGCATCACTTCAGTATCAGAGGAACTAAGATTTATGGAAATGGAACCGCTATACCACCATTGGCCACATGAGGGCAGCTGTGATTCTAGCCAATAGTCACAGCTGATTGCAACATCACAATTACATTATCCTTATTGAAGCCAGATTAGAAAGTTCATTGCTTCCAGTGTAAACACATTGCAAATCTGACATACTGCAAGTACAGTTCAAATCAACACAGGGGAGGAAGTTGATTTGGCTCATCCTTCAATGGAAACCTACAGAACTCACTCACCGCTTCTAATCTATTGAGTGATTGCAGAGTCTTGCTTCCACCAGCCCACACAGAAGCGTATCCGGGTATTGATCATTCTATTTGTGAAGTGCTTCCTGACATCTCTTCTAAACCCTTGAGTATTAGGGAGAAACTATGTCCCATTGTCCTGCAGCTGTCATGAGATCCAGAGGGAGAGCACTAAAGAGCTGTATACTTAGTGCAACGTGCTATTTTTTGGTATTAATTCTCAGGGTATGAGTGTTGCTGGCAAGGCTGGCATTTATTGGCATCTAAGTTGATGGTGAGTTTTCTTCTTGAATATTAAATATTGGGAAGACCGAAGCCATTGTCTTTGGGCCCCACCACACTCCCTGTTCCCTAGCCACTGACTCCATTCCTCTCCCTAGCATCTGTCTCAGGCTGAACCAGACTGTTTGCAACCTTCGTGTCATATTTGACCCTGAGATGAGCTTCCGACCACATAAGTGGCATCACTAAGACCGCCTATTAGCACCTCCGTAACATCGCTCGTCTCTGCCCCTGCCTCAGCTCACCTACTGCTGAAACCCTCTTCTATGCCTTTGTTACCTCTCGACTTGACCACTCCAACGCACTCCTGGCTGGCCTCCCACATTCTACCCTCCGTAAACTTGAGGTCATCCAAAACTGCTCGCTGACCTACACTGGCTCCCGGTTAAACAACGCCTCGATTTCAAAATTCTCATCCCTGTTTCGAATCCCCCCATGATCCTCCCTACCTCTGCAATCTCCTTCAGCACCACAAACCCTCCCGAGATGTCTGCGCTCCTCAAATTCTGCCCTCTTGAGCATCCCTGATTATAATCGCTCAGCTATTGGTGGCCATGCCTTCTGTTGCCTGGGCCCTAAGCTCTGGAACTCCCCCCCCTAAACCTCTCCACCTCTCTATCTCTCGTTCCTTTTTTAAGACGCTTCTTAAAACCTACCTCTTTGACCAAACTTTTGGTCATTTGCCCTCATTTCTTATGTGGCTTGGTGTCAATTTTTATCTTATAATACTCCTGTGAAACGCCGTGGGATTTTTTACTACGTTAAAGGCACTATATAAATACAAGTTGTTGTTGTTGCTGGTATAGTTGAACCATTACAGTCCATGGTGGTGAAGATGCTTCCACAATGCTGTTGGGCAAGAGATTTCAGTATTTTAAAAAATTCGTTCCGGGATGAGGGTGTCGCTGGCAAGGCCGGCATTTATTGCCCATCCCTAATTGCCCCTTGAGAAGGTGGCGGTGAGCTGCCTTCTTGAACCGCTGCAGTCCTTGTGATGAAGGTACTCCCACAGCGCGGTTAGGGAGGGAGTTCAATGATTTTGAACGAGCGACGATGAAGGAACGGACGATATATTTCCAAGTCAGGATGTTGTGTGACTTGGAGGGGAACTTGGTGTTCCCATGCGCCTGCTGCCCTTGTTCTTCTAGGTGGTAGAGGTCGCAGGTTTGGGAGGTGCTGCCGAAGAAGCCTTGGCGAGTTGCTGAGGTGCATCATTTAGATGGTAGACACTGCAGCCAGGGGGCGCTGGTGGTGGAGGGAACGAATGTGTAAGGTGGTCGATGGAGTGGTTGGCTCTTCACCCAGTGACAAAGGAACAACATGGTACTCTTTCTGTTAGACGTTGTTCACCCTGCACGTACAAAGTGCTTTCCTGCCTGTCCATATTTCTCACTCTGATCTGGCGTGTCTTGGAGCTCCTCTACCATTTACTCCAGGTTTCTCTTAATGTTGTTTCAAGGAACTACGGTAAAGGTCCATAATAAGACTGCCAGTACAGCAGGGAGCATGGGGAACATTTCTTCATTGCACATGGGGGGAATTTCTTAAAGGGAACACAATTATTTTTGAAGTACACTTACTATTATGTAGCCACTTTTGTGTACAACAAGATCCCACAAAAATGAGGTAAATGAGCAGTTAATGGTCTTTTGATGGCAGTTGAGGGGTGTCTGTTGTGGCTCAGTTGGTAGCACCCTCACTTCTGAGTCAGAGGCTGCGGGTTCAAGTCCCACTCCAGAGGCTAAAATCTAGGCTGATCCTCAGTGGAGTGCTGCACTGTCGAAGGTGCCATCTTTCCAATGAGACGTTAAACTGAGGCCCCCTCTGCTCTCTCAAGTGGACGTGAAAAGATTCCATGAAACTATTTCGAAGAAGAGCAGGGGAGTTATCCCCGGTGTCCTGGCCTATATTTATCCCTCAATCAACATAACAAAAACAGATTATCTGATCATTATCACATTGCTGTTTGTGGGAGCTTGCTGTGCGCAAATTGGCTGCTGTGTTTATTACAACAGTGACTATACACTCCAAAAGTACTTAATTGGCTGTAAAGCACTTTGAGACGCCCGGTGGTTGTGAAAGGCGCTATATAAATGCAAGTCTTTCAAAGAATCCAATAGAACTGGTGCTGGAGCAGACGTTTATGTAGACAAGTTCAAAAGCCCGAGAGCTGCTCTTGTGTAGTGTTTGCTGCTGACTGCGTCCACCTCCGAGGTCAGGAAGTGTGGAGCGGTACTTTGTGGGGTTCACACACTTGGCTTGGGAAACCTGCACAAAATTGTAAGCAGCCAGGCAAGTACTTGGGGCTGCATTTTCCGGTCCTTTGCGCTCCGGGTCTCGCCCCCGGCGTGAAAGGCGCCGGTGAGGTCTCCTGCGCCCCTTCGCGTTCCTCCGGTCCGTTTTTGTGGCGGCGCTCAGCAGCACCGCCGGGAAGAGCTGCGCCAGGTTTGAGATACGGTCCGCCTTTCACCTCCTGCCCGACCCGCACGCCTGTAATCCACGCGGTGCAGCCATGCTGACGGCGGTGAGGACGGTAAAGTGTTGTACCAGTAAGTGCGCGTGTTTGCTCTTTTAATTTTTTTTCCACAATTTGTGTTGTGGTGGCGTGGGCAGTGTTTTGGGACTGTTTTTGTGTTTTCATTTTAAGGTCCCCCCCCCCCCCACCACCCCGCAGGCCTCTCTCGGAGCACACATCGCCTGGCACTTTAGTTCGCGGGTTTCCCATCCCTGCGCCACGAAAAGTGTACAACGCCTCCCTTCGCGCTGCGCACCGTGATGCAGGGCCCAGATGCCCAAACTTTCTAACCGAAGCGCAAACTATTCCCAGCCGCTAACTCTCCCGTTCCACCGCCGTTATCATCCCGAAAACAGGAAAGCGTAAAATCCAGCCCTTAGTCCGCTTGTGTCTGGGAATTTATTTTTAAAAACAAACGGGGGGGGGGGCGATAGCAGTAAAATTAGCAACAGATTGAGGCAACAGTCGTGTGGTAAGGGAGTGTTAACTCCCAAACTTCCACTCCCAAACCCAGACAGTGACTGTGAACATTCTTAACCCTCAATAACTTATCTCTGGCACAACGAGGAATGTAAAAATCAATAAAGCATTTATTTTCAGTAATTGTAATAAATTTATGAACAGCAATAAATTTATGAACAGCCATTTACACATGAAACTAATTTACATTTCACAAAGTGCATTAAAGGCGCAGTTTTCGACGTTTTGACACAACACTGCTAAGATTGAGGTCACCGATCCTAATGAATTTACAGCAACAGGTAGAATAAACTTGCAGAATGGGCATTTCATTGGCAAATGAACGTCAACACAGATCTGGGTGCGGTTTTACATTTTGGTAAGAAAAATAAGGAGGTGACTTGTTACTTGGAAAATAAGAATCTAAATGAGGAATCTCAAGGGATTTGGGAGTATAAATACCCAAATCACTAAAAGTAGTGACGCAGGTTAATAAGGCCATAAAAAAGCAAACCAAGCACTAGGGTTTATTTCTAGAGGGATAGAATTGAAAAGCTGTGCTAAACCTTGGTTTGACCACACTTGGGAGTACTATGTACAATTCTGGTCGCCATATTATAAAAAGGATATAGAGGCACTGGAGGGGGTGCAGAGAAGATTTACAAGGATGACACCAGAAATATGAGGGTTTACATATCAGGAAAGGATGAATAAGCTGGGTCTCTTTTCTTTTGCAAAGAGATGACTGAGGGGTGATCTAACAGAGGTCTTTAACATTATGAAAGGTTTTGATAGAGTGGATACAGAGAGAGTGTTTCTACTTGTGGGGAAGAGCATAACTAGAGGCCACCAATATAAGATAGTCACCAAGAAATCCAATAGGGAATTCAGGAGAAACTTCTTTACCCAGAGAGTGGTGAGAATATGGAACTCGCTACCACAGGGAGTGGTTGAGGCGAACAGTAAAGATGCATTTAAGGGGAGGCTAGACAAGCATATAGGGGAGAAGGGAATAGAGGGTTATACTGAGAGTTAGATGAGGAAAGACGGGAGGAGGCTCGAGTGGAGCATAAACGCTGGCAAGGATTAGTCGAGCCGAATGGTCTGTTTCTATGCTGTATATCCGACGTAGTTCTATGTAATATGACATCACATTGATCCGATCTTCCAATCTTGGTATAGTTTCCAGTAACAGCAAACCTGTCCTTACATTTTCTCTGAAGAGATGAAATATTTGCTCCAGATATTGCAATAAATGTCATCACGGCCTTTTCTATTTTTAAATGAGGCCAAGGTTAAAAAATTGTTATTCCAATAATAATCACAACACCCCTTCTCATTCTGTACCTCCCAAATGCATATAATATTCCCCATATCCTTTGTACTGATTCCATTGATTTAGTGCATTTCAGTACAGCAAGGTGCAATACATTATTGGTTTCATTGGAGGGGCATTATCACAGTGCCACACCGCATGATCACTCGATGGTTCCTGTGCTATAATGAAACACATGTTCTGATGCAACTTGATTCGGATCTTCTCAGTCAATCACCAACATTTCTTAGATGAAATAAACAATTGGTAGCTGCAAATATTAAGGTGGCTGTGCATTGAATTCCTCACTGAACTCAATTGCATGAAGTAATTTCTCTCTCAATATGTCAATGCTGCTATAGTTGGGGAGGTCCAGAGTCTTGGTGCAGGTATAGGCACGAGGATATGAGTAATCTGGCTCATCATGCCTGCTGTTAAAAATCGTAATCCTGAAACTCCCAATCCCTCCTGCTGACATTCTCTCACTTCCTGAGAGAAAGGCTGAGAATGGGAAAAGAACAGACAGTGAACTAACCGTCGCATTCGGAGCTACGCAGACCCATTTTATTTATAGAACATTTTTTTTTCTCTTGACGCCCAAATCTGTCCTTGCTACTTGTCCCTGAAAAATGATAGCTGGTGCCCTCTATGTAGCCCCGTGTCAGCATTAAAAAACAACGTCACAATCTTTAGTGGCCTGTCTGGGGCCCCCATAGTGGGGTCCACTTGTATCCTTTGGGCGAATGTCATTACGCTTAAACACATGCCTATTAAAGAAAGACTTGGATTTATATAGCGTCTTTCACGACCACTGGACGTCTCAAAGTGCTTTACAGCCAGTGAAGTACTTTTGGAGTGCAGTCACTGTTGTAATGTGGGAAACGCGGCAGCCAATTTGCGCACAGCAAGCTCCCACAAAAAGCAATGTGACCTGATAATCTGTTTTTTTGTTATGTTGATTGAGGGATAAATATTGGCCAGGATACTAGGGATAACGCCCCCCCCCCCCCCCGGCTCTTCTTCGAAATAGTGCCATGGGATCTTTTTAAGTCCACCTGAGAGAGCAGACGGAGCCTCGGTTTAACGTCTCATCCGAAAGACGGCATCTCCGACAGTGCAGCACTCCCTCAGTACTGCACTGGAGTGTCAGACTAGATTTGGCTGAGGAAGCAGGAGCTGCCAGTGTAGGGCGTCTCTGCCCTCGCCGATGCTTCTCCTGAAGTGCCACCGGGCATCAATCGCAAGGCCCCGCGCAGGCTGCTTACCAGCCGCTGCCACTGGAAGAGATACCGCATGGCAAATTTCAAGGGTCCGCGCGTGGAAAAACAAAATTAGAGGGAATCACTGGCCTTCGCTCCTGCAACTTTGGTCTTGTTCGCAGTGGATGGACTTGAAACTACTACACAAGGCCAAGACAGTGACTCAGTGAGTAGCACCCTCGCCTCGGAGGCAGAAGATTGTGGGATCAAGTCCCACTCCAGAGACTTGGGCACACAAAATCTAGGTCGACACACTGAGGGAGCGCTGCACTGTCGGAGGTGCCGTCTTTCGCATGAGCCGTTAAACCGAGGCCCCGTCTGCTCTCTCAGGTGGATGTAAAAGATCTCATGGCACTATTTCGAAAAAGAGTAGGCGAGTTATCTCCTGGCCAATATTTATCCCTCAATCAACATCACTAAAGACAGGTAGTCTGGTCATTATCACATTGCTGTTTGTGGGAGCTTGTTGAGCGCAAATTAGCAGCCGCATTTCCAACATTACAACAGTGACTGCACTTCAAAAATTACTTCAGTGTCTGTAAAGCACTTTGGGACGTCCGGTGGTCGTGAAAGGTGCTAGATAAATGCAAGTTTTATTTAAAGCAAGTTCAGGGCCCAGGTGTCTAACATAACCAGTCCATTTGGCTGCGGAATCTGTAAAACTAAATTCGATCATCCAAAGCACCAGCAAAAATGGCAGGGTACCATTTAAAACAAATGGAATTTCACTTATTCAGTCACTAAATCAATAGCCACGATATGATCCCCTTAAAGGTACAAACACCTTTATCACGATGCAACAGAGTATCCTTTCATCATTATCATAGGCAGTCCCTTGAAACGAGGATGACTGCTTTGACACCAAAAAGGATGAGTTCACAGGTGTTTCAATGAAGGACCTAATATTCCAGGTCCCGAACTACATGTTGAAGGGTGGAAGATGCCTGTGCGTGGATTTTTTCAACGTGTGGTGGCCGTTGCACACCAGCCACCACACGGGCTTGACGGAGCTAGGTCTTGGTCCAGTGGCAAGGTTTAACCAGGACGACTGGAGACCTGCTCTGCTGCACGGACCTAGTGCGCACACATATCGCAGTGTGGGCTGGGCCCGTGCTGCCCCTGGGCCCTCGCCTCTTCTGGACCCCGAACTCACGCCTCTCCTGGGCCCCAATCACATCCCTCTACATTCTTTCGGCGCTCCTTCGCTTCGACCTCGCTGCTCCTGCTGTACCTGCCCACGCTCCAATCACCAAGTATCCTTGGCGAGTATCCTCTAACCTCCTCTAACCCATCATGAGCAACGGCATGGGAGATCTTCTAGCAATTATTAGCAATGATCAATACAGTCAATATCACCTCAGGATGGAGGACCAGTTATGAGGAGGGACCAGAGAAGCTGGGAGTGTTCTCCTTAGAGCAGAGAAAGTTAAGGGAAGAGTTAATGGATGTGTTGAAAATTATGAGGGATTTTGATAAGAGTAGATTGGGAGAAACCATTTTCACTGGCGGGAGAAATGATAATCAGTCGACACTGATCTAAGATCATTGGCAAAAGAATCGCAGTGAGTTGTTACGATCTGGAAAGCACTTTAAAAAGGGAGTTGAATATATCCTTGAAAAAGAAAAACATTGCGCAGGGCTGTGGGGAAAGATCAAGGGGAGTGTGACTAATTGGACAGCTCTACAAAAAAGCCAGCAAGATGGGCCGAATGGCCTCCTTCTGCACTGCAAGATCTTAAGATCTATCCACCTTGGACGGCTACATTATTAATCCTAACAAAAGCACCTCCGCCTGGATAATGGGCCGTGTTAAGATGCACACTTCTGTTATGTTCAATCAAACGCAATAAGCATATTTACCAAGAAACAGCCTTTTCTTCTCCTCTGGTAGGTTTCCAAAGGTTTCCCAAAAGTTCCTGACTGTTCTGTCAGCTTGATTATATCCACTGTATACTGTATTCTGTAGAGATAAAACATGGACTGATGGAGATTGGCTTGTATTCCCCCATTGAGTTTAGATGGTTGAGGGGTGATCTAACTGAGATGTTTAAAATGACAATGAGGTTCATATTGTCCTCTGTTAAGGGGATCCCTAATAAGAGAGCACAAGTTTAAATTAGAGCTGGGCTGTTAAGGAGTGAAATCAGGAGGCACACAAATCGTACTGGGAATCTGGATCCCCCTGACCCCGCCTGCCCCCAACCCCCAAAGACTGGGTGCTGGGTCAATTGAAATTTTCAAAACTGAAGTTTTCAAGACTGAAATCAACAGATTTTTGTTAGGTAAGGGTATCATTGTTGTATTGTGGGAAATGCAGCAGCGAATTTGGGCACAGCAAGCTCCCACAAACAGCAATGTGATTATGACCGGATAATGTTTTTTTGTTATGTTGATTGGGGGATAAATATTGGCTAGCAACAGACAAACATTTCTCCTTCCACATTCAAAGGCCGATGATATTCAGATCCTGAGGAATCAAGTGGCTCTGTCAGATCTTGACGTGATGTTTAGTTTCAGATTCCTGTCTGAAAATCCTCCCTTTCTAATACCTGACAGGCTGACTCAGGATCCAACCGGGTCATCCTCGATACGAGGGACTGCCTATAATAATACTATTGGCCAGGACACCGGGGAGAAATCACCTGCTCTTCTTCGAAATAGTGCCATGGGATCTTTTACATCCACCCGAGAGAGCAGATGGGGCCTCGGTTTAACGTCTCATCCGAAAGACGGCACCTCCGACAGTGCGGCACTCCCTCAGCCCTGCACTGGGAGTGTCAGCCTGGATTTTTTTGTGCTCAAGTCCCTGGAGTGGGTATTTGAACCCTCAACCTTCTGAATCAGAGGCGAGAGTGCTACCCACTGAGCCACAGTTGACACTATCTAATTAAATGTTGGAGCAGGCTTGAGGAGTTGAGTGACATGTTCATAGAAACATAGAAAATAGGTGCAGGAGCAGGCCATTCGGCCCTTCGAGCCTGCACCACCATTCAATATGACCATGGCTGATCATGCAACTTCAGTACCCCACTCCCACCTTCTCTCCTTATACCCCCTGATCCCTTTAGCCGTAAGGGCCACATCTAACTCCCTTTTGAATATATCCAACGAACTGGACTCCACAACTTTCTGTGGTAGAGAATTCCACAGGTTCACAATTCTCTGAGCGAAAAAGTTTCTCCTCATCTCGGTCCTAAATGGCTTACCCCTTATCCGCCCGATTGTACTTTCAATTGAAGTGTGACGATCAAAACTATCTCCAGGGATTTTGATGACAATTGGATGTGGTTTTGTGTTTATAGACTATCGTTTAATGTGCCCCGACACTATATTTGCTCCCTTTGCACCCAGGTCAGACACTGTCCAGAATATTGAACAGTAAATGAGCAAGGCCAGGACACAACACCATACCTGTTCCAGCAGTTCCCACTCGTAATTGATGTTTCCATGGATAACGGCCATCAGTTCCTCCGGTAGGAAAACGTCTATAACTGGCAGTGAAAAGCTGCTTCTGAAACCTTCCGAAAAGGCTTTGAATTGTTTCTCCACAGATATGTTAAGCTTATAATCCACATAAGCATCAACAAACTGTATTCTATTTGAAAATAAATCAAGATTTAGAAAATGCTTAATTTACACATTAAAAAAAGACCTGCATTTATATTGCGCCGTTCACGACCACCGGATGTCCCAATGCGCTTTACAGCCAATTAAGTACTTTCCGAGCATAGTCACTGTTGTAATGTGGGAAACGCTGCAGTCAATTTGCGCACAGCAAGCTCCCACAAACAGCAATGTGATAATGACTAGATAAACTGTTTTTGTTATGTTGATTGAGGGATGAATATTGGCCCCTGGACACCAGGGATAGCTCCCCTGCTCTTCTTCGAAATAGTGCCGCGGGATCTTTTACATCCACTTAAGGGCAGACAGGGCCTGGGTTTAACGTCGCGAAAGGCGCTATATAAATGCAAGCCTTTCTTAAAAGGGAATTGTTGTACTTCCTTTCTTCGTGTCATGAGCCTGGAAGGTAACGGTGCAGGTTAGGACTGTTGACGAGGAGTCTGCCCCACCGGCTCCAGGAACTGGGTAAATTGCAGGCGATCTGCCCGTCAAACAGCTGCCGGGCGGGGCTCCTGACAGCTGAGCAGACACTGAACATAGGTCCTCCGATCCAAACGGACCGGGCAGGTCCCAGGTCAATCCTTGATGTGTGCTGAGGTAGTTAGCCTCAGCCAGGGAGCTAAGACGAGCGAATCAGAGTGTCCGCTTGCCCCCTCCCTCCCCCCGCCCACCCTCATCATATCTAGCCATTCTTCCTGGTCAGGAGTTGAGTCAGGCTAACCACTGTAATGTGTGCTCCTGTGAGTATGCTCACAGGTTGGTAGAGCTGTTGACAACAAAATAGTTGTAGAGCTGTTGATGTTCCATTATTTGAAGGGACTGCCCCTCAAATTCTGGCTGCGCTTCAGTCCCACACTCCTGATCTTTGGGCACCCTGTGCGGAGGGGAGCAGGCAGGTCGGAAGGCCACCTCGTAGGACTGCTCCTGGGCCTGGCAACGCTAGCCATTAACCGGTCCAGGCAGCGGGCGGTCGAGGAGGTCGTTCAGCCCGACTGCCTGCCTCTCTTCCGCGGTTACATCCGAGCCAGGGTGCCCCTTGAGATGGAGCATGAGGTGTCCACCGGTATGCTCATGGCGTTCCGCGAGAGGTGGGCGCTGGAGGGACTGGAGTGCATCATCACCCCCGCCAACCAAATTTTAATTTGATGTTTTTTGTCTAAAATTTAATTTGTTTAATGTGCTGGTTTTAGTGCCCCCCCCCCCCCCCAATCACTTTTAGCCAGGGGGCACTTGTATAATTTTTGTGTTGGTGCCCACAAAAAACCCCGCAAAAAAACAAAGGGGCACCTGAAAAGCTTTTGGAATGTGCCCCCCCTTTAATCAGGGGGAAATTATTTATTGTCTTACAACAAAATAGTTGTAGAGCTGTTGAATCATCACCCCCAGCAACCAAATTTTAGTCTGATCGTTAAAGTTTAAAATTTAATTTGTCGGTTTTAGTGCCCTCCTCATTAACAAGGGGGCACTTGATTTATAGATTCACAAAAATAATTGTGGAGCTGTTCCAGGCACTTGATTTAAAGTTTCTACGGAAACTAGTTGTAGAGCTGTTGAGTTGGGAGTGGCTTAGCCAGTCACGTGATGTTCACAAGACTCAATAAAACCCCAGTCAGTTGGGTTCGGGGGATCCACGATGGGGCAGGTGGTCGTGAGCCTGGTGGATGAACTGGTAATGTGTAGTGTGATTAAACGTTTGCTAATAAACCAACTAGTTCTTAATAGCAATGTGTTGCTATCAATTCTTAGGCAAAGACCCCATGAAGCAAATACATTACAACAACCTGTTCACATTAAATGGTCTTCATTTCAGACAAGGTTCACTAGGTTGATTCCGGGGATGAGGGGGTTGACTTATGAGGAAAGGTTGAGTAGGTTGGGCCTCTACTCATTGGAATTCAGAAGAATGAGAGGTGATCCTATCGAAACGTATTAAGATTATGAGAGGGCTTGACAAGGTGGATGCAGAGGGGATGTTTCCACTGATGGGGGAGACTAGAACTAGAGGGCATGATCTTAGAATAAGGGGCCGCCTATTTAAAACAGAGATGAGGAGAAATTTCTTCTCTTAGAGGGATGTAAAACTGTGTAATTCACTGCCTCAGAGAGCTGTGGAAGCTGAGACATTGAATAATTTAAGACAGAAATCGACAGTTTCTTAAATGATAAGGGGATAAGGGGTTATGGGGAGTGGGGAAGTGGAGCTGAGTCCATGATCAGATCAGCCATGATCTTATTGAATGGCGGTGCAGGCTCGAGGGGCCGTATGGCCTACTCCTGCTCCGATTTCTTATGTTCTTATTACAGAAACAACACAGGGCGCCATCTGCTGGATGCAAAAGCAGTGGACGAGGAAGATGAAGAATGACATGGCAAGTAAATGCAGAGACTGCCGACATTCATCAAATCTTACCACAGAACACAAGGCATGTCCTGCAGGAGAAAAGAGGGCGACGGAGAAGGGGTATAATTGCATCCAATGTGCATTACTGAATTATGTAAGTACCCTCAATTAACCCACAACTCTGGCCTCAATACATGATGCTGTTTTCTAGACACCTGTATTTGATTGAACATTACTGTAAATGTAGCTCCGGTCAAAGAGCAAAATTAATTCAGCAAAATATCTGAATGAACAGTTCACATTAATGAAGAACATTTACCTGTTATACTTTTGAACTGGTGTTATGGTGCCACCAGGAATGAGTTCCTGTATAACTTCCTGCCCATCAGCTGTTTTCTCGCGTATCTGCAAAAAGAAACCCACATGAGATGTAGTGACTTTTTCTCCTGCTTTTGTCTGCAGTTCTCAACAATATTCTGCAATAAGTTCAAACATCATCATGCTTGCCTTTTCTTCCGATTACCCAACTCACATGAATTCATTTAGACTCGTTATGCACTGTATTTTTCTCCCGGGTGGGTTTGCCCATGGGGTTGGGAGAACAGGGGTAGTCCTGTTGTCCCGACCTCACCATGACCCCACCCTGGGCCGAGCAACATTTTGGATGTAGGGCAGGAACTCTGCTGTCCAAGAGGGCCACCTCGCTTCTATGAAGTGCTGCAATGGAGCGGGACACTCCGCGGGAGGAAGCACCAATAAAAGGGGCAGAAGAGACCCAAAGAATGTTCGTTGTTTTTTTTTAAGGCGGCTCACCATAAACTGAGACCTCTAAGAAGAGGGAAATTAAGAGGTCACTCCTCTCCTCTACTCTCCCAAGTGGGTAGTGTTTTTTAAAATTTATTTGTTCACAGGATGTGGACATCGCCAGCGAGGCTGGCATTTATTGTCCATCTCTATTTGCCCTTGAGCCACACACAACTGAGCAGCTAGGCCATTTCAGAGGGCAGTTAAGAGTCAACCACATTGCTGTGAGTCTGGAGTCACATGTAGGCCAGACAGGGTAAGGACAGCAGATTTCCTTCCCCTGAAGGACGTTAGTGAACCAGATGTTTTTTTTTACGACAATCATATTATGGTCATCATTACTGATACTTGCTTTTTATTCCAGTTTTATTTATTCACTGAATTGAAATTCCCCAGCTGCCGTGGTGGGATTTAAACTTGTTTCTCTGGATTACTAGTCCAGTCACGTTACCACTATGCTACCATGCCCAATGGGGTGTGGGTTTGCATCCAAAAGTGTAATACAACCAGCGTAATCAGTTAACCTCTTCTTATAACCTCAGGTGGACATAAAAGACCCCACCGCATTGTTCGAAGAAGAGCAGGGGAGTTATCTCCAGTGTCCTGGCCAATATTTATCCCTCAATCAACATAACAAAAAAGAATTTGATTATCTGGCCATGTATCGCTTTGCTTTAAAACAAATTGAGTAGAAATTGGTCATCGTTGTGCCGTAACAGAAAACCGGGGCAAAAACTGACCAATTTCGCTGGGCTATGTTCTGTGCCCCAAGGATGCCTGATAAACGATCCACCCGATATTGGGTTGGGCTGCTGATTAGGACATGCGAGATGCCGAAAGCCTGTTTAAGGCCACCGCGGGAGAAATTGGGCTGCCCGGAGCGAAGCAGGCGTTGGGCACCGAGAAAGGTAAGTTTACTTTTTTAAAAATTCATGGAGAGATGGCTGCAATCGCACCCTCCTCCACCAGGCCCCGGCACATGCCACAGGGCCACTGCCGGCAAGGCTTGTGGGGCAAAATGCGTTTCCCGGGATGGGCGAGCTGCGTGTGGAGGCACGACAGGTGTTTACAGCTCTCCAAGCGGACGAGGTCCAATCTCGACCCTCTCAATTTGGAGTACGCATTGCTTCCCATCATCCCCTGTGCTCACTGAGCTACATTGGCTCCCGGTTATGCAACACCTCCATTTCAAAATTCTCATCCTTGTTTACAAATCCCTCCATGGCCTCAACCCTCCCTATCTCTGTAATCTCCTCTAGCCCACAACCCTCCCGAGATATCTACGCTCCTCTAATTCTGCCCCCTTGAGCATCCCTGATTGTAATCGCTCAACCATTGGTGGTCGTGCCTTCTGTTGCCTGGGCCCCAAGCTCTGGAACTCCCTCCCTAAACCTCTCTGCCTCTCGTTCCTCCTTTAAGACACTCTTTAAAACATACCTGTTCGACCAAGCTTTTGGTCACCTGCCATAATTTCTTCTTATGTGGTTCAGTGTGAAATGTATTTGTTTTGTCTTATAATACTCCTGTGTAGCGCCTCGGGACGTTTCACTACGTTAAAGGTGCTATATAAATACAAGTTGTTGTTGTTGTTGCTTGCACGGTGCTAATTGAAGCACTGACCACACTCGATCAGCTTCGCTGGGTAGGCCACATGGTTCGCATGCCAGATACGAGACCCCTAAGCAAATGCGCCAAAGATGGGCAGCAGAAACTTAACAAGGACGCCCTCAAAGCCTCCCTGGTAAAGTGCGACATCACCACTGACACCTGGGAGACCCTGGCCAAAGACCGCCCGAGGTGGAGAAAGTGCACCCGGGAGGGCGTTGAGACTCGAGTCTCAATGCCGAGAGTGTGAAGAGGTCAAGCGCAGGCAGCGGAAGGAGTGTGCGGCAAACCAGTCCCACCCAACCCTTCCCTCAACGACTATCTATCCCACCTATGACAGAGTCTGTAGCTCTCGTATTGGACTGTTCCACCACCAAATGACTCACTTCAGGAGTGGAAGCAAGTCTTCCTCGATTCCGAGGGACTGCCTATGATGATGATGCTAATTCTGAATGGCCTACTCCGGTTCCTCTGTGCTCTCTGGTCTTTTCGGTGTACTTCAATTTGTTAACAGTTTGAAAGTAGCAAGTAGATTAGTGATATATTACAAGAGTAAACCTACTGTAAAATCCAGATCGAGTATGTCTTCAATGTCACTGTACTCGTAATCAAGGACATACTGGAGTGTTCTGAATGAACAAGAAAAGATGCAGAAATTGAAAGCGAGTTAGTATGATTTGTCATTATGTTGCCAGTTTCAAAGCAAGATTTGTATAAGACCATGCGATTTACATCGATCAGGAAGTGCTCAGTGAACTGGGCTGCAAATGTTATATACTAATACTACAGATGCTGGAAATCTGAAATAAAGAAACAGAAAATGCTGGAAATACTCAGCAGGTCAGGCAGCGTCTGTGGAGAGAGAAACAGAGTTAACGATTCAGGTCGACGACCTTTCGGCAGAACTGTGATGGGACCGCCAGAGAGAGCTGGTGGTCAGAGCTGTCCCGGAGCGCTGATGGAAGGAATGATTGAGAAAGATAAGTGAAATCGATATTTTGTTGTGTTTTCTTTGGCAATTCACCTTTATTTCGGGGGAGTACTTTATTGGGAATGTTTTTTGTGTTTTTTGTTCTGGGTTTTTTTGCAGGGAGGCTGTTGAGGTGCCCCGAGACCGGCTCTTTAGCTCTGGATTTTCAGTTGCTCACCGGCCCAGAACCATAAGAGAGGTGTGGAAGTGCTCCGCCTCACACTCAGGGCCCAGCAACCCAATTTTTTGGCTGTGTCGCGAACCATTTTCCAGTGCAAAATTTACCACCCCACCGCCATTAGCGCCTTAATAAGCCACCAACCGAAAATCCAGCCCTTTATATTTTAAGTTGTCATTTTTATGGCTAATTTATCATGACTCATTGTAATAACTTGAAAATATAGGATCGGTCTTATTTTCCACAGGACATTGAGCCAAGGATGAGAGGTACATTTTACAAAAAGGGGGCCGATATTAAAGGTTAGGTCATTCGATGGGTTAAAGAGTGAACAGATGTTTGGAACCATGCCACCAAGCTCATGGTCTATAGGGGTGTAGTAATACCCTCCCTCAGAGACATGGACCATATACAGTAGACACCTCAAGTCACTGGAGAAATACCACCAACGATGTCTCTGCAAGATCCTACAAATCCTCTGGGAGGACAGACGCACCAATGTTAGTGTCCTTGACCAGGCCAACATCCCCAGCATTGAAGCACTGACCACACTTGATCAGCTCCGCTGGGCAGGCCACACTGTTCGCATGCCAGACACGAGACTCCCAAAGCAAGCGCTCTACTCGGAACTCCTACACGGCAAACGAGCCAAAGGTGGGCAGAGGAAATGTTACAAGGAAATCCTTAAAGCCTCCCTGAGAAAAGTTCAACATCCCCACCGACATCTGGGAGTTCCTGGCCAAAGACCGCCCTAAGTGGAGGAAGTGCATCCGGGAGGGTGCCGAGCACCTTGAGTCTCATCACCAAGCGCAGACAGTGGAAAGAGCATGCGACAAATCAGACTCCCCACCCACCCCTTCCCTCAACGACTATCTGTCCCACCTGTGACAGGGACTGTGGTTCTCATATTGGACTGTTCAGCCACCTAAGGACTCATGTTAAGAGTGGAAGCAAGTCTTCCTCGATTCCGAGGGACTGCCTATGATGATGAGATGTTTGGATTTCACTCACTTTCCTTCTGTTGGTGAGAGTTCCTTCAGATCCTCCAATGTTGGCTGCACATGAAGCAGCTTTTTGTACAAAGCCAGTGGGAAGCGAAAGTTGCAAACAAAACCATGAGATACAGCAAGTCCGCAGAGAATTCCCACAATGTGAAATACATCATCCCTTTCCGGTTCCTGTGTGAATTTAAAAAAGAATTAACTTGTAAAATCCTTCCTCGCAAAGTCTTCACAATACTTTGTAGCGCCAGAATCCAGGCTCCAGCCGGGACCACAAGAGTAATTTTCCGACTGTGTGATCCCGGAAGGGAGCCTTAAAAGTCATCAGAGCTCACTGAAAATCTGGGCATGTGCCCTGTGATATGACCTCTCTGCAAGTGAGTCTCCCTACAGGGAGCACGAAGTTGGATAAATACCCTGGATAATGCAACTGCATGCTGCCCTTGATTCCAGAACAAGCCAGTTTTATTGACTAATTTTTTACCATGCATTGTTTTGTTGTTTGTACATAACACCAATTTGTCTTGGACCCTCAGCAGTAGGCCTTCATAAGCAGGTTTACAAGATTATGGAACGGCAGTGTGTAGAATATATTCTTCATTCATGGGATGTGGGCATCGCTGGAAAGACCGGCATTTACTGCCCATCCCTAGTTGCCGCGAAAAGGCTAAGAGCGGATGCCTATGGCATCGGGACTTCTTTCAACCATCAAATGTGGCAAATTGCTCGGGCACCGATAGGAAACTATATGCACGGGTTACCAACAGGAAGAATGATTGGTGCAGCAGCCCTTTAATGAGTGTTTTTAAAGAGATAATAACTTCAAAGCATCAGGGCATTGGTCCCCATACTGCGACTTGGTTTCACTTTTCCTGGATATTAGAAGGCCGAAAAAATACTGCTGGTATGCTTTTTGCAATTTTTGAAGGCCATCTTAATGGGCCAGTCAGCATAGTAAATCTTACCCAGTTGGGAAACCAAAGCAAGTCAGAGTCAGAGTGCTGAAATATCCTTTTGTTGTTATGCAGTTCCCTGCTAAAGAGAGTGAAGAATTCCTGCGATACCCCATGACCGAAACATTGTTCATTTGTAAATCGGACCTGAAATGATAACAAGAAGAATAAATATATGGGCTAGAAATTGGCCTCCTTTGTGCCTCCCGTTATTGTTTCCGGGGGGGTGATAACAGGGTGCTAACTACTGATCGACCGGGCACGGCAAAATAAACGACTCCCGCTAAATTGACCTAAAGTGTTCATAAGGGTTTTGACACGTCTGGGAGTGAGGCAGGATGAAAGCTGGGGAATGTTGCAGAGGTGTAAGTATGTAGTCCGAGAACAGATGGTGTCATATTTGACCCTGAAACGAGCTTTGAACCATATGAATAAGATCGCCTATTTCCATCTCTGCAACATCGTCCGTCTCTGCCCCGCCTCAGCTCATCTGTTGCTGAAACCCACATCCATGCCTTTGTTACCTCTAGGCTTGACTATTCCAACACACTCCTGGCTGGCCACCCACATTCTACCCTACGTAAACTAGAGGTGATCCAAAACTCGGCTGCCCGTGTTCTAACTGGCACCAAGTCCCGCTCACCCATCCACCCCTGTGCTCGCTGACCTACATTGGCTTCCGGTTAAGCAACGCCTCGCTTTCAAAATTTTCATCCTTGTTTTCAAATCCCTTCATGGCCTTGCCCCTCCCTATCTCTGTAATCTCCTCCAGCCCCACAACCCCCCGAGATTTCTACGCTCCTCTAATTCTGCCCTCCTGAACATCCCTGATTACAAGTGCTCAATCCTAAGCTCTGGAACATCTGCCTAAATCTCTCCGCCTCTCTTCCCTCCTTCAAGACACTCCTTAAAACCTACCTCTTTGACCAAGCTTTTGGACACCTGCGCTAATTTCTACTTATTCGGCTCGGTTTCAAATTGTTTTTGCTCATAATACTCCTTGGAACATTTCACTACGTTAAAAGTGGTATATAAATACAATTTGTTGTTGTTGCCTAACCCCTCTTCCCTTCCCCTATCATGGCCATAGTGGTAGATCAAAGGCTGTGGTTTTTTTTCCAACTATAAATCCTGGTGTCCACATTTATAATGGAAACTGCCTATGTAAACCTGTCATGCTGTAATGACACCCACTTGCCAGTGGTGGTGCTGCAGCACTTCTGTTTTGTATCTCCCAGTTCCTCAGCCTCTCCTGAAGAAATACTCGTATGCTCAAACCAACGTTAATTTGTTTCCCAAATTACTAGCTAACTATAATTAAGATCAAATCAAAATACTGTATAAAAAAATGAGTTTAAAGCCGGGACTAAATTTGTGCATGCTGGCATAATTATCTAACCTTATTTCACCTCAGGATCATACTTGGTTTAGACAACACCATGGAAGATCAATTAGTAACATATTAGAAATCACCCTCTCCGCCTGCACTTCCGGTCTACAAAAACTTACATAAGAACATGGTGATTTTAATCTTCATATTGATTGGACAAATCAAATTGGCCAAGGTAGCCTTGAGAAAGAGTTCATAGTGTGTATCTGGGATGGTTTCCTTGAACAGTACGTTGTGGAACCAACCAGGGAGCAAGCTATCTTGGATCTGGTACTGTGTAATGAGATAGGATTAATAAATGATCTCACAGCAAAGGATTCTCGAGGAAAGAGTGATCATAGCATGGTTGAATTTCAAATTCAGTTGGAGAATGAGAAAGTCGGGTCTCAAACTAGTGTCCTAATCTTAAATAAAGGCGATTACAAAGATATGAAGGCAGAGTTGGCTAAAGTGGACTGGGAAAATAGATTAAAGCGTAAGACGGTTATAAGCAGTGGCAGACATTTAAGGAGATATTTCATAACTCTCAACAAAAATATATTCCAGTGAGAAGACTTTAAGAGAAGGGATAACCATCCATGGCTAACTAAGGAAGTAAAGGATGGTATCAAATTGAAAACAACGGCATATAATGTTGCCAGGATTAGTGGGAGGCCAGAGGATTAGGACATTTTTAAAAACTAGCAAAGGATGACTAAAATAATAGAGATGAATTATGAGAGTAAACTAGCAAGAAATATAAAAGCAGATAGTAAGCGCCGAAAGCGTGCAGAAAACAAGCGCCGTCAGCGGAAAGAGCGTGTGGCAAACCAGTCCCACCCACCCCTTCCCTCAACGATTATCTGTCCCACCTGTGACAGAGTCTGTGGTTCTTGTATTGGACTGTTCAGCCACCTAAGAACTCATTTTAAGAGTGGACGCAAGACTTCCTCGATTACGAGGGACTGCCTATGATGATGGTATAAAAAGAGAGTAGCTAAAGTAAACATTGGTCCCTTAGAGGATGAGATTGGGGAATTAATAATGGGGAACAGGGAAATGGCAGAGACTTTAAACAAATATTTTGTATCGGTCTTCACAGTAGAAGACATTAAAAACATCCCAATAATAGATAATCAAGGGTCTATAGGGAAGGGGGAACTTAAAAAATCATTATCACTAAAGAAAAAGTACTCAGTAAAATAATGGGACTAAAGGTGGACAAGTCCCCTGGACCTGATGGCTTGCATCCTAGAGTCTTAAAAGAAATGCTGCAGAGATAGTGGATGCATTGGTTGTAATCTACCAAAATTCCCTGGACTCTGGAAAGGTCCCAGCGGATTGGAAAACTGTAAATGTAATGCCCCTATTTAAAAAAGGAGTGGGACAGGAAGCAGGAAACTATAGACCAGTTAGCCTAATATCTGTGGTTGGGAAAATGTTGGAGTCCATTATTAAAGAAGCAGTAGCAGGACATTTGGAAAAGCAAAATTCAGTCAGGCAGAGTCAGCATGGATTTATGAAGGGGAAGTCATGTTTGACAAATTTGCTGAAGTTCTTTGAGGATGTAAAGAACAGGGTGGATAAAGGGGAACCAGTGGAGGTGGTGTATTTGGACTTCCAGAAGGCATTTGACAAGGTGCCACATAAAAGGTTACTGCTCAAGATAAAAGTTCACGGGGTTGGGGGTAATATATTAGCATGGATAGAGGATTGGTTAACTAACAGAGAACAGTCGGGATAAATGGTTAATTCTCGGGTTGGCAACCAGTAACCAGTGGGGTGCCGCAGGGATCAGTGCTGGGACCTCAACTATTTACAATCTATTTTAACGACTTGGAAGAAGGGACTGGGTGTAATGCAACCAGTTTGCTAACGATACAAAGGTGGGAGGAAAAGCAATGTGTGAGGACACAAAAAATCTGCAAAAGGACATAGACAGGCTAAGTGAGTGGGCAAAAATTTAGCAGATGGAGTATAATGTCGGAAAGTGTGAAGTCATGCACTTTGGCAGAAAAAAAATCAAAGAGCAAGTTATTATTTAAATGGAGAAAGATTGCAAAGTGTCCCAGTACAGCGGGACCTGGGGGTACTTGTGCATGAAACACAAAAGGATAGTATGCAGATACATCAAGTGATCAGGAATGCCAATGGTATCCTGGCCTTTATTGCAAAGGGGATGGAATATAAAAGCAGGGAAGTCTTGCTTGATGAGTGAGGCCACACCTGGAATACTGTGTACAGTTTTGGTTTCCATATTTTCGAAAGGATATACTTGCTTTGGAGGCAGTTCAGAGAAGGTTCACTCGGTTGATTCCGGCAATGAGGGGCTTGACTTATGAGGAAAGGTTGAGTAGGTTGGGCCTCTACTCATTGGAATTCAGAAGAAATGTATAAGATTATGAGGGGGCTCGACAAGATGGATGCAGAGAGTCTGTTTCCACTGGTGGGGGAGACTAGAACTAGAGGGCATGATCTTAGAATAAGGGGCCGCCCATTTAAAACTGAGATGAGGAGAAATTTCTTCTCTCAGAAGGTTGGAAAACTGTGGAATTCGCTGCCTCAGAGAGCTGTGGAAACTGGGACATTTAATAAATTTAAGACCGAAATAGATAGTTTCTTAAATGATAAGGGAATAAGGGGTTATGGAGAGCGGGCGGGGAAGTGGAGCTGAGTCCATGATCAGATCAGCCATGATCCTATTGAATGGTGGAGCAGGCTTGAAAGGCTGTATGGACTACTCCTGTTCCTATTTCTTACGTTCTTATGTAGTATGTAAAAACTATTTTCACGTGCTTGTGGCTAGTCGATGATTGGATTCAAAAAAATATTTTGCAAGTGAAAAAAATTCTAACCATTCATCGGTTTGAATCAGTTCTGTACCTGAAGTGCAGCGTAAGGAACAGCTGGCAGGATGGATCTTAAGCATTGCAGCGTGTCCTGAAGAATCTCTCCTCTTGAAACCTGCATCTGTAGTACTGATTGGAAAATATAGCCCTGCTGAAATAAATTTTTTCATGTGTAAGAAAACGTTTTGGTTTGCAAATGTAGACAGAAAGTGAGAGACAGAGAGAATCAGCAAGATTGCTGTGTATCTGTCAATAAAATATATTACAACCTTCCGCTCCCCGGCCTACGCCGATGGTGCTCGCAGGCAGGGGGCCTGACCCAGCAGTCTACGCGGCCCTCGGCCTGCGAGCACCATTGGAGCAGGCCGGGGAGCGGAAGGAGCAGCGTGGTGTACCACTCCAGGGAGCAGCACGTGCTGGAGCAGGAGAGCAACGGCAGCGAAAAAGACGACTGGATTTGATGTCATCAAGATCCAGGTCGCTGATTGGAGCGTGGGCAGATACAGCAGGAGCGGTGAGATCGGAGCGAAGGAGCGGCGAGAGTTCGTAGAAGGATCTGATTGGGGCCAGGGGAGGCGTGAATTCGGGGCCCAGAAGAGGCAAGGGCCCAGGGGCAGCAAGGGCCAGCTACTGTGATATGTGCGCGCACTAGGTCCGTGCAGGAGAGCTGGTCTCCAGTCTTCTTGGTTAACCCTTGCCACTGGACCAAGACCGAGCTCTGTCAAGCCCGCGTGGTGGCTGGTGTGCAACGGCCACTTTGCAGATAAATGACCACCATATGTTTTACTGGTGTTGCTTAGCAATAACGCATTGTCCAGGACACCAGGAGAATGACCCAACTCTTCTTCGAATAGTGCCATGGGTTCTTTAATGTCCACCTGAGAAGGCGGGTTGGTAGGCACCCAAGACACCCACATACTAGCATGGCAGCCCCCTTGTGCCCTCCCACTAACCGCGCATGCTCTGACGGGATCAGTGTTGGTGGGCATCTCCCGGGATTGTAGCTGATACAAACGCAGGGCCAATGCCATTGAACTGCGTGCGCTTCTCACTTACAATCTGCAATGTAACTTAAACCGCTTGAAGCACTATCATGTTGTAGCATGCCTCGCTCCACACACTATACACAGGTAATCTCATATTACATAAGAGCACAAAAATTAGGAGCAGGCCATTTGGCCCCTCAAGCCTGCTCCGCCATGCAACAGGATCATGGCTGATCTTCTACCTCAACTCCACCTTCCCACACTATCCCCATAGCCCTTAATTTCCTTAGTTCCCAAAACTTTATCGGCCTCTGCCTTGAATATACTCAATGACTGAGCATCTACAACTCTCTGGGGTAGAGAATTCCAAAGATTCACCATCCTCCGAGTGAAGAAATTTCTCCTCATCTCAGACCTAAATGGCCGACCCCATATTCTGAGACTGTGACCCCGTGTTCTAGATTCCCCAGCCAGGGGAAACATTTTCCCAGCATTAACCCTGTCAAGCCCCTTAAAAATGTTATATGTTTCAATTAGGTCACCTCCAATTCTTCTAAACTCGAGGGAATATAGACCTAGTCTCCTCAATCTCTCCTCATAGGGCAATCCTCCCATCCCAGGAACCAGTCTGGTGAACCTTCGTTGCACTCCCTCTAAGGCAAATTATGCCTTTTCCTTAGGTAAGGACACCAGAACTGAACACAGTACTCCAGGTGTGGCCTCGCCAACTCTGATATTCTAATCCCCTTGTAACAGAAGCTAACATACCATTTGCTTTCCTAATTGCTTGCTCTACCTGCATGTTAACTTTCTGTGATTCACGCACAAGGACACCCAGGTCCCTCTGAATGCAAACATTTCCCAGTCTCTCGCCATTCAAAAAATATTCTGCTTTTTGTTTTTCAGAATACACTTTTACAAATCAAAATGCAATACATACATTTTGGATTATCATGGTTTCCATAGTCAATACTTCAAGCTTTGTTTCCATATCAAAGATGCAAGGATACGGAATTAACTGCTTTTGTAACTGTGGAAGAAAAATATACGTAATAGAATCTAGTATATTAATCAAAATGAGCTAGGTGTGATTTATGTATATTTCTACAAAATAATGAATGGTTCACATTTGACATATTTCCCATCCCCCCCCACCCCCCATTAAGCCTTCCTTTTGATGTTGTCTTACTGCACCAGTTCATCGCTTATCTACGAATGCAGGACAAAGTGAGTCTCAGGTCTTGGCATGCCATACATTTGCACTGCTTTCTGAAGAGCTGATAAATGGTTAGCAATTCCTCCACAGGAAAATCTACAGGCAAAAAGAGGGGGTAAGCTGCAGAACCGTTCGGTTCGTGCAACAGCCCACATTTTTGCCGAACACCCAAAATTCCTCACTGATGCGCAGAGATACATCAGCGATGCTGTGAGTGATTGCACGCGAGTTTGTTTAAAAGGCTAAAGGGGACCTTGTGTTAAATTCGTCAGTCTTGCCTTTCTTTGGCACAGAGGAGGCTGAGGGGAGACCTGATTGAGGTGTATAAAATTATGAGGGGCCTGGATAGAGTGGATAGGACGGACCTATATCCCTTGGCAAAGGGGTCAACAACCAGGGGGCATAGATTTAAAGTAATTGGTAGGTTTAATGGGGATTTGAGGGGAAATTTCTTCACCCAGAGGGCGGTGGGGGTCCGGAACTCACTGCCTGAAAGGGTGGTAAAGGCAGAAACCTTCACCACATTTAAAAAGTACTTGGATGTGCACTTAAAGAGCCGTAACCTACAAGGCTACGGACCGAGAGCTGGAAGGTGGGATTAGGCTGGATAGCTCTTTGTCGACCGGCACGGACATGATGGGCCGAAATGGCCTCCTTCTGTGCGTAAATTTCTATGATTCTTCCCAAAAGCAATGTGGTAAATGGTGTCTGTTGTGCAAACAGCAAAATGCAGAAAGAAAACAGAAACAAATAGAGCGAGTGGAACATTGGGAGAATGGGCAATAAAAGTTGGGAAAACTCGGATGGGTCAACGCTCCAGATGTCAGGATGGACGTGGTCTTGAAACTTGGTCTCCCACCGAAACTCCGGCCTAGTACCAAGGGCATGGCTGGAATTGACCAACTTGATGCAGGATAGTCCATAAGTTGGAGTTCCCATTATTATGAATGAGAAACAACTCCCAAAACACACATAACCAATAATAAAAGATAGAAAAAATACACAACATATTTTTATTTAATTTAAAGTTATTTATGTATTTAAAAAAAAAATATATTTTTCTGATTTAAAAAAAAAAATTAATTATGGTTTAAAATAAACTTACCGTAGTGGGGAGGGTTTTTAACAATAAAATGTGTTTTTAAAATTTTATTTACAATGTTTTTGTGTGTTTTAAAACTCTTATGCCTGTAACAGTAGACTATGCACCTGCTTTTGTCAGGTGCAAGAGTTTTGAGGACATTTGCTGGGCAAGATATGCGTAAATACCGCAATCTTGCCCTTGCAAATGTCCTCGCTCCTGAGATACGGAAGATCTAAGATCGGAAAAGCCAGTTTTCAGCGCATTGTACGCGAAAAGCCGGCTTTTGTGATACACACTCCGTATGGACCCGGGGAGGCCGGGGATTTCAAGGCCAATAAATCCAGTATCCTTGCTTGAATTAGCTCTGTTGCTCAACGAGCTCTTTAGTTCCTGTGACATCTGCTTGAAGTCAAAGATATCTTTCTATTATAGAAGTATTGGAGATGGAATGAAGACTAAGAGGATGTAGTATTGGAGGTTTTCAATGGGGAACGTTTTAAACCACAGAGTTTATATTACTAATAATCAGCCTACAAGTTTCCTTCACAGCCTCCTCAGAGGGACGAGGCTCAGTTCCATAATCCTCAGCCTCCTCAGAGGGACGAGGCTCAGTTCCATAATCCTCAGCCTCCTCAGAGGGACGAGGCTCAGTTCCATAATCCTCAGCCTCCTCAGAGGGACGAGGCTCAGTTCCATAATCCTCAGCCTCCTCAGGATCCAGGCCTATCTCTTCCAGGAATTCAATTTCCATTCCCTTTTGAATACGAAGTTGTGTAGGGCATGGCAAGGAACCTCACCGTGACAGACCTGTTCGGGAGCATCCTGTAGTGCTCTGAGTGAACTCTCAAGGCACTGAAACTTTCCCATCAGAACCCCAATAGTCCTCTCGACAATCACTCTGGTTGGTGAATGCGCCTCATTGGACCAATGTTCAACAGGTGAGGCTGGAGCTCCAGCAACAACAACAACTTGCACTTATATGGCGCCTTTAACGTAGTGAAACATCGTAAGATGTCACCAGCAATTTCAACATTCAGGGAGTGGACTGACTTTCTAGTCGGGAAATTCAGTGGTTCTACAGTTGGAGCCTAGAGTGTAACTTGGGTGTTGCCTAATGGCTCCTGAACTTCGGGGGAAACCAGGAACAGTGCAGAACTGAACGATTCTACTCCCTTCGAGTCAACCCAAGGTGCATAAATTCCCCAGCTCTCCTATTGGTGACCTGGTGGGTGCAAGGAAACTTCTCTGTTTCATGGAATAGGGGGAAAATAACAAAAGAAAATGGCCCCAAAATTGTAGTAACATTTTTCTAACGAAAATACCTGGTGGTTCCGGAGGAACTTGCGCTCCGAGGCCTAGATGCGTAGCCCAGCGAACAGGCCCACGTATTCCAAGAGCGTATGTGCAGCCTGGGATTACGTTGGGCCGGACTACCAATCACAATGTAGTATTCTCATTCATAGTAATGGGAGCTCTGAGCTCCCGTTACTATCAATGAGAATACTCCTAACAGCAAATAAAACACAAACATAAATTAAAAAAACACTTCACTTTTTAAATTAATAAAAATTGCGTTAAGTTAAATGTTTTAGAGAAAAATTTATTTTTGAGAATTTTATTTTAAAATGTTTTAATAATGTTCAAAATAAACATACCTTCATAGACAGGGTTCTTAATATAAAAATAAGTAATAACATTAATTTTTCTACGTGTTAAAACTCTTATGCTGGTAAAAGTAGGCTAAACGCCGATAAGAGTTTGAAGGACATTCACTAGGCAAGAGTTGGGCAAATAGCAAAATTTCTGCGCGCAAAAGTCCTTCTCCCGCGGATGCGCGCGATCTGTCAAAACAGACGGTTCTCGGTGCATGCGCAACGCGTGCCGAGAACTGGCATTTGCGAGGCCTCTTCGGGTGCGTGCGCACTTCACACGCACCCAGAGAGGCCGCAATTTTTGGGCCATTGACTATCATTCACAAAAGGTCGCGACTGCTGCCAACGGACCGGAAGCGGACTGTGCATGCGCACTGCCCGTTTGTCACGGGAGCGGGTTTGTTTAATTTTAAAAAATCAAATGCCGGGTGGGGGTAGGGGAGAGCGGGTGGTGAGGAAATATGCCAGTCAAAAAGGCTCTGTGGGAAAAAAAGCTTACGATTCCAGATGAATGCGCAGTGTGCTTATGCGCAACCTCCAGTCGTTGGCAGGAGTCACGCCGTTCACAAAAACAAACACGCAACACAGGTAACATACCATTCGAAGTCCTACGAAATATGCCTGAAGCTGCCAAAACTCTGGCATTATCGGTAAGGGAATTCCCGCCATTAGCTGTGAAAAAAAACAAAGTCAACATCACAGATCTTATTTGCTACCAGGTGACCAGGCCTTATTTACATTCCCATAAACGTATCTCCTTCCCTGAATGGCATGTATTGCCTCGGTGAAGTAATCCATTGGGAACCCTATCTTGGAACTGGACAATCCTGAGAGCATAATTCAGGAATCGGTAGAGGCTGGGCATGAACGAGTGGTTAATGTGGTTGGAGTCCAGGGCTCCTGCTCTTGTGTTACCAGTTCCCAAAATTAATTTCTAACTCCATTCTTTAGATTCTTAGTCATATCAATGTGAGTTTGATTTTACAGCAGACAGAGGGGGCAAAATAGCCCCTTTTTATAGCCCCTTAGCACCCTTGCCCCCCTCCTATTTCTCATCTACATGTTGTCCCTTGGTGACATCATCCGGAAACACAGCGTCAGTTTCCACATGTATGCTGATGAATATTGGGAAGACCAATGCCATTGTTTTCAGTCCCCGCCACAAACTCTGTTCCCTGGACAATGACTCCATCCCTCTCCCCAACTCCTGTCTGAGGCTGAACAGACTGTTCGCAACCTTGGTGTCATATTTGACCCTGAAATGAGCTATCGAACACATATCCGCAGTGTAATTAAGACCGTCTATTTCCACCTCCGTAACATCACCCGTCTCTGCTTTTATCTCAGCTCATCTGCTGCTGAAGCCCTCATCCATGCCTTTGTTACCTCTAGACTTGAATATTCCAACGCACTCCTGGCTGGTCTCCCACATGCTACCCTACATAAACTAGAGATGATCCAAAACTCAGCTGCCCGTGTCCTAACTCGCACCAAGTCCCTCTCACCCATCACCCCTGTGCTCGCTGACCTACATTGACTTCCGGTTAAGCAACGCCACGATTTCAAAATTCTCATTCTTATTTTTAATTCCCTCCATGGCCTTGCCCCTCCCTATCTCTGTAATCTCCTCCAGCCTCACAACACACGAGATGTCTACGCTCTTCTAATTCTACCTTCTTGAGCATCCCTGATTATAATCGCTCAACCATTGGTGGCCGTGCCTTCTGTTGCCTAGGCCCCAAGCTCTGGAACTCCCTGCCTAAACCTCTCCGCCTCTCTACTTCTCTTTCCTCCTTCATGGCGCTCCTTAACACATTCCTCTTTGACCAAGCTTTTGATCACTTGCGCTAATTTCTACTTATGCGGCTCAGTGTCAAATTTTTCATCGCATAATACTCCTGTGAAGTGCCTTGGGATGTTTCACTATGTTAAATGCGCTATATAAATACAAGTAGAAATATTGTTGATGCTTACTGCACTGTGAAGCACCTTAGGTTGCTTTACTACGTTAACATAAGAAGTAGGAACAGGAGTAGGCCATTTAGCCCCTCGAGCCTGCTCCGCCATTTAGTAAGATCATGGCTGATCTTCTACCTTAACTCCACTTGCCTGCACTATCTCCATATTCCTTGATTCCCTTAATATCCAAAAAGCTATCTATGTCTGTCTTGACTTCGCTCAAAGACTGAGCCACCACAGCCCTCTGGAGCAGAGAATTCCAAAGATTCACCACCCAAAGGTGCATTATAAATAAAAAAGAAAGAATTAGATTTATATAGCGCCTTTCACGACTACTGGACAACTCAGCTGAGTTTCGGATCATCTCTAGTTAATGTAGGGTAGCATGTGGGAGGCCAGCCATTCAATATTCAAGTCTAGAGGTAACAAAGGCATGGATGAGGGCTTCAGCAGCAGATGAGCGGAGATAAAAGCGGAGACAGGCGATGTTACGGAGGTGGAAATAGGCGCCCTCTGAAGCTGCCTTCTCAGCCGCTCAGTTGTATCAAAGCAACGTGGGATGGGCAATTAATGCTGGCCTAGCCAGCGACGCCCAATTCCTGAGAATGAATTTTTAGAAATCGGACTGGAAGAGATCAACTTTCTTGTTCATGACATCAGCAATGCAATAGAGACATGGCTAATCTGGCTCGCCTTTCAAACTTCCACCAAAAGTAAAAGAAATTGGCGCACATTTTCTCCTGAAGGCTGGCCCTTTCAATAATAATCATAGTGCATCACTTTCCATCGCAATTTGAGCTGAAATCATGCTAAAAGATTTAAATCAGGGAAACATTCATTTGTCGTTTCCTCATAGAATAGTTACAGCACGGAACGGCCGAGCCCACTCCCAGCTAGTGCCGCTCCCAGCTAGTGCCACTCCCAGCTAGTGCCACTCCCAGCTAGTGCCACTCCCAGCTAGTGCCCTTTCCCTGTAGCTCTGCAATTAATTTCCCCTCCGTTATAAAGAATGAATTACTGTTATGGTACAAAATGTTTATCAATTCCTAATTCTCTTCCCTTCCTGGTCATCTTTACATATCACCGTACTTACTTAAAAAATATATACCTCATCTACGGCCGCAGTCACCATTTGGAAATCATAGGGAATGCATTGCGCAACTTTTGCCTGAAAACAATAACACGAAAATAAGTAAAAGTGAGCATTATTTTACAAATACGTCACTTTGGGCTTGATCCTAACATTAAATCAAATCCAGGGTGGGATAACTAAAGATACCGAGCCTTGTTTTTGACTCTGTTCCTCGGCCACCGAAAGGAACAATGGTAATGTTCAATATTGCAATGTAACAGGACCCCTTTACACAATGAATCTGCTCTTCATTGTACAACTGATACATTAGAATTGGCAGCCATTGGTAAACAAAAAGCATTTCTTATCATACTCGAACATGGAGCTTTAGGGGCCGAAATTGCCCCTTCTGATAAGGCCTCTGGCTGCCCTGTATAGCTGCCGACTCCCGATGGAGGGGCCGCCATTTTGTAAATTGCCCTTCTTCAGGGACCGCTCCGCCCATTTTCTCATCGCGGCGTGCACGCGCCGGCCCCTTACCGTCTGGCGGGGACCCCCTCACGAAATTGCCCCTTACCTGAAATTGTCCCGCTCAGCCGACGTCGCCACAGACCGGTGCCCCCAACTGCTTTTCCTGTGGGTGCACTCTGTGTGAAATGGCGGTGCGGCCGCCCTTAGAGGGGAGGTGGCGCTGCCATCGACGACATGTTTGGTTTTTCGGCCGACTGCCAGGTTGGGCCGACAATTATGGCCGCGGGTTCGGCCGGGCCGCCAATAGGCAGCGAGGCACCCCCCCCCTCTTGGGTGCCAGGCCGCTGGCCCGGCTGAAACCCTCCCCAGTGGACCGAACTAAAATGAATGCCGAGTTCGCAGCGGCCCGCCCCTTTAACCGAAGGGGAGAGACGTGCTGATGTGCCGGCGCAATGACATCATCGGCGCGGCGCAGATGACCGACAGCCTCGGATACTCCGTCCCGCCACCACTTCGGCCCTGCTAGTGATGGTCACGCAGCTCTGCCCTCACGTATAGACCACTTCCGCCCCGCTGGGGAAAAAAATCCCCGAGGAGCTGAATTTCGACGGATAGGCCGCCGCTCAGAACACTTCAAAAACGATTAAGTAGCGCCCCATTTTGGGCGGTGATGAATTTCCAACCCTTAGTCTCAGTCCATAGGTGGAGTACTCTCTCTACATTGTAAGATTACTTGGGGTGGTTCCACCAACACCTAATCTGCATTGGGACTTTAATGGTATATCTTTTTGAAGATAATTGGCAAATGAACCAAGGGTGAGGGGGTAATGGTGGGGGCGATGCGAATTATTCTTATGCAACGAGGTGGAAGCAAATTCAATAGTAACTTTCAAAAGTGAATTGGACACAAACTTGAAAAGGAGAAATTTGCAGGGCTACAGGGAAAGAGCAGGGAAAGGTGTGGGACTAACTGGACAGCTCTTTCAAACAGCCAGCACAGACACCATGGGTCGAATGTCACCCTTCTGCACTGTAAGATTTTATAATTCTATCTTTATTTAATAAACATTGTTTCAAGCAATGATTTGCACGTTTAGATCGATAAAGTGTGAAGCGGCATTCACACATTCAAAAACATTGATGAATATTCTATGGGTTCGAAATTCGGTTGCTAACGCCTGCTGATAACGCCGGTGTTGGGTGTTAATTAGGAGTTGGGCGGTTGGGAGTGGTGCTGTGTGCTGTTCGCGCCTGACGCAAAGTTCGGCGGTCATTTTTTTAAGATCGTTAAACCGTTACATCCCGCCGGCTAACGGCGTGGAAATCATGACGTCAGCAGGCGTGAAACACATCCTTGGCGCCTCTATCGCGATATTCCGTTTGTACGGCTCCCGTAACAGCAGGCGGCCATACAGCCTGATAAAAGCAGTGGTTAGTTAAACAGCGGAACTTGGGCGGAAACGGCCAGAGAGCGAGGTAAGTTTATTTTCTTTATTTATTTCTTCACTTTCTCGTTAGTTCTAACAGTGGGAAAGTTTATTTGTGTGTGGGTCGGAGAAATTTGAGTTTTTTTTTTCTTTTTTCCCTTTCCTTCCCGTTTTCCAGGTAGCGTGGTGGCAGCCTCCAGATGTGAAATTATTCGGGTGTAAAAACTGAATTTAGCACGCCTGGCGGTGAAGTCAGCACTCAGGCGGTGACACCACCTCAAAAATGGTGGTACCGAATTTCGACCCCTAGGTCTATAATATATTCAAAATCTTATATCTGAATACATTCTGTCTACAAAATCTTACTTTCCATTCTCACAGCTTTGCTACAATTTTGTGTTGAATTTTCCCATTATAAATTCCTATGTCCACAATTGTAATGGAAGCTGCCTATGTAAACATGTCACAGTGTAATTACACTTTCCTGCCAGTGGTGGCGCCGCAGTTTTGAAACTCCCAGCTCCGCAGCCTGCACTACACAGAAATTTCTCTGCTCCAGCCAACTCTACTTCTCAAATTGCTGTACATTTTGCTTACTCTGCCAAAACTCTCAGTGCAAAGCCCTGGACAGTAACAGACAACCCCAAGCCTATTTTCCGACCCTTACACCATGCTTCTTTCTGCTGGAGTTGGCGCGGAAGTGCGCCTGAAGGTGCCGTGGAACACCAGCTCCTTAATGGGAATACCAGAAAAGCAGAGAGCTCTGGGATAATTTTCAGCACAGCCTTTCATGGAAATAATCATCGACTTACCCTTAATCTGTCTTTAAATATTTTCATTACAGGAATGCAGAAATTTCTCTTCCGAAACTTGCGGTATCTGCTCGAGTTTACCTGCCAACATATAATTAAACAATAATAAACATTTTGGGATACAATGTATGTGCAATTTGAGACACGACATGTGGTAAGTGTAGCAAGCTTTGAAGGAACGGATGACTTTGAACCCATGGTTCCCAAAGTTCTCCACCAAGGGCTAACAAGGCAAGGGAACACACATTAAATGGTAGGACACTGAGAACTGTAGAGGAACACAGCGACTTTGGAGTGCATATCCACAGATCCCTGAAGGTAGCAGGCCAGGTAGATAAGGTGGTTAAGAAGGCATACGGAATACTTGCATTTATTTGCTGAGGCATAGAAAACAAGACCGGGGAGGTTACGCTTGAAATGTATAAAACACTATTTAGGCCACAGCTAGAGTACTGCGTGCAGTTCTGGTCACATTACAGGAAACTGTGATTGCACTAGAGAGGGTACAGGGGAGATTTATGGGGATGTTGGCCAGATTGGAGAATTTTAGCTGTGAGGAAAGATTGGATAGGCTGGGTATGTTTTCTTCGGAGTTTTTCTTTTCATTTTGGAAAAAAATGATAGAGGAGGCTGAGGGAAGACTTTATTGAAGTGTATAAAATTATGAAGTTGATAGGACGGATCTATTTCCATTAGCAGAGGGGTCAACAACCAGGAAGCCTAGATTTAAAGTAATTGGTAGGAGGTTTAGAGGGGATTTGAGGAGAAGTTTCTTCACCCAGAGGGTGGTGGGGGTCTGGAACTCACTGCCTGAAAGGGTGGTAGAGGCAGAAACCCTCACCACATTTAAAAAAGTACTTGGATGTGCACTTGAAGTGCCGTAACATACAGGGCTACGGACCGAGAGCTGGAACGTGGGATTAGGCTGGGTAGCTCTTTGTCGGCCGGCGTGGACACGATGGGTCGAAATGGCCTCCTTCTGTTCTGTAAATTTCTATGATTCACTGGGGGTTTTCCTTATCTCATGTCTGGGTCTGTGTAGACTAATTGGTAGAGATTGATTTCCATGATTTGTCATCAACTCCCATTATCATTGTATCATGTGACTCCCAGGATGCTAGAAAGCGAATTAGACGGACTTTGGTCTTTTTCCGTCTCGCAATTCCTATGTTACTCTAAGAAGATATGGCATGGGAAAGGCCAATCTGCCCATCGAGTCCCATTCCTTCCAACAGAACATGTATAATTTGCTCTGGCATGGACTAAATACAACTTTACTCTTCTGAGAGAGGTGGACAATGGCAGCTAAAATAGCTAAGAGGAAACTGCGAGGGCCGATCTTGTGAATGGGTACGACCGTCTCATTCACTGACATGTACTGGCAAATTGCGGGTGATGCACCTGTGATTTCCTGATAAGAGCAATTTTACAAATGCGTGCTATCCAATTTTAACCTAAGCCGGTAAGAGGGAAACTGACGGAATTGGGTCGGATGACCATTTTACGCCCTGCCTGACTTTACTTTTGCTTTCCACTGGCTTCAACGCAGAGTCAAATCAGATGGGGTGCAAAATGGACATCTGATCGGAACCCGCCCTGTTCCCACAGGGCAGGTTAGGTTAAAATCGGGGCCACGCTGTCAATCTAATGGTGCTATCTACATTACCCAGCTCTGACCAACTGCATTCCACACATAGCATATGGAAACGGTAGCATAGTGGTTATGTTACTGGACTAGTAATCCACAGGCCTGGACTAATGATCTGGGGACATGACTTCAATCCTACCATGGCAGCTGGGGAATTTAAATTCAGTTCATGGAATAAAAAACTATCGTTAGTAATGGTGACCATGAAACAACCGGATTGTCGTAAAAAAAACATCTGGTTCACTCACGCTCTTTTAGGGGAAGGAAATCTGCTGTTCTTACCCGGTCCGGCCTACTTGTGACTCCAGACCCACAGCAATGTGATTGACTCTTAACTGCCCTCTGAAATGGCCCAGCGAGCCACTCAGTTGCAAAAAGAACAGCGATTCAAGAGGGCGGCTCACCACCACCTTCTCAAGGGCAATTAGTGATGGGCAATAAATGCCTGCTTTATCAGCAACATCCACATAGAAACATAGAAAATAGGTGCAGGAGCAGGCCATTCGGCCCTTCGAGCCTGCACCACCATTCAATATGATCATGGCTGAACTTCAGTACCTCATTCCTGATTTCTCTCCATACCCACTGATCCCTTTAGCCGTAAGGGCCACATCTAACTCCCTTTTGAATATATCCAACGAACTGGACTCAACAACTTTCTGTGGTAGAGAATTCCACAGGTTCATAATTCTCTGGGTGAAGAAGTTTCTCCTCATCTCGGTCCTAAATGGCTTACCCCTTATCCTTAGACTGTGACCCCTGGTTCTGGACTTCCCCAACATCGGGAACATTCTTCCTGCATCTAACCTGTCCAATCCCGTCAGAATTTTATGAGATCCCCTCTCATTCTTCTAAATTCCAGTGAATATAAGCCTAGCCGATCCAGTCTTTCTTCAAATGTCAGTCCTGCCATCCTAGGAATCAGTCTGGTGAACCTTCGCTGCACTCCCTCAATAGCAAGAATGTCCTTCTTCAGATTAGGAGACCAAAACTGCACACAATACTCAAGGTGCGGTCTCACCAAGGCCCTGTACAACTGCAGTAAGACCTCCCTGCTCCTATACTCAAATCCTTTTGCCATGAAGGCCAACATGCCATCTGCTTTCTTTACTGCTTGTTGCACATCCCTTGAATGAATAAAAAAATAAGGCCCCTTTCATGGAGTTAAAAAAAACAAACGGCAAAAAATTGTGTAAGAGGAGATAAGGGAGGTGACTGATCAAAGAAGTAGGTTTTCAAATTTTAGAACTCTTTTGAAGATAGGGTGGGAATTAGCAAGGAGAAGAGTTCCAGTGTGTGAGGACAAGAGGTCCATAACTAAAACTTACAATTCTCACCTACCTTGTAAAGTGCTTGTAAAATTTTTAAGGAATCATGAAGTTTGGAGCTGTCTCCTGAGATGTCCACCATAGCAAGTTCAAGACGTCGATGTGATTCTTTTCGATACACCTTCACAAGGCGCTTGAAGAAGTAGTCAGGCATTGTGCTCCACCAGCATTCTAGTCAAGAAAATTTTAATGCAAAATAAAGCACAACCTAGCAGATGGTCACCAATCAAAAAAGCAAACAGAACGATGAACCGTAAAGACAAAACAGCGGGTGCCGTGCTTAAACCAATCGTGTCACTCATTTGCTGGGAATCTCCTCGAGGAGTTCTCCCGATCGGCTGCCTTAACTTTGGCAGAGACCCTGTTTACGTGGTGTAAATGGGGTTTCCGCCACAGTTCTGATCAGGAGAATCATCGGTGCTTGAACACTTTGTCCAAATATAATCACCCCCAAGACATTCAGGCCCTGAAGGTGGTATTGAAAAGAAAGTTTATAACGCTTTTCATGACTTCAGGGCGTCTCAAAGCACTTTACAATCAATTAAGTACGTTTCTGAAGCGCAGTCACTGTTGTAATGTAGAAAACGTGGCAGCCAATTTGCGCACAGCAAACTCCCACAAGTAGTAATAAGGGAATTACTTTGTTTTAGTGATGTTGATTGAGGGATAAATATTGGCCAGGACGCCAGAGAAAACTCCCCTGCTCATCTTCCAAATTGGGCCATGGGATCTTTTTCGTCCACCCGAGAGGGCAGACGGGACCTTGGGTTTATATCTCCTCCAGAAGATGGCAGCTCCGACAGTGCGGCGCTCCCTCAGCACTGCACTGAAGGGTCAGCCTAGATATTTGCTCAAGTCTTTGGAGCGGGGCTTGAACCCATTGATTGCTCTAAACTCCTGACACACAGGACACTGAAATCCATCCTTACATTTCAAAAGTTAAAGAAGTGTTGCATCACATTTTAGAAAGACCTGCATTTATATAGCGCCTTTCACGACCACCGGATGTCACAAAGCGCTTTACAGCCAATGAAGTACTTTTTTGGAGTGTAATTACTCTTGTAATGTGGGAAACACAACAGCCAATTTGCACACAGCAAGCTCCCACAAACAGCAATGTCATAATGACCAGATAATCTGTTTTTGTTATGTTGCTTGAGGGATAAATATTGGCCAGGATACCGGGAATAATTCTCCTGCTCTTCTTCAACATAGTGTCATGGGATCTTTTACATCCATCTGGGAGAGCAGACAGGGCCTCGGTTTCATGTCTCATCTGAAAGACAGCACCTCCGACAGTGCAGCGCTCCCTCAGCACTGCACTGGGAGTGTCAGCCTAGATTTATGTGCTCAAGACCCTGGAGTAGGACCTGAACCCACAACTTCCTGACTCAGAAGCGAGAGTGCTACCCACTGAGTCACAGCTGACACATACAGAGTTAGAGCATTCCGCAAGAATATTCGAACTTTAAGTTTCTGTTGACTTCTGAAGTATTTCAGCTGTGGAGAGCGGAGTTTTCAATGATGTTTATATGTTTAAAAAAAACTTACCAAGTATTTTAAAATTACTTTTGTCAAGTGAAAGAATGGCTCTGTTCAGACACTCTGTCAGCGCTGTTATGTCGTTTGGCTCTTTCAGCACAGCAATGAGTTCCGGCAGAATAAGGTAAACTCGCATAGCTTCTACACAAGGAACTCGAGGTAACGAAGGGATCAGTTTTTTCTGTACTGCATCCACCACCTGTAAAATAGTAAGTGTTAGGTGCAGGAGTGCAACTTCCCTTTAATAAATAAAGTCCGCTCTATCCACAGTGCAGTAAATCAAGGTCCAAAATATGCTTTTCATATATAACTTATGGACTTCACAATACAAGATCATTGCATTTAGAACATAAGAATTAGGAACAGGAGTAGGCCATCTAGCCCCTCGAGCCTGCTCCGCCATTCAACAAGATCATGGCTGATCTGGCCGTGGACTCAGCTCCACTTACCCGTCCGCTCCCCATAACCCTTAATTCACTTATTGGTTAAAAATCTATCTATCTGTGATTTGAATACATTCAATGAGCTAGCCTCAACTGCTTCCCTGGGCAGAGAATTCCACAGATTCACAACCCTCTGGGAGAAGAAATTCCTTCTCAACTCGATTTTAAATTGGCTCCCCCGTATTTTGAGGCTGTGCCCCCTAGTTCTAGTCTCCCCGACCAGTGGAAACAACCTCTCTGCCTCTATCTTGTCTATCCCTTTCATTATTTTAAATATTTCTATAAGATCACCCCTCATCCTTCTGAACTCCAAGGAGTAAAGACCCAGTCTACTCAATCTATCATCATAAGGTAACCCCCTTATTTCTGGAATCAGCCGAGTGAATCGTCTCTGTACCCCCTCCAAAGTTAGTATATCCTTCCTTAAGTAAGGATGGATGAATTCCTGCAACAAAATATGTACAGGTTGAATCTCCCTTATCTGGAACTCTCGGGACCTGGCCTGTTCTGGATAAGGGATTTCTTTTGGACGAGGGGTGGTAACGTTAAATTGTATGGTACAGGTCCTGAGCGAGGGGATATCGGGGCTGGCTGGCTTGGGGCTGGGAGTGTGGGAGAGAGATAATGGGGGGCGGGGGGGGGGGAGCGGTGGATTGTGAGGTCAGGCCAGTGATTGCAGCGAGGAAGGACTTCAATTTGTTCATGTCAGAGTTCTGCGCATGCGCCACCCGGTGGCCGGGAATGGTTCTGGACGAGATGTGATTCTGGATAAGGAAGTTCTGGATTAGGGAAGTTCAACCTGTAGTTGTACTGGTGTATAGCTGATTGCACTGCAGATGTTCATACATTCTGGGGGTAGCATTATAGCTGACAGGAATTCAAAGCAATGCTAACCGACTTCCCCATTCTATGCTAAACATTTGAATGGTGTGAAAACTATTTAATTTATGGGATTTCCACATAATGATTCCTAGAGCATTCCTTTGAAGACTTTTCGAGATCATTTAGAAAGACTGTAAATGAATAAGCCTTTTGTGATTTATTCTTTGTTTTCTAATAGTTTATGTTGTTTTACACTGTTGAACATCAGAAAAAGATGCATGTTTTGGAAAAGTAACTTTGTCATTTTGAAAGCTTTACAGTGCGTCCTCATTTAAGGGTTGGAGGTATTGCGCAACCTTTTTCAAATCCCTCCATGGCCTCGCCCCCTCCCTATCTCTGTAATCTCCTCCAGCCCCACACCCACCGAGATGTCTGCGCTTCTCTAATTCTGCCCTCTTGAGCACCCCTGATTATAATCGCTCAACCATTGGTCCCAAGCTCTGGAACTCCCTGCCTAAACCTCTCCGCCTCTCTTTCCTCCTTCAAGACGCTCCTTAAAATATACCCCTTTGACCAAGCTTTTGCTCGCTTGCCCTAATTTCTACTTATGCAGCTCAGTGTCAATGTTTTTATCTCATAACACTCCTGTGAAGCGCCTTGGGAAGTTTCACTACGTTAAAGGTGCTATATAAATACGTTGTTGTTGTTGTTTGAAACATTTTGTGGATGTACAATTTCACGCTGGATTTTAAATCACAGATTAACCCCTTTTCCCAGCCCACAGCAACAAAAATAAGCAGCATTTATAGAGCACCTTTAACGTAGTAAAACATGCCCTTTGTGATTGGGTACTTTCATGGTAAGAACATTTTTCGGACTCAAATTTTGCCACGTAGAGAACAATAAGAACAAGTTCTGCAATGCACTGTGATCATGTAAAATCATGTTGTTATTTGGGAAAGGGGAGCAGTAAGAGGTGCCTCCCAAAATCTATGGGTACAATGTTTGTGAAGAGATAAAAATGAAAATAGAACATTTTGGATTTTTTTGTCCCCTGACAATCCCCTGCAGAACCTTACAAATGTTTAATAATAAATAAACATGCGCTGGCAAAACTCCACGAATAATTTCACATGTACAAACCAGGGAAAAGGTGGACTGTCATTGATAGGGTAGATGCTGAGAGGTTGTTTCTCCTGGCTGGACTGTCTAGAAATAGGGGGCACAGTCTCAGGACAAGGGGTCGGCCATTTAAGACTGAGATGAGGAGGAATGTCTTCACTCAGAGGGTTGTGAATCTTTGGAATTCTCTGCCCCAGAGGGCTGTGGATGCTGAGTCTCTGAATATATTCAAAGTTGAGATATATAGATTTTTGGAGTCCAGGGGAATCAAGGGATATGGAGATCGGGCGGGAAAGTGGAGTTGTGGTTGATGATCAGCCGTTATCTTATTGAATGGCGGAGCAGGCTCGAGGGGCCGTAGGGCCTTCTCCTGCTCCTCTTTCTTATGTTATCATGAAATATCAAATATCCAAAATGACCGATGAATCGACAAAAACGTGAGTTATGTAAATAGCCATGAATGCAAAAACATAACTTCAGTACTTGTAGTGATATAAACTGCATTCCAGTATTTTAAGGTGTGAGAAGCTATAAGGTATTTGGTTTGATTAGTCGCAAACATTACCTGCCCCAACATTAAGGAGTTTTCTGCCAACTTCTCGAAGTACAGATATACTGCAGACATATCTAGACCAGACACCTCTCCGTTTGTTTTGAAATGGTTATCCTTGCTGTTTTGAATAACATCAAGAATGATTGTTAGTGCATTGCGAAAACAATTTGATATTATTCTAACTTTTTTAACGTTACTGGAGATTGATTTAAAGTATTGGCTCTTTGTGATACCCCAAATCTATATGGTGGTATGAAACAGAGCAAGGTACTGGAGGTAAATATTAAATGACTGGTTGCCTTACAGCAATCGATCATAGAGCAGCCAAGTACAGTGGGTTCAAGTCCCACTCAGAGACTTGAGCACATAATCTAGGCTAACATTCCAGTGCAGAGCTGAGCGAGGTGTCGTCCTTTGGATGAGATGTTAAACTGAGCCCTCTCAGGTGGATGTAAAAGATCCCATGAAACTAATCGAAGAAGAGCAGGGGAGTTCTCTCGGTGTTCTGGCCAATATTTATCCCTCAATCGACATCTAAAAATACTGATGATCTGGTCATTATCTCATTGCTGTTTGTGGGAGCTTGCTGTGCGCAAGTTTACTGCCGCGTTTCATACACTACACCGGGGACAACACTTCAAAAGTATTGCATAGACTGCAAAGCACTGTGGGATGTTTGGAGCTGAAAGGTCATATATAAATGTAAGTCCTTTCCCTTAATTCAAAATCTGGCAATAGTTTTATTTTTTTCCAACATTTTGAAGCCGCATAGCTGGTCAAACAACATCGTCGCAAAACACACCAGCAAGGCTTCCCCCCCCTCCAAACCTGCAGATTGTGCTAGTGCCCCACCTGAAATACTTAAATGACCCTCACCCTGACCCCGAGATGTGGGGTGGAACTAGTGGTAGGGCAGTGTTTGAGCAAAGGAAAGGATGGACGTGTGAGAACATCACTGCAGGTCGGGGCTATAAATAGAGCTGGAACGCCTGGCCCTGGAACATCACGGGACGCCCCGACCTGTGTGAGAACATCACTGCAGGTCGGGGCTATAAATACAGCTGGAGCGCCGGGCCCTGGAACATCATGGGTGAAGGTGTGGAGAATGAGGGTACGGGGCCCAGAAGAGCCGAGGGCCCAGGGGCAGCACGGACCAGCCCACACTGCGATATGTGTTCGCACTAGGTCCGTGCAGCAGAGCAGGTCTCCAGTCGTCCTGGTTAACCCTTGCCACTGGATAAAGGCTGAGCTCTGTCAAGCCCGTGTGGTGGCTGGTGTGCAACAGCCACCACACGTTAAAAAAATCCACGCACAGACATCTTCCACCCCCTCAATTGGAGTTCAGGACTGGAATATTGGATCCTTCATTGAAACATCTGTGAACTCTTGTGGAAGCAAGTCATCCTCGTTCGAGGAACCGCCTATGATGACGATGAATAAGAGAACCAATCCTGTAAATCTTCAAGGGGCACTTCTGCACAACCCTTTGCCTTCACCCAACCCTCAGCTTGTAGAGCTGTACAAATCTCCTCAAATAAAATAAACCCCAGAAAATAAATAAAAAATATCCTCTTGATCTGAGACAAAAATGATTTGGTTTGGGCCTGGGGAATAAAGCAATAAACTGAAATAGGATCTATACCGAGTCTTATTCGGATATTTCAATGCTAATTGTTAGGCAATAATGCATTTACCTCACATCCAGGAAGCTTGCACCCACAGCTTGAGAAGAGGAAAAGGCCCGAATGATTGTCCTGCAAATGAAATTCATTCAAATTTAATGCTATTTTTATTTAAATGTTAAATATTTCTACTAATTTATAGACAATTCAAATTCTCAGTAACTCTGCAGCTGGATCCGCGGAAGCGAAGTTTCTACATAGCAAAAGTAAATAGAAATAGTGACGCTGATTTCTGTGCTGGGATCAGATTATAGGCATCTTCAATCTGGATTGTATTTAGAAGCTGCAGTAATTGAACAGAAAGAGAAATATTGAAAAATGTAACTACGGTGGAAGTTCCTGATGGATGTTTGGAAATTGGTGGGTAATTGAGTCCTCAAATGTTGTCCAGTACAGCAACGTCTGCGTCATGGCCATCGACAGAAGTTCAATCTAGATTATAAAAGAAACACTGGCCCCCAAAATCCTCCAGTCCACTCCACTGACCAAAGTGTGGCAGAAGAAGTGCTGACCCCACCAGAGTATCCACATCTTCATTGGGTGCCTGCGCCAATATGAGGTCCATCTTAGGCACCCATTTGGTGGCACAGTAAAAAAGACTTGGATTTATATAGAGCCTTTCACGACTACTGGGCGTCTCAAAGCGCTTTACAGCCAATGAAGTACTTTCGAGTGTAGTCACTGTTGTAATGTGGGAAATGTGGCAGCCAATTTGCGCACAGCAAGCTCCCACAAACAGCAATGTGATAATGACCAGATAATCTGTCTTTTTGTGATGTTGATTGAGGGATAAATATTGGCCAGGACACCGGGGAGAACTCCCCTGCTCGTCTTCGAAATAGTGCCACGGGATCTTTTACGTCCACCTGAGAGAGAGAGCAGACAGGGCGTCGGTTTAACGTCTCATCTGAAAGACGGCACCTCCGACAGTGCAGCGCTCCCTCAGCACTGCACTGGATCGTCAGCCTGGATTTTTTTGTGCTCAAGTTTCTGGAGTGGGACGTGAACCACAACCTTCTGACTCAAAGAGGGCAAAGAAAAAGTGGCACTACCGAGCCATCCTGGGAGGGGTGGGGGGGGGGCAGTAGGCCAGTATTTTCAAGGTCCGCCCCAGAACTGAGATGTATCCTGTGGACCAGATTTCTGGATGGAAGGAAAGTGTTGCTGAGGGAAATCCACCATTGGAAATCCCTCCCTCCCCCCAGGCCTACCTCCTACAATGCTTGGGCCAATTTTGGAGCAGTTGAAACTTCCGCCCGCCCGGGGCCTACCGGAAACTGCTAGCAAAGGATCTTCTGGGAGGAGACCTGGCCTTTCCAGGGTCCCACCCAAATTTCTGCCCCTCATCGGGTCTCTAGCGGCTGAGTTATGCCCCCACAATTCCCGCGGCCTGGAGACTTTCTGGCCAATTGAGTTGTTTTATTCACGAAGAAAAGATGACAAGAAAGCACCCAAGGTTCTTCCAGTGCCCATTGGTATCTGTTCATCGCTGCTACACACAGGGGAGTTGAACAGCACTCCATAAGTATTAGTTATGCATGTACCCCAGAGACTGTAAATTAGATTTTATGATTGGTATTTTAACATCAGCGTTGGTCTGTTTGAAATAAATACATTAATGCCAGACTTAACACCAATGGGTAAAATCTAGGCGGGCGTCTTTCCAAGTGTTTGCCCAGAGGAGATTGGTGAAAAGTACTGGAGGAAGTCATATGGAAATTGTGAAAATTAAATTGGACTTTGCAGAAAGACAACTTACTTTATTGCGTTTTTGCACAATTTCTTCTCCAGAAAAATATCCATTCCCACTGTCAGGATTCTCTTCAAAGTAAAGAGTGAAGATTGGTCGTTAGAGGACTCCGAATCCTAAAGAAAAAACCAAGAGCATTAAATGTCCATCTACTCTCTCAGTCAGACATAAAAGATCCCAGAGCACTATTTCGAAACAGGGGTATTATACCCGGTGTCCTGGCAATATTTATCCCTCAATCAACATAACAAGAACAGATTATCTGGGTCATTATCAGATTGCTGTTTACGGGAGCTTGCTGTGTGCAAATTGGCTGCTGCGTTTCCCACATTGCAACAGTGACTACACTCCAAAAGTACTTCATTGGCTGTAAAGCACTTCGAGATATCTGGTGGTCGTGAAAGGCGCTATATAAATGCAAGTCTTTTTAATTCTCTCCAGTAGAGACAATGCACTCTTGATGTTAGCTGGGGTTAGCCATACATCTCGGGGACGGCCAGCCTGGCTCCTGTGACAGCAGCAATGGCATGTGTAAGGTTGCACATATGAGGTTGCTTGGGGACAAGGAAGCAGACGAGGAAGAATTAGAACAAGATGCACATCGAACAGGAAAAAGCAGCTTTGGAGGCTCCAATGTTATTGGGTAAACTCAGGGGCTAGAAATTGTTTCCCATTGGGTGTTTTCCAGGCAGAAAGGATCAATTTGGAGGCGTAATGTCCTGATCTACACCTGTGTTACGGGCACTGCCATATTGATAAAGGCCCCTTTGCAGGCTTTCACCTAAAACGGGCAGTATCCATAAATAGGCAAATAGAGAAATATTTGAAGAAAAAGTTTAAAAAGTATGGGGACAGGGCAGAGAAATGGGACTTAGCAGAAAGCACTTTCGGAGAGCCATCATGGGCCAAATGGCCTCCTTCTGTGCTGTGAACTTCTGTTATTCTACAGTTGATATTTTCAGTAATTAGCCAGGATGGATGCACAGCAAAATAATATAAATGGATGACACATCTTGCAATATTATAATTTATATTTAAATATAATTTTATTCAAAAGCAACTCAGTAGCTGCAATGTATGCATCCTGTGAGCATGCTCACAGGTTTGTAGAGCTGTT